>NC_064927.1:320390744-321018244 GCF_023897955.1 Schistocerca gregaria
GGTACAGATGGGCTCAACAACATGCCGAATGGACCGCTCAGGATTAGCATCACGTTCTCTTCACCGATGAGTGTCGCATATGCCTTCAACCAGACAGTTGTCGGAGACATGTTTGGAGGCAACCCAGTCGGGCTGTGAACACCTTAGGCACACTGTCCAGTGAGTGCAGCAAAGTGGAGGTTCCCTGCTGTTTTTTTTTGGGGAGGGGGGGGGGGGCATTATGTGGGACCAACATACACCGCTGATGGTCATGGAAGGCGCCATAATGGCTGTATGATACATGAATGCCATCCTCTGACCGATATTGCAACCATATCAGCAGCATATTGGTGAGGCATTTGTCTTCATGTACGACAATTCACGCCCCCCTCGTGCACCTCTTGTGAATGACTTCCTTTAGAATAAAGACATTGCTTGCCTAGAGTGGCCAGCATCTTCTCCAGACGTGAACTGTATTGAATATTCCTGGGATGGTCTGAAAACGCTCTTTATGGATTATGTGACCCACCAACCACTCTGAGGGATCTACGGTGAACCGCCGTTGAGGAGTGGGACAATCTGGACCGACAGTGCCACAATGAACTTGTGGATAGTATGCCACAATGAATACAGGCATCTGAAATAGTCCTTTAGTTAGGCTGAAGTAAACATATTAAATTCAAATCGGCCGAAGACCTAACATTTAAAACTCCATAACATAAACTATTTTAAATACCAGAGGCCTTATGTGAAACAGTTCTTTAATTTAGGCTGAAGGCCTTAAGAGCAAAAGAGCTCAAACTCAAAATCGGCTGGAGGCCGAAGGCTTAAAATTCAACAACATTAAAAGTTTTAAAATGCCAAAGGACTTACATGAAACAGTTCTTTAAACGAGGCTGAAGACCTTAAAAAAATAAATGAGGAAACTACACTGCCTGAAATTTACATCAACGGCCAGCCCAGGTAACTGGAACATTAACAGCCACAAGGCAGAAAATTCCGCTGGTGCACTTCAATTCAAATAACCGAATGCAGTGAAACTCCACCAGAGGGTGGCTAGAATTTTCCAACTTGAAAACCACACTGTTGCTCGCGAGTATATCCCAACAGCCAACAACAAACTTCAAATGACACAATGTGAACAGTCTTGACTTGCTGGTAGGCCAAATCAAAACTCAACTTTTGTGTTCAGGGTCGGTGAGCCACAGACCTCGTAGCAATGGGAACAGCACCACACACTCTGCTTAGAGACCGCCAGTGGGCCCAGCCAAACTATGCCATGCCGAGAATTCCTCGCTGCTCCACGCCAACCGACCGACTCCGCCAACCCGTAAGTGATCGGCGAGTAAATACACGTCATCCAGTAAGATGACCAACCAATGATCAACCAAGACCGTCCCCACTCTAGCCATGTGTGCTAGCAAAGGTTGGGTGAATCATGGCTATCCGAACCTCACTCCCGCTCCAACCCGACCAAACTTCTGCCACGTCCCATCTGTCCGACTGCCAGGTCCGAACCCCACTGCTGGCAAGTTCCAACTCACAGCAAGACACATGACAACCGGGAAGTAATAGCAGTGCCGCAAAGATAATACGGCAGAGCTTATATTGATAGCGCTGCTGTCTCCGCTTGTGGGCAGGCAAAGCAGCAACTCGGTGACACAAGTAATTGAAACTAACCTAATGAGGTGGCAGTACGCCAAAAACAGGATGTTAAATAAGAGATGGCATGAACATGAGCCACGCACAGCTCAGGCATGCATCAGTGCAAGAGGACGTGTTACTGAGTACTAAAGGTATCAGTGTGAACAGCAATCTGGACCACCACTTCTGAAGGTATCGCTGTATGGTGGTACAACATGCAATGTGCGATTTTCATGAGCAGTAAAAAGGTCGGAAATATTGTTTATATTGATCTCTATTCCCGTTTCTGTAGAGCTTCCTGAACTCTCGGAACCGAGGTGTTGCAAAACTTTTTTTGATGTGTGTATAACTTGAATGCCTTATCATCTACACTCTAAAACTTGATTGATTAGTTACGAGGAACAGTTTGATCCCTTCATCACTATGTAGAGAAAATCCATTCACCTCATCCTCTCTCTCTCCATGCTGCAAAACATCATCGTTTGTCAGAAATAAATGCAATGCTGAGGACTCCGGACTGTAGAGCACTTTTGGATTGAGAGACCCTTGCTGAATTAGAGATCCCTTCAAATAGTGTTCCAGAGAAGTGGGTTATTAGGTTAACGAATCAAGCAGGTGGTGCATCTAAAATAAACAGTACCTTTAGAAGAAATCAAAACTGAAAAGGAATTAGAAAACTAAACCCAGAATTATGGTATAGGCTCCTAGTCTCTGATACATTATAATTGTGTCTACCATAGATTGTGAAAGTCTTGTAAATAGAGACAGGGTTTTCAGTTGGGGCAAGGTGTAAATTCAGTTCTCATAGTGTTAAGATTTATCTCACGTCTCAGAGCTGGGAAATCTTAGTGAATCAAACCTGGTTGTAAAGCTAGGTGTAACATCATTCACATTAAGGCAGCAAGCACACAGCAGACTAGTGCTTGGAGCAGCTGAAGAAGATAGCTAAGTCAATTTTTGGAATATTTTGAACAAAATGGGTTCTCCAAATTGTCTAGACATCTGACACGTACCTTCAGTTAGTTGCACATAGAAAGTTTCAGAATTATCATTAGAATTCATTTAAAGATCCTTTTGATGTCCCACTGTTGTGCTATGGACATACTTCCTTGAAAACATTTGCTGTGCCAACTTGCAATGTTTCATCAGTCAACCATCTTGTGGAATTTGGTGGTAACCAACCAAATGTGGTTTCTGGTGAGTACCACATGCTGCTTGCCTCCATGATCAGTTTACAGTGAGGACAAAAAAACAAAAACTGTAGAATATGTGTTAAAAATCGGCAACAATCCATTAATCGACAACGTATTTTCTGGCATATGCATATGATTTGATTGTAGTGTGCTATATTATTTTAGTTTTTTTTATTTTGTTGTTGGTGTTAATTCTTTCAGGCTGCCTTCAACCCTAAATCACCTTTTATCAAAGGGTATGGTCGCATCATTGAAATACTTAATGAAGAATATGGATTGGCACTGATATCTCTGCGTCATAATCATTGGGAGAGTATGCTTTTTCATCGTAGTGTTGCTTTCCTTTTTGGCTTGAAACTAACAACACACAACCTTCAAGAAATCTTCAAAGAAGGTGAGACATTTAATACTTAGTCAGTGAGTTAAACACATCAATGTTTATGTGATTTATGTAATACTGCAGTAGAAAGAGAACATGTGTAAACTTTACTTTCTCTCTCAAGTTTACCGGTAGACAGCCAGTACACAAAAACTGAAAATGTGAGTAAGTTATAATCCAACAACAACAAGAATGCTCATTTAACATCTCTTAGAATTAAATCAACTATAACAGAGCTGCAAATACAGTGAACATGTACAAAATTCAACTCTCTCCGTTTAAAAATCTGTGTTTTGGCTGTTCGCTTCATCTGTTGAAGGTAACCAAGCATTTTAATTTTTTTTTTTTAAATATGTAAGATGAAATAATTAGAGTGTTCAAAGACTAACATTCTAACTGCAAGTCACTTGCTCACATGAAAATAAAAGTCTGTAATGCAGAATGCGAAATATACAGTTGAACCAAAATAATTTCCAGCGCAGGGTGTATATGACCTGGGACAACCGGGAGATCCAGGAAAAATCCAGAAAACCCGGCAATTTTTCATTGTTTCAGTTAAATTTTTGTAATTTTGACTGGAAAGAACCAAGACTCTGACAAAGGACCTCACTCCTGCAGAATAATACTGCAGCAATAAAACATGAACGACAGAAAAGAACGAAAATAAAACTTATGTTATAAAGGAAATGCGCCATATACAACAACAAAACACAGTGCTCATATAAGCGTCTGCCAACAGCGAAATGTGTCAAAGGCTTTAGGAAGACTATGCAGTGCTGCATAACAACAAATTGCCTCGGATGAGCACGATGAGCACAACTGCTTACATTAGATTCATGTGAGCAGTTGCAAGCGAGCTCATGCACATGCGCAGTTAAGTCTTAAGTCGCGTTTGAGTAGTACCTTCTCCCGCTTCTGGCTGCGGAAACCTGGCAGTTAGCTATATAAGCAGTAGGAGCAGGCAGCCAGATGCTACCCAGAAAAATTTTACTGGCACTCCTAAGCTTCCAGATTCACGCATGTACATCAGGCCCAGATCTAGGGGGTGGGGGGCAAACCGAATTTTCTGCCCCTGGCGTCAATTTCGGGGGAAGGGGAGGGGGCGGGGTTCAAATTCATATTCTTGAGGAAAAAGACCTTGTTTCACAAAGTGCCTAGCATCCAGAGCACGTTGGCCTATCAATTATTCATATGATTTTGAAATGCATCCCTGTTGGTTTTTGAGCAGATTCTAAGTTGATTTATGAAGGAATACGTTGATTTTTGAATGTGTGCATAGTGTATGTAATGTCTCTGCCAGGGGAATCCCTGATGCATCTAGAAATAAACTTTCCTGCAGACCAAACGTGACAAGGCTATGTGAGCTGAGCGAAATAAAGCTGATCGGTTGAATGTCCGTTGCTGTTTATGTGGTTGACTGGGTTTGTGAATGATCAGCATTGTTATAATTACTAGCGAAATCCATAGATTCAGACTACCAGAGTGGAAATAAATGACTAACAGGAATAACAGGTAAGAAAGATGACAAATTTTCTTCTCGATCTATCCAAGAAAATGAAGTTTTGACAGAAAATTTTTGGCCAGCCACCACACTAGTAAGGGCCAGTGGTACAATCCCCGACTAACAGCCGCTAAAGTTCTATTCTGGGAGCAGTGCGGAAAATGCATTGTACAAACACATAATAATGCATAACCGGAGAATAAGCACAGGATAACTAAACTGGTGATCGTAACAGGGTTAGTGAAGTTAACCAGAGAACAAGTTTTGACACTGGCAGGAATAGTTACAGAATTAGTGATGACAAGATTGTTTGTTAGAACGAGGAATGAGAAGAAACGAGGATGTCGCACAAATTGTGGAAGAATATGACGATTCCAAATTTATATAAAAATGTTTCACAAGTTAGAGCGTATGAATTAAATGTGAAACTATTTCCTAACATAAAAACTTTTTGCTTGTAATAAGGCTAATAGGCATTTGATATTGGTACTTCGGGAATTACATTCTGTCATGTTATAAAAATGACCATTTGTGCCGAAACAGTCTCGTTCATTTGGTGTGTGTTGAAATTGCTGCAATATTAGGCAGACCTATATAGTTTTATCTAGCAGATAGTGACAAAATACATGTAATTAGATGAAGAAACTGCACCAGTGCTGTGTACTATTTGTATTAACAGTTTTTTCAGTATTAGATAATGACATTTTGAGTTTTCATGTAGCAAAATGTTTGACGATATTTTATGAGGTAATAGATTCTTTCCCAGGAAGGAAAGCACCATTTAAAGTTGTAGCAAGATTGGAGAGAAAAAAATGCTAGGTCTTAAGGAGTGAAGAAATTTGTACTGTCTTCCTTGTCTCTTGTTTTTACTGGTTTTATATATCCTATATTTAATTTTATGTCACACAAAACAAGAAGTTATGAAGAGTTCTTGTGCTCCCAGTTACAAATAATCCCATCCAGTATTAATTGTGAGTTTGTTTTTCAGAGAGGCAGGATGTCAAACTGACTGACTGGAAGCAGAAGAGGCACCACAGGACATTTTAATTTCCACTGTCCTAAATATACTTTGATGGCACCCATTACAAAATATTACATGTTTGAACTTCACAGAGTGAAATACAGTGACGTGCAATAGAAGAATGCTGTGTGAAGAGGCATGGCACTGCACTTAGGCACACTTACAACCAAATAACATGTCTTACATTTCCTCTAACACATATGTTTTAAGTTTATCAGACTCTTCAGAAAGATGCGCACTATTAAATCAACATATTTTTAAAAAGTCGATTGTTTTAAAGTCTTGGTGACCTACATCAACACTCGAGGGAGAGGGTGGGGGCACTATCTTCTAGTGTTGCCCCGGTTCGGAAATATCATAGATCCAGGGCTGATACACAAAGCAGTCTGAGTTGTAGTGGGGAGGTGGGTAATGTCCATGTGACCCTTGTTTATATTTAGTGATTTTGCTGTTTCCTCTTTTGTTTATTGCTCTCATGTCAAATGAAAACAAAACATATTTCTGTGACCGGGAGCTATCATGTGAATTACAATACATTCACATAATTACGGAAGCTAAAATATGTTATTATTTTCAGATTGTATTTTATTTTATTTCCGCCTTTCTGACAGTCAAGCATTAATTGCCTTGCAGAACAAAGAAGTTATTTTTGTTGGTTTGCTAAAGAAATTCGGCTTTTATTAATCTGTTCTGCTGAGGTTGAAACGAAATGTTTAATTCCACACTGTTGGCTAGTTTCATGTGTTCATTGCATTTTAAATGCACATTTCTATCTTCTAGCGCTTGTGGCATTATGCCATAATAAAGAACCAAACATGCGGTGTACAGTACTGGTATCCAAGAAAATTTACATCTGTATTTGGACATATGAGTGTGTACTTTATGCGTATTAGTATTGTTCACAAAATTCCGATGCTCTTGAAGTATCCTGTAATGTCTTGTTTCTTTTATGACATAATGTGAGCTCTTTTAATGTTGTACACACACGAACATAAGAGTTTCCTGCATAGTCATAGCAGTGCAAGCATGGTGATGCCTGTTATCTGGCACTCTCTGGAAACTGCTGAAACAAATCTATTTCTAATGGGTCGCGGGAAAATATTGTGAATGGTGGTTTGAAAAATGTTACTTTCCGAATAAATTTCCTTTTACACAAGATGAACTATGCGCTAGAATGTGTGATGAATGTGTTAAATCACAGAGTGCTTGACTCTCATTTAAAAATCATCTCTTTGAGAACGACCATTTAGAATAATTTGTCGCCCAGAAGATCAGATATTTATGTTGTTGTTGTTAAAAAATTTTACTAGGACATTTATGTGATATATCTTAACGTGCAACACACGCAAAAAAGATCAACATTATATGTGAAAGTTTAGCTTCTCTTGCAGCTAGGAATTTCTACGCCAGTGTATAAAACCATAACCATTCGAAGGATTGATAAGTTTTACAGTTCCAAGGAAAAGTATACTGTCAGTTAACACGGAAAAAGTATATTTTTATCTAGGAGAGGGTGTATTTTTAACCAGGAAAAATCCGGAAATTTTTTTACCTCATCTTTGTATACACCCTGCAGCAGACGGCATCAAACATTCTTCTGGAGCCTTTCACCTGTGATAGGCAATCTGTAGCTCAGATTGCAAAGATTTGACTCAGAGGGACAGTTAGAACAATTTTTATTCTGCGTTTCCCTCCAGTACTAAATTGGTGATCCCTTGCCTCAGAATGTGTCCTACCAACCGATCCCTTCTTGTAGTTAAGTATTGCCACAAATTTCTCTTGTCCCCAGTTCTATTCAGTAACTCCTCATTAGTTACATGATCTACCCATCTAATCTTCAACCTTTTTGTGAGCACCACATTTCAAAAGCTCCTTTTCTCTCCTTGTCTAAAATGTTTATCGTTCTCATGTTTCACTTCCATACAGGGCTACACTCCATATAAATACTTTCAGAAAGGACTTCCTGACACTTAACTCTATAGTCAATGTTACCAAATTTCTCTTCTTCAGAAACACATTTCTTGCCATTGCCAGTCTACTTTGGCAATCGTCAGTTATTTTACTTCCCAAATAGCAAAACTCATTTAGCACTTTAAATAAGTGTCGGATTTCCTAATTTAATTCCCCCCAGCATCTCCTGATTTAATTCAACTACATTACATTGTCCTTGTTTTGCTAAATCAGTATTCAGTCATTATGTCATTAAACCTTTTGACCCACTATATTATTTAACAGTTGCCAGTGACAATAGACATTTGGTCGTTTTGCAAAAAATTTATTTAAATAAATATTCATGATTTACTGTGCCTGCATGTCAAGTGAAGTGAGGAAGCCAAAAGTCGTTTTTTCCTAGGTTGTTATGATTTGAAAGCTCCTATTCTCCTCTTTGCAACAAACATTTTACTTTTTCTGAAAAGTAATATCTCAAAAGTTATTCATATTCAAAATTTTTGTGTTCCAAAGCATTAGACTCTTAAAATGCACTTTTTTCCAAAACGCAGCAGCATAAATTTTGTTGCCTTGATTTTGCAGTTTCCAAAGATGTGTACTATCTCTAAAATAACCGTTTCGTCTGTTAATTATTCCAATTACAAAATTTGACTTTCAAGGAACTTTATTGTGCACTTTGGGAACCACCGCACACGCTCTCCCAGAAGATAGTACCAATAATTTCGCTGTTTTGTAATCACAAAATTACGAGTTAAGCAAATTTATTTCACTGTGTTTTGTATCTTGGCCCCTTTTAATTTTTCTATTTTATGTTAATATGTAAAATGAAGTAGCTTAATATTTTGCCAATTTGTAATTTTCTGTAATATGCACGTCTATAAATTAGCATAATGCACAAAACTTCAGTCAATCTGATACTCTGTTAAGCCACTTGTGGAGTATGCAAAGTGCTGACCTTTGAGATAACAGTTACTAATTACAAGTCAATCGTGATTGGTTTAAAGCAATAAATGCAAATGAAGAAACAAGTGAATTTGACTTTGTTGTGATACTATATCATTATTGTCTTCGAACAAACCTATTAATTAAGTACTTAAGATTTTTGTAGTTGAGTGTCAATGAGACTTGATATCTTTGTAAAAAATGGGCGACACACAGTAACAAAAGGCATTAAAGGCACCATTGTAATACCTGTCTCGATACTAGGGAAAGACTGATTAATTATGGTAGCCGCATAGGGAAGATCTGGCAAGAGAACCCACTAATCCATGGTGTTTGCATGTGTCTTATAGCACATTTTATGTTTTGACATGAGTGACAATGAAAGTTGAAGTCAGGTTAGGAGACATGCTTTATTAGTGTAATTCTTGAGTCAACTGCTTGAGAAAAGCAAGAATCTGGGTTTTCTTTTGCAGTCTGGCACAAATTTTAAATTGTCACGATACTTTCATATTCATAAAACTTTGTAGATTTTAATGTCCGTGTGTGAGTGCACATTTCCATAGGTGGACTGTGTTAGTAAATCTTCCTGTCTGTTAGATAATTGTGTTGTTCAGGCTCTAGTATCAAGGAGAACTGTCAGGAATGTGCTGATATTACTAAATGTTTTCAATTGATTGTTGTTTGAAGCATTGAAATTGACATTTTTCCTACAGCCTGTTATGTTGACAACAGCTTATCCAATAACTATGAAGTCATTGAAACAATTTTATACTTGATCAAGATTTACATTAATACCATTTTTAAACTTAATTTGCAGAATCTTTTTACTTTTAATCATTCAATTCTATTCCAACAACAGGTTACACTGCCCTTGTCTTGTTTCTATGTTTGGTTATGAACATACAATTGCACTGTTCTTTTGTTGTCATAACTTTGGTTATGTGGTGTTTAACATGGATCACAAAATCAGTATTTTTGTTACATTTTAGCTCGTCTTTTAGCTTTATGATTGTTGAATTGAAGACTTTATCGCTACAACCATTCTGCCCCATTTACTTTTTTCTTTCTTTTGCCAAGTTTGCGTTTTATAATACTGTCTCCAGTTCAAAGAATTATTGGGGTATGTAATTACCCCCCCCCCCCCCCCCCCTCCATGTATGCTGTATGAATTGTCAAGAACCAAATGCTAATTTTACATGTAAGAAACAGTGGTATTACATGTTCAAAATATAAACAACCTTTTTCATTTGACTGTAATATATGCAAGAACATTTTTTATTGTTCAGAAACTATGCAAAAAATCAGAACTTCTCAAGTGAAGCCTATAATAGCCTTGAGTACATGTTTAAACATCGTTTTTGTTCCAGGTGACCAGATTCGTTTTATTGCTGTGCCAGCACCAACTAAAAAACTTATGACCCTTTGGCTGGCAACACAGATTAGTGTAGCAGTTGGTTCCACACTGTTGGAGGGTGATCTCCCTCCAATTAAATGGTAAATTCATGCTGAATTATTTGTACATGATGCTTTCTGTTGTTTTCAAAGCTATTACTTGTATGGTTACTGTTTAAGAAGATTATTAATATAATGCTCAAGGAAGTTGAGACAGAGAGGTACAATTTTGAAATCAGTTTCTTGTAGTTTTTTTTATATGTAAGATTGCGTAGAAGAATTGTAATGAGGAGGTGAATTAATGACTCTGTATCTGTCAAATTTCATATTTCTTAGATAAAAAAATGTGTAATGTTGAGATGAATACCTTCAGGTTTGTAAATTGATTATATGAAGTAAAGGGACATAATGTATAACAATAAAACAAAGAGAAGAGGAATTGGCCAATTAATCAGAAACAACCATTCCCAAGTACATACAAGAATTATAAAATTAACAGATGATTTGGAAGTATTGATACCAGTAGGCAAACAGCAGGCTGAAAAATTTAGTCCCATATGAAATTGATGTAAAAAACACAAAAAATGCTGCCAACCTTATAAAAATCAGAAAATAATTCAGCCAAATTATCAGCAAATCTTATCAGCTCAGCAGGAGAATATTACAAGATCTTTGGGAGACAACTTCTGTCGTAATGCAGAGAAGTGAGTACAGAGAAATGCTGTATGCTAACCAGGTAGTGCCAAAATCATGGTAGAAGCATTCAGTATACTTTCAAAACAAACACCCCAACAAAGATGAAACAACAAGACGTAAACCACCCCTCCCCTGTCCAAGAAGCAGCACTCAAGAAACTGAAAATTTAGAAGGCATGCAGAGAAGACAAAAGTTTTCACAGAAATGTGGAAACATGGCAGTGACATAGTTTGGACACACTCCCTAGCCCCCTACACATGGCTGTATAAAAATTTGAATAACATAAAAATTCTGCAAACATTGGACCGACATATAATCCTCCTACTCCAGTAACAAGGAGACAAGAAAAATCCAGGTAACTACAGGGGTGTATCTCTATGGGACTTTTTTTACTTTGTACTTAATTATTAAATTTGTAATATCAACTTTTAATAATTTAGCTAAGAAGAATGCATCATGCAATCTTTCTGAGGTAAATGTTGTGAGAGAATCAAATATTCTTTTACAAATCGTTATTCTCTGAAAAAGCCTCTTTCTTTTGCCATGGAAGCTTAGGGCTTTACTCACGTATGACTTGAAGCGCATTCTACTTCTGCTTCTTGATTTTTGCTAATAGTTTATTGTAATCCTCCATGAGCTTGACCTCTTTTTCAACAGGATTATTTACAACTTTCAGTGGTTGACTAGATGTAGAGTATTGATAAAGTCTTTTGTACCACTGTGAATAATCTATCTTAAGGAACTTTACCCTTAAGCCAAAGCGGATGAAAATAGTTTTGTTTTATTAGAAGAAACTATTAAATCCCATTATTGATAATTCTGAGAATGAATATTTATAAATGAACCCTGGTAATATATTCATCTGATAGTTGCAGCTCATTAGTCAGTGTGTTGATTGCTTAATTTTTTATTCAGGAGACAAATTAAGATCAAAGGTGACAAATTCAGAAGACAGGTACCACAAATGTTTTTTTCAGTTTCTGTAAAGCCATACGAGAGATCATGACCAACAACCTGATATTTTTAAGGCTTTGAAGGAATGCTGAAATCCAAATACAGTGCCGTGACTGAGAAGAGGCACCAAACCACACTTCAGTGTAAGCCTTGACAAGGACAACAGAAATATCACAAACTGCATTCTCTGCTTCTGATCACTTTTGCCCTCCAACTTTGCACGATGTAGCCCTTGGAGCATGGAAAAATATTCCATGAGATGATGCTTCCCCTAGAAAGATCACATTCAACTCTAAAAATTCTCAATAACTTTCTGTAGGTTGCTGTTCTCTGAAATTATTTAAAAAAGTCTAATATATCAATGGGAAGTCAAGCCAGAATAACAACAATATGAAAAAGGATAGATTGCTACTCACCACATTAGAGAAGGCTTGAGCTCTAGGCAGACAATCTTTTCATTATCTGTGTCTGCGACCCAATGCCTCCTCTATCTGGCAATCTATCCCTCTCATACTGTTAAAATTAAATATATTCATCTACATCTACATTTATACTCCGCAAGCCACCCAACAGTGTGTGGCGGAGGGCACTTTACTTGCCACTGTCATTACCTCCCTTTTCTGTTCCAGTCGCGTATGGTTCGCAGGAAGAACGACTGTCTGAAAGCCTCCGTGCGTGCTCGAATCTCTCTAATTTTACATTTGTGATCTCCTCGGGAGGTATAAGTAGGGCGAAGCAATATATTCAATACGTCATCCAGAAATGCACCCTCTCGAAACGTGGCGAGCAAGCTACACCGCGATTCAGAGCGCCTCTCTTACAGAGTCTGCCACTTGAGTTTGCTAAATATCTCCATAACGCTATCACGGTTACCAAATAACCCTGTGACGAAACGCGCCGCTCTTCTTTGGATCTTCTCTATCTCCTCCGTCAACCCGACCTGGTACGGATCCCACACTGATGAGCAGTACTCAAGTATAGGTCGAACGAGTGTTTTGTAAGCCACCTCCTTTGTTGATGGACTGCATTTCGCTACAATTTTCTAATGCTGCAACTTCTCTGTATACTGCAGCATCATCCGCAAAAAGCCGTATGAAACCTCTGACACTATCTACTACGTCATTTATATATATTGTGGAAAGCAGTGGTCCCATAACACTCCCCTGTGGCACTCCAGAGGTTACTTTAACGTCTGTAGACATCTCTCCATTGATAACAACATGTTCTGTTTGCTAAAAACTCTTCAATCCAGCCACACAGCTGGTCTGATATTCCGTAGGCTCTTACTTTGTTTATCGAGCGACAGTGCAGAACTGTATCGAACGCCTTCCGGAAGTCAAGGAAAATAGCATATTGACTTGATTCTCAAGTGTTCCATGACTTATCCTTGATGAATTCCAATGTGGAGTTTATTATCATCAATTCCATACCAAGCATTTTGAATCTTTTTAAGGATTGTTAGATTCCTACACTTTCACCACCCATTTTTTCCTGAAAAATGTTTTTGGTACTTATAAATGTTATGTCTGCAAGGTAAATACAAGAGGTCTATTTTCAAAAAAATTGGCACTCAGAACATGTGCAAATGTGTGCACACGCACAAGCCCGCGCACACACACTCCCGTGCGTGTGCGCGCGCGCGCCAACACACACACACACACACACACACACACACACACACACACACACACACACACACACACACACACACACACACACCCCTCTCTAAAAGTTACCGTATTTTATTCTGTTGTATCAAGAACTAATATTTTAGTACAGGACTGAAGGTCAAATTTAGTGAAAGTTTCGTACACAACTTAGCTTGCTCTTTTCCAGTCCTAGATTGAAATGCAAGTACTCACATAAGCCACTGAGTACTACAATTTGAAAGAGTCACAGGAAGTCCTATCTACCATTCCATTAGTTGTTAATGATGGTAGCAGATTTACCATCCCAATGGTCATTACCAGCCTGTAATTTCTAATCCTTACATTAATTGTTAATTTCAGTAGTCTTTTCTTGCTGAGTTTCTCTAGCGACTTGTCAAATAGACCTTCTCTTGACTGCAAAATTTTCAGTATGTTGACAGCATGCTTTAATAAGCAGGATGTGAAGTATTTACCTGTCACTGATCCTGTATTTGTGAAAAGCTGCAGCAAGCTTCAGGGTTATTACAGCTTGATGCCATCTTCCCTTTTATATTTGTAATAATGGTATTTTTGAGGCAATATTATCAGTGTTCCCAGAATTTCCTCAAAATCAAATAACTCTGAATAAAAATTACTTCAGCTTGACAAAAAAAATTCAGCATATTGCTATGAGAAAAAATAAGAAAGATATAGCAGTAGCAATTTCAATCACCTAAATATAGTATCATCTAATTATTCGGGGTAATTTGGGGGAGAAGATGCACAAATAATCGAAAAACACGGATACTAAATTTTTTTTAGAACAGCTTTGTTTGAAAGTTTATGCAAGTTCTGTGCATAGACACTGTTAGATGTGTTATTTCTTAAAACAGTTCTTTGTTTTGTTTTTTTGTTCATTATTTGTGCAGTTATTTTTTCTTTACTATTGAAGCCTTGAAAACCACTTTCTTCTGTATCTGGAAGAATTTTCCTCCATGATTGACCTAGTGTATGTGGCTTGACTTCCTGCCAGGTATCAGAAATGCGTTGAATGGCATATAGAATTGTGAACTTCTAGAATGCCACCAAATCATCCTCGTCAACTAACATTCTCAGTAGAGTAGCCCAGCAGTGCTGTTTTACGAATGCAATTATGTCTTGGTCCATTGGCTGTAAAATGGCAGTCATGTTAGGAGCTAAAAACGTCGATATGATGAGACCATCATCAGGTATGATAATCATCTCACTGGAATGTGAAGAGGTGTTAATGAACAATGGGACACCCTTCTGTGGCAATCCTTTCTGTTCTAGAAATTGCTGAACTTGTGGTACAAAATGTCTGTGGAACCAGTTTTTGAAAATTGCACTATCCATTTATGCTTCTTTATGGGTGTGATAACGGACATTGAGGTCCTTAGCTGTGATGTCCTTGAATGCTCTTTTTTTCCTCAATCACTAGTAATTTCACTTTTTGGTTCCCAGAAATATTAAAGTGTATAAAATTGTGTGTTCTGTAGATGACTTCTATCCAAGAGTACGAACTTCACTCTGGAAAGTAAGGGCTCTGGCTGGGAGACATTTCCAATACAGACCACATTATAAATTTAGTCTGGATGGAAATTCTCTTCTTCCACAAATTTTTGGTGCTCTTACCAGAAGGAATCAGCCACCACAACATTTGAAATAAGTGCTCTCCTTGCACATTAGGTATGCAAATTCTGTGAATTTTAAATCTGCTTAACCATGCAGATATGGCGTTAAATTCTCGATCTAACCCTACAGCTTCAAGAAAAAAAAAAATATATTTTTTTTTTTGGCGCAAGCAGTACCTGAAACAGTGACAACTTCTGCTCATTTTCGGCTAAACCATTGCAAAAGAATAGAATCTAATTCGTCAAGTGCAGACCCTTCATGCTTTTTTGTGCAGACAATCCAGAACTGGTACACATTTCCTGACAAAATCCTATATTTTGTTCTTATTGTTGATACATTCTGGTATGATAGGTAGCACTTAGTTTCGCAGCAGTTTTCTCTTCCTCAAATCTTTTAGTGAATTATAATTTTTATTTTAATGTCAACACATTTCTTTATTTTTTTCTATCATCTCTTTTGCAGATTTCTCTTAACTTGTTTCATTGACACTTCCAATTAACATCAGAAAACAGTTCATTTTAAATTTTTACACAAAAGGTTGGCCAATAACACAAAGAACAATCTCTGTTATCACATAGCAGATGTTCAAACAATGGAAATGGCATGTATTGTCATGTGGCGGGTTGTTTAATTCTGTTAGTTAGAGAAAAACATTGCACTTTTTTTTAAACCACCTAGGTAATTGGGAGTAAACTGTAAATGTAAAGTTATCATCATTGAATGAACAGTGGACTTTGCAAATTTGCAAATACATACAAAAATGTTTAATAAATACATAAATAAATTACTTACAAAATTCATGAATTTTGTATTTGCCATAATCTTGCCTCTTTCTAGATAATTGTACTGCATTCTTCTCTCTTTCTGAAGTAACTGGTAATGATTTCTCACTTGAACCCCAGCCATTCCTTCAACTGTCGGTTTATTGTGTTTATAATAATAATATTTAAAGCAGTAACATGGGGATGTCAAAGGATCATCAGTTTTTTTGAACGATATCTGTTTCTTATGTCTGACGATCTTCCAGCATGTTTTCGTAGTTATCTCCAGCATTGATACAGATCTTCTAATTTTTGTATGCTCTTTCTCAACTCGCATGTCAGAATCTGCAATTTTTCCAATACATCAAGACTTCCTACGCAGATAGTGTGACACTTTAGTGCAGCATTAGTTTAAACACCTAAACACCTTTCCTCCTTTTTTTATATGGGGGGGGGGGGGAGGGGGTGGAGAGAGAGAGAGAGAGAGAGAGAGAGAGAGAGAGAGAGAGAGAGAGAGAGAGAGTGGGGAGGCACTTTGCTTCCAGTTGTTTCATGAAAGTGATATTCAAGTAAATAAAATTCTTCCCTTGACAGTCGAAAGTCTATGTTAGTCATAAAAGGGAATGAGGTGGCTCTCTCCTCCTCACTTTGGGTGGGTCACTGACCACTCATGTCATCCCTTCAAAGTGATCTGTGGCATGAGAACTCATTCTGTTAAGAATGCTGAAGTGACCAATTTAGTTACATTACTTAATGAAAGAATTTGTCATGAAGAAGCAATTTTTATAAGGGTGATAATTTTATTTTTATGAATTTTCTGGCTTTGAAGGTCCAGGGGTACTCATTATCCAGCTGAGCAGGGCCATCCATTATCTAAATGAACCCAAATTTTACAAAGCTTGTTCTCACATGGGATGAAACCACGTGAAGATGTAGCACAAGAAAAATGCCATATAAGAGCCACCCCATTGCACGGCCATGTAACATTAGTCAGCTATCTGTGATACTATTATTATATACACCAATATAAATAGTCACTCATGTCAAGTGTGTTAATATTACATATACAAGTCTCGTGTTCTTGTGAATATGTGCAAAGTAAATACACAGTGTGATGCCTTGTAACTAACGCATCTGGGTGCACAAGATAAATAAAAAGAAAAAAAAAACTTAATATGCAGCATCTAAAATGCATTTTTTCTTTTGAACAACTGTAATTTACAAACATCTGCTGTGAAAATGGCTACACAAGAAACTTACTAGTAGATGATATGTGTACCAAGTTTGGTTGAAATCAATCCAGTGCTTTAAGAGATGTGGAACCATTTTTTTTTTTATTTGTCGTGATTTCCATCATGAAGAAGACACTGTCGCCACAATAATGCAATATCCAGAATAGGAGCCAATATCTGTTATGGAAGGAAATGCAAATCTGGATTAGTGAACTTCTTTGTGGCCTTATTTGGCATAAATAAAAATAATCCCTATATAAAAAAAAATTACTGTCTGGGAAGAACCACTGAGGGCTAGTAACCACCCACCTATCAAAGTAGTAGAGGTAGTGTTAGGGTTGGGGGTGAAAGATCTGTGTAGCACATGATATGAGAATACCCATACTTAAGTCACCCAGTATTTGAGAATGAAAGCATTTAGAAACTTGCAACAAACTTAACAAATAATCATGAAACTTTTCCTTACTGCTGGCCCCACGAAGTGCTGAAAGGAAAAAATCAATTGCATACTACAATTTCGCCGCTCAGGCCATAAAACTGCTGCATGACACATGAAATTTTAATTTATTACCTCTTTACTATAACTTTTTATTTCATGACACATTTTGCAGATGGTATTCACATATAACACTGAATGTAGCACACAAATTGCATCATTGTACGGCACTTAGTTCAGGAGATATGACATCATAAACACTGAGTTGCCTGTGAAACTACCACATCATGCAAAACATATAAATTTATTACTTTGTTGCTACTAACTCTTATTTGCAACACCTTTTCCAGGCAGTATCCACATATGCTGCTGAATGTGCCTAGAAAAGTATATCATCGTACAACACATACAAGTAGTTCAGGAGATATGATGTCATAAACACTGTAATGCATGGGAAACTGTCAAGTCAAACATGACATTTTTAACCAATACTTATTTACTAATACCTCTATTCACAGCACAATCCACCAGATGTACCTGCAAAATTATATCATTGTACAGCACATTGTTCAGGAGATTTGTTGTCGTAAGCATTGAGCTGTGTGAAAATGAAACTGCATATATACAGGTGAAATGAAATACATGTAATAATACACATGAAGTTTGTTACATATTTGTGAAATATATTTGACGTATGCATATGTGGGCAAAGGCAAGTGTAAAACACTCATCCTAAACCCTGGAAACGATTTTAATCAAATTTGGCGCACATACGTGGAAGGAAATCTACAGGTATGAGAACCACAGGCCTCCTATTGAGGTGTGTGTGATAATGTGGAGAGAGAAGAGAGAGCAAGGAGATGGAAAGACAGCAAGGGAGGAGGAGGATGGGGAGGGGGAGGAGAGGAGAAGATGCAGACAGAAAGAGAAAAGGAGAAGGAAATGTACAGACAGGAGAGGAAGAGAGATGAGGGAGGAGGAGATGAACAAACAGAAGAGGATGAAGAAATGGACAGAGGAAGCAAAGTTGAGGAGATGGACACAGATAGGAAAGGGGAGGAGATAGGCAGGCAGACAGGCAGAGGGGGAGAAGAAAGTGGACAGAGAGAGAGGGGGGGGGGGAGATGAGATGGGCAGAAGGAGGGGATGAGGAGGAGGAGGAGATGGACAGAGGGGGGGAGGAGCATATGGACAGAGGGGTAAGGAGTAAAGTGACAGATAGAGGGAGAGGAGGAGATGGACAGTGAGTGGGGGTGGAGGAGGTGAACAAAGAGACAGAGATGGGAAAGGAGGAGATGGACTGGTAGAAGGTTGGAATAAATACATACCCAGCAAAGCCGAGTACTCATCTAGTTATGGTATCTAGTAACATCAACAGACGTACTAACACAAAATTTCAGATGTGTGTATTTATGCAATTCTTATGTTGTTTGAAGAATATTTGGCCTTCAGTAAGTACATTTCAATGGAAAGAAGTTATTTTGGAATAAAAATATTTCTTCTGTATCAGTGCTGAACTCAGTAATAATGGGTATTGATTGATATGGTTATTAATGGAGGTGAGTAGTGCATACATGCTGCCCAGTGACAAGTCTAGATGTCTCCCATTATAATTTGTTCTTTTGGTCCATTTCTGATCACCTTGTTGTTGAGCATTAAAGCCCAATCGCTATATCTTGCCTTCCCAAAGCCTAATCTTGCTTCATTTTTCCCAATACTTGGGAGACAGAGTAACAATTTCAGTAGATTTGATTAACAAGTGAGTATACAGAATAAAAGTACAGAAGTCAAGTATGCATATGGCAGAGTACCGGAATGACATCGGTGGGCCATCTGCACCAGCAGACTGGTTAGAAAAGCTGAAACACAAATGTATGTTGTGTTATCATGGATAAATATAAAATGTAGTGATAGTCTTATTTCTCAAAATAGCAGTCACTCTTGTGTGTATTCTACTTGATGTTTTGAATGAACTGCTCCTGTTTGTTTCATACTCCTCTTTTTACATTTGTACCCACTTCCTTACTACTTGCTGGTTTGTGAGCTTAAGCACAAAGCTGAATGTAGTCCTCATCCTGGTTGGAATTTCCGGTATAACCCCCTTGAGTTGTAGAAATGCTCACAGTTAGTATACTGCTTATAAGTATTATCCCTTTAAGTACTACTTTTTTGGGCTCAAATTTTAAGCCCACAGTGATTGTCATGAGACCGAAATATTTTACCACTTAATGGACATCTTGTGACTAGGTGCTTTATCATCACCCTTTTCTCATTCATCCTTTTCAAAACTTCAATCAGCGTATTATAATGTTCTATACATATCTTTCAACTTCTCACAAATATTATCGATTTACAGAACTAACTTTCCATTTAAGATGGTTCATGTAGATATTTCTAAGGTTCCTTTGAAAATAGAGACCAATAATAGAATCTGAATGGGAATATATGGAATTGACAACATCAGTCTTGAAATAAGCATGTACTGAAATGATGCAGTTTTATATTCAGTGTTTATTTTTAGTACCTTGCAGTAATATTCGTCATACTACCGTGTTTTACTCTAGTAAACAGTGTTGGTAACTCTCCACAAGACTATATGTGTAGAGATCCTAAGTGAATGCTCCTAATGAATATTGAATTAGTGAAAACTTAATTATATTTTCATTTAAAAATTAATAATAAGTTCATATCACACAATGTAAATGTGCAATACATTGAGGTGTATGTGATAATTTTTAGACTACTGTAGCCACGCATAATCAAACAGGAAATTAGTTGACACATTCTTTATGTTGATTGCGTTATTGTGCTGAAGATATGTGGAAGTGAAATTTTATGTAGCACTCACGTTATTTGATATTGTTAACACACACACACACACACACACACACACACACACACACACACACACACACACACACATTGAGTCTTTTACCTGGAATATCATTGCCTGGAGTAGAACTGTTTTCAATAATGAGACCTGCTTGGAACTGAGCACTTACGACTAGTGCAATGATATTCTGTGCCCCATTTTGTTGCCCTTCAAGGCAAGCCATCCTGGGCTTACATTTCAGCAAGATAATGCCCATCCACACATGGCAAGATTTTCTATCAGTGTGGTCACCAGACAAATTCCCAATTGAGCATAATGGCAGGGCCCTCCAACTAGCTTGGGATTTTGACGATTTATCATGTGACTTGGACAGAATGTGGTGCAGTATCTGTCAGAAGGACATCCAACAACTCCATCAATTCAGCCAAACAACTGCGTGCACCAGGGTCTGAGATGGACCAACACATTACTGACCTGCTCAATTTCTGAAGCTCTTCCTCCTGAATAAATCATCCAGTTTTTTCCAAAATTGTAATCATTTGCTCGTCTGTATATTTACATCACATCTGCCGATTTCTGTTCCATTTGGATAATTCCTTCATGGTACACCATTTCTTTTTTTTCTTTAGGGTGTATTTCAACGACTGAAGCAGCTATCTTCTTCAGATGTTGCTAGTTTTCTTCGTATTTGTATGTGCTGCCAGGCTTCCAACTGACAGTGTTCTATTGTAGTGTTTGAGCCACTGTTTATAGCAGAGAGAGTTCGATTGCTGGTGCCCATTATGCTTTGATGCATCAAAGTGTATCTTACGATCCCTGTACGTCAGTACATGAGGTCTGTCTGATCTTGGTTTAGCTGTGGTTGTTCTTTCACTTTTCCACTTCCCAGTCACATCACTAAGAGTCAACTTTTGCTGCTTTAGAAGGTTTGAAATGTCCCTGATGGATTGATTATTGAGGTGACATCCAGTGATTAGTCCTTGGTCAAAGTCACTGAGCCCTCCTGACTGACCATTCTGAGTGGTAGCTTCCTTTTTAGTGTACCTAAATTCATTTGCATTAACATTTTCCTCTTTGAATTTATTATAAATTTTCATTCCCATGTATTGAGGTGCCTGGGTATAGAGTTTGAGTTGGTAGGTGGGAAGTATAAACTTTCCTTGTTATCTCCTCAGATGTTTGTTTCTGTGTCTTCTTCCTCCTCCTCTTCCTCATCCTCCTCCTCCTCCTTTTGAAACTTTCATCCACAAATCCTTTTCCAAGCTTCTCCTCCTGTTGCAGTCCTTCTTGGTTTGCATAATCTTTTACCTGGTCTCTTCATGTTGTTTGTGGCCTTACAATTGGTCTTCATTCAGATTCTGTCCATTCTAGTGCTCTTCTCAGAAACCTTTCTCATCCCATTCTTTTAATGCGGCCAAACCATTTAAGTCTGTTACTACCCACAGTTTCTTTTGAGGACATGATCTGCAGGGTGCTTCATAATGTTTAATTCCTTACCCTGTCCCTTCCTGTGTTACCCAGGATCCCCCACTGAAAGAGCATTTATGTCGTTTGTATTCTGCTGAGATCTTTCTTTGTCCAAGTCCAACACTCTGATCCATAGGTCAGAATTGGCAGATAATATGATTTCTACATCATATCTTTGTTTTGGCAGGTATTTTCCAATTTCTTCATTATGTCCATACACAATAATAAAATAACAAGCAATTTTCTATTATCTCTGAAATTACATCCTTGATGTTTCCTTTCTTGGTTCATTTACTTCCTAGATATTTGAGTGCATCTACTCCTTTAATAATTTTCCAATTGCAAGTTACATCCTTCATTTTTCCTGATGACTTTCATTATTTCACTTTCTGTTCAGCTTATTTCTATTCTTTCTTCTTCAGTTTCTCTCTTCCAAGTATTTAGTTGGTCTCCCAATTTCTGCTCATTTTCTTCCCAAATCATAACATTGTGACCATTTACCCACTTTTTTTTTCTTTGATTTTTGTCCTCAGTGTTGACGTACTCACCCCCACATACACATTTAATATGGGCAGTGCACTATTGTTTAACTTTCGATAAGTCTCATTAAGAGTTTGCAGGTGAACATCCACATTCTGCCAGAATAGTTTACTATTGAACATCTGTGAGCAGTAAAAACCTAACACACAGTTCTTGAAGAATAACGAGGTGCATATGGAACAGACACTGTCATTGTTTTAACATATGGCCTAATTGTGTTACATTTATTTCACGGATGCATTGTTGTTGATCTAACCAATATAGGTTCCTCGTCTGAAACTTGGCTGTGGAATGACTGTCTCATGACCAAAAACCGGGCTTTTATATATCCTCACAATAATAGATGCTGAAACTACACAATTGCTTGAAGTTTAATTTACAGAAATTACAATTAAAACTTAAATCATTAAATTAACTGAATACATTGAAAAATTCTTTCCTTTTAACAGTTTCTTGTACTACAAGGTTTTTGGCCGAATTATTTGTTTAAATGATGAAATTAACATACATAGTTTTTGACAAAACAGTTAATTACTTTGGAATTAATGAAGAGCTGGCTTTACTAACATGTTTTCGAATAGAGGCAAACAGATACTTTAAGATTACTAGTATTTCCTCTTCCAAATGTTTACAATTATTACAGAATTTATATTTGTTTAGAAGTCAACAATAAAATTTAAGTTACAAACCAATTACTGATTTCACCCTATAAAAAATAGTAGCTAGGAATAGTTGAAATAAATTAGAAAATAAATTACAGGCATAAAACTAAGCACAAAATTAGATCTGGTGCTTTATTCTTTAACACTGTGGGCCAACCTTTATCTTTTATGGAAATGTATATTATACTCACGTATGCAAATGGTAATTAGTTAAAAGTGAAAAAAACAAATTTAAGGAGGCAGATGGCAAAACAGGAGGGGAAGTAAAAATATTGCAGGTTGCTTCGTCACATCACCCCCTCATTGGATTGACCAGATAGATATTGCAAATAGCTGACTGGGTAATTCAATGACCACAAGTGACCCCAGACATTGGGTTTAACAATCTGTACAAAAAATTCCTATGTATAGGAACTGGGCATATGAAAATCCTCATACAAAATATTTACATACAGTGTATTGTACAGTTTCACAAAATATCCACAAGTTAATTTCAGTTAGATGTCCACACCTTTAACAGTTCCAAGTTGCAGTTAGTAAGGAAATGCATTGCTACCAGTTTCCTTGGTGGTGGTTCTCCTCTGTCTCAGTACATGGAGGGGGAGGAAAAAAAACACACGGACAAAATACCCTATTTTAGTACACTAACATTTACTTTTAAGTAAGCCTAAAAAATGTTTAACAGTAATGGTAACGATAGTCATTACATCATAAATAAATACATTACATAGTTCTCATAGCATTACAGTACTAAAATTGACTGTAGTGTGAAAGGTGGTGACTAGAAAAAATGTTAAAATCGAGGCACATTACACTACAAAGCATTACTCTGAGTCATAATTCTGTCTGAAACTGGTTAAACCTGTAAGACTTGTGTTTCTTTCCCATTTGCAAAATATTACCTTAGTGACTGAAATATGTACATTACCTCTAGTATGAATTCGAGATGTGCAGTAGCATAGATATACTAATTATTACGTTATGAAAAAAGCATAGTCACTGTCACATAACTTAATTACTACTCAAATCAAAATGAAGGGGATGGAAGTTGTACCAAATTGTAGCCCCACTTGTCTTCTCAACTCTGAGCACCACTCTCATTCAACCAGAAAATTAAATCAACCAAATAGTGGGCCTTGTAGTGCTTCTAGAATTTCTGCATAAGTTTTAGAATCATTCAGCCTTCTATCATCTCGAACACATGATATTTTAAATATAAGTGTGAGAGAGTATACCTAGTGCGAGTCGCCTGTCTGTGTGTGCAGGTCCGAAGTGTGTAACAAGAAGATCGTAGACATGGCGGTCGAACGGCACCAACAAGTGTTTGCCAGTCACGCCATGGAAGCCGTAGTGAAAAAACAAGGAGTGTTTATGTATTCTGTGCTGTTTTATAACTTTGAATATTGTAGTGGTAAAAAAGAACAGTTGAAATATTGTTAATTATTGTTTATTTTGGACATGGAGAGGGTAAGACATGTTTTCAGATTCAGAATGAGAATGGACTTGGGTTTTAAATCAACCATTTCTTATGTGTAAATGAACTCTGTTTTTAAGGTTTGGACACACGAAGAGACTTACTTGATAGTGGTTGTTTACGTGGAGAATGAGTTTTCTAAAAGTTTAATGTTCAAATATATGTTGTGAAGTTAAGCAAAAGAAACTGTATATGTATGCTTATTTTTATAAGTAGAAAGAGTCTCAAGAAATTCCTGTTCCTAGCGATATACTTCGGAGAAGAAGAGAAAAGGAGGTTGCAGCAGCAAGCTAACCAGCAACGAATGTCGGCTGACCATCTCGAGTAAGTCTATCGTTTAAGAAGTGGGATTTTGCACACATACTTCACCACCTTAAGTCGTCCAAAGTGTTAGAATGTAGCAACCATGATAGGACAGAAGAAAACAGGAATTCTGAGATGAAAATGAGATAAGAAGATGTTAGGTGTTGTCATAAAACCGAGCATAACAAGACAAAAGAACTAGTTCATGTAATTGGATTCTGCCTAAAAATTCAAATGGTGAAAATTAGTAAATGCAAAACAGGGAAGATGTAAGAAAGTACTAGTGTTAAAATAAATGAGAGAAGATCTCAACATATTAGACTAAGAAGAGAGACGCCGAGAACAATTCGACTGAGAAAATCTGGTGTAAGGAGTATACTGCTTTCACACATTGTGAGTAAGCAGATGCAGAAACCAGCATCTGATGCCGCAGGCACCAGTTGCTGTCCACCGGTGCTAACCTGCTTCCACATCCACTCACCAACGCGTACATAGAAACCAACAACCGATGCCACTGGCACCAGTTACTGTTCACCGATGCTGTTTACACATCCGCTTGCTGATGCGGCCTAAACTTTGTCAGGTGAGCATAAAACAGAACTTCATTGTTTTAGTACAAACTAGTAAGAGCTGTTAAGTGAACAATATTACCGTAGTATACTCAAGAGTTGAAATTTAAAAAAAAAAATAATTACTAGGTCTAAAGCTAATAAGAATATAGATAACTGAGGACAAATGGGGAAAAAAACTCAAGAACAAGCTATAGCCATCAAAGTTAGTAAAGAGACGTCAGACTGGTCTGAATTAGTAAATTTAATTAAAGCCCAGAGGGCAGATTCAGTGGCCTTACGAACAGAACTAGATGAAGCTTCTAATGTTCAGAATGAAACTCTAAAAAAAGATCTAGGCTCAGTAAATTCTCAATTAAATTTGGTAAATGCCAAAGTAGAATCGCAGAGCAAAGAATTTGACGCTGTAAAGCAGGGGTTGCATACTTTAAAAGAGTGCATCGATAAGCAAGATAAGTTAATGCCAATAATCCAGTCGCAAATTACAGGCATTAATGCACAAGTAGATAATGTAGAAAGAAACTTCAAAGAAAAACTAACGAACTCAGACATTATAAATGTAAGTAGTCTGGAGGAGCAGATAGAGGAACTTATAGATCAGAAAGTCACTGAGAGAATAACATCCAGGAATGCATCGCCTGTCGCTTCTTCTGAATTTACTGATACCAGGAAGAGCATAGACGAACTCTGGAGTGAATTCAAACTTATCCAGAATAGAATAGAATATAGAATAACTTCACCTAATGGTAAGACAGAGATTTAGGAACCAGGTTTTAAGTTGTAAGACATTTCCAGGGGCAGATGTGGACTCTGACCACAATCTATTGGTTATGACCTGTAGATTAAAACTGAAGAAACTGCAAAAATGTGGGAAATTAAGGAGATGGGACCTGGATAAACTGAAAGAACCAGAGGTTGTACAGAGTTTCAGGGCGAGCATAAGGGAACAATTGACAGGAATAGGGGAAATAAATACAGTAGAAGAAGAATGGGTAGCTCTGAGGGATGAAGTAGTGAAGGGAGCAGAGGATAAAGTAGGTAAAAAGACGAGGGCTGCTAGAAATCCTTGGGTAACAGAAGAAATATTGAATTTAATTGATGAAAGGAGAAAATATAAAAATGCAGTAAATGAAGCAGGCAAAAAGGAATACAAACGTCTCAAAAATGAGATTGACAGGAAGTGCAAAATGGCTAAACAGGGATGGCTAGAGGACAAATGTAAGGATGTAGAAGCTTATCTCACTAGGGGTAAGATAGATACTGCCTACAGGAAAATTAAAGAGACCTTTGGAGAGAAGAGAACCACATGTATGAATATCAAGAGCTCAGATGGCAACCCAGTTCTAAGCAAAGAAGGGAAAGCGGAAAGGTGGAAGGAGTATATAGAGGGTCTATACAAGGGCGATGTACTTGAGGACAATATTATGGAAATGGAAGAGGATGTAGATTAAGACGAAATGGGAGATACGATACTGCGTGAAGAGTTTGACAGAGCACTGAAACACCTAAGTCGAAACAAGGCCCCCGGAGTAGACAACATTCCATTAGAACTACTGACGGCCTTGGGAGAGCCAGTCATGACAAAACTCTACCAGCTGGTGAGCAAGATGTATGAGGCAGGCGAAATATCCTCAGACTTCAAGAAGAATATAATAATTCCAATCCCAAAGAAAGCAGGTGCTGACAGATGTGAAAATTACCAAACTATCAGTTTAATAAGTCACAGCTGCAAAGTACTAACGCGAATTTTTTTACAGATGAATGGAAAAACTGGTTGAAGCCGACCTCGTGGAAGATCCGTTTGGATTCTGTAGAAATGTTGGAACATGTGAGGCAATTCTGACGCTACGACTTATCTTAGAAGAAAGATTAAGAAAAGGCAAACCTATGTTTCTAGCATTTGTAGACTTAGAGAAAGCTTTTGACAATGTTGACTGGAATACTCTCTTTCAAATTCTGAAGGTGGCAGGGGTAAAATACAGGGAGCGAAAGGCTAGTTACAATTTGTACAGAAACCAGATGGCAATCATAAGAGTCGAGGGGCATGAAAGGGAAGCAGTGGTTGGGAAAGGAGTGAGACAGGGTTGTAGCCTCTCCCTGATGTTTTTCAATCTGTATATTGAGCAAGCAGTAAAGGAAACAAAAGAAAAAAATTGGAGTAGGTATTAAAATTCATGGAGAAGAACTAAAAACTTTGAGGTTCGCCGATGACATTGTAATTCTGTCAGAGATGGCAAAGGACTTGGAAGAGCAGTTGAACGGAATGGACAGTGTCTTGAAAGGAGGATATAAGATGAACATCAACAAAAGCAAAACGAGGATAATGGAATGTAGTCAAATTAAATCGGGTGATGCTGAGGGAATTAGATTAGGAAATGAGACACTTAAAGTAGTAAAGGAGTTTTGCTATTTAGGAAGTAAAATAACTGATGATGGTCGAAGTAGAGAGGATATAAAATGTAGACTGGCAATGGCAAGGAAAGCATTTCTGAAGAAGAGAAATTTGTTAACATCGAATATACACTCCTGGAAATGGAAAAAAAGAACACATTGACACCAGTGTGTCAGACCCACCATACTTGCTTCGGACACTGCGAGAGGGCTGTACAAGCAATGATCACACGCACGGCACAGCGGACACACCACGAACCGCGGTGTTGGCCGTCGAATGGCGCTAGCTGCGCAGCATTTGTGCACCGCCGCCGTCAGTGTCAGCCAGTTTGCCGTGGCATACGGAGCTCCATCGCAGTCTTTAACACTGGTAGCATGCCGCGACAGCGTGGACGTGAACCGTATGTGCAGTTGACGGACTTTGAGCGAGGGCGTGTAGTGGGCATGCGGGAGGCCGGGTGGACGTACCGCCGAATTGCTCAACACGTGGGGCGTGAGGTCTCACAGTACATCGATGTTGTCGCCAGTGGTCGGCGGAAGGTGCACGTGCCCGTCGACCTGGGACCGGACCGCAGCGACGCACGGATGCACGCCAAGACCGTAGGATCCTACGCAGTGCCGTAGGGGACCGCACCGCCACTTCCCAGCAAATTAGGGACACTGTTGCTCCTGGGGTATCGGCGAGGACCATTCGCAACCGTCTCCATGAAGCTGGGCTACGGTCCCGCATACCGTTAGGCCGTCTTCCGCTCACGCCCCAACATCGTGCAGCCCGCCTCCAGTGGTGTCGCGACAGGCGTGAATGGAGGGACGAATGGAGACGTGTCGTCTTCAGCGATGAGAGTCGCTTCTGCCTTGGTGCCAATGGTGGTCGTATGCGTGTTTGGCGCCGTGCAGGTGAGCGCCACAATCAGGACTGCATACGACCGAGGCACACCCGGCATCATGGTATGGGGAGTTATCTCCTACACTGGCCGTACACCTCTGGTGATCGTCGAGGGGACACTGAATAGTGCACGGTACATCCAAACCGTCATCAAACCCATCGTTCTACCATTCCTAGACCGGCAAGGGAACTTGCTGTTCCAACAGGACAATGCACGTCCGCGTGTATCCCATGCCACCCAACGTGCTCTAGAAGGTGTAAGTCAACTACCCTGGCCAGCAAGATCTCCGGATCTGTCCCCCATTGAGCATGTTTGGGACTGGATGAAGCGTCGTCTCACGCGGTCTGCACATCCAGCACGAACGCTGGTCCAACTGAGGCGCCAGGTGGAAATGGCATGGCAAGCCGTTCCACAGGACTACATCCAGCATCTCTATGATCGTCTCCATGGGAGAATAGCAGCCTGCATTGCTGCGAAAGGTGGATATACACTGTACTAGTGCCGACATTGTGCGTGCTCTATTGCCTGTGGTTCTGTCAGTGTGATCATGTGATGTATCTGACCCCAGGAATGTGTCAATAAAGTTTCCCCTTCTTGGAACAATGAATTCACGGTGTTCTTATTTCAATTTCCAGGAGTGTAGATTTAGGTATCAGGAAGTCGTTTCTGAAAGTATTTGTATGGAGTGTAGCCATGTATGGAAGTGAAACATGGACAATAAATAGTTTGGACAAGAAGAGAATAGAAGCTTTTGAAATGTGGTGCTACAGAAGAATGATGAAGATTAGATGGGTAGATCACATAACTAATGAGGAAGTATTGAATAGGATTGGGGAAAAGAGGACTTTGTGGCACAACTTGACTAGAAGAAGGGATCGCTTGGTAGGACATGTTTTGAGGCATCAAGGGATCACAAATTTAGCATTGGAGGACAGCGTGGAGGGTAAAAATCGTAGAGGGAGACCAAGAGATGAGTACACTAAGCAGATTCAGAAGGATGTAGGTTGCAGTAGGTACTGGGAGATGAAGCAGCTTGCACAGGATAGAATAGCATGGAGAGCTGCATCAAACCAGTCTCAGGACTGAAGACAACAACAACAACAACAACAACAACAACATGTTATTGACTAGTGAAGTAGTGATTTTTTCAGTTGGGAAACTTTGAAGCAAAATTTAATGAGAAGTACTGGTCTGCACTTGCTCAAGTGAAGTCATCTATCCTCCAGACATGTTCACATTCTTAGTTAACGGGCGGAGTGATGACTGTCAGGTCCTGAGTTGTGTTTCTTCAGTAATAATTTTCCTGCACCGAATTCCCCGAAACTCTTGAACTATTCTATCATCCCACACTTAGAGTTACTGGAAGAAACCATACCAGTGAGAATTTGTGATTATGTCATTCAAAATTGCTCCCTGTAAGAGGTTTTCTTGTTCCAGTCAGTTAGACTTGAAATTAGCGGAGGTTGAGGCCTGATGGGTAATTTCAAGTTGCCGCCGCTCGTACCTCACCTGTCATTCAACAACATCTTTGCCTCTGTACTTCCGCCTCGACTGACATCTCTGCCCAAACTCTTTGCGTTTACATATGTCTGCTTGTGTCTGTATATGTGCGGAGGATATGTATGTGTGTGCGAGTGTATACCTGTCCCTTTTCCCCCGTAAGGTAAGTCTTTCTGCTCCCGGGATTGGAATGACTCCTTACCCTCTCCCTTAAAACCCACATCCTTTCGTCTTTCCCTCTCCTTCCCTCTTTCCTGATGAAGCAACCGTTGGTTGTGAAAGCTTGAATTTTGTGTGTGTGTTTGTGTTTGTTAGTGTCTCTATCAACATACCAATGCTTTCGTTTGGTAAGTTACATCATCTTTGTTTTTAGATATATTTTTCCCACGAGGAATGTTTCCTTCTATTATATTCCTATCACATATATGTATACATATAAGAACTGTGATCTATGATGATTGTATATCTTGCGTACATAAGGAGGAGTTAGAAATATGCACACACCTTTTTTTTTTATTATGACATTTCTACATTGCTTATTTATATAAAAATGAACTACGGTGATTGTTTAAGAAGGAGGTATGAGTAATGAAAGAGAACATAAGCCAAAGAAGTGTAAGATAGTGGGACTCATACAGCCTAAGTAAACATGTTATCTACTGAATAGTATATAGACATGGAATCTATTAAGAGTACAGAAGTTGAAAAATAGAGGAGGACTCCAAGGATTAGTTAAAGTATTAAGAAGCAAATGTGAATTGTAGAATAGACTTTCTGTTTTTACCAGCAAATATGTAATTATAGTATACATAGGAATGTATACTGGGGGTAATGAACCATGAGGCCTACTCAGAAAGAATAAGGGGGGCGTACCAGCATTTGCCAAATATGTAGGGTAGGTGTATATACATGGAGATAGGACAACCTGTGGCCTGAAGAATATGAATGTTTTGTTAAGGGGCGTACCTACCAGAATGGAAAGAGGAAGTGCACTCATACGGTCTACCACAAGTAAGGTACAGGTACTGATCCTAGCAGGAGGGGACAGTATCATGACAGAAGTCACACATTTTGTATGGGTTATTATCGTAAGTTTGAATTCTATACACAACGAGCATTATTGCATGCTATGTAAGTTCACAAGTGTGAAAAGGAACACTTTCATGGTACCCAGAGTTCCACCAACTACATAAAATATTATAAATAATACATATTTAGGAAAGGGAGTATTAAAGATGAAAACAGAAAATAGATTTCTCAAGTGTCACAAACACATGCAGTTTACAAATAAAAAAAATAATGTTAAGATTTAAATTATTATTTTGTGTGATATTACTGTACAAGACGATTATGTATAAAATATCGTGTGTTCAATCTAAGGGGGAGGGAGGGGGGAGGGGTTATGTAGTGCTCCAAGAATTGCTGCGTAAATTCTAGAATCTTTCAGCCTTCTACCATCTCGAACACATGATATTTTAAATATAAGTGTGAGAGACTCTACCTAGTGCGAGTCGCCTGTCTGTGTGTGCAGGTCCGAAGTGTGTAACAAGAAGACCGTAGACATGGCGGTCGAACGGCACCAACAAGTGTTTGCCAGTCACACCATGGAAGCCGTAGTGAATAAACAAGGAGTGTTTATGTATTCTGTGCTGTTTTATAACTTTGACTATTGTAGTGGTAAAAAAAGAACAGTTGAAATATTGCTAATTATTGTTCATTTTGGACGTGGACAGGATAAGATGTGTGTTGAGATTCAGAATGAGAATGGACTTGGGTTTTAAACTAACCTTTTCTTATGTGTAAATGAATTGGACATGCAAAGAGACTTACTTGATAGTGTTTGTTAATGTGTAGAATGAGTTTTGTTAACGTTTGATGTTCAAATATATGTTGTGAAGTTAAGCAAAAGAAACTGTGTATGTCTGCTTATTTTGATAAGTAGAAAGAGTCTCAAGAAATTCCTGTTCCTAGCAGATATACTTTGGAGAAGAAGAGAGAAGGAGGTTGCAGAAGTAAGATAACCAGGAAGGAAAGTCAGCTGACCATCTCAAATAAGTCTATCGTTCAGGAAGTGGGAGTTTGCACACATACTTCACTGCTTTGTCGTCCAAAGTGTTAGAACCTGTCAAAATATTCACATCAGTCCAGCACCACAGTTAACAGTTCATCAGCACATTTATTGTTCTTCGTTTCAGTATTACCACTTTAAGCTCATAATTCCTCAGCACACAAATAGAAGTTTTCAGATAATGTATAGGTCCAATGATGATGCAGCATTATATGACTTTTACCTCACTAAAATATTGCTCTTTCTGTTAAGCTCTTATTCCCAGCTGCAAGTGCCATGAATTGCACAATATACACTGTACCCAATGTTGCCTAGTTCACAATTAGATCATCAATAAAGTTACACCACATATGTTTGTATACAATTATCTCTTTCATTACTCAAGCATGTCTGTCAGCTCCATTATTTTACTTACATTTCTTACCATGTTAGCTAGTGGAGTGCATTCACAAAAAATATGCCTACTGCAGAGACAGGTTCCCTAACCATTAAAACCCTAACATTATTCATTATTTTATTATTTCATTATTGTTTCATTATCCAATAAATAAGCACCTGCTCTGCTTATCCAATACAAAACTGGTAATACTGAAAAACACCCCGTAGTAACAGATCCTTATGCTAAGGCAAACTTAACTCTCATTACTGATCAGACAAAATTATTACTTAGAAAAACTGTTATTTGCTTGACATTCTAGCTGGAAGGGTGATATACATACAAATCTTGCTTATTCTTTCCACACACTGCTCCAGGCAACTATGGTAGAAGTGGTAATTCCTTAATGTTAGAAACAGCTGTACCATGACATACTTCTCTAGGTAGATAGTTATCTCCCTATACTGATGGCATTGAACAAAAACACTTCTACTACACCGCAATTGATATCAAGATCTAGTATTCAATATGGCTTCTACTGCATATTGCCACTGCTGCTGCACCCAAGAGCTGATTACTTTAGATGTTAATTATAGTTTCAGATGATTTGCACCTTCTCCACATAATGCTGACACCTTTCTTTTCCATTTTACCTTACCTCATTGGTTGACACAAATTCTTTAACCATGCTACCATTTTGCTTTCTTCCATCTTCTTATGATTACAGTACTTATCACTACTCAACATTATATACTAAAGTATCCTACTGCACAAAATTACATGAAAGGAGAAGATAGAATAATTCTGATTAACTTATAAACTAGAGATACGATAGGAGAAGAATTTGACTGCCTCAGGAAACATGAAAAATGAGGCTGACACTGGGGGTAAGCATTATCGCCACATAATGAATGCAAAACAGAATGTTCAACTGCCTACTTGCCTATAGGTCTTACTTGTGGTGCAACACACATTATAGTAGGCTTCTCCTCTCTTTTTACCAGTCCACAACTTGTGGTCTCACGGTTGCGTTCTTGCTTCCTGAGCACAGGGCCCTGGTTTTGATTACCGGCGGGGTCATGGATTTTCACCTGCCACGAGATGACTGGATCTTTATGTTGTCCTCATCTTTTCATCATCATTCACGCAAGTGGTGACACTGGACTGAGCAAAGGATGGGAATTTGTACAGATGCTGATAAGTGCCCCACAATCCAATAATAATAATAATAATAATAATAATAATAATAATAATAATAATGTCTTTTTACCAGATAAACATTTCTACATGCACCATCATTCAACATCTCACTAGAATTATAAATTACACTCGTCTTACTACTATCGCTTACATTACTCTTATCTGTGATTACAGCACATTTATATACACATGGCTCTTCATCACTACCTGCTCTAGTGTGACCCAAAACTGGAACACTATCTAGTTTAAATGGCTTGATCCAGAATTAAAATCATCTCCTCCATTTCTTCTACTTAAATTTCTTCTACCATTTCCGTGCACTTTCTGCCTATCCTCCACCCAACCATTCCTTGAATGTCTAATGTAATTAGGCCTGTTCATCCTATTTACCTGAAATTCTCTCCCTGATTGATTATTGTCATCAGAATTCCTCCTGTGATCTTCCACCGATGGCTTCACCCTCTCCACTTTATCAACTTAAGTCAATAAATCACTAATATTACCCCTAGGGGCAGGTACAAGCAGTTCCCTAACTTTATGAGGCAACTTAATTTCTAAACCCATAATTATTGATTCACTACCATCCATAAGCATCCCCTTCAAAAAACCTCTCAAAAATGACATTTTCTCTTTGTCATTCCATTTTCAGGAAAATTATTAAATTCCCTAATGATATCTAGGAGATGCACTTCCCCATATGGTTCAAAATTATTAAATTTCTTACAACAAACGATTGAAAGGCTGTTTGGGGCTCTACATCTGTATCTATCTTTCTCTCCATTTCAGACAATTTGGAATCTACTTTTTTATTTACTTTTACCAGTTTTTCCTCAACCACTACTGCACACTTGTTTCTACCTCTGTTTCTAAATCATTTTTAATCTGATCAATTTGGTTCTCAACTTTAACCCTTTTTTCAGCACAAAATTTCCTGGCAGCTTTGACTTCTTCTTTACACTATTTTTCAGAAGCCTCCACCCTCCTACTATAGACACCACAAAGCTTCTATCTCTCTTCTACACATTTACTACTCATTAATGTTAATTTCTCATTTGTATTCTGTACTAATTTCTTTATCTTTTCATCACAATCTTTAGCTACTGTCTCAACCTCGTTATTTAATTCTGAAAGATTAGATCTGACTTCCTGAATCTCCATTTGAACTTCTTTTTCAGTTCATCCTTACACTAACCATGTCAGTTCTAATGATATCAGTTTTCTTTTCCACCTTACTAATGTCCTCTTTCGTACACATACTACACAAACAACTCAAACTACTTATAATTTGCCTTAACTTCGCTTCCAAATTTCCATCTGCTATAAACTTTCTTGACTTTTGCTTCCAGGTTCCTCCTCCTTCACGTTAATGATTCCATTTTGCTTGCATCACCACACAATGTAGATGATGCTTTTATCATTTCATCTACAATAGAACTTTGTCACCATCAATCAAAGTTACATTCATGTCTGATTCATATCGACTATCGCCTACAGAGTCAGTCCCATTTACGCCCTTCTGTTCGTTTAACAACTTAACCTCTACAACTTTGCCCTCAGTCACACTGTCTTGTTCATTAAGTTCACAAATTATGTATCACTTAATACAAAACAGCTTTTCCTATGAAATTACCACTTTAATGCTGCTGTAGTGGTTGTCATCTCGATCTGCACAGTTATGGCAAGTTGTAAATCTCTCGGCAAGAGGTCTTGTTTATCTGCTGTCAGCTGTGTTCGTCTGCATGCTGATTGGGTGCTACTGTACTCAATGGCTGCTTCCATAGAACTCACATGCTGATTGGTTGCTGTTATACTGCGGTCACGAAACGCATGTGCTGATTGGCTGTTGCACTACTGCCCTGTAAACTGCTGTTGACTTCACTGTTCAAAGTTCGCAAGTCCTTTTTTATTGTGACTATGTACAATATTCCTCACCTAAGGCACCAAATGCAACGGTTTGCCTGCTTTTTTTTTTTTTTTTTTTTTTTTTTTTTTTTTTTTTTTTTCCCCTCTTCGTTTGCTGTCCTTGATGTCAATCTACTGCATTGCTATACTGGCTGAAAAATGGGGGGTGGAAGTCAATCACTGGCTACTTTAAATGATAGAGCCAACTGGTGCACATTTGCATTTCACATTTGTTTAATTTCACTGTTCACAATCCCCCTCTCCCACTCCATACACATTTTTACTACTGAACAACTATGAGCTGTATAAACCTAACATACAGTTCTTGAAGAATAACAAGTTACATATGGAACAGACACTGTCATTGTTTTAACACATGGCCTAATTTTGTTACACATACTTCATGGGTGCATTGTTGTTGATCTAACCAATGCAGGTTCCTCATCTGAAACTCGGCTTTGGAATGGCTGTCTTGTGATCAAGAACTAGGCCTTTATGTATCCTCACAATAATATCTGCTGAAACTACACATTGTTCAAATGTTCGAAGTTTAATTTACAGAAATCACAATTAAAACTTAACTCATTAAATTAACTGAATACATTGAAAAATTCATTCCTTTTAACAATTTCTTCTACCAAAAGATTTTAGGCCGAAATCAACATATATAGTTATGCAAACAATACTTTTGATGAAACTGTTAATTACTTTGGAATTAACTAATTGCTAACATGTTTTTGTGTAGAGCCAAATAGATACTTTAAGATTGCTAGTATCCCGTCTTCCAAATGTTTACTACAGAATTTATATTTGTGTATAAGTCAACATCAGAATTTAAGTTATGAAACAATTACTGATATCACCCTATAAAAAAAGTATTAAGTAGGAATGGTCAACATAAATTAGAAAATCAATTACATACATAAAACTTAGCACAAGATTAGATCTGGTGTTTTATTTTTTAAAACTGTGGGCCAATTTCTTTTTTTATGAAAATGCAGATTATATTCACATATGTTAAAAGTAATTAGTTAAAAGTGAAAAAATGAATTTAAGGAGGCAGATGGCAAAACAAGAAGGGAAATAAAAATATCACAGCTTGTTTTGTCACATCATCATCTGTATATGCTATGATTTCATTATCATTCATTGTTGACCCTTGGTGAAGTTTCCTTATGGTGTGTGCATGACTATATTGAAAAGCACAGGTGACAATACACTGAATTGCCAAATCCCTCGGTCCTTTTTAAATCATTCTAATTTTTTGGCCATCTATTGTAACACAATTTGGGCATTTTTTGTACAAGTTTTTAATTCTCAGTTTCATTCCTTTTGACAATTTCAGTCTATTCAGACCTTGTCATACATCTTTCCTTCTAACAGTGTCATAAGCACTTTTTATGTCTATGAATTCGATTATGATGTCTTTCCCAAATTCTAATTTCTTTATCTACAAGCTGTCTGGTTGTAAATATGGCATCTATAGTGCATCATTCAATTGAAAATCATTGTTATTCTCTTAATTATGGTTCTAACTTATTCCTGACATTTTGTAAAAGTATCTTTTCATAAATCTTCATGCAGTGACAGTAGTTATATTCCTCTGTAAGATTCACAGAGTACCTTCTCGCCCTTCTTAAGTACATGTACAGTAATTGCCTTTGTCCAGTCATCAGGAATCTCTCCGCATGTCCATACTGCCTTCATTATTCTCAACAGCCACTGAATTCTGATAGTTCCTGCAGCTTTGATCATTTCCACTATGATTTCATCTACTCTGTAGCTTTGCCATTTTTCATTTCTAATGCAGCGTTCTCTTCATCCACCACCTGCAGACCTTCTCTTTCTATTTCCTCTGTGATGATGATATTTCTTTTTTCTACCTCTATCTCATGTGTGTTTGTTCCACCCTGTCTTTCATATAATTCTTGTAAGTATCATTTCCGTACTTTCAAAACATCCTCTTCTGCCACAAGAGTTTTACTTCTTTGTTGAAGTTTTCTTCTGTTACCTAATATGCATTATAAGATGTTCTTTTCATCATTAAAATTCTCTTCTATTTCATATGTGAATTCCTGTGTGGTATACAAAAAGATAATAGTTCATTAATATATAGTGGATGGGGAGTTAATACTTGAAGTTTTCAATATAATGTGTAACATGATTCTGCATGCAGTACAGTGCAGGTATTCCAAATGAGTTTTTTCTGTGTCTTTAATATCCACACTGTGTTGGCTTCGTTCCCCCAAGAAAAATTAACATATCTAATAAGAGATTCAATGTAAGTTGTATAAGCTACTTTTTGTTTGTCCATTCCCGTTGCATTGGATAGTATTTGCTGTGTAAATGGAAAGCTGCTCACTTTGTTAGCTCAATGTGTGCCTAATAACTTAAATATTCAGCCAAATTCAATCCCAAGAATTTGACTGAGTCAATTTCATCTGTATCTTAGCTCTCGCAAATAATGTTAATGTGAAAAGGACAGACTGCTACTCACCTTATAGTGGAGATGTTGAGTGTCAGACAGGCACAACAAAAAGACTGCAAAACATGTAAGCTTTCAGTGAAAAGGCTTTCTACTGAATCACACACACACACACACACACACACACACACACTGATTAATATGGTGTTATGTACTGCCTTTAGTGGGTATTCCATTCCAACCTGCAGAAGTTTTTTTCTTTAATGCTAAGATTGTATTTTCTACATCTTCCACAAAGACTTTAAAATTTTGGAAAGTGTTCAGAATTTTCATGAAAACCCAAGGGATTAACTTTGTTGTAACAAATTGCTACACTGACATCAAACTTTGCTACATTTATAACAATTTCATTGAAGCACTCTGGTATCTGTGTTGGACTTAACATCAGTGTTTCCTTCAACATTAATTTCTGAAATTTCTTGGTTATAGTCTGTTACACCCAATTCAGATATAATGGAAGATCACAGAACTTTTTATTTTTTTTATTTTCATTGTTAAAATTGTCATGTTCTTTGCAATAGTTTTGCTGTTGTGACAACTCTTTTAAAGGTAATTATATAATGTCAGATATATTCCGTGAAATCAGTATTTGTACTATATTTTAGTTCTCTCTGCAGCTGCGATTTCCTTACACTGGAAATTTTTACGCTCGTAATTTAATTTATTTTATTTATGTATTTTTAATTTATCTTTAATTAATTTATTTTTATTTATTATTTTATTTTTATTATTTAATTTATTTTTATTTTAATTTTACCTTAGTTTATTCATTTTTAATTTTATTTATGCTCTTAATTTATTTATCACTGTATTGCCCCAGATTACAGGTGGAAATGTTTCGTTAAAGACAACTGGAAAACTCTGAATTTTTCCAAGTTTTTCATGACTTGAGGTACAATGATCAAAAGACCATTTTCTCTCTTTTAGTGTATTGCTGAACATTAACAAGTTTTCTTTGCCGAAGTTCATTCTCATAGTTTTCCTACCTGAAATATTCCTGCCTGTTTGTGGTACTTCAGTGAACACTGCATAATGATCTGAGACACCTAAATCTATACAAAATTTACACATCTCAACATATACATAATTAATTAAAACACTATTGATACAGGGTTCTGACTGACAATTTTCTCTGAGAGATTCAAAGAAATTCAGTTTAAAAGATTTTGGTTTGCTAAGTAAGTAAATCTTGAAGTGTAACTACTTTCACTTGTAATATCAATGTCAAATCAGCATCTGTTACAGTCTTTCTTTTTTCTAAAAAGATCTGGTAGCATACTGTGAATCTTAAATAAGAAGAGTTCTGTTGTTTACTTCTCTGGGATTCTGTGTGCTGAAATTGCTACAATATTTACTGGTAAATCCATTATTCCTACACAACAGATCTTGAAGACACATTTTTCATTTAAATAATTTAAACAATATCTAGTTTCATAATTTGTATCACAATGAAGAAGTATATATGAGCCTCCGTGCACTCGTTTCTTCTGCAAGCGTAGCCTGCCAACTTCAAATTTCCATTGTTTAAAATTTTAATTGTGTCCTCATTAAACTAGTACTCATTTAAACAAATAACTATAATATTTGCAGTTTCTGATAGAATGATTTCTAATTCATATATTTTAGAGCCTTTGTTATTTGAAGCATCTATACTTAAACCACTTATATTCCAATGCATAATATGTCAGCTCCACCTCTTACTTATAGGCTTTAACATATTTCTTTCCACATATTGGTTTGGATTTGTCTTTCTTAATGGTGTACATACTTTACTATCCCATCACTGCTTATCAGTTTCCCTTATTTAATCTAACTTGGCAAGTGTATGTGAGCACCTTGCGAAGTATTTTTAAGCTTAATCCACCATCTTCCCAAGACACTTTGCACTTAGAATTAGAAATTTGTTGGGTTCAATGAATACCACTTCTACTATGAGATTCAGAAAATGCTGAGGGAGCAGAGGTTGTTGCACTCTCAGTTCAAAAGAGAACGCGTAAATGACAAGCAAATGAGAGTAGAGGTTCATCCATCTGTGAAAGGTATTTGTGCGAAGCATACAACTGCTACCACCATCATACCTCAGCAAAAGATCTCACCATCATACCTCAGCAAAAGATCTAGCAGAAAACCTGAGAAAATCCTGGTTCTATGTAAAATCACTAAGTGGGTCTAAAACTTCTATTCAGTCCCTTGTTGGTCTGTATGGTGTGGCAGTTGAAGATAGCAAAATGAAAGGTGAAGTTTTAAATTTTGTGTTCAAGAAATTATTCACACAGGAGAATCATACAAATGTACCTTCATGTGGCCATCGAACAGGATTCCATATGGATGGCCTAGTAATAAGCATCCCTCATGTAGAGAAACAACTGAAGAAGTTGAAAGCAAATAAGTCAGTAGGTCAGGATGTAATCCCCTTTTTGGTTTCTCAACTAGTACTTGATTGCTTTGGCCCCTTACATAGCTTGCATTTTTTACAAATCTCTCACCCAGCGTGAAATCCCAAGTGACTGGGAAAAAGTGCAGGTCACTCCTGTGTATAAGAAGGGCAAAAGAATGTATCCCCAAAATTACAGACCAATATCCCTAACATTGGCTTCCTGCAGAATCCTTGCACATATTCTCAGTTCGAATATAGCAAATATTCTTAGGACTGAGAAGCTTATGTACACTAATCAGCATGGTTTTAAAAATTAATGCTTGCGTGAAACACAGTTTGCCCTTTTCTCACATGATATACTGTGATCTATGGAAGGCAACAGGTAAGTTCAGTATTTCTAAACTTCTGGAAAGCATTTACCATGGTGCTCCATTGCAGGCCGTTAAAGAAGGTATGAACATATGGAATAGATTCACAGATATGTGAGTGAGTTGAAGACTTCTTAAGTTATAGAATGCACTACATTATCCTCCACAGTGAGAATTCGTCAGAGACAAGGTTGTCATCAGGAATACCCTAGGAAAGTGTGATAGGTGCACTATAATATGTACATAAGTAACTTGGCAGACGGGATGGGCAGCAGTCTGCGGTTGTTTGCTAATGATGGAAGGAAGGTGTCAAAGTTGAGTGACTGTAGGAGGATACAAGATGACGTAAACAAAATTTTTAGTTTGTGTGATGAATGGCAGCTAGCTATAAATATAGAAAAAGAAAGTTAATATGGATGAGTGGGGGGGGGGGGGGGGGGACCAATATTCAGATACAGAATTAATGGTGTCCTGCTTGACACTGTCACATTGTTTAAATATCTGGCAATAATGTTACAAAGTGATTTGAAATGGAATGAGGATTGTGGTAGGAAAAAATGGCAGACTTCAGTTATTGGGAGAATTCTAGGAAAGTGTGGTTCATCTCTAAAGCATACCGCAAATAGGACACAAGAGTGATCTGTCTTGAGTACTGCTCAAGTACTTCAGATATGTACTGGGTCAGTTTAAATGAAGTCTTTGGAACAATTTAGAGGCGGGCTGCCACTAACATGCTTTGGGAACTAAAATGAGAATCCCTGGAGGGAAGGCAATGTTTTTGTTGAGGAATGCTATTGAGAAAATTTAGAGAACTGGCATTTGAAGTTGACTGCAGAATAATTCTGTTGCCTCCAATGTAATTTGCGTGTAAGGATCACAAAGATAAGATATACACGGAGGCATGTAGACAGTTGTTTTCCCCCTGTTCTGTTTGCGTGTGGAACAGGAAAGGAAATGACTAGTAGTGGTACAAGGTACCTTCCACCAAGTGCATAAGATGGTTTTCAGAAGTATTGATGTAGGTGTAGATGTACGTGTTCTTTAATATTGAACGTGCCAACTTCTTCATCTCAGGGTAGACACTGAAACCTGTGTCCTCAATTATTTGATGAATATATTCCTCTCTCCATCTTCCCCTACAGTTTTCCTGCTCCAAAGCTCCCTCTAGTACTTCTTCTTGTCAATGGTATTCACATGTTCCTTACTCCACCGATTTTGTGGAGAATCTCCTTGTTCCTTATCTTATCTGTCCACCTAATTCTCAACATCCTTTCATAGCTCTACCTCTCAAATGATCTGAGTCTCTTCGTTTCTGGTTGTCCCATTGTCCATGATTCATTAGAATGCAATACTGTGCTCCAAACATACATTCTCAGAAATTTCTTCCTTAGATTAAGACCTGTGTTCAATACTAGTGAACTTCTATTGGCTATGAATACCTTTTTTGACTGTACTGGTCTGATTTTTATGTCCTCCTTGCTTCAGATGTAATTTGTTCATTGTAGTCCCCAGTTTTGATGTTAAGCTTCTTACTGTTCTCATTTAGACTACTACTCATTACTTTTGTGTTTCTTTGGTTTATTCTCAATCCTGATTCCGTAATAATTCTGCTGTTCATTTCATTCGACAGGTGCTGTAGTTCTTTACTTTCAATGAAGATAGCAGTGGTATCAGCCAATCTTATACTTGATATTCTATCACCTTGAATTTAAATCCTAATCTTGAACCATTATTTATTTGCATTATTGTTTCTTTCCTGTATTGACTGAACAGTAGAGGTGAAGACGACATCCCTGTTTTACACACTTTTTAATCCGAGCTCTTCAACCTTGGTCTTCCACTTTTATTGTTCCGTCTTGCTTCTTGTGCATATTTTATGTTATCCATCTTCCCCTATAGCTTACTCCTATGTTTCTCAGAAGTTCAAATATTTTGCACCATTTTACATTCTTGGACATTTTTTCCAGATCGACAAAACCTGTATATGTGTCTTGATTTTTCTTGACTATTGCCTCCATTACCAATTGGAACATCAAATCTCCAATTTTTCTTTTCTGTTCATCTTTATATTGTTCTTTTCAATAGCTGGGATGGTTGGGCTGTTAAGCTGATTGTGTGAAAGTTTGTTGATCTTCAGGATTGTGTGGACGACATTTTTCTGAAAGTCTCGTAGTATGTCTACAGGCTCATAGATTCTACATACCACCTTGAATACTTGTTTGCTCTCTATTTATGTCAATGATTTAACATCTTCCACAGGAATGATATCTATTCCTTATATCTTATTTTCTCACAAGTCATCCGTCCAGTGATGTAACATAGTGATCAGCATATAGAACTCGCATTTGGGAGGATGATGGTTCAAATCTGTGTCCGGCCATCCTGATTTATGTTTTCCATGATTTCTCTAAGTTGTTTCAGGCAAATGCCAGGATGATTCCTTTGAATGGGCAGAGCTGACTTCCTTCCTCATCATTTCCTAATCCGTGACCAATGACCCCGCTGTATGGTCCCCTCCTCCAAATTTACCAACCAAATTAACGAAACAGTTGTCAGAAGCTCTACCGGACTCTGGCTCTGATACTGAATCTCCTATGTCTTCCTTATAGACTCTCATTTCTTCCTCGGTCATACCATCAGCGAAGTCCTCTACCTTGTTGACAGAGAAGTGCTCTATTTTGTAGAGGCCTTCAGTGTATTCATACTTGCTCCTCTGCATTCAATAGTGAAATTTATGTTACACTCTTAATGTTGATGCCCTTGCTTTTAATTTCACAAAAGGTTTTCTAGACTTTTCTCTATGCTGAATCAGTATATCCAATGAGCATTTCTTTTTAAATTTCTTTAAATTTTTAGTGCAGAAATTTTATTTTGGCTTATCTGTACTTCCTATTTATTTGGCTAAAGGCTAATGAATTTGACTGGTGATCGTAAATGACATGTACAGTACGATCATGTCACTTTCTTGGAGAGGTAAGCTAATATAACACTCTCGGGTTTCCAGCTGACTGAATTAGTCAAAATGGCACAACATTCTGATGAATGTCACTCCCATCTCTATCTTGTTAGAAGATGATGGGAGTGATAGTCATTGAAACCCCATGCAGTATTGGCAAACTCATTCAACTGAAAACTGGATATCCTTGTATTAAACATGTACTGGTTTTTTGTGACCATATTTCTAGACAAGAAATACAACTGTGATAAAATGAACAATTAAAAGAACTGCGAATACCTACAGAGAGAAGCTTTTGTTAGTTTTGCTGAGCTATCAGAATAATAACAGTTTTGCAGATGATGGACTTATCATCCAAAATGAACGAATGTACTAGAAAGATAAAAACAGTATCAAAGAAAAATTCAACAGAAAACTAATAAATATTAGAGAGAAGTGCTGAACAGTACTTTACTTTAAAAATTGAACTGTTGGATTTCATTCAAAGTGTATCAGGGTTAAACAAACAATAATGATATAAAGAATATAAAGAGAACAGAATTTAGCTAGTCTGATAAAGAACATGTATGTCATATTATGATTTTGTTTAAACAAACTACGAGCACCTACCTCCTATAGTATCTTGACAATGTTTCATTACTCACCACCCCCCTTCCACACACACACACACACACACACACACACACACAAACACAAACTGAAACTTATCTCAGCAGAATGGTATCTCCCACCTTTTGGCCCATGAAGAAGACTTTATTTTCATGGCTGAATACCATGGTTTACACTTTCTTATTGGTCAGGATCAAGGAGCTCTGGGAGGTGAAACTGAGGATCCAGGGCGATGACCAGATGGTAATGACAACTATCAAGTACCATCACTTCTATCAAACCTTGACAGTGTAATCAATTGTAAGTATTATTACAAACTGTATTTTACATAATTGCACCGTGCTTCATTTTTCAGTAGTTAATATTAATCTTTTCATGCATATTGTGCCTAGTGTTTTGATTAAGTTCAACAATTCTGGAATGTGATGTTGAGTTACAGTACACAGCAATTTGTCCTTCTCAGGCAAATGTTTGCAGGTTGGCTGAATGTACTGTTGTTTCACTCTATTCGATGGTAAAGTCTACTCTGGAGACTGAGTTGTACGTCCTCCCGTGGGGATTGCATCTCTCTGAGGTGGTTGCACCATCTTTCCTTAGGGGAGAGGGTTGTGGTGTAGGCTGGGCTGCTCCCCTGGTAGTGCAGCCACCACACTTACAAAAGTGTGCCACGCCCCAGGTGTGGCCCATACTGTTAGTCATTTTACTCTGAGAGATCGCTTGTAAATAAAAGACATCAACACAATTTGCAGGACTGTTTTTCTCCAAGTTCTCGTCCTCCCCCCCCCCCCCCCCCTCCGCCCCCACCCTCCACCCCAACAGCTACCACAGCATTTGTGGGTGCAAACTGGGACATATGCAGTGCACTTGTCATGGTAAACGGTAATGAAGTTGCAGGCACCAATTTGCTTCTAATTGCTCAAGTGCCCACTCGATGCTTGAAATCTCCCCCCTCCTACCTTCTTCCATCTATTTTCCACATTCAACAATGCCCAATCCAAGTAATTAATAAGCAATGTCTTTTACGAAGATTTGAGAGGAGCAAAGATTACAATAAACTTTCAAGTTTACTTAGCTAGTCATGTTGAAATGGCTCCAGTTCTTCTTATCTAGGGATCTGAGTCTTGAAGCTGATACTCTAACACCAAGTCCTCACGGTTGGTTTGAACTAAATAAATTTTAGGATTGTTGTTGCAGGACTTTTTACGTAAATATATATTGCACTTATCTTCTCACATTTTAGTATATCTTACAGTATTTTGATTTTTCACATTAACAATGACGAAATTACATTGTCCATACATATTACACAAAAATACATCTGATCACATCAGAGGCAAACTTACCACTCTCACACTCTGCAGAAAAAAAACAATATTCCAAAGGGTTTACAATTTTTCTTAACAAATGAATTCCTACTATTTTTCATTATATTATTAATTTCGATTCTTATTTCATAGATAAATCCAGAAATAAACACAGTAGACAATACAGAATTGCATAATCAATAATAGAAATTTTAAGTGTGCAAATAATTCTTAATTTCAAATGTCTCTAAAAAAATGAACTGTACATTCTGAGCTAGTACTTACCAATTGTAACATTGAAACTAAAATATTTTATAAAGTAATTTTAGCGTGATATACAGCATACTGTGTATAAAATTACATGAATGTTTTCAGAAAAGCAACTGAGATAATATTAATCTGCCTAAAATTCAAAAAAATAACACTCGTATCGACAACTACTGTCAAGGAAAAGTAATGCTAGAGGAACTTAAATTCCAAAATTACAAGAAAATTGTAGGTTGTATGATCATCATAATTTTCCTATTGGTTAGCTTACAAAAAAGTGTAAAAGGTGTAGAATGAAATACATAGCATCTAAGAAATTTATGATTGCAAGAAAAAGAGTTCTTTTTGCTTACACTTTGCCTGTAGTCCAAATAAGTGTGAAACCTGAGTAGTGAAATGCAAAATTAACATATGATGACAACTTCCAAAATTATACACAGTCTCTTTCAGCATTGCAATGAATGAGGTTTAAGTGTCTGTTAATGTTATGTAAAAATGAATAACAAAATACATTGTTCCTACAAGCATAGTACATACCACAAATGTAAGCATATTAAATATTGTGAAGTAGAATTCAGATGTATAGTATTATCTGATACATAACATATTACCTACAAGAATATTTAATACACCAGTTTATAGATCAAATTAACCAATATACTTAAGACTGAATGACCTCTATTAATGTGAGTAACAGGCTGTTAAGAATGAAGTTATGACAGACACACTGCTTCAGATCAGCAACTTAAGATGCAAGTACAATTTTAGTGCAATATAGATTTAGATTAATGTGTTACAGTACATAATTACAATGATCCCAAAACCCAAATCTTAACATATTACAGAAAACATAAAAAAATCTGCTATACAAGTCATAATCTATACATATATGAGGACATGGCACTCAAATTTTCAGATTTGTAGACCATTCTATCCCAAGAAAAATAATGCAAAGTCAAAACTACAGCATTACAACACTGAACTATAGAAATAAGTGCACAGGCAATATAAAGTACTAGAATTACAAATTGTAAGTTTACAGCTATAAAATTACACCTTCAAAATCATCAAAAGAGAAGAAAAAATTTAGAGTATAAGTGCATGATGAGTGAGACGACTTGAAAAGCTCACAATGAACGGTACTGTCCAGAAGAATATACTTAATCACAAGTAGGAGGATAGCACAAAATCAATACCAGAGTATGTAAGGACATGCTGACGCATGAAAAAGAGAAAATAATAAAAAAAATATTAGAGCCTATTCTTCTATTCTTACGATCTGGGGGCCCAACCCACAAATCCAGACCACACCGCGTAGACACCAGCAGAAATATTTCGACACAACAAAATGAATACAGTTCATAATTATATACCAATAAGTTCAATTGTATGTAAAGAGTAATTAGAGGAGGCATCTAGGCTCAATCAGTAGTTGCACACTCTCCTTGAGCACGCACGCGCCCCCCCACCCACCCACCCACCCACCCACCCACCCACCCACCCCCCACACACACACACACACACACACACACACGCGACTAGGGGTACTCAAAACACAGAGCTACACAACTGTTTGAACACAACTCAGGTTCCATTGAGATACAATAATGCAGTACTCAGAATAAATACAGGTAATCAGAGTTATTAATAGCTTGGAATGATGACGTAATTGAGTAGTGTGAGAACCAAAATCAGTGTGTGAACTCAGAAATGTATACATCTTGCTGTACAGTCTATACACAATTTATGATCACAAATGTAAATGTCTTCCACACTATTTACTAATTGTTCATACAAACCAACTTATGTACATAGAATCCTAGAAGACTCATTTACAATTGATAAAAAAATACATAGTGTGTTGAAATAAAATTCTAGTTACATAATGTATTGGGAAGTTAATCCCCCTACTTCAAAAATTATACATTTATGTGGAATAAAACTGTCCATGGTAGTGACTGCGCTGACACAGCATCCAACAAATGCCTGCAAAATGAGGTATTGACCATAGTCCACAATGTACTGACATAAGAATTCTGTGTTTAACAAAAACATGTGTTTGATTTGCATATATGGAATTTTAAGACACTATTCCTAGTATTTACAGTACACATGAATAAAACACGTCTGCAATCAATTTACCACAACGTCCCTGACTTAACCCAAAAGATTTCCTGACAATTAAATTAAATCACTTTGTTTAGAGTACCCAAGAATAGCATTCTAAAATCAGAAATCTATAGCTAGATATTTAATGGGACTGTCAATTTTGAAATTGTGAAAGGATCAAAGGTAGTGTGGTATAGGCTTAAACTCAGTCAATAGTACACAGAAGTTAGAAAAAGTCTTATTTCTGCATGATCAACTAAGTTTTTCCAAGTTTGTGGTGTAAACTGATAACCATTGTCAGATAAAATTGTTTTAGCAATACCCACCCGGTTAAAATATGTGTTTTGCAACTTAGAAATGATTTGCTTACTGGTAGCTTTCTTGAGAGAAAACAGCCTTATGAACATCGAAAATACATCAACCACCTCTAAAACATAACAAAATACATTCTCAGACTTAGGTAAAGGTCCATAGACATCAACAGACATGAGGTCTAAATTACTATTAGGCAGTATGTTTTGCATTTAACCTCTACTTTTCTGGTTTACTCTTTGACATCTATTGCAGCTGGCATTCTTCTTTCTGACTCTCCTGCCTATGTTATAAAAACAGATGCTTTCCTGAATCTTTTGTGTACATTTGGTTGATCTGCAGTGACCATAACTGTCATGTGTATAAGTAATTATAAAGTATCAGTACATAATGTTCCTTCCAACATAATTTCCAATCATCTGAGTCAATCTTGTCTCCTGAATAAAATACCCTTCTGTACATTCTAATATTTTTCAGTCTTTTCTCCTCCTTTCTTACCCAACATGCTCTTAACCAATTTCCAATTTTGATCATGATTTCGATACCTGTGGTAGCGTTTGCAAATTTTCAAGATCTATTTTTCCTCTTTCACATCTCTCAAGTCCATAATATTAAACTCTTTCTCTCCTTCTCCAAGTTCTTATATGATTCACTCCCTACAGGTAGCCTAGACAAAGAATGATCAACTACATTGTCTGTGCCCTTAGTATATCTAATTTCATAATTGATCTGCTGTAAAAACAAATCCGAATGGATGATGCCCACACTTGAATCTCCCCCCCCCCCCCCCCTCCTTCCCCTTGTCCACATTAAACAATGCCCAGTCCAAGTCATTACTAAGCAAAGTCTTTTACCAAGGTTTGAGAGGAACTTTCAAGTTTACTTAGCTTTTCATGTTGAGATGTCTCCAGTTCTTGTCCAGGGGTCTGATTCTTAAAACTGAAACTCTAACACCAGATCCTCACGGTTGGTTTGAACTAAATAAATTTGAAGATTGTTGTTGCATAACTTCCTATGTGAATATATATCACACAGATTTCTCACATTATAGTACATCTTACAGCAGTTTGATTTTCCACATTAACAAAGCAGAAATTACATTGTTAACACCTATTACACAAAAATAGATCTGATCACATCAGAGGCAAGCTTACACTCTCACACTCTGCAGAAAAAATGATATTCCACAGGGTGTACAATTTTTATTAATTTCTATTATTGTTTCATAAATGAATCTAAAAATAAACATACTAAACATTACAGGACAGCATAATTCTTCAAAACTGCTAATTGTTCATACAAACTAACCTCTGTACATAGAAAACTAGAATATTTGTTTACAGTTGGAGATAGGGGGGGAGGGGGGGGGGGGGGGGGGAAACAACAACAACAACACCATACTGAGTGTTGCAATAAGAGAATTCTTTGAAATGTAGACTTATAACCTAAAAGTGCCTAATTTTATCAAATTCTAATACAACATGGTTCAAAGGACATATTCCTGAACTTTTTTAGTTTTCTCATTTCTGTGCTGAACATAACAAGTTAAACAAAGATTCCAAGACTTACCAAGCGGGAAAGCGCCGGCAGACAGGCACAATGAACAAAACACACACACAGAATTACTAGCTTTTGCAAGTTTCTTTCTATTTCATTTACATCATCATTAACAAGTTAAACAAGATTTAAAGTTACATACTGTATTGGGAAGTTAATCCCCCTACTTGAAAACACATACATTTATGTGGAATACCACTGACCATGGCAGTGACTTCTTTTCTAAACAAATAGCTCTTTAAAATTTATATAAAAACAAAAATTTTGGATGTCGAATAATTTCTTGGCTAACAATTTACAAATTTCAGTCACAACACTGATGTAGTTGGCAGATGCTTCAGTGCGTTACCCAGCACCTATAATCTCTTGAAAGTCAACTGAACCAACAAGGGTACAGCTGTACAGCAATGTGGGAGTGGATCCGCTCACATCTTTCAGTTTCTTCCCTAGATTTCTGATCATGCACTCCAACAGATAGGTTACTTCCTGTCTTGCTTGCACATAAAATCCTGAAACATTGTTTATGTATGAATTATGTGTTCAATACCTCCCTCACATCACATGACATATGTTATATATATAACAGAAAGAAACTTCCACATGGGAAAAATATATTAAAAACAAAGATTCCAAGACTTACCAAGCGGGAAAGCGCCGGCAGACAGGCACATGAACAAAACACACAAACACACACACAGAATTACGAGCTTTCGCAACTGGCAGTTGCTTCGTCAGGAAAGAGGGAAGGAGAGGGAAAAATGAAAGGATGTGGGTTTTAAGGGAGAGGGTAAGGAGTCATTCCAATCCCGGGAGCGGAAAGACTGCCCTTAGGGGAAAAAAAGGACAGGTGTACACTCGCACACACACACACACACACACACACACACACACACACACACACACACACACATATCCATCCGCACATACACAGACACAAGCAGACATATTTAAAGGCAAAGAGTTAAGGGCAGAGATGTCAGTCGAGGCGGAAGTACAGAGGCAAAGAAGTTGTTGAAAGACAGGTGAGGTATGAGCGGCGGCAACTTGAAATTAGCGGAGGTTGAGGCCTGGCGGATATCGAGAAGAGAGGATATACTGAAGGGCGAGTTCCCATCTCCGGAGATATATATATATATATATAAAGAAACTTCCACGTGGGAAAAATATATTAAAAACAAAGATTCCAAGACTTACCAAGCGGGAAAGCGCCGGCAGACAGGCACAATGAACAAAACACACAAACACACACAGAATTACTAGCTTTCGCAACCGATGGTTGCTTCTTCAGGAAGGACAGGGAAAGACAAAAGGATGTGGGTTTTAAGGGAGAGGGTAAGGAGTCATTCCAATCCCGGGAGCAGAAAGACTTCCCTAAGGGGGAAAAAAGGACAGGTGTACACTCGCACACACACACATATCCATCCGCACATACACAGACACAAGCAGATATATATGAGAACTTCACACATTGTTGTTTATTGTGACAGTTCTACATCGCACATGTGTGTTAATAGATTGGAGTTAATTATGATGCTTAATTAAGTAAAGTCAGTGTATCAAATACTCTGATGGAGTGATGAGTCACAGAGTAGTGGGACGTGATCATTAGGTGTAGACATAGTATCTACTAAGAGTTGAATAATATGGGTAGACATAGTATCAACTAAAGATTACAAAACTTGAAAAGTAGAGGAGGTCTCTAGGGTATTAAATGAAGTATTAAGAAGTGATTGTGAAGTGTGAAATAGATTTTAATTTTTTCCAGGAAATATTTAATTATAGTGTACATAAAGATGTATACTAGGGCAATGAACCATGAGGCCTACTTGGGAAGGATAAGGGGGGCGCATTTACTGAATATAAAAGGCAGTTAGGCAGACCTAAGAAAGGCTGACCAATACTATGTGGACAGGGACACCAAAAAAGGGATTGACCTGTACTATAGGAGAATAAGAATTAAGAGGGGCGTACTTACCAAAACGGGAGGAGTAAGTGCATTCATAGGGTCAACCCACCTGTAAGATATAGGTACTGATCCTAGGGGAAAAGGACAGTATCATGACAGAAGTCACTCATTAAATAGGAATTATGCTGGTAAGTTTGAATTATATATTCCACTAGCATTATTATGTTTTATGTGAGTTTACGAGTACCAAGAAGAACACTTTCATTTGCCCATAGTTCCTCCAGACTGCAAACAGTATATAATTAATGAGGTTATTATGTACTAAAGAAGCAGTACAAAGAATTAGAATAAAGAGTAAAATACTCAAGTGTCATGAACACCTGGAGCTTATGATTTGAAACTCAAAGGTTTAGGCCCCACAAATCCTAGATATAAAAGAATTGACTCCAACATTGAGTAAAATACTCCCTTTTATATTCAAAGTAAAATCAAAAAAGAAAAGCTAAAGAGTAAATAAAAGGGTTATGCATGGCTAATAAAAAATGTGGAATTATGAATTGTTATTCTATGTAATACTAACGTACATAACGAGTTTGTATAAAATATCGTGTGTTCGAGCTGAGGGAAGGGATATGTAGTACTTCGAGAATTTCCGCATAAATTCCAGAACCACTCATCATCCTACCATCTCAAACACATGATATTTTAAAAATAAGTGTGAGAGAATGTACATTTGCTGACAATTCAGTTAGGGTCTTTGAGTGCAAGGAGTTTATTCTGACACTGTTATGTATAATTTCACAATGTATGAACAATCTACACAATTGAGGGCTACAGTGTTAAGAAGTGTAGTTGCCACTGAGAAGGGCCAAGTGTTTGCCACCCCCCCCCCCCCATACCCCAACCCCCCCCCCCCCCCCCCCCATGTGGACCACCCTGTGGCTAAACATGCCTTGGTGCATGGCCGAACTCCGGAGATGGGAACTCGCCCTTCAGTATATCCTCTCTTCTCGATATCCGCCAGGCCTCAACCTCCGCTAATTTCAAGTTGCTGCCAGTCATAGCTCACCTGTCTTTCAACAACTTCTTTGCCTCTGTACTTCCGCCTCGACTGACATCTCTGCCCTTAAATTTGTCTGCTTGTGTGTGTGTGTGTGTGTGTGTGTGTGTGTGTGTGTGTGTGTGTGTGTGTGTACACCTGTCCTTTTTTCCCCCTAAGGGAAGTCTTTCTGCTCCCAGGATTGGAATGACTCCTTACCCTCTCCCTTAAAACCCACATCCTTCCTTCCTTCCCTCTCCTTCCTGAAGAAGCAACCATCGGTTGCGAAAGCTAGTAATTCTGTGTGTGTTTGTGTGTTTTGTTCATTGTGCCTGTCTGCCGGCGCTTTCCCGCTTGGTAAGTCTTGGAATCTTTGTTTTTAATTTTTCAGGATTTATGCCAGAATAGATTAGAAAGTGTTCACACACATGGTATATTAATAAACAGAGTTTATGCAACGAAAAAATGAACTAATAAGGTAATATATACATATATACTAAAGATATCTCAAAGTAACATTCACTTAAAATTAGCAGATTAAAAAAATTGTGTACACATGCAAGACAAATTGGACTGCGCTGACACAGCATCTGACAAATACCTACAAAATGACATGTTGACCAAAGTCCACAACGTACTGGCATAAGAATTCTGTGTTTAACATACACATGTGTTTGGTTTGCACATACGAAAGTTTAAGATACTATTCCTAATATTTACAGTACACATGAATAAAAGGAGTCTTCACTCAGTTTACCACAACACCCATGAATTTACCCAAAAGAACTCCTGAAAATTATATTAAATGACTTTCTGAAGAGAGCACAACAGTTATAATAATACTTAACACTAATATCATTCTAAAATCAGAAATGTGTCACTAGATATTTAATGGCAGTGTCACATTTCAAAATTGTAAAAGGATCAAGGGTAGTGTAACATAGAGTTAAACTCAGTCAATAGATAAGACAGAACTTTAGAAATGAGATCATCTTGCATACTACATTCCTGACAAATGAGAAAGAAAAGAAATTAGATACTTATGGATCATGTCATTAAGCTTTCAGTTCAGTGGTATTGCGTAACCCAAACAACTTCTTAGATTTAGGATATGCAAGTCTGTAATCATTAGGATGTGGATTTTCAAGAATTTTGAATGGTCATATATAAATATCGAAGAATTTATTTATGTCAGATTTCAACATTTTAGATTTCTCTTTGGCTTTCACCAACACAAGATCTCCTACCTCAAACTTAGAAAATCTGCTTTTACCACCATGTATCTGCTTTCGTCTATCCCCCTTTTCATCATCTCCCTGACATAGTCTTCTCTCTTTTGCGGTGACAGAATTTTACGTAGTGGATACTCAACACTCTCAGAAAAAAAGTTAGCTGGTCTGCGATTAAACATGATTTCAAATGCTGAGAGACCTGTTGAAGAATGTTGTAAGCTGCTCATAATATCCTCAAAATCACTGACATAATCTATCCAACTAGTATGACTCTTACTACTCTATACATTCTAAACAGTCTTCCAATTTCTCTTATATATATTTCTGCAGGATTACTTGACAGATGGTACACAGAGATTAGAATATGTCTTATTTTTGCATGACCAACAAAGGTTTTCCAAGCTTGAGATGTAAACTGAGAACCATTGTCAGATAAAAGTGTTGTAGGAATATCCACCTAATGACAATATGTGTTTTGCAACTTATAAATGATTTCCTTACTGGCAGCTTTCTTAAGAGAAAATGGCCTTATGAACATTGAAAATACATCCACAACCTCAAAAACATAACAAAATCCATTCTTAGACTTAGGCAAAGGTCCATAGACGTCCACAGACAAAAACCTAGACAAAGCAACAGCAACTACATTGTCTGTGCCCTTAATATATCTGATTTCACAATTAAACTACTGTAAAAACAAGGCCCAGTGAGTAATTCTGTTGTGTTACAGCTTACACTCCTGAAGATAACATAATGCTTTGTGATCAGTATACATGATGACTTTGTGACCTAGTAAATAATTTTAAACTTGTTAAATGCCCAATGTACAGCCAAAAGTTCTTTCTCAGTTACAGTGTATGTCTTTTCATACTTCTGCAATACTCAACCACCAAATGCAAGTGATCTATGTTCAGTAACACCTTCAGCTCCAGCCTCCTGAAATAAATGAGCACCCAAGTCAACATCACTACTGTCTGTCATGAAACAAAAAGGAAGAGACAAATCCAGTCTGAAGGATATCTGACTTTGACATGACTGTCCTTTGATCTCATCGAAAGCATCCTGGCATCGAAAGCAATCCCAAATAGTATTCTTCTTCAAAAGTTCACATTGGCATGAAGCATTCAAAGCTTGGCTGCTACAAAACTTTTTATAGAATCTAATTAACCCAAAAAATGATTTAAGCTGTTTTTGTTGCAAAGAGCAGGAAAATTAGCAAAGTTTCTCTTTATCAGGTGCAATTCCTTTCTCAAATATAACATGTCCTAACACCAAATTTACACTTACTTATTTTCAAAGTCATACCTCCTGATTCCAATTTTAAAAACACATCTCTTAACAGATTCAAATGTTGTTCCCAAGTCTTTTCAGTGACCAAAATGTCATCCACATACACAATTAATTTTGAACCCACTTCACTTCCTAAGACAGAATCCAGAGCTCTCATGAAATCAGCTTCAGATACATTTAGCCCAAATGGCACCACACAGCATTGAAAACACATACCTTACATACAAAAATGCAGTATACTTTCTAGAAGTCATTTCAAATCGAATCTGGTGAAATTCAGAGGTCAGGTCCAAACTACTGATGAATTTTACATGATCAGATTTGTGTAACAGCTTGTCCATGTTCTCAGGATGGTCATTCTCTCTGATAAGAAGCTTATTAAGATGTCTAGAGTTCAAAACAATTCTCACTTCCCCATTTCTCTTACTTACCACAGCCAAAGAATTATTATAAGCACTCCTTCTCTCAACTACCACCCCCTCCCCCCCCCCCCTCCCCCACCACCACGTTTCCATTTTATGAATTTCCTTCTCCACATCTTCCTTTTTGAAAATGGTATATTTTTATACAGATTGAGAAAGAATGGTTGATGACTTCTAAGGAAAATCATGCACTGATAGCCTTTCACTTTCCCTTGTCTTTCATTGAACACATTTCTAAACTCCAATAATAAATTCCTAAGTTCTTCCTTTTGTTGGTCATTAAAAATTTTAGTTTCTCTCACTTTAGGATCTACTGCACTTCCAAATCCTGATCCTTAGCGTCATCAAAATTTATATTGTCATAAAACGTATGGTACTCACCTTGGTTCACAATTTTTTTGCAGATAGCTACAACTTTTCCCACAGTTTAAAATACAGAAATTAGTTTTCACATAAGTATTACTTTTAGGTTCCAAAATAAACAATTTTTTAGCACTCAATCCAAAACAAGCCTCAACTTCCACTATCCAATCCATAGTGAGAATAATATTTTCTACCTGACTAGGGATCACTATGCATCCATGTTCAAAGGTCTTGCTTTCTATACTAAAAGTTGAAAGTACCTGAGATTTTACCAATTTGCTTTGCTTACCTGTAGCTCCTCTTATCTTTACACCTACAATGGGCATTTCCACAAAATTGTTACTATACTTCATCTTGTCTCTAAAGTGTTCAGCTATACCACAAATCAGGCTACCTGTATCAATCAAACAGTTGCCTTCCCACTGATCAATCTTAATTTTAATGTAAGGACACCAAAAATCTGAATCATGCTCTATGTTGTCAGACATTTCATGCAAAAGATCACTTTCAATTTCATCAACTGCTCTATCCACGTTGTCTTCCCAAGGTTTTATCAACTTTAAAGTATCATAACATTTCTTTGATTATTCTTGTTGTGAGGTAAAGAATAGATTCCATGGCACAACTATCATCACTTGTTACAGAAGGAACACAAGACACATTACTGTCAGAATTACAATTTCTGCTTAGATTCTCTTTCACTTCATTCCATCAACCTGGATACAAATTCTAGCTAGCCACAGCTAACTTATTCCAGAATAACCCTTTATCTAAGTTATCACCAATCTGATCCCAAACAAACTTCAGAAAGTTTTCACCTTTATTCTCCGGGCTCACAAGATACCGTACCTTCACTGTTTGAATCATTACTCTGCATGATATTAATGACAAAATTGTTATGGCTGGACTGGTATTCTGGGACCCTCACTCATAATATCACATACGTCATTACCTTACATGTCTTGTCAGCATCATTAATCTTAATCTGCACCTCATTAATCTTAATATGCACAAATTCCTGGTACTCATAATCATCATATTTTTTCAAAATTGCTTCAACAACAACATCACTGACAATACTAGTCTCACCTCTGTCTGTCAAAGTCACTTATCTCACCTACACTCATTTCCAATAAGCCACCAGTCTCAGACTTACCAACCTCAGTTGCTTCACAGCTTTTATCAAAAATACCACCCATTTCTGATCCAATACAGTCATTACCTCCTCAGTTACTTCACAGCGCTCATCAAAAATACCACATAGTTCTGATACAATACAGACGTCACCTGATTTACATTAATCAACAACACTGTTTTCCACCCAAGAAAAGAAATCATTAGTACATACTACACCAAAATTCTCACTACTCTCATATTCTGGTTTGTGATTATCACTTACATCATCATAATCAAACATAGTATCCCAAAACTGTTGATGAAGACATACATGATAATCTGATGTTCTTTCTGTTCAATTTCAGATACATTTGTCATGTTATTAACACTGTTATTACTATCTAATTGCAAGTGTAACTTAGGGATCCTGTGCTTGTTATGTTTCCTCAGCCCAAAACTATGGCCCTCATTGAGGCAAACTGCTGTTTCCCGAGTAGTTACTTCTGTGATTCTTTCTTCCGTTAAAATGCCCATAGTTATTCCCTTTATTCCTCTCCTGCTGCTGTTCAGAATTTCTCTCTCTATCGTCATTTAGATCCTGGTAGAAATTTACATTATCTCTGTTTCAAAGATTATTCCCATTGTGATTTCTATCATTCCTATTATTATGGTACATACCTCTTTCTACTGCCCTATCCATCCTGTCAACACATCGTAAAATCTGTTCAAGACATTTGTTAGGTCCGTGTACCAAATCCCACTGCAATCTTTCTGGTAATCTCCTTTTAATTGTATCAGTCAAGGTCATTTCGTCCAATGGTTTGTCAAGAAGTGCTAATTTTTTAAGCTGGTTCTTACAAAACTCTTTCAAAGTGCTTTCTCTAGTCCTATAATTAGGGCCATTCAAAAATTCACTTTTGATTTTCCCCTGTTCTGCTTATGACCAAAGTTTATTTCAAAAACTTTTCTTGTAACTCTGATATTTTTGCCACTGGCTTGAATTAAAATTCACCTATGACAGATCTTCACCTTCAATAATTCTTTTAACAAATTTAATTTTTTGATTGTCGTTCATGCCTGACACAGAGCAATCACTTCCGTGTTATAGAAAATCTACTGGATGTAAATTATCTGATAGAAAATTTTTTATTGAAGTGTTGGACCACGCAATACTATTATTTGCATGCAGATTTTTGTTAATACAACTTCCTGAACTGCTGAAATTTTTTGATCTAAAACATTTACATTAGCCTTCACATTGTTTTATACATTTAAAATATTTTGGTTTAAATTAGCAACATTTTGCGGTATCGTAGCTCCCAACTCAAACAGTTTTTCCACTATGGCCTTCTGTTCAACTCTGTCATCATCAACATTCTTTAATTGTTTCACTGACTCAGCTACAAACTCATTTTCTAAAACAATAAACATATTTTCCAAAACATCACCTTTTTCATTCACACTTTTTAACCCCTTTTTTAGTTCTGAAAGTTGATTACTAAATTGACGTATCTGATCTTGTACCTTGTCCATTTCACTATTGTTTTCAGTTTTCAAGTCATTTAAGTGTCCTTGTAGTGAAGTAAATTTTCTATTGTTATTTGTCTTTATTTCCTCTAGATTTGCCAAAGTTAACTGCAAAACATCAGTCTTTACCGTTTCTTTCCTGTCTATGATTTCACTTGGCTAAAACATTATATGACTGAATCCTGCAGCTTCCATTTCTATCTCACTTTTGCTTTTGTTCCTATTCATTCTGTTAACAAGCACATGAGCCCACAAACAACTGTATTTTTCTTACTTGTCACTTCTTCTTCCGTGTGTTTTTGCTTTTAGGAAGCTTTAAGTGTTGAGTGCTATTAACAGTGTTCCATAGATTTCGTGTTTGTTTTGAATACAGTCAGATAGAGTCCCTTTAGTCAACCATAGTGCCAGTAGTGCGAGTGTTCATTTTCAATACAGTCCAGAAACAGGTAGTGCTATTTTCATTGTTTTCTACAAGAAGTGGCTAGCAACCATAGTTTAGTCAATAAACAGCCGCCTTTAGTGAATTAGCAGTCTAGTTAAAAGTTGATTAACTCTCTTCAGTAAATTGATTCCTTAGGGTGGATAGGATGTGTGACTGCTGTGTACGGATGCAGGAGGAGCTGACCACTGTTCGCGAATAGCTGAGCGTGTTGATGGCTGCAGTCAGCCGTCTTCAAGCTGCTGCCTCGGAGTGTAGCGGCACTGGGGAGTCCGGTGCGTTGCAAGGTACACCCCAGGTGTTACATGCTTCACTCACTGTCCCTACCGTCGAGACATCTTCGCGGGTACCGGGCGTGGTTGGGCCACCCTCTCCCCAAGGGGAGTGGTGGGTTCAGCGGCGTTCGCGGTGGAGGGTAAATGTGGAGGCTGGCCGTGTGGCATCCTCCACAGACATGTGGCTGCTCCTTCAGCAAGGTCCGAGCAGGCACACGGGGGGAAGGGTTTATTAGTTATTGGGAGCTCCAACGTTAGGTGGGTGATGGAGCCAGTGTTCACTCTGTCTGCTTGCCGGGGGGTCTCATCCGAGATGTGGAGATGGCCCTACCGGCTGCGATAGAAAACACTGGCTGCACCTGACTGCAAATTGTTGCTCATTTCGGCACCAGTGACTCCTGCCGTCTGGTTTCAAAGATCATCCTCAGTTTGTACAGGCGATTGGCAGAATTGGTGAAGGTGCAAAGCCTCGCAGATTGGAATCAGAGCTAACTATTTGTAGTATCGTTCACAGAACCAATCGCGGTCCTCTGGTTTGGAGACGAGTGGAAGGCTTAAACCAGAGGCTCAGATGATTCTGCGGAGATCTGGGGTGCAAATTTCTCGACCTCCACTATCAGGTGGAGAAATGTAGGGTGCCTCCTGAATAGGTCAGGCGTGCACTACATGCCGTAAGCGTGTTTATAGCGATAAGAAGTGCAATAGTATCGAAGGAAATGGACGGAGATCCGAAATGTGAAATGATTTGGGTGAAGGTCACGGTTAAAGCAGGCTCAGACATGGTAATTGGATGTCTCTATAGGCCCCCTGGCTCAGCAGCTGTTGTGGCTGAGCACCTAAAGGATAATTTGGAAAATATTTAGAGTAGATTTCCCCACCATGTTATAGTTCTGGGTGGAGATTTTAATTTGCCGGATATAGACTGGGAGACTCAAACGTTCATAACAGGTGGCAGGGACAAATAATCAACTGAAATTTTTTTAAGTGCTTTATCTGAAAACTACCTTGAGCAGTTAAACAGAGAACCGACTCATGGCGATAACATATTAGACCACCTGGTGACAAACAGACACGAACTATTTGAAACAGTTAATGCAGAACAGGGAATCAGTGATCATAAAGCGGTTACAGAATCGATGATTTCAGCTGTAAATAGAACTATTAAAAAGGGTAGGAAGATTTTTCTGTTTAGCAAAAGTGACAAAAAGATGATTTCGGAGTACCTGATGGCTCAACACAAAAGTTTTGTCTCAAGTACAGATAGTGTTGAGGATCAGTGGACAGAGTTCAAAACCATCGTACATTATACATTAGATGAGTATGTGCCAAGCAAGATCTTAAGAGATGGAAAAGAGCCACCGTGGTACAACAACCGAGTTAGAAAACTGCTGTGGAAGCAAAGGGAACTTCACAGCAAACATAAACATAGCCAAAGCCTTGCAGACAAACAGAAATTACGCAAAGCGAAATGTAGTGTGAGGAGGGCTATGCGAGAGGCGTTCAATGAATTCGAAAATAAAGTTCTATGTACTGACTTGGCAGAAAATCCTAAGAAATTTTGGTCTTATGTCAAAGCGTTAGGTGGATCAAAACAAAATGTCCAGACACTCTCTGACCAAAATGGTACTGAAACAGAGGATGACAGACTAAAGGCCGAAATACTAAATGTCTTTTTCCAAAGTTGTTTCACGGAGGAAGACTGCACTGTAGTTCCTTCACTAGATTGTCGCACAGATGACAAAATGGCAGATATCGAAATAGATGACAGAGGGATAGAGAAACAATTAAAATCGCTCAAAAGAGGAAAGGCCGCTGGACCTGATGGAATACCAGTTTGATTGTACACAGAGTACGCGAAGGAACTTGCCCCCCTTCTTGCAGCAGTGTACCGTAGGTCTCTAGAAGAGCGTAGCATTGCAAAGGATTGGAAAAGGGCACAGGTCATCCCCGTTTTCAAGAAGGGACGTCGAACAGACGTGCAGAACTATAGACCTATATCTCTAACGTCGATCAGTTGTAGAATTTTGGAACACGTATTATATTCGAGTATAATGACTTTTCTGCAGACTAGAAATCTACTCTGTAGGAATCAGCATGGGTTTCGAAAAAGACGGTCATGTGAAACCCAGCTCGCGCTATTCGTCCACGAGACTGAGAGGGCCATAGACACGGGTTCCCCGGTAGATGCCATGTTTCTTGACTTCCACAAGGTGTTCGATATAGTTCCCCACAGTCGTTTAATGAACAAAGTAAGAGCATATGGACTATCAGACCAATTGTGTGATTGGATTGAGATGTTCCTAGATAACAGAGTGCAGCATGTCATTCTAAATGGAGAGAAGTCTTCCGAAGTAAGAGTGATTTCAGGTGTGCCACAGATAGGACCGTTGCTATTCACAATATACATAAATGACCTGTTGGATGACATCGGAAGTTCACTGAGGCTTTTTGCAGATGATGCTGTGGTGTATCGAGAGGTTATAACAATGGAAAATTGTACTGAAACGCAGGAGGATCTGCAGCGAATTGACGCATGGTGCAGGGAATGGCAATTGAATCTCAATGTAGACAAGTGTAATGTGCTGCGAATACATAGAAAGATACATCCCTTATCATTTAGCTACATAATAGCAGGTCAGCAACAGGAAGCAGTTAATTCTATAAATTATCTGGGAGTACGCCTTAGGAGTGATTTAAAATGGAATGATCATATAAAGTTGATCGTCAGTAAAGCAGATGCCAGACTGAGATTCATTGGAAGAATCCTAAGGAAATGCAATCCGAAAACAAAGGAAGTAGGTTACAGTACACTTGTTCGCTCACTTCTTGAATACTGCCCAGCAGTGTGGGATCCATACCAGATAGGCTTGATAGACGAGATAGAGAAGATCCAATGGAGAGCAGCGCGCTTCATTACAGGATCATTTAGTAATCGTGAAAGCGTTACGGAGATGATAGATAGACTCCAGTGGAAGACTGTGCAGGAGAGACGCTCAGTAGCTCAGTACGTGCTTTTGTTAAAGTTTCGAGAACATACCTCACCGAAGAGTCAAGCAGTATATTGCTCCCTGCTACGTATATCTCGCGAAGAGACCATGAGGATAAAATCAGAGAGATTAGAGCCCACACAGAGGCATACCGACAATCCTTCTTTCCACAAACAATACGAGACTGGAATAAAAGGGAGAACCGATAGAGGTACTCAGGGTACCCTCCACCACACACCGTCAGGTGGCTTGCGGAGTATGGATGTAGATGTAGAAGTCCTCCTCACTTTCATTAGATTCAGTCCATCATTATTAGTAGATCCTCAATTGGACAGCCTTCAGTTTTGCTCCATGTGATTGAAAATTTATTCATACATAAATTTAAAAAATCTAGAAATAAAATACTTTCTGCAACAGACAATCACCCCCTCCTGCCCTTCTTCCTTCTTCCATCTATTGTCCACATTAAACAATGTCCAGTACAAGTAATTAATAAGCAAAGTCTTTTACGAAGATTGGAGAGGAGCAATGATTACAGTAAACTTTCAAGTTTACTTAGCTTGTCATATTGAGATGGCTCCAGTTCTTCTAATCTGGGGGTCTGATTTTTGAAGCTGAAACTCTAACATCAGGTCCTCACGGTTTGTTTGAACTAAATAAATTTGATGATTGTTGTTGCAGGACTTCTTATGTAAATATATGTATTGCACTGATTTTCTCATATTTTAGTATATCTTACAGTATTTTGATTTTTCATATTAACAAAGCTGAAATTACATTGTTCGCACCTATTACACAAAAACAGACCTGATCACATCAGAGGCAAGCTTACCACTCTCAAACTCTGTGGAAAAAACTATGTTCCAAAGGGTTTACAATTTTTCTTAACAAATGAATTCATGCTAGTTTTCATTACATTATTAAATTCGATTATTATTTCATAAATGAATCCAGAAATAAACATGTTAAACACTATACTTTTGCATAACTAATAGTAGAAATTAAACGTGTGCAAGTAATTCATAATTTCAAATGTTTCTGAAAAAGAGAAAGAAAATTAACTGTACATTCAGAACTAGTACTTATTGATTAGAACATCTAAATTAAAATATTTTGTAAAGTAATTCCTGTTCATTAATTTTAGCTTGAAATATACCATACTGTGTATAAATTATATGAATGTTTTCAGAAAAGCAACAGAGATAATATTAACCTGTCCGAAATCCTAAAAATAATACTGGTATCGACAACTACTGTTGAGAGACAGTAATGCTAGAGGAATGTATCCTGTTCACTGTGCTTGTGTATTCATCTTATGACAGGTATTTAGGTTGCCACTCATGTACTCAGCAGCTAGCTATGCTCAGGGCTGCGCAGCAACCATTCAGCCGCTCCACAGTTTATGCTTTCGGCTCAATGACTACTGTCAACTGCTGCCCATCAGAATCATCTTGCCCTTGCTGTGAGTAGCAGCCTCGTGAATTCCATCAACATCAACAAAGTGTTGAGGAGGGTTAACAACCTGACCTTGCAATGCGGTGGCTTTTGGCAGTCAACCAGTGAGGAGGAGGTGCCAAGAATGAGTAGCGATCAGGTTCCACAGGGCTGTGGGTTCATGGGCTGTTGACACTCCATACCGTGAAGTGGTGCCATTGGGAGAGGTTGACAGAAATGCAATGGTGGGTGCTCAGGGCAAGGACAAGAAGTTACCGTCTGGGCCTTGTGTCTGAAGTGGGAACTATGGGAGTGACTGATAGAAGTCCAATGAATATCGAACAGTCAGTGTGAGCTGAGCGCATAACTAGCTGCCATATGAATGAGTGGCGATCTAAATGGTGCAGCAACATGTGGTCACATGACCACACAGAAGCAACTTAGTGCCCGTGAATTCAGCACTGTTTACCATGACATCCGCACCACATACCAGCCTGGTCAGTGCCCCCTGTCAGTGTGGTAGCTGTGGGGGCTTGGAGAGAAACAACCTGGTAAATTTTGTTGATGTTGTCTATTTACAAGTGATGTCCCAGAGTAAAGTGACTAACAGTGTGAGCTATGCCTGGCCTGTGGAACACATCTGTAAGTGTGTGGCTATATATACAGGTGCACCCATCTTGGAAAGTTGTGGCCTCCAAGAGAGGAGGCACAACATTGTCACCTGTGCAGACGGCTCCATTGACTGTATGTTCAGCCAATTTGCAAACATTTGCCTGACATGGTACAACCAAGAAATTTTTGTGTACTGTAACACAGAATCACACTCAACAATTACTGAACATAAACAAAATATTGGACACACTATGATGAAAATGTTAACAGTAACCCCATAAGAACACACAAACCTCTGAAGAAGCATGAATGATACAAAGAAATATAAATGCTGAGCATATAGTTCATGACTATTGACATCCGAGACTCAAGAAAGGAAAAAAAATGACACCAACAAAATAAAGAAGCATGTTGTGTCTACATAGTGAAGTGGCAACTGCACTCTGAAGGCAGTGATGGGAGGGGCCAGGTGAAGCCAAGACAACAGCAAAATTTCCCTTAATGTGCAATCCAAGGCCTAGAAGACTGCAGGTAAGCAACAGTTGCATAAACTGAAGTTTGCAAGATGTCAGTGAAGGTGTGCATGCTACCCTTGGCTGTACCCTTGGCTGGAGGCAGCCAAGGAGGGCTGAACACTTCACATTCTGAGAAGCTTCACTCATACTTGGGTAGAAACAGGCTCAGTACAGTGGTAGGGGCACTGTGTATGGAAACACTCCAAGGGAAGGGATGAAAGACACAGGCACTGAACAGAGCAGTCATGGAGTCCTGAGGTATGGAAAAGTCAATGGGATTGGTGGTGTCACTTGGGACAGCAACATTGGGGAGGGAGGGGGGGTGGCTGGGCTGGCTGCAGGAATGACTTATCTGAGAATGACAGCGGCTTCCGGGGCAGCGTTGAAGGGGCTGGCAAGAGAGCTGGTGTTGGCATCAGCAGAGCGAGTGACAATGTGTGTAGCATTGACTGGGCTCACAACAAAAGGGTTGTCGATGAGAGTGTCAGCAACCGATGCTGTCCCATGTGAAGAGGGTCTAATAGCACATGAACTTCCTTCACAAAACTCTGAGAGCAAGAAACTGGGTGTCATAAGACATGGCAATGCTGCAAACAAACTGAAGATGACCCATCTTGCTGCACACAAAGCTCTTGGATACCCAGTTGAGACACTGTCCAGAATCACGCTCATGTGAACACTGGAGGAAAGATTGCCTTGACACTGACCAGAGGAGTGGCACATGCAAGCCACTGCTGGAGGTGACTGTTATCATTCCAATAATGACTCACAGTCTTCATCCTCTGGAGAAGAGTTTTGGAAGAACTGACAACATTTCAGCACCTGTACATCCAAGAAAGTGAGCACTGTGATGCATACCTTTTAAGTGATATGCTGTGAAGAACACCTTCACCTGTGGGCAGTATGTGGCCTATGAGAATACACTGTCAGTGAAATTGCAAACTGAAATTTCACAGAAGTGCAAGAAATATGCTAATAAACCACTGAAAACAACACAAACTAACAACATAAATTAAGATGTTGTATTGTTTGGAACTGGAGACCTATAAACGATGGAGAGGCTTTGTTCCCCTGTAGCCCTCAGTAGTTCACAATCCCACAACAGGGTACAGCAGTCCACTCATCCCACCACCACCCCACACCAAACCCAGGGTTATTGTGTGGTTCAGCCCCAGTGGACCCCCCTGGGAACGTCTCACACCAGGCGAGTGTAACCACAATGTTTGCGTGGTAGAGTAATTAAGGTTTACATGTATGTGGAGATAGTGTTTTTACATCAATCGCCAATATAGTGTAACTGAGATGGAATAAGGAGAACCAGCCTGCATTCGCTGAGGCAGATGGAAAACCGTCTTAAAAACCATCCACAGACTGGCCAGCACACTGGACCTCGACACTAATCCACTGGGTGCATTCGTGCCAGGGCTGGCACGCCTTCCCACCCGGAAAGCAGTGCGTTAGACCACAAGGCTAATTGGGTGGGCAAGTATGCATTAACAAACACTTGAACATACTGCCCCAAGATCACAGAAAAGAGAAAATGCAAAAAAAATTATTTCACAAATTTGCATTCAGTTGGAACACCAAGCTGACAACCAAAATTGACATACGAGTTTAACTCTGTGACTGAGTCCAAGGCTAGAACAATTCTTGTCCGATACACATTTGGACACACTTTCTCTGTAGTATGACATTAACATTTCTTGTCCGGTACACAGCTGGGCACACTTTCTTTGTCGTAGTATCTGCTGATGATGACTAACACTGCTGAACACGGGCTGTCACAACACATGAGCATGAATATGCTGCCTCTTAAAAACCAACCATTACATATGTGAGAATCAGACTCATCACCATTTTTCTGTCCTTTGCCAATTGGTGTAACAGACCCAAATTGAAATGCACATGTAGTAATATCAACTATTTGTTGATTAACTAAGAACAGAATTCAGTACAATTTCTGGGTACTATTGTCCATGATGCTTGATTACAAACTGTAATAACAGGGCTTGACAGCGCTTAGTAAGTGCCCATAATGACGCAGTACATGAAAACAGTAGTAGACAAAGGTCAGCAAGCTACCAAGGAGGATTAATGACCTGGTCCCATGAGGCAGTGGCTCATGAGCAGTCAATCTCAAGGAATTATGGTGTTAATCCTCTTTGGCATGTTGCTGCTCATCACCCTTATGACTTTTGCAGACTGTGCCATTGTTGGCACTTGTTAGGCATCATCAAGGGTTGATATTTCAGTTTGTAACTGAGCAACATTGGCACTGTTCATCAGAAACTCTATTGTATTCAGTCTTTAGTTAATAAACAAACAGTTGATATTGCTATGTGTACATTTCAGTTCAGGCTAGTTGTACAGACCAGCAATGAGTAGAAAAATTAGAGCATTTGAAAGAGGTTTTGAGGCAATTGCAGGAGACAGGATTGACAGGGAACCGTGAGAAAGTGAAGTTTGTGTGCCCTGGTATGCAATTCTTGGGACGTATAGCTTTCCCTGAAGGAATAACCATAGATCTGATAGAACTAAGACTAGTTTGGCAATTCCTTCACCCAAGAATGTTAGTACAATGACGAGGTTTGTGTGGATGGCCAAACTTCTGTAGTAAACTTGTTCATGAGGCTGTTCCACTGAATCTGCTAAGGAAAAAGAGTAAAAAATTTGAATGATGAGGTTTCCAGGAAGCAGTGTATACAGCACTTCAACAAGCCTTTTACAGTGCACAGTGATATGTCCATATTAGGTCTTGGCGCAATTTTGCTCCAGAAAAGACAGCAAGCTGTTGCTTTTGCCTTGAAGGGTCTTAGTGAGCCAGAACCATGGTACTCTGTCTATGAGTTGGAGGCAATAACAGTATTGTTTAATTTAGAGGAGTATTTTTAGATTATCTGATGTCCTACCAGAATTTATTGTCCTACAAAGATTTTAATAATTGTATTTAACAATACATTTTCAGAACTGTCAGTTATATTGCTAAATGTCCAAACTATTACATGTTAACTGATATTATGCTTAATTGAAGTGGTTCTTTGATAACTGATTCTTGATTGTCAGATGATTTCAATTGTACAGAATTTAAATCTTCTGGGAGCTGTTAACAAGTTAAATGCTTGTATTGTGATGTTTAAAGAGCAAAAATGTATTAGTCGAGATTATATTTTCAGCTTTGTGTATTTGAAAATAAATGTGTAATGAAAGTGCTGCTTGGGGTCAATTAGACTAGCCCTCCATGTCATAACTCCCCCAATAAGTTTTTTGATCCTCTGATATTGTGTTTTGTTGTCCACCTCAAGGGGACTGTCGAAAGGTGGGACTCAAAATGTATTGATATTGACTATAACAATTTCTTCAACTCCTTTCATGTTCTTAATACCAACAGTATCTCTGTTTCACATCAGAAATCAGTTCATTACCAAAATGAGTTTGTCCTACTTCTGTTAGTTTTGCCTGATAATACCCAACAATATTAAATTACATCTGATTGTTACATTGTTTACAATGTAGTTTTTCTTACACAAAATATAATTAGCAAAAGCATATAATTTCAATTCTAAATTTTCTTATACATTTTCCATTTTTTTCTCAAAACAAACCTGCGTGATATCAAAGTTATTATTTACACTTTTATTCCTGCTGCTAAGACTCAAAACATTCTTTCATAATGACCCTAAAATTGTCAGTTTCACTTATGATGTCACTTTTAAGGTTTTGGTTATCATGTAGGATTATTGAGAGATAGCACACACTAAGTATTTGATACACATTTATTAATCACTCATACATAACAAATATGGCAGTAGAACGAGTTACGCGCTGAAAGTTAACACTGCAACAAAGCGTTCCAAAGAAGCGCAGAGAAAGGTAGGGCGCTCTGCACCAGAGACGCCACGGAGTGACAGAGTGCCCCCCACCCCCTACCCCACCACCATCACCACCACCACAGTAGGATGGAGCGTGGCAAAGGAAAGCCTCATTACATGAATTCGTAATCTTGGTGCCAATGCAGTGGTTGTAGGCAGTGGCTGGGCTGGGAAGTGGAGGCCTCAGTGTCGGCGGTGCACAGTGCTGTGGTTCCAACAGCTGCACAGGCAGAGGCAAATCAGCTGAAGGCAGGTCAACTGTGTCAGGAGGTAGATCGGTAAGTGACCTCGCGGGTTTCGGTCATTTAACAGACACTGTCTGTGGCTGTCGGTGAAGGTGGATGAGCAACATGTCATAAGGGCCCGAATTAGGAGGCTGCAGGGCTGCTCACACAGTGTCACCCCACAGCATGACAAAGTCGCACGTAGCTAGGTCCTTGTGGACGAACACAGGCCGGGTGGTGTGGGGGCTTGTCAAGGGGGTGCGGAGGTGTGCAACATGTGTGCATACCTGCTGGATCAGTGCTGGGAGATCCTCAGATGCGACTGAAAGTGAATCCTTGTCAAACTCACTGGGTACAAGCAGAGGCTCACCATATAGAACTTCGGCGAGTGATTCATTAAGATCTTCTTTATGGGCTGAGCGAATACCTTGCAAGACGATAGGCCTCTATGGCACATTAGGGTGGCCTTGAGTGTGCCGTGCCACTGCTTGACCAGGCCATTCGCCTGTGGGTGGTAGGCTGTTGTATGAAATTTTGCGACACCACCAATTTTGCAGAGGCGTGCGAAGAGGGCGGACTCAAACTGGCGTCCCTGGTCAGTTGTGAGAGACAGAGTACAGCTGAAGTGAGCAACCCACACTGAGCCAAAGGAGCGGGTGATGGTCTTGGCTTTCATGTCAGTAAGGGGGACTGCCTCGACCTAATGGGTCACACGGTTGTTGATCGATAAGATGTACCTCTAACCCTCGGAAGGGGGGAAAAGTCCAATGATGTTGATATGGACATGCCGGAAACGCCCCTTTGGAATGTCAAACTTGCCCAGTGGTGGTTGAGTGTGCCTGCCGACCTCACTGCTCTGGCACGGGATGCATGCACGGATCCAAGTGTGACAGTCGTTCTTCATGCCAGGCCAGACAGAGCTCTGTAACCGGCTGCATCGTGGCTCGCATCCCAGGGTGAGCTAAACCATGCAAGGCAATAAACACCCTATGACAAAGGGCGGCAGGGACCAGGGAGGGAGTGTGCCTGTAGAGGTATCACAAAGGGCAGGGATCACCGAACCAGGTAGTATATGGGGCTGGACAGAGAGCAAAGAGTTGTTGTCTGATATTATTTGCTGTATATCATAGTCATCAGCTTATAGTTGGGCGAGCTCCTCCAGATTCAGTGGTGCGGTTAGATCGCAGATGTGGGAAAGGTCGTCTGCCACAACATTTTCTGTGCCACGGATATAGCATGCATAGGAAGAGTGCTGACAGGTGTAGTCCATATGTAGGAATCACCTCAGTGGAAGGTCCTTAGCCAGATTACAAATAGCATCCACGAGTGGCTTGTGATCTGTATAGATTATGAAGGGTCACCGCTTGAGTTCACTAGGAAAATGTTTAACTGCCTCATACACAGAGAGGAGCTCATGGTCGAAAGCCAACCACTTGCACTGGCTCTTAGTCAGTTTCTTGGAAAAGAAGTGAAGGGGTCAGGTGGAGTCAGTGGTGTGCTGTTGTAAAACAGTTCCTACAGCTGAGTCACTAGCATCAGTCATAATTGAGACATGGGCCTCAAGGTCAGGGTGGGCAAGTGTGATGGCTTTGGAAAGGGCAGTTTTAAGGTTACCAAAAGCATCGAGCATCAGTTTGGTCCACCCCAACTTCCATTTTCGAGTGGTGTTTTGCCAGAGAGAGCGTCGATGAGGGCCATTTGGATGGAGGCAGCTTGAGGAATATGGTGGCGGTAAAAGTTAGCCATACCCAGAAAACGATGGAGCTGAGCACAATCTTCAAGGAGAGGAAGGCTAAGTATGATTTCAACATGAGAACTTGTTGGTCTGAGGCTGTCAGCAGAGACAGAATAGCCAAGGAAGGTAATGGATGTGGAACAAAGTTGAGATGTATCATGGTTGATCACCACACCATTGGCAGTGAGGGCCAAACAGACTGCACTGAGGTGAACTTGGTGCTCCTCAGCGGAGGAGGAAAAGATAACTACAGGCTGTACATAGTCTGGAAACACTTTCAATTATTTGTTGCACAAGAACTAAACATTGTAAATATGTCATACAGATTGCATTTTGGAGAGAAACATTTGATATGAGAACCTGAGTGATTCTTGCCATACCTGTCCCAGCATGGCATCGTTGACTGTGGCAGTCACTTCTCATATTCTCTCCTGGAACTCTGCTATATCATGTGGTAGAGGCCTTCCATGTTGGTGGCTTCTTACTGTACTTGGTTCTAAACATACATTGTTTTTTGTTGAACTCCAACTCACAGAAAGCTTGCTCTGCACCTGAACTCACCATGTTTGCGACTAGTACTTACTATCAGCAAATTACTACACTATGCTGTGGCAGTGTACATGAAAAGAAACTTTCAAGATTTCTCTTCAAAATGACATATGTATGATATCTGTAAAATGTGTGGTTCTTGTGCAATAAATAATTGAAAGTGTTCCCGGACTTTATGTATGCTATGTATATCATCTAAGTAAGTGTAGGCAAATGGCAGAGGGAGCAAAACGGAATCAATGAACTGCTGCCATGTCTGCACAGCATTTTTCAATGCGTAAGGCATGTAACAGTATTCAAATAGGCCAAAGGGTGTGATGGTAACTGCTTCGGAATATCCAGTGGCTGCATAGGAATCTGATGAAATGCCTTGGAACAATCTAAAATGGAGAAAAAGGTAGAACCATGGAGTAATTGTGTGAAATCCTGGATATGTGGAATGGTAGTTATTGATAATGATGTGAGCATTAAGGGACCTGTAGTCCCTGCATGTGCATAAGGTGCCATCCTTTCTCAGAACGAGGTGAACAGATGAAGACCAGTGACTATCAGGAGGGTGGAGAGTGCCAGAAGCCAAAAAATCCTGAATGATTTCCTTGCCATGCAGATGTTTGGAAGCATTAAGGCACCTGGGCTTATAATGAACAGGCAGACCGTCAGTGGTGCGAATCTATAATAAGTGCCATTACTGATGGCCAATAATCGAGTAAGAGGGTCAGCAAGAAGAGTCAAGATGGTTCACTGACTTGGGTGAACCAGGGCAGCGTAGGCTGGGCATTCACTGTAGTCTGCAATGGGAGGCACGATGCACGGGCGAAGCAGCGCAAAGAATCTTGAGGGGTGCATTCAGTGCATTCAGGTGCATTTTGTTGATTCATCTGCGGTGGTGGAAAAAAAAAAAACAGCAGGTGGAGGAATGCTTGACACAGGAGCAGATTGGCGAGAAGACGCTGTAGAGGCATGTGATGGTCTGCGTCACTGCAGGACTTCAGATAGGTGATGTATGGTATGCCGTGCATGTGAGAATTCAGCAGAGGCAGAGGTGAAGCGGGTTCATAAGGCCTCTTTCTGAGTGCTGAGTTCGTTGATTTGTGAGCACACATGTGACAGATCAGAGAGCCATGTTGTTATGTGCTTGACCAGGGACACACATGTGGAGAGCATAGCCGAGGAGGTGGAGAGCAATGTCATGCTGAACTTATGTGAGCATGGAACTGTAGAGCCAGACGTATGGTGGAGCATGGCGGCCTGCAGCTTTGTTGAAAGTTCGTAATGGTGTAGTGAATCCACCCTGATTACAGGTTAATCCATGACATCAGTGTGGAAGGTCCAAGGGAAGGTGTGAACAAGTGATAGGTGAAGTGACATCTTGATGGAGCCATGAACAGAAATAGGAGAACGATTGGCGGCGATCAAGGTGAGGATAGAAGGAGATAGTGCATTGACAGCGTGCTTGGCCTAAATGTGCCCACTGGTCTTGTTTGGGTAGGTGCAAGGCATGTGGCAGTTGTGGGCAGCGTCCCCATAAGTAGCATGGAACCAGCACAGCAAGTAGGTTAGTTGGCGTGGTGGTGCAGTATGGGAAGGAATTGCAGCTAACTGCTTTGGAGCTGGTAGCTGATTAAGTTGCTGCTCAGGCGAGGTCAGCAGTTGTCGGGAGCCCACTGGCAGTACGTCCTGTAGGCTGCTATGTGGCAGCTCCTGATAGGCAGCTGAGGTGTGGCCACTGCTTCTGCTGATAGGATGTGGAACCGGAGTTGCAGGTGTGCCAACTGTGGATGATGGAGAAGACGTTCGTGGCAGGCGGTGGAGGTGACAAATGATAGCGTAAGCCTGATCTGCCAAGCATAAACAAACCTCAAGTGCGTCACTGACGTGATACAGTAGATGAAGTTGCAGATCCAAAGGCATTTTGATCATCCACAACATCCAAAGCACAGTGTCACGTAAAACTTGATCATCAATTAATGCATGTAGGTGTCGCCAAAGCTGCGAAGGGGTACAGTCGTCGAGATGCTCCTCATGAGTAATGTGATGCATAGCCTCCATCAGAGGATGGGAAAGGTGCTGCTCGATAAGCAGTGCTTTGGCTGTTGAATATTTGTGTGATTTTGGCGGTGAGAGAAGCAAGTCGCTGATGAGTTCTGTATGTGCATGTAGGTGGCTCACCAGGCAGACAAAACAGGCATCATCATCCAAAATGCCGTGGATTTTCAGTAGGTGGTCCACTAACGTGAACCAAGTTTTAGGATTGTCATTTTGTAATGCAGGTAGCTTAGGGATACTGCCAGGTAACACATGTTGAGGCAGCTACGGCAGATGGGGATTGGTGTGGGCAGAGCAGGATGCCTCTGATGCTGGGAGTGAGGTAGTGGTGAACGGTGCATTGCCCAAGGTCTGTGTGGGGCAGTGGCCGCACGCAGCATGTTTTGTGGACTGAGTGGTCATATAAGTTGGCACAGTGTGTCCAATCTGCAAGCCCGGTGAAGAACACGGTGCAGGTGTAATGGCTGGTGGCATTGCAACAGCAGGCGGGGAGCGGTTGTGGCGGCACCACAGAGTGACTGGCCAGGAAACCAGTACGGGTGGAATGCCTGGCGCCATTATGAAGTCGAGTGGAAGGCAGTCATGGTGCAACTACAGTGCAACCATGGTGTGATGGTCGTGGAAACTGGCGAGTCGAGGCGACCGGAGCCGCCGAGATATGGCGGACAGAGGGGGAGGGGGCAGGGGTGGGGGGTTGGTGCTGCAACACCATGTATATTAAAATGTGCTATCCCATGCATAGAAATGTTCGATTCACAGCTCTGGAACTTTGTCAGCACGTCAAGCCATTCTGAAGGTAACAATGTACATGAAGGATAAACCACAATGACTTTAACTGGAAGATTATCCACGATGTGTCCATGTTGTGGCTGTTGGTGTGCTGCCATGTTAGGCGGCAGCCATGTTGAGCTGGATGAGGTTAGTTGGCTGGGAGTAAATAATTGTTACTTTTAACCAAATTTGAAGTAGATACACTTGTTCACACGTGTTCACAAGCGGCATATTTAATGGGGCCATTATACTTGCACCAATAAACACTGGTGTATCCATTGTGGCAGAAAGAATGTGGGCTGGCACATGAAGTTTGTAAATGACGAAGCCAAGCAAAAAATAACTCATGATGAGATGACAACAGTGTCGGGGTCACCACTGTGGTTATCAGGTAGGATTAGTTGAGAGATAAGACACACTAAGTATTTGATACACATTTATTAATCACTCGTATATAACAGATATGGCAGTAGAACAAATTACACACCAGAAGTTAACACTGGGACAAAGCAGTCCAAAGAAGCAAAGTCACAAAGATAGGGCACTCTATGCCAGAGATGTCACAAAGGTAATTGGTGTTTTTGAATAGCTTAGGACACAAACTGTTACCAAGTTTGTTTGAACCTGCCTTTAATTTACTTTAATACCAATATAAGACTTGTTATTTACTGCACACAATTCCCTACATTGCCTGTCAGTTTTTACCCTTAAATTATCATTGTTACTTTTAATATCATTTTAGTATCTTTTTCAAATTCATTAAGAATTCTTTAATTCATTTTAATCAATGCATTCAATAACTACTCAAAGTTACTAACATTTAATAGTCCCTGACTAATGGAATATTTCCTGGTGTATTGAACAGGTGCTCAGAGGGGGATTTCATGTTTTAATTCTGATGCTGATGTTCACCAAACTGATATTACTCACTTGCGTATAGGAGTTTATTTCCCCTTTCAATATCTTCTTTCTTCTGTCTTGGGACTTAATCTCCTGTGCAGTTTGCCCTGTGCTGGAAGTGGAACTATTCCAATAAGCTGCTAAATAACAGAAGTCCATCTTTCAAGACACAGTTATCTTCTTCCAGCTCTTACAATGTTGAAACACTCTACACAATAAATGTGTGCCATTATAATTTGATTTTTATATCAAGCAACACAAATTGATAGGCAGTTCAGAGCCAACATGCCACTAGACTTCAGATCAGATTGACTCTTTTTCTCTTTCTCGCATGACATTGGACATTGTTATGGTGTCCCCTATTTCACGGAGCACAGCACGTCTCCAACCCAGGGTTGCAGCTGGATGGGGTAATTTCCAGATCGTCAGGTGTCACAAAATGTGAGAAAAGTGCCAGTGTCACTCCATCCCGCAGATCTACAAACAATATGTGTATCCAAACTTAATAAACCAACTAATGAAAATTAATTACATGTTTGGTGATCATTATTCATTAGTACTATAAAGACTGTGCAACATGTCACTTTGCTGATATGGTGTGTTGTATCTCACCAAATATCATTATGGTTGTACCTTTGGTCCTATCCCCAAGTTACTCAACACTCTTACATCACTTTCCTCTCTCCTTATCACAGTATTCAGCAGGTAAAGCTCTTGACATTTCATCAGTAACATGACTGCCATTCATTTAATTATGAAAGGTTGGATCAAAACTTTGATTTATGCACACTATACTCACAAGGCACACTTATACAGGATGCATCAAAAAGAATCATCTGATTTAAAAAATATGTAACTTTTATATTATCTGAGACACGTGTGTGAACAACATACTGTTGGAAAGAGCAAAGTCTCAAGTTTTACATGTTTCCACTAGGTAGCAGCATCAGTGTGCGTCCACTTCAATTCTAGTAAAAATGGTGTCAGGACGACAGAAAGTGTTTTGTGTTCTATGTTTTTCATGGTGCAGGACAGTACTAACTGTTCAGCATGACTTTCATACTGGGTATGCTGTAGATCCTCTTACAGCACAGAGCATTAGACAATGGCATGAACAATTCCAAAAAACAGGTTGTTTGTGCAAAGTGCAAAGGCAAATCATTGGACTATCCCTAAGAGTCTGACAGAGACGTCGAATGTATCTGCCATACTTTCACAAAGAGTCCACAGAAATCCATTTCCTGTGCAGTTCAATGGCTCAATGTGACCCCAATGTCCATCTGGCATGTGTTGCGTTGATGTTTACACATGAAACCATACAAAATTCAGCTACTGCAATCTATTCATGAAGGTGACAAACAATAATATGTGGAGTTCTGTAATTTTGTTCTTGGCAAGATGGAGGATGACAATTTTCTTCCATGTTAAGTGTTTAGTGATGAGCCAACACTCCATTTAAATGGAAAGGTGAACTATCATATTATGAAAATATGGGGTATGGAACAACCACATCAAGTTGTACAACATGAGAGGGACTTTCCAAAATTTAATGTGCTTTGTGCACTTTCAGGGGAAAAGGTGTTTGGTCAATTTTTCTTTGCTGAGAACACTGTTACAGGAAGCACATATTTTGATATGCTTGAGAATTTCTTTTCCCACAGCTGGACACTGATTTGAATGACGTCATTTACCGACAGGATGGGGCACTGCCACACTGGTATCTGGAAGTGCAGGAATTCTTAAATCAAAGGATTACTGAATGATAGATTGGTCACACGGGACCAAATGATTCAGACTTACATTACTGGCCTCAAAGGTCACTGGACCTGACTATAAGTGATTATTTCTTGTGGGGGGCCTTGTAAAAGACTCTGTTAATGTATGGTGTGGATCCTCCTACAGCACAGAGCATTAGACAATGGCATGAACAATTTAAAAAAACAGGATGTTTATCTAAAAGCAAGTCACTGAGCTGTTCCCAAGTGTCTGACACAGATGTTGAATGTGTCCATCACAGTTTTACAAAGAATCCACAGAAATCCATTCCTTGTGTGGCTCGACAGCTCAAGATGCCCCCACTGTCCATCTGGCATGTGTTGCGTTGATATTTACACATGAAATCATACAAAATTCAGCTACTGCAACCTCTTAATGAAGATGAGAAACAATAATATGTGGAGTTCTGTAATTTTGTTCTTCACAAGATGGAGGATGACAGTTTTCTTCTATGCTTATTGTTTAATGATGAGGCAACATTCCAATTAAATGGAGAGGTGAACCATCATAATGTGAGTAAATGGATATGGAACAACCACATCAAGTTGTACAATGTGAGAGGGAATTTCCAAAATTTAATGTGCTTTGTACAGTTTCATGGGAAAAGGTGTATGTTCCATTTTTCTTTGCTGGAAACACTGTTACAGGAAGCACATATCTTGATGTGCTTGAAAAATTTCTTTTCCCGCAGTTGGAGACTGAGTCAAATGACTTCATTTACCAACTGGATGGGGCCCCACCACACTGGAGTCAGCAAGTGTAGGAATTCTTAAATCAAAGGATTGGTCGCACTGCACCAAATGATTCAGCCTTACATTATTGGCCTCCAAGGTCACCGGACCTGACTGTAAGTGATTATTTCTTGTGGGGGCTTATAAAAGACCCTGTTTATGTGCCTCCATTACCAACAACAATGAATGAACTGAGACATTGCATAACAGCACCTGTGAAAGCTGTAACTCAAAGACATGCTCACTGCAGTGTGAGAACAATTTGAAAGCTGCGTTGACATTTGCCATGCATCTCAAGGAGGGGATATTTAATACCTATGAGAAGGCGTGAAAAAAACTTTTTGAGTTTCCCATTCATCAAAAAACAAAATTCATTGTATATGTTCATTAGTTTTAGAAATATAGAAACGCCAAACTGGATGATTTTTTTGTTACACCCTGTATTACTTTTTCCCTACTAATTGCTACTTCCCACATTAAGCACACTCTCTTCTACTGTACTGTACTCATTTTCAAATTATTTTAAATAACACTAGAAAATATAAGCACTTTTCCTTATCTTTCTTCTGAGTTGACTGTTGTTGCATGTACTTCATCTTATATCATCATCTTCAGATCTGCATATTACCTTATTCACTGGCTGTGCTGACATCTCAATCTTAGTCACATCATCACCTGTTGAATCTCTTCAAATATGGCTGCTACTGTCCTGGGCTTCTTTTGGTTAAGGTCTTAAAAGATGGTGATTGCTTCTTGATGTTTTTTTGGTTAATGTGTAACTTGAAGCCTTCCTAACACAGCTCATCTGCAAGTCAACTGCCCAACATCTACCCACACTTTGTTTTGAATTTTAGTCCCTTGATTACTTTTCATCCCAGTATACCATCAGGTTCTCAGTATTTTGATTTATCTATACTAATAATGTAGTCTGTACTGTTCCTAGCTATAACACTTGCATTCAAGTTCAGAGTTTTATTGCCATTGTCACTATATTTCACTGTCTTTAAACGTTTTTGTTTTTTTACTGAGTCCTTTCTGTAGCCAACTCCAAAACCTTTGAGCACCACGTATAAGGGTACTAAGCTTGTGGTGTGTCTGCAAATTGTCTGTTGTGCACACGGAACTGAAGTCTCATATCCTGAAATTATTGTAGTTGGTGGTTTCACTTTTCAATGAAAGATGAAACACCATTGATTTAATTTTGACAGTCTTTCACATTTATTCAGATTAAATTACATTTGAGTTATGACCAGTTCTCTCTACACGTTTTCATATAATCAGCTGTTTTTTTAGTAAGAATCTCATTAGTAATACTCATCTGATCAGTCCATTCTTCCTTTAGGAAATAACACCAAGTTAGCCAAGTCAGTAACTGAATAAAATGGACTTAAGATAGTGCCAGAAGAACTGGTCAACAGCTGTGTAAAAAGTTGAACACTAGTGTCCCTCCTTTCCATATTTACACACATCACTCACTAAGTGTCCAAAGAGGTTACACTGAAGTAAACAGATGGCTAGATGCAGATCTCATCACTGATACTTTGACAAAGTGATTGTTGCTTAGAGGTTAATCAAACTTACATGGAGAATTTAGCTTTGGGATAGTTAGACACAAACTGTGGTATGATGTGTGATCAGAATGAATGTTGCATGTAGACTCATGTTTACATGAACTGACATGGAGATGTTAACCTGGTGATAACATGAATCTGACTTTTTACACATAAGATTGGACTCTGATACACAGGTCACAACTGATAAAATTCTAATTGATGACTCATTTTCTCCAGGTACAACTCACTGAAAGATCCTTAACATATAGGTGGTTACATAGCTAACCCCAGACCGACTACGTGCTTCTGGTTATGGATAATTTGTGAAATCGGTAATTGCATTTAACTTTATAGTAATACAAGGTTCAAATTTATTAGAAGTGTCACTCCATTGAACAAAGTATTTATTTTGTTTAACTGTATGCTAAATATTTATAAAATACAGTATTTGATTGATACACTGTATAGCTACATGGTGGTTGACTGAACTTCATGTAAAATTCTGAGGTTCATAGTTTTGCTAAATTATTCAGTTTTTTAAATTAGTGGCATATTTCAACAACTAAAGGCACTGTATGGTTTAGAAAAATTAGGGCAACAAAAGTATAACATAAAATCTGTGTGTTAAATATGCTTAAAGACTCAAATAATAAAAGTAATTTCTGGTGGGGCAAAAAATTAAGTATGAATAATTTCATAGTCAGTGAATTTTTGGAAGATGTAAAGTGATTTCAGGAAAGCATAAAATTAAGGCTGCCCAACAAGCTAGGTATTTTTACGAATGAAAGGTTGTTAATTCACCACATTTTCGTGATAGCCCAGCAAGGGAACAACTTCAATTACAGTTTTCTCTTAAAAGGAAACATTTTATGGCAAACAAAATATGCCAATGAAATCATCAGCACTCCAATACCCTGAAAATTAGGAACTTTAAAAAGATATAGCTTAAATAGGAATTATGGAATGGCCTTGCCATACTGGATACACTGGTTCCTGTGAGATCTCCGAAGTTAAGCACTGCTGGGCATGGCCAGCACTTGGATGGGTGACCATCTAGCCGCCTTGCGCTGTTGCCATTTTTCGGGGTGCACTCAGCCTCATTATGCCAATTGAGCAGCTACTCGACTGAATAGTAGTGGCTTCGGTTAAGAATACCATCATAATGACCAGGAGAGCGGTGTGCTGACCCCATCCGCATCCTCCTCTGAGGATGACACAGCGGTCAGATGGTCCCAGTAGGCCATTCGTGGCCTGAAGATGGAGTGCTTTTTTTAAAATAGGCATTTTGACATTTAAAGTAACCTACAAATATTTGCTAACTAAAATAAAAAGAAATAGATATTTATGAAGAACGTTAGCAAATGGAATAATTCCATCTTGCTATGTCTCAAGTTCATTCATTTTGTATATTGTGCCACTTTGTCATCATGTGTCATCACATAGTTAAGAACAGTAGAAGGAAATGCAATTTAAAGTATCTATAAGGTTCATTCGAACGAAACCTGGTCAGTGTGTCTACCTTTGCCTTACATGTAAGGTGGCACCATGTAACAGTGGCTATGGTGGCACCATCTATTATGACACGTGTGCACCATTTGATGTTGCATAGTGCCAGTGTGGTTTCACGCCAAAAAGAAGGTGGCCACACAAATTATCATCCGCTACTGAACATGCAGGTGAGTAAGCAGGAACAACAAGGAGTGATTCAATTTTTGGCGGTGGAGGGAGTTGGAGGCTGTGAAATGTATCGACGGTGAGTACGATCTGATTCATTCAAGTGTTGTGGAATGGCGCAAATGATTCCTTGAGGGGTGCAAGTCACTGGTAGACAATGCTTGTCCTGGACAGGATCATCATGTCATCACACCAGAAACAGTTGCAGAAGTGGATGCTTTAGTCCTGGACAACTGAATCATTGTGGACGAAATCCATCGGGAACCTCATATTAGCATGGGCACTGTCCACACCATAATGCATCAACACTTGAACTTTTGAAAAATCTGTGTGCAGTAGATTCCCCACCGACTGACTGCCGAACAGTGCAATACTCGAATGACGCTGTTTTTGAGTCATCTGCAACATTATCATGAGGAGGAATACGGCTTTCTGTCATGTAATGTCACAGGTGGTGAAACATTGTATCACCATTTTGAACCAGAAAGTACGTGTCAGGTTTTTTTTAACGAGGGCCCACTGCTTGTCAAGTTTCTGGAAAGGGGAACCACCATCATCAATGCCCAGCATTATCAAGCCACTTTACAGAACCTTAGACAAGCCATCACGTCAAAACACGGAGGCATGTTGTCCAAGGGCATTATCCTCCCGTATGATAGTGCCCGCCCACACACGGCCAATGCAGTGAAGACAGTATTGCAGCAGTTTCGATGGGAAATACTGGAACATCCACCGTACAGTCCTGACCTTTCACCATGTGACTTTCATGTGTTTGGACCTCTAAAACAATCTATTATGAGACATTCTGTAAAACAACATATCAGATATTATACTCTTATTTACAGTAACAATTTGATACAAAAATAATTTATCATTTGGAACATCATTTCACAGATTCCAAGTTTCCCCATTATATAGTAGGCATTGTCACCGCCACTGTTCCTCTATGGCTCACACCATATCTCCAGGGCAGGATATGACAACATGGAATAAACCAGCCAAACAGCAGCTACTGTGAACATGGTAAGATGTCTATTGCAGTCCATTCATTTCATGATATGTGCACATGAATAAAACATACATTCAAATAATACATTATGTTATTTATTATGAAAATAAACCTTTTATAGTGGCGATCATCATTCACTGGTTCAAAAAATCCATGTGCATGCATCACTGCATCAAAGTGATGTACACAGTTTTGGCTAAACCTGTCAGTCCAATGTACCATAGTTTGCTTAACATACAAGCAAGGCTATCTACCTTCTACCTCAGATCATCCTGTTTGTCTCTTTTTGTTTCTGGATAAGTTTGTAAATCCACGATAGCTCAAAATGTAAAGTTTAAATTTAAAGATACTAATGAGTGTCACTGTTTTTGTAAGTTTTCTCCACTCTTGAACTTAATAATGTGTCTACAAAAGTAGACCACTCAAGGTTGCTGCTTACATCTCACCCCTCTCTGTCCATACCAGCAGTATTGCCACATCAAGTACTGTGTGATATGTCACTACAGTCTGCTGCTTCCATGTATTTCATTACACATCACATTGTTCCATGAACTCATTCTCGTTTTGCACTTAGTTATGAGTGGTACTGCCTAACTACAGTATAGAATTGGATGTTCTTCTCCATCAAAAAGACATATTGCTCTCAAAAAGACATACTGGCCTTAGCTGCGACAATGGATACAAATTTCTTATGCCTCGATAGCTATATTTTTGCAGACTATGTATTTATTGCATATGGAGGACTATCAGGTACATAATCAGAGATAAATATCTCACATATCCTCATAAATGGAAAAAGAGTCTTTTTATCAATATTTGAATGAAAATGAAACTACCAATGTAAAAATAAAGCAAAAGGGAAAGAAAACTTGAGAAAGAACCCCTTATAAAAAAGAATCCACAATGATGCAAAAAATTAAGTAAATATAAACCTACAAAGAAAACCTATGTTCAGTCTCAAAATTGCAACAAAATGGTAAAAATATTGAAATTTATTTCTCAAAAAATGTTATTAAATCTGAGCAGCAGTACACATAATATGACTGGAAAAATTAATGATCATAATAAATAAACAATTAGCAATATTGTGTTACACTTGTCATGTATATGCATCTAAACTTCTACTCATAGTACCATAATGGTCCAATGCAACTTCATATATCATGAAAATGCAAAAACCTTACCACACTACATCTCAGTAAAAAGACATGTCACTAACATTTAAAAGATCCCTACTGAAAACTGGCAAAACCTAAAAAAAATGTATTTCTGCCTAATATGCATCTGCAAAAAGTAAAAAATTGGCATATGTTTAGCAAAAAACCTAAACATCATGCCACTGCTGTTAAATGTAAATAGTGTATTGCAAAAATATAGATAAGCAGTAAAGTATAACTTAATATATTTGAAAAAAAGTTGTTATGTAAATAAGATTGCAACATGTAATCTTAATACATGATTGACATACTACCTCTTAAGCTAAGAGAACAAAACTCAAAGAATCAAAATGAAAAATGTTTATTACAAGTATTTTGTGGTTCTTCTGTGACTGATATGTTCATTTAAATATTTAGCACTTGTAGACACATTCTTATGAAGCACTTTAAAGACCATAACTATGTTCATTATGCACAGCACATCATACACACTGATCTAGTTTCACATGAATGCACTGAAATTATCAATTCATAGCACAGAATACTGCCGTGACATCATAGTCACCTGCTCATGCCGATACACATAACACAGTGTGGCACTGTGAACTGAATAAAGCGTGATGAGAAATGTAAACAAACATGCTGATGACTGGGCCAGAAATGTGAATGACCCTCCAGTGATGGAAGGGGCATGTCACCTACCAGCAAACCAGAGTTGTTGCTCCATTGCACCACATCACAATATGATGTACTGTCTTCCATTATGGCTACAGCTGCTCCCAGTAATGCCACTTGATCACATCTAAGAACATGAAATCAGACAATGTTAAGTATCCTCAAAACACCACATGCTGAAACACATTTGTGTGATTGTCTCTCTGTCTATATGGTCTGTTTAATGTTGTTGGGTTGGCCATAGTGCTGCTTTGATCATCACCATAGGTGCAGTTTTTGTACACTTATGATATGAATGGTTTGAACATTGAGACATGGAGACATGTGTTTTGAAACTAGTCACCATCAAATCTTATGGGGGGTTTGGGGGGGAGGGGGGGGGGGGGGTGGCAAACACTTATCCTTTCTCAGTGGCAACTACACTTCTTAACACTGTAGCCCTCAATTGTGTAGATTGTTCATACATTGTGAAATTATACATAACAGTGTCAGAATAAACTCCTTGCACTCAAAGACACTAACTGAATTGTCAGCAAATGTACATTCTCTCACACTTATTTTTAAAATATCATGTGTTTGAGATGGTAGGATGATGAGTGGTTCTGGAATTTATGCGGAAATTCTCGAAGTACAACATATCCCTTCCCTCAGCTCGAACACACGATATTTTATACAAACTCGTTATGTACATTAGTATTACATAGAATAACAATTCATAATTCCACATTTTTTATTAGCCATGCATAACCCTTTTATTTAATCTTTAGCTTTTCTTTTTTGATTTTACTTTGAATATAAAAGGGAGTATTTTACTCAATGTTGGAGTCAATTCTTTTATATCTAGGATTTGTGGGGCCTAAACCTTTGAGTTTCAAATCATAAGCTCCAGGTGTTCATGACACTTGAGTATTTTACTCTTTATTCTAATTCTTTGTACTGCTTCTTTAGTACATAATAACCTCATTAATTATATACTGTTTGCAGTCTGGAGGAACTATGGGCAAATGAAAGTGTTCTTCTTGGTACTTGTAAACTCACATAAAACATAATAATGCTAGTGGAATATATAATTCAAACTTACCAGCATAATTCCTATTTAATGAGTGACTTCTGTCATGATATTGTCCTTTTCCCCTAGGATCAGTACCTATATCTTACAGGTGGGTTGACCCTATGAATGCACTTACTCCTCCCGTTTTGGTAAGTACGCCCCTCTTAATTCTTATTCTCCTATAGTACAGGTCAATCCCTTTTTTGGTGTCCCTGTCCACATAGTATTGGTCAGCCTTTCTTAGGTCTGCCTAACTGCCTTTTATATTCAGTAAATGTGCCCCCCTTATCCTTCCCAAGTAGGCCTCATGGTTCATTGCCCTAGTATACATCTTTATGTACACTATAATTAAATATTTCCTGGAAAAAATTAAAATCTATTTCACACTTCACAATCACTTCTTAATACTTCATTTAATACCCTAGAGACCTCCTCTACTTTTCAAGTTTTGTAATCTTTAGTTGATACTATGTCTACCCATATTATTCAACTCTTAGTAGATACTATGTCTACACCTAATGATCACGTCCCACTACTCTGTGACTCATCACTCCATCAGAGTATTTGATACACTGACTTTACTTAATTAAGCATCATAATTAACTCCAATCTATTAACACACATGTGTGATGTAGAACTGTCACAATAAACAACAATGTGTGAAGTTCTCATATATATATATATATATATATATATATATATATATATATATATATATATATATATGTGTGTGTGTGTGTGTGTGTGTGTGTGTGTGTGTGTGTGTGTGTGTGTGTCTGCTTGTGTCTGTGTATGTGCGGATGGTGTGTGTGTGTGTGTGTGTGTGTGTGTGTGTGTGTGTGTGTGTGTGTGTGTGTGTGTGTGTGCAATGTAGAATCATCACAATAAACAACAGTGTGTGCATATTTCACAATGTGCACACACCTTCCCCCTACAACACTTGACAGTTCATACCTCTCAGCAGGTTTCTAATTAGTTTCATTGTTTGCGTACTTGTGTATCTTTGTGTGAATGATGATGTGTGTTTGTGTAGCCTGATTCTTTGGCCTATTTAAATAAAATAAGTTATAGGTTACTGGAAAACACAAAAAATGAGAAGGACTTCTGCAATAGAAGTAGATGAATATGGAAAGAGGGAATAAATAGGCAGGTACTCAAAAGAGAAGTAAGAAATGAAAAAATAGAAATGGTTGCTAAGATCAAAGAAGAGAAAGAAGGTAGTCCCAAAGACAGGAACCCTTCCCACACCCCTTCCCCAGGATCCCTACTTCACCGGTACTTGAGTGAGAAGCCAGAAAAGGTGTGATGTTAAACATCACCTGCAGAATGGACATTCTAACCTTTGCCTTTGAAATCCCCGAAGAAAATCTTAGCAACCCTTATGGAATGGCAAATGGTGAAGAATCAGTCACACTTGTCTGTGAGGGTTGTCTGGAAGGTGTGGTGTGTGTTCTGTGTTAGCCATGATTTATTAGTTAGTGTAAATCTTGCTTTATAATACGCACCCCTTCCAAACTCAATACAAACATTCCCCTTTACATCACATCTCATAAAAGGTATAAAATGTTCTATAAAAATAAAAATTATACACTTAAGTCAAATAGTTGTTTAGTTAATCACTTTACACTATATTTTATACACACATAAAATACTCTGTTCAGTTTACGTCTTCTAGACATCACTTGGTTTAAATAGTACCATCATTTTATACCTTTCACTCAAATAATATTTTATTTATTTCATTTTATGTCTAGAGGTCACTGCTCATCTGTGATTGTCTTAAATTGGTCCTAATCTTGTAGTCATATCTGGTTTCCTAACTACCAACATTATAAGATAGTTTAAAAATTCAAGAATAGATTACAGAATAGTTTAAGAATTGAAGGGAATTTGGTGCATGAAAACTAAGTTTGAAGAAACACTGAAAGCAACTGGCAATCTGACAGTCATCACTTCCTTCATTAACACAGAATGTTAACGTCCCTGGGGGATATATGACTCTGTTCAGGTCCCATGGATCTGATATTAACTTCACATGAGCAAGTGCAGACCAGTACTTCTCGTTAAATTTTGTTTGAAAGTCTCCCCACTGCAAAACAGTCACCACTTCCCTAGGGAACACAACATTAGGTGATGATACACTTTTTCTACTTTGTTTTGGATAAGCTTGAATTCTTTCCACATGTCATCTATAACCTCGCTAGTATCATTAAGTTTGGAAGAAGCAATAGTCAAAATGTTTCCAGAGATTATAATCTCAGTAACTTTTTGATCTATAATTGGTTCAAATGTTTCCTCCAAACTACATCCATTCATAATATCAAAGTTAGATATATTCTCTTTGAAGTATTTATCAACATTATCCACTAAAATACTGACACCTGTAATTTGTGATTGAATAATCAGTATTAATTCCTTAGGCTGATCTACACTCTGTTTCAAAGTATTCATTCCCTGTCTTACATTATTGTATTCAGTAGTGTACACTTCTTCCAAAGATTCTAAGTTTTCAGTAGGTTCTGATTCTACATTATTACATTTGGCATCCCCTTCCTGGGACAATGAATTCACGGTGTTCTTATTTCAATTTCCAGGAGTGTATAATGGCAAGACAGAGATTTAGGAACCAGGTTTTAAGTTGTAAGACATTTCCAGGGGCAGATGTGGACTCTGACCACAATCTATTGGTTATGACCTGTAGATTAAAACTGAAGAAACTACAAAAATGTGGGAAATTAAGGAGATGGGACCTGGATAAACTGAAAGAACCAGAGGTTGTACAGAGTTTCAGGGAGAGCATAAGGGAACAAATGACAGGAATGGGGGAAAGAAATACAGTAGATGAAGAATGGATAGCTTTGAGGGATGAAGTAGTGAAGGCAGCAGAGGATCAAGTAGGTAAAGAGACGAGGGCTAGTAGAAATCCTTGGGTAACAGAAGAAATATTGAATTTAATTGATGAAAGGAGAAAATTTAAAAATGCAGTAAATGAAGCAGGCAAAAAGGCATACAAATGTCTCAAAAATGAGATCGACAGGAAGTGCAAAATGGCTAAGCAGGGATGGCTAGAGGAGAAATGTGAGGATGTAGAGGTTTATCTCACTATGGGTAAGATAGATACTGCCTACAGGAAAATTAAAGAGACCTTTGGAGATAAGAGAACCAATTGTATGAACATCAAGAGCTCAGATGGAAACCCAGTTCTAAGCAAAGAGGGAAAGCAGAAAGGTGGAAGGAGTATATAGAGGGTCTATACAGGGGCGATGTACTTGAGGACAATATTATGGAAATGGAAGAAGATGTAGATGAAGATGAAATGGGAGATATGATACTGTGTGAAGAGTTTGACAGAGCACTGAAACACCTAAGTTGAAAAAAGGCCCCGGGAGTAGACAACATTCCATTAGAACTGCTGACAGTCTTGGGAGACCCAGTCCTGACAAAACTCTACCATCTGGTGAGCAAGATGTATGAGACAGGCGAAATACCCTCAGACTTCAAGAAGAATATAATAATTCCAATCCCAAAGAAAGCAGGTGTTGACAGATGTGAAAATTACCAAACAATCAGTTTAATAAGCCACAGCTGCAAAATACTAACATGAATTGTTTACAGACAAATGGAAAAACTAGTAGAATCCGACCTCGTGGAAGATCCGTTTGGATTCTGTAGAAATATTGGAACACGTGAGGCAATACTGACCCTACGACTTATCTTAGAAGCTAGGTTAAGGGAGGGCAAACCTACGTTTCTAGCATTTGTAGACTTAGAGAAAGCTTTTGACAATGTTGACTGGAATACTCTCTTTCAAATTCTGAAGGTGGCAGGGGTAAAATACAGGGAGCGAAAGGCTATTTACAATTTGTACAGAAACCAGATGGCAGTTATAAGAGTCGAGGGACATGAAAGGGAAGCATTGGTTGGGAAGGGAGTGAGACAGGGTTTTAGCCTCTCCGCGATGTTATTTAATCTGTATATTGAGCAAGCAGTGAAGGAAACAAAAGAAAAGTTCAGAGTAGGTATTAAAATTCATGGAGAAGAAATAAAAACTTTGAGGTTCGCCGATGACATTGTAATTCTGTCAGAGACAGCAAAGGACTTGGAAGAGCAGTTGAACGGAATGGATAGTGTCTTGAAAGGAGTATATAAGATGAACATCAACAAAAGCAAAACGAGGATAATGGAATGTAGTGGAATTAAGTCGGGTGATGTTGAGTGTATTAGATTAGGAAATGAGACACTTAAAGTAGTAAAGGAGTTTTGCTATTTGGGGTGCAAAATAACTGATGATGGTCGAAGTAGAGAGGATATAAAATGTAGACGGGTGATGGCAAGGAAAGCGTTTCTGAAGAAGAGAAATTTGTTAACATCGAGTATAGATTTAAGTGTCAGGAAGTCATTTCTGAAAGTGAAACTTCCTGGCAGATTAAAACTGTGTGCCCGACCGAGACTCGAACTCGGGACCTTTGCCTTTCACGGGCAAGTGCTCTACCAACTGAGCTACCGAAGCATGACTCACGTCCGGTACTCACAGCTTTACTTCTGCCAGTATCCGTCTCCTACCTTCCAAACTTTACAGAAGCTCTTCTGCGAAACTTGCAGAACTAGCACTCCTGAAAGAAAGGATATTGCGGAGACATGGCTTAGCCACAGCCTAGGGGATGTTTCCAGAATGAGATTTTCACTCTGCAGCGGAGTGTGCGCTGATATGAAACTTCCTGGCAGATTAAAACAGTGTGCCCGACCGAGACTCGAACTCGGGACCTTTGCCTTTCTCGGGCAAGTGCTCTACCAACTGAGCTACCGAAGCACGACTCACGTCCGGTACTCACAGCTTTACTTCTGCCAGTATCCGTCTCCTACCTTCCAAATTTTACAGAAGCTCTTCTGCGAAACTTGCAGAACTAGCACTCCTGAAAGAAAGGATATTGCGGAGACATGGCTTAGCCACAGCCTGGGGGATGTTTCCAGAATGAGATTTTCACTCTGCAGCGGAGTGTGCGCTGATATGAAACTTCCTGGCAGATTAAAACTGTGTGCCCGACCGAGACTTGAACTCGGGACCTTTGCCTTTCGCGGGCAAGTGCTCTACCAACTGAGCTACCGAAGCACGACTCACGTCCGGTACTGCAAGTTTTGCAGAAGAGCTTCTGTAAAGTTTGGAAGGTAGGAGACGGATACTGGCAGAAGTAAAGCTGTGAGTACCGGACGTGAGTCGTGCTTCGGTAGCTCAGTTGGTAGAGCACTTGCCCGCGAAAGGCAAAGGTCCCGAGTTCGAGTCTCAGTCGGGCACACAGTTTTAATCTGCCAGGAAGTTTCATATCAGCGCACACTCCGCTGCAGAGTGAAAATCTCATTCTGCATTTCTGAAAGTATTTGTATGGAGTGTAGCCATGCATGGAAGTGAAACATGGACGATAAATAGTTTGGACAAGAAGAGAATAGAAGCTTTCGATATGTGGTGCTGCAGAAGAATGCTGAAGATTAGATGGGTAGATCACATAACTAATGAGGAAGTATTGAATAGGATTGGGGAGAAGAGAAGTTTGTGGCACAACTTGACCAGAAGAAGGGATTGGTTGGTAGGACATGTTCTGAGGCATCAAGGGATCACCAATTTAGTATTGGAGGGCAGCGTGGAGGGTAAAAATCGTTGAGGGAGACCAAGAGATGACTACACTACGCAGATTCAGAAGGATGTAGGTTTCAGTGGGTACTGGGAGATGATGAGGCTTGCACAGGATAGAGTAGCATGGAGAGCTGTATCAAACCAGTCTCAGGACTAAAGACCACAACAACAACAACATTTGGCATCAAATTTAGTTTTTAAAGCACCCATGCCTTTGCACAGATTACTAGATTTTTTGCTTTGAGCATCTACTTTGACATTGCATCTAATGCTGCATATTGACCTTTGAAATGAGCACTTAAAGCTTCACTCTGGGCTTTGAAGTGAGCGTCTAATTTAGCATTTAAAGTTTTGATCAGATTTACTAACTCAGACCAATCAGGCCCTTCTTTATTAATTCTCATAGCCATGGCTGGTTCCGACTTCTCTCCAACTTATTGTATACTGTCCATGCTTCTGTAGACTTTAGCTCTCGTGATCATTTAATAATAATTATATTTATACCAACTATACAGTAAAAGTTCACCCCACAGTAGTTTGTAACACTTCTTATGAGAGTAATTAAGTTTTTATTTCACACTCACCCAGCATAGAATTCTAGCTGTGTTGGTGAGTGGATCTATAATCAGTGGCGTCGAATGTTGGTTTCAGCATCGGTGAGCGTATGTGGAATCAGCACCAGTGATCAGCGACTGGTGCCGGCATCATCGGACTTAGGCTGGTTTCCACATCTGTGTCTCCGCGATGTGGGTGAGAGCCAATTCCTCCCCACACCGGATCTTCTTCGATGAATTATTCTCATCATATTTCTTCTTAGTCTAGTACATCAGAATCTTCTCTCTTTTCTTTTAGCATTGTATCTTTCTTATGTCTTCTCTTTTACTGCATTTATTACTTTTCACCATTTGAACTTTTAGGCCGAATCCAATTCCAGGAAACAGTTCTCTTGTCTTGTTATGCCTGGTTGCTATGGCAACACATCATATCTCCCCATTTTTTCGAATCTTTTTCACTGGTCACCACATTCTAACACTGTGCAATGGTAAGAAGCGGTGTGACTTTGGATTGGAAGCAAAATCCACACCTCTCTCACATCAGTTGACTTACTTGATATGCACAGCCTATCTTCTTCTCTGGATAGCCAGGTACGTTGATCTCCAAAACCTCCTTCTCCGAATAATAATGATGGTTATGGGAATTTATCAGACTCTCTCTCTCTTTCTCTTGCTCTTTCTACTCTTGAAATAAGTGGATACTCACAGAATACTTTTAGTTTAGCCTTGGTATATTTCAGTTTCCATTCACCACTTCTCACATAAATATTTGAATGTTTGCAAGTCAACTGATTCGTCTAGCATTAGATTCGATTAAATACATTTTTTAGCGTAGTTTTTGCAAGCACACAATTATGAACATGTTTTACTTCTAGCATTTCCAACACATGAAATACAATCAAACGCCTATAATCAACTGTTCATTTCTCTTTAACAATAATCACAGACACTGAAACAGCAAGGAATACTAGAAGATTACTTCTTTTACTTCCAATATGGCGTCTGTGCTCGTGACTCCTTTCCAGCCTGCACACACACAAACGTGTCATGCAGTATGTATGTTCTCTCACACTTATTTTTAAAATATCATGTGTTCGAGATGGTTGAAGGTTGAGTGGTTATGGAATTTATGCGGAAATTCTCGAAGCACCACAACATCTATCAGCGTTCTGTAGTGTAAGTGCCTGAGGGGAACAACACATAATGGCTGATGCACCCAGGCGTCAATAATAAGGGAATTTATTGAGTCTAATAAACAGTTTCCTGGAAAGTGGGTTGGCACTACTTGGTTAAGTCTGATAGTCAATCACAGAGGCACTGGAATGTCCTAGAGGGTAATCAATGCTGGTGGATGAGCATTTTCACATGTGGACGAAGTCCATGATGACACTGTCCTGTGATGTGGCAAGCTCAGAGATGTTTCAAAAACAAAGTCCCATTAAGAGGAGAGCTGTGGTGGGCTCTTGGCTGATGGACTGCTAGGTGCATTCAGCATAGAGCAATATACGTAGAGGACATGTGACAGACTGTAGAGTTCAGAACACGTGGTTGGCAGAAGAACTCTAATGGAGGAAATGCTAGGCACAGTGGGTATAAAGCCTGGAGTGTGAACTGACTGCAGTGCAGTCAGCCAGTGACCTAATTACCCGTCCAGTGGAAGAACCCAGCATATTTGTGTGTTGCTGCAGACTGTTTTCATCTGTGTTCCAGAGGAAGTGTTATTAATGGGCCAGAGCTATGCCAACCCACAGTACACAACTGTTTGGTTGGTGGCTATGTCACCAGTGGATACAGCACCTACCCTTCAAGATCCTCCCATGGAAAAATCTAACTTACTTAAATGACACACTAGACCCAGTCCTTTTTGTTTCACTGGATCAGATGACAGCCACACAAAGTGGTCATGTAATTATGGAACACCTGCTTGACTATGTGAAAATATACTGGACTGAACACTGCCACTGACTTATTATCATAGGAACTTCCACATCATCTGTCTGTGTAACTATAACAATAACAAGTACTATGCACTGTCACTTCAAATGTAGAATTGGTTAAATCCCACCCTTACTTTTCTTCAACCTGTGGATCCATAGTAGTTATGTCGGCACCAGTGAAGAAGTGACTTAATCTCAGCGAGTGAGGTGAAGTTGTGCAAAAAGGAAAAATCAAGGGGAAACCTAGAAACCGTATGTTTCAGCACCACAAGAGTAAGATGTGTATGTAATATAAAAAGGGAAGAAGGACATGCCAAGGGGGAAAGTTATGCAAGAAGTGTTTACTCTGAATTGGTGCAGGAAAATGTAAAATGTAGAACAATGATGGCCATATCAGTGCCTCTGATACAGCTAGACCATTAAACAGCAACATGGTGGGCCAGATTGATCTTAGAAGGGAGAAAATGTAATGTTACAAAACTCTACCATGGTCCAGAGTTTAACCAGGCTGCCATTTGCCATTAGCAGCTGCAGACAGAGACCTGTTGATGCAGAAATCTTGCACTGTTGAGCCAATTTCATATTGAGCTCCTTCTGAGTGACAATATTTGCACATGGAACACTGGTCCCTTTTGAGATACCTTGACACAACACGGAAACCTGGCTTGCCCACATCAGCAGAACTAGGCAAATGTGTTTAAACTGCTGGAGCCAGACCATTTTCATTCAGTACAGCTGAGCCACCTAATGGTGATCATCCTGTCTGCTGCTGCCAAGTGGTCTGTGACATACAGTGTGGTTCAGCCAGCTTAGCACTGCCATTCCTCAGACTGTGGGGTCTGTGTTCAACACCCAGGTCAGTCCCGAGGGGCAAGCCTGTCTCTCCCTGGCCCCCGGTTACTTCTCTACTGTCATGATGTAGCCAATAGCCACCCGCTGCAATGCACAGATAGTGAAAGCCATATGTTGCCTCAAGGAATGCATGCGTCAGTGTGCTCAGGTACTAGGGTCACCATGTGCTGTCTGCAGTCTGCTGCAGACAAACTGCTCTGCATCTTTTTTATGATGGTTGGAGAAGGGATTTTTGTAAGTAGTTGGCTGCCTTCATTGTTTGCACCTCCACCCACATCCGGCAGGAAGCCACTTGCACACACCTTCCTGTTGACACCCAATCCAGTATAAACTGAATTATATGACTGGGATTTTTATTTCAAATAGTATGAAGCCTATAATACAAGAATTGTGCAGAACTGAAACTGATCCTGGGACACTCAAAAACACAGCTTCATCATCAAAAATAAGTACATTACTCTTTGAAAATACTTTGCTTTTCTTACTAATTTCAAGTTTGTTGTGCTAACATCACATGAAAGCAGCCATGGTGTCCAGTTGATAAAAGAAACTGTATTTCAAGCAGTAACATCAATATACAGAAGTGGAGATATGCAACTGATCTCTAGTTATAGACTTGTCCAGTCCTTCTCAGATATTCAAAAATATTTGAGAAAGTAGCTTACAATGGAATACTGAAACATGCTTTTGAGCACAACCATTTAACAAGAACTCAGTTTGGCTTCAGTAAAGACCTTGCTACAGAAAATGTATATGATCTCATCAACTCAATTCTAGAACTGAACAACAAAAGTTACTCTGTCAGCACTCTCTGTGATCTTGCCAAGGCCTTTGATTGTTTGAATCATGGAATTCTGCTGGGGAAACTAAAGGTGTGTGGCATTAATTGCCTTCCCTTTGTAAATTCAGAGTGGGGAAACATTAAACGTGCTGTACCATAAGATTCAGTAATTGGCACCCTCATATTCTTTGTCTACATAAATTATTTACCTGGGACATTGGACTTCTTCAGAAACTGTAACCTTTGCTGATGACACAAGTTTATTGATAAATGGTCCAAGCACATACATACCTGACAAAGCCAGGAGAATACTGGAACAGGCTTATAATTGGTTCACAGCCAATAATGTCCTGTATATTATCCTTATATTGTGCAGTGCTAAACAAATAAAAATGACTTGGAAGTGTCAGATGAAGACATCAGTGGACAGACACTGGATGAGGGACCATATGTGAAGTTCTGGGAATCCAGATGGATAATAAATTGAGATGGCACTAGCACATGGAGAAGTTAACAGAAAAAGATCAGTTCTGTCTGTTTTGCATTGTGTTGACCTGCAGATGGAATTGCTTGTATGCTTTCATTTAATTCTGTCCTTTGGTACAACTAATAGGGCATTAGAGCTTAACTCAAAAAAGTATTTATTTTAAAGAAGTGTACAAAAAGATTATTATGTCAAGTTTATAACCACATATCTTGCAGAAGACACTGCAAGACAGGGATTCTTACACTTACACGCAGATACCTGTATCTCCTAATGGTATTTCTGCATTATTACAAGAGTGAATATAATATTTCTGTATGCATCTCTCTCTAGGACTCAGACAGTAAAAGTCTTGCAACACGTTTTCAGTTGGACATCATGCAAGAGGTTAAACATCTCAAACATTTAATAATGAGGAAAAGAATGCCTCATTAATTACTCCTTGTATAATATATTGTATAACTTGATACATTTCCCACCAAAGAAGGCTCTCCTTCAAGATGTGATTTATGGAACACAGTGTTTGAATGACTCAAAATGAACAACTGTTTTATATAACTCCAAATAATTTCCAGAAATTAGGTTTACAGTTCCATATACTGGAATGAGATATTCACTCTGCAGTGGAGTGAGCACTGATATTAAACTTCCTGGCATATCAAAACTGTGTGCAGACTGAGACTCAAGCTTCTGTGAAGGTTGGAAGGTAGTAGATGAGGTACTGGCAGAAGTAAAGCTGTGAGGATGGGGCGTGAGTGGTGCTAGGATAGCTCAGATGGCAGAGCACTTGCCCATGAAAGGCAAAGGTGCCGAGTTCGAGTCTCAGTTTCTTCACACAGTTTTGATCTGCCAGGAAGTTTCAGTTCCATATACTGTTTGATAATCTTTTATGTAATACAAAACTGTAGAAATTTTTGACTATTTTACGAATTTGAATTCAGGGTATGGAAAGAGTCTCTTTTTTATGTTTGCATTGTTTGCAACTGTAGTAACATTAAATTACGTGAAAGAATACATTTCAAGACATGTACTGAGGTCATAAATTAAAAGTACTCTTGTCAAATGATTTGACAGAAGCTTTTGTTATATGCTTAAGTGAACATTATTTGAGTGGTGATAGATTTTTGGTTACAAAACTACTACGATTCACACTACCCTCATTATTCTGTAGGATAACCTCAGCCCATGATGGAACATGCATTTTTATTAGAAGCAACACGAAACATTGCTGTATAATATCCTTGGAGATACTGTTGACCAGGCTTACTTTGGTCCTTGCAGGGTTACTTTGGGCCAACACCAAAAAAGAGATTTAAATTTTTGTGCTGAACAAACAGGACAAGATGTATTGGTATTTTTGGGTTTAAAATATATTTTATACCCTACTTGAGGGTATCTTAACAGTTTTGGGTAACTAAAATTTTTATCATTGGCAACACTGGACTTTTTGTAAAGCTTTGTTCTGATTAGTTTACCTCCAAACTTTTCATCGTGGACAAATTAATTAACAAGGTAAAAATAAGGAAAGTGTCAAAATATCATACTTCGTAATCTATTAGCAATGTGTGATAATTGTTTTTCCTTATTCTTTTTTTAAACAGTACATGTTTAACTTCTTGTAAACTTCACATAAAAACTAGTTTTTTAGGACTACTTTGTACCAGGCCTAATTTGGACTAAAATAGCCCCATCAATTTACAAATACTTTTTTTATCTTCCACATGAAAACAAAAATATTTTTAATAAAATTGTTGTGTATGTTACTGTTGTGCAATATTATTTTGGTTGTTTTTGTTCCAGTTGCTGATCGCAGAATGATGAGGACCTACAAGAGAAAGCCAGGTTCAAGAAAGTACACTCACTATACTGCTGAGACCTTGGAAGCTTGTTTGAAGGACATACAAAGTGGAGTAAGAACACAATGAAGTGCAAGTCAGTATTACGACGTAACTAGAAGCGCAATAATAAATAAGCTTAAAACCTATGTGTTACTGGTACCGGTAGGCCTACCTACAAAAAAACATGACCAACCTACAGTCTTCAGTCAAGAAGAAGAACAAACCTTTGAAGCTCATTATGACAAGTTAGCTACATTTGAATTTCTTGTCACTGATCGTGATCTAAAATACTCCATAAAATACTATCTTGACAAACAGGGGCATACAGTAAAGAGTTTTAAGAACAACTTTCCGGGTCCTGATTGGGAAACACCACTGGCTCCGGACCTAGAATCATTAAAATGTAACTTGAAAGAAGGTGACTTTGTTATAGGCTTGTGTGAAGGAAACTACTATCCATGTTTGATGACAAAACTGTATAATGGGGGAGAGTCAAGCCCTACAGTAGACTGTATGAGGAAGACAAAAAAGTCCTGGAAGTGGCCTGACAAAAAGGATATTCTTGTTTGTGAGTGGACTGACATGAAGTAAAAAATCAACTCTCACAATCTCATGAAACAAGGACACTTTAATGTTCCTGAGATGGCTGATTTTGAGTTGGTATAAGAAATTACCATTAAAAAAGTCTGTAGAATAAAAATAAAGATTTTTCATGTTTTACAAATCAAATCTAAAATTTTATTTTCTTTATAGGTATTTAAATAAGTAAATATTTTTTTTTGCTACTCTGTTTTGTCATTTCATTACCTGATGGTTGTGTAAGGAGTTACAATGTCCCAACATGTGATTTGTATTCAATTTGTGTTAAAATAAGTGAGTGGTCCAAAGTAGGCCCGAACAGGAGTTACTTTGTTCCAACATTTAAAAAATAGTAAAAAAATAAAAAAAAGATAATTTATTTAAAGAAATGTGATACACTTTATTTCTTTACACTTTGTTAATTTGTTAAAACTCAATTTTGACATTGAAAATACATTTATTATGTTTTTTATTATTTAATATGCTTTCACTGATCAAATATTAAATGCTCTGAATAACCGGACATCACCCATTGGTATTTTTTGTGATCTCTCAAAGGCCTTTGATTGTGTAAATCATGGAATTCTTTTAGATAACCTAAATCATTATGGTTTGAGTGGGGCAGTGCACAAATGGTTTAATTCATACTTAACTGGAAGAATGCAGAAAGTTGAAATAAGTGGTTCGTGTAATGTTAAAACAACAGCTGATTCCTCAAACTGGGGTGCTATCAAGCACGGGGTCCCACAGGGTTCGGTCTTAGGTCCTTTACTGTTCTTGATATACATTAATGACTTACCATTCCACATTGATGAAGATGCAAAGTTAGTTCTTTTTGCTGATGATACAAGTATAGTAATAACATCCAAAAACCAAGAACTAAGTGATGTAATTGTAAATGATGTTTTTCACAAAATTATTAAGTGGTTCTCAGCAAACGGACTCTCTTTAAATTTTGATAAAACACAGTATATACAGTTCCGTACAGTAAATGGCACAACTCCAGTAATAAATATAGAATTTGAACAGAAGTCTGTAGCTAAGGTAGAATTTTCAAAATTTTTAGGTGTGTCCATTGATGAGAGGTTAAACTGGAAGCAACACATTGATGGTCTGCTGAAACATCTGAGTTCAGCTACGTATGCTATTAGGGTTATTGCAAATTTTGGTGATAAGAATCTCAGTAAATTAGCTTACTATGCCTACTTTCATTCACTGCTTTCGTATGGCATCATATTCTGGGGTAATTCATCGTTGAGTAGAAAAGTATTCATTGCACAAAAACGTGTAATCAGAATAATTGCTGGAGCCCACCCACGGTCATCCTGCAGACATCTATTTAAGGATCTAGGGATCATCACAGTAACCTCACAGTATATATATTCCCTTATGAAATTTGTTGATAATAATCCAACCCAATTCAAAAGTAATAGCAGTGTGCATACCTATAACACCAGGAGAAAGGATGATCTTCACTATGCAGGGTTAAATCTGACTTTGGCACAGAAAGGTGTAAATTATGCTGCCACAAAAGTCTTTGGGCACCTACCAAACAGCATCAAAAGCCTGACAGATAGCCAACTAACATTTAAAAATAAATTAAAAGAATTTCTAGATGACAACTCCTTCTACTCATTGGCTGAATTTTTAGATATAAACTAAAAAAAAAAAAAAAAAAAAAAAAAAAAAAGAAAAGAAAAACTTAATCATTGGTGTCATGCAATATTTTGTGTAATGTAATTTCTTGTACAGACATCTTTTATTAACCTGACACATTCCACATCATTACGAAGTGTCGTATTCATGATATATGGAACAAGTATTAATCTAATCTAATCTAATCTGAAAACATGAAAACCAGGCCCAAAGTAACCCCAGCTGACACACTAGGTAACGAAAAAGATTTTGAAATTTCAGCTACAGAAGTAATTTCACTGAAAATAATAACAACTCCTCTTAACAGAAACCCAGATTGTGAATTTACATATATTCATACAGAAACTATACAGTGCACTAAGTAAACTTAAAGCTAAGAAAAAATCTAATAGTATGTGGTGATTTTAATATAAGTTTCCAAAAAAAAAAAAAAAAAAAAAAAAAAAAACAGACAAAAAGTAAAATCCATGACCATTTTGTCAATGTGTCCATTGCAGCCCACTATAAACTCTCCCACTAGAATTACAAAAACCACACATGTAGGCCTACCACTATTGATCAAATATTTATAAATGCAGAAAATAATGACTCCCAGGTAGTAACTGTAAATGCAGGATTTAGTAACTGAAATGGACAGTATACTGCTTTCCATACAATACATATAACCACACAGCAGACAGAATTAGTCAAAGGATGACAAATCCTCAGTGAACAAATTATAGGCATCATTAGACAACTGTTAGCAAAGGAAACATGGAATGCAATATATGAGTAAGGCAGTACAAGTGAGAAGTCCAACAGATTGCGGAAATATTTACTAACTAGTATGAAAGTGCATTGCCAGTGAAGAAACACAGACTAGTGTCTAAAAACAAAAACAAGCCTTGGATAACAGCTGGAATTAACATCTCAAGCAAAAAGAGAAAAGGTCCTTGTATTATTAAGACACAGCAGGTGGTTGATGAATTTCATGCATACTACAGGAAATACAAGATAATGCTTAAAAAATTGTTAATAAAGAAAAAATGAAGGTAAATGACCTTTATGCACAATCTGTTGGAAACAAGACAAAAGCTATATGGAAAGTCATGAACCAAAAGCCAGGTAATGCCATTTCCTGAAATATCAATGTCAAGTTATGTTAAGATGAAGAGAAAATGACAGACTCAGGGAAAGTAGCAAATATCTTCAATAAATATTACAAATGTAAGTATGCAACTAATCAGTAAGATTAACTCAAGTAATCAAAATGCAACAACAGCATCAATTAAGATCAAGAGCACTGCTAACTCATTGTATCTGTACCCAATGAGTGAAGAAGAACTTCTGACCATCATAAAAAACTTAAAAATTAAACAGTCTTTGGGAGTAGATGGTATACCTGATAAAATAATAAAAATATGTAGTGAACTCATTGTAAAACCACCCAGAAAATCGAAACCAATATACAAAAAAGGAAACACAGAAAATGTTGACTATTGCAGACCAATCGTGCTATTTAGTAAGCTGAAGGTTGGAGGGGGAGAAGGGAAAAGAATGGAAAGGAACTACTGATGTCAGCTGCATCAGGAATTTATGTGGAATAAACGGTGATGAGTGGAAATGTGTACAGGACTGGGATTCAAACCCAAGATCTCCTGCTTATTAGGCAGTTGCATTAACCACTGAGCCATTCGTATATGTGTTCATTGCAATTGCACAGACTGTATCGGCACACCTCTCACCCGACCCACATTCCCAGCTAGCACCACCTGTCTGTAGTCCCTGATCATGTTCTCCATGCTTGTTACTTTGAGAGGTTGAACATAAATGTGTGTCTGCACTGAAGATGGTGGATTCATTGCCAATTGTTGTGAATAAATTATATGAAAGCATGGTGTTTGTATCTGTTCTTTCAGACATTTCCACAATAAACTTACAGGCTTTGTGCCAAAATACCAAATTCTGTGAAGATCACTATAATGGGCTTAGAAAGTCTTACTCAACCAACAATGCTGCCTATATATTCCTGAATGAAATATACCGGAAAGTAGCCTATAGTGAATATATTAATAGTGTGTGCCTTGACTTGTTGAAGGAATTAAGTATTGTAGATCATGCGGTACTACTCCAGAAATTAAATCAACTGGGGCTCAGGGGCACATCTAGTGATGGAGTCAGGTCACACCTTTGTGGACTTAAACAAGGAGTGGAAATACAACACAATGAGGCAACAAAATTTCAAATCATTACTTAGATTACCAAGAGATCAAATATAATGTTCCTCAAAGATCAATCCTGGAACCAGTGCTATTCCTCATACAAGTAAATGACCTAAAAATAAACATATATTGTTGAAATGCTTATCAGTTTGCTGATGACACAAGCTTTCGTATGTATGAGGAAGTGTAACAAAGACAATAGGTACCACAGTGGAATGGTTTACACATTAAAAGCTAATCATAAATTGAGAAGAACTGTATCACTCAAAATTCATAGTGTCAAGGGAAAGATCCCACAAACTTTAAATATCCAGTTGTCAACAAATCTGCAAATAGAACTGACAAGACAAAGTTTCTTGGGCTCTATGTGATGAGGGGCCTTGAAAGGTGCTGCAGTAAAGACTGCTTCAAAAGTGTATACTATGCAATTGTTCAGTCACTTCTGAGGCATGGAGTCATTTCCTGGAGAGCTTCTCCAAACAACACAAAGCTATTAAAAAAAAAAAAAAATCCTAATAATCACAGAAGGTAACACAAATAGAAAATCTTGCAAGCCACTCTTAAAGAATCTGCAGATCCACCAATTCCATGTCTGCATGTGTACCAATAAAATAGCTAATGGAAGTGATGAGCCAATGCAATGCAATAATATCAAATTGGGAAACTGAAGCAGCAAGCTGAACCACAGTATTCATAAAGCAGTATGCCACTGAAAATCCCACACTTGTTCTAAAAAAAGAAGACGTATACACCCACAATGCAAAACAAAAAAAATGAATCTCCAAATGCACAGAAAAAAAAAGTCTGACAAAATAGCACTTTGCATCTTTGAAAAAAAAATATTTAGAAAATTATCAGATAACATACAGTCAATCAACAGCGTTATTGATGAATTTCTTAGCAGAACAGATTGACACGTCAATGTTATTAATAATATCTAAGACTTACCAAGCGGGAAAGCGCCGGCAGACAGGCACATGAACAAAACACACAAACACACACACAAAATTACGAGCTTTCGCAACTGGCAGTTGCTTCGTCAGGAAGGAAGGAAGGAGAGGGAAAAATGAAAGGGTGTGGGTTTTAAGGGAGAGGGTAAGGAGTCATTCCAATCCCGGGAGCGGAAAGACTTCCCTTAGGGGAAAAAAAAAAAAAAAGGACAGGTGTACACTCGCACACACACACACACATATCCATCCGCACATACATATGGATATGTGTGTGTGTGTGTGCGAGTGTACACCTGTCCTTTTTTTTTTTTTTCCCCTAAGGGAAGTCTTTCCGCTCCCGGGATTGGAATGACTCCTTACCCTCTCCCTTAAAACCCACACCCTTTCATTTTTCCCTCTCCTTCCTTCCTTCCTGACGAAGCAACTGCCAGTTGCGAAAGCTCGTAATTTTGTGTGTGTGTTTGTGTGTTTTGTTCATGTGCCTGTCTGCCGGCGCTTTCCCGCTTGGTAAGTCTTGGAATCTTTATTTTAATATATTTTTCCCATGTGGAAGTTTCTTTCTGTTTTATTAATAATATCACATGATGTGAATATTGCATACAATCTGACTTCTGTGCAAATTTTGTGCAGTAATGTGATCATTGTAAATAAGTTCTGTAAAATGCTTTTATTTAATTCTTTTAATTTGATGGTGCATGGTTACAATAACCTAAGAACTACCATTTATACCTTAGTGTATGGAACATTTAATATTTGGTGACAAAATAAATATAAATACGCTTAAGATTTTGTTGTTATGTTACTGATTACACATTCACAAAAGCTGTTTTGTTTGTGATCTATGGATAGTACATTCACTTATCTCATCTTATTTTGTAAATATTTATTGTGTATTCTTGTTTTCTGATATGATCCACATCCCAGAGGATCTTCACACTGTGGATCTATTGGAATGAAAAGTAAATCTAATCTAATCTAGTATTGCAGGATTCAAAGCTGCAGTGAACACATACCTACAAGTAATTGACCATTGCTTCTATGGCCTGGAAGGTTTTTTGATAGCTAATGCTGTACCAGTACCAATAATATAACAATATTATCCACTGAAACAATAGCAGCAATATAACCACTGAACCAGTAGTAATAATGTACAAATAAACTGTATTGTAACCATAAGTAATTAGTGATGTTTTACAATGACAGAGACAATATTGTGTTAAATGATGTTCAACATGTTACTGCACATTCTATGTACTCACATGATTTCATAGACAAACAAAAATACCAGATATTTTAATGTTTTATGTGTACTGGTGCAGTGACTAAATCTGCATATGGGTCGCACTTTTCTCATTCTAGATATAAAACCCACCATGTCTGATTGGGAAAGTACCTTGCCCTATCAATTGACCATTGCTGGACCCTTACCCGATCACTTGAGCTAGTACCAGCTACCTTCCCTGTGCAGTGTTTTTGACTCTCTTTGTATGTGTTTGGAGCTGAGTCAGAGCACTCAAATTTGATTTGTCACCTGATATATTGTGTGTTAATTTACCTTTAATGTAACTCAGTTGCTATTAATTATCTTCTTTATGTGTTTTGCAGTTGTTATTAGTTGAAGGAAAAATGATATCTACTGTAATTATGAAATGACATCAACATTTCATTGACTGTCTTATATTTGTTTCAGTGGGCGTACAGTCCACAAAAACTAAGTGGCATTTCATTTTAGAGCTTCCTTTGTTTGTTGCTCATTACATTCTTGGAGAAAGTGTGTGCTCCTTGGCAGTCAAGACACTGCCAAGCCACAACGTGAAAACATAAATCGCTCCTTGTGATTAGTCACACTGCACACTTCTCCATTCATCTCTGCACAAACATGAAACAAGATGACCTCACACAGTATGTTTTTTGCAACTTATTCTCTACCTAATATTAATTTACTATTTTATCTTGATCATCTTTCCTTGTCATAAACAGGCAGTGGGGAAAGTCGTTTGCCTAAATGGCATTAACACCAGAACTCAATTATTGGTTCACCACTGTCATGATCTGTCATAATCCCATACCATAATATTCCTTACACTCATCATCCCATAGCCCTTCCATATCTCTGCCAATGACCTAAACACAAAATCAATACTTATAGCAGTTGGTTTGTGGTGATGATAGACAATGGTGCACAATATCACTGATCACTGGCAAGCCTTGGGTAACTGTAAGGTTAATGCTGTACAATTTTTAAAAAAACTAGAAAAGATGCATATTATCTATTTTTAATGCCATCACTGCTCTCAGCTTACTCTTCTTCACTTACCATATACTGCCTGAAGATCATAACAGTGGCAACAAACTCTAGTCACTATATCTAGCCAAGGAGATGTTACAAAGTGGGGAGATGTGCAGTAGTAGTTGATACTGTATGTAAATCATCTTTTCTCTGTCATGACTAAAGAGCTATTGCCTACAACAGTGCAAAATCCAGGATGGAATAATGACAATATTACAAACAGGGTTGTTTTATTCAACATATAGCAAAGATGCTGAGTCACAGATAAGCACAACAAAGCTTTCAGTCAAACAGGCCTTCATCAGAATCAGATAACATACAGACACACACACTCATACAAATGCAAAACACATGCACCTGACCACAGTCTCTGGCTGCCAAGGCCAGACCATGAGCTGCAGTGCATGATGCAAAAAGCAACCTACTGTTAGTGGGGGCAAGGAAGAGGTTGGGGTGGAGAGGGGGCAGGGATAGTATGGTAGCACTGGTGGACAGTGAAGTGATACTTGTGAGAACATACAGGGATGAGGTGGGGAATGGGTAAGGCAGCTAGATGTGGTCAGGAGATTAGCCAGAGAGCACAAAGGACAGAGGGAGCGGGGTTGACAGTGGAAAGGGAGAGACGTAAAAAGACTCTGGGTGCATGCATTGATGGAACAGAGGGCTGTGTAGCACTGGAATTGGTCAGGGAAGGGTATAGGTGGGTAAATGACAATGAATAATGTAGGTTATATTGTAGGGAGAGTTCCCACCTGAGCAGTTCAGAAAAGCTGGTGTTGGTGGGAAGGATCCAACTGGAAAAGTTGTGAAGCAGTCATTAAAATAAGGAACATCACACTCTACAGTGTGCACAATAACTGGGTGGTCCAGCTGTTTCTCGGCCACAGTTTGTACGTGGCCATTCATGCAGACAGACAGCCTGTTGATTATCATACTCCCATAGAATGCAGCACAGTGGTTACGGCTTAGATTTTAGATCACGAAACTGGTTTCACAGATAACCCTGCCTTTGAAACCTGAGACTAGAACTCAGGACCTTTGCCTTTTTTGGGCAAGTGCTCTACCATCTGAATTACCCAAGCATGATTCATGATCCACTTTCACAATTTTACTTCACAGCAGCTCTCCTGCAGATCTTGCAGAACTAGCACTCCTTCAAGAAAGGAGACATGGCTTAGCCACAGCCTGGGGGATGTTTCCAGAATGAAATTTTCACTTTGCAGTGGAGCGTGTTCACTGATATGAAACTTCATGGTAGATTAAAACTGTGTACTGGGCTGAGAATTGGGTCTTAGTCCAGTACACAGTTTTGCCAGGAAGTTTCATATCAGTGCACAGGATAAGTATAGTAATTTGGTTAACAGTCTTTTTGTTCTGCCTATCTGTGACTCAGCATCTCCACTATATGATGAGTAACAACTATCCTACTCATAATATTGTCATTATTCCATCCTGGATTTTCCATTATTTGATTTTGCCTTACGATTTTCTTCCATCCCCTAACCCAGTGCTGTTTTCTTTTGTTACTCTCTTCTTAAACATAACTATACTCAGTGTCCATCCTTCTGTCTCTTCTTTTCTGCATTTAATTTGTTGCCTCCCAAACCACACTGCAGGCTCTATTTACAAGCCACATTGTATGACTGTATGAACTTATCAGCCGCACAGAACAGATGGCTACATGGCTGCACTGATTGTTGTTGTAGCATCTCATGTGCCATATTACTCCTGCTATTATCATTAATCCTAGACCTTCAAATTGATCACTCTTCCCGCATCACTCTCATGTATTTCCTCATGTTATTTTCTGAATATTCCTGTGTCACATGAACCTTTATCTCATTGACTTCTCCCCATCCCCCATTCCTTCTCATCTCTATTCCAATTTGCACATACTAACATCACTTAGTCTAGGCACATCTGCCATCCCTCTTCTTCACAGTTATACACCCACAGACATGCAACCCACATTACAATCTTTTTATTCATATTTTTCTTTGATCTCATAGTGTTTTCACATCAATTTCAGTTGGTTTTCACATTTCACTATTGTCCTACTCATCTGATTTCATCTTGTTTCCACATACATCAGCTATTTTATCCTTTTCATGATTTTTCCCACATGTTTGGATGTATTATTGAGAATTTTTATGGATGCATTTCTACATTATTTACATATATTTTAGCATACCAAGAAGTCCCTTCCACATAGCCTAGCCACCAATGGCTGTCGCATGTGTAGTGATGAGCAGTCCCTCTCGAAACATACCAAGGGTCTCACTGAGACCTTCACAGACCATAATTACCCTCACAACCTCGTAAAAAAAAGAATCTACCATCTCTTATAGTTCCAGCCAACCACCACCACCTCCCAAAACTCCACCACCCGGCCAGAGAGCAGCATTCTTCTCATGTCTCAGTACCATCCAGCACTGGAGCAACTGAATCACATTCTCCGACAGGATTCCGACTACTTCCCTGAAACGAGTAATGCCCCACCCACTATTCTTCCCACACCTTCTACAGAAGTATTCTTCCACCTGTGAAACCTACACAATAATCATCCATCCCTACACAATCCCTGCCCCCAACCCCTTGCCTCATGGCCCATCAAAGCAGGGCTACCTGTGAAACCAGTTATGTGGTCTACAAGCTAAGCTGCAACCGCTGTGCTGCAACTTTATGTGGACGTGACAAGCAATAAGCTGTCTGTCCTCATGAATGGCTACTGACAAGCTGTGGCCAAGAAACAGCGGGAGCACCCAGTTGCTGAGCACTCTGCATACCATGATTTTCTTAATTTCAATTACTACTTCACAGTTTGTCATCTGGATCCTTCCCATCAGATTAGCTTTTCTGAATTGTGCATTTAGGAACTCTCTCTGCAATATGTCCTATTTTCCTATAACCCTCCTGCCTCAATCTTCATTAGTCATTTTCATTTACCCATCTAACCCCTTCCCTGTTCCCCTTCCAGCATTAGATAGCCTTATGTTCCACCAATATCTCCACAGTCTTTTTAATTCTCTCCTTTTCTGTTGCTCCCTCCTCACCCTCCCCACCCCCTCTTCCACCCCTTGCCTTCTGTTTAAACTCATGGCTGCATCTAGCTACCCTACCCTCTCCCCACCACATACATGTATGCTCCCACATATAGCACTTTACTGTCCCCCGCCACTACCCCGCTATCCATCCCCTCCCCGCCTCAGCCTCCTTCTTACTGTAACACCCCAAGAAACCCGAAAACCCAAATAAGAATATCATTATAATTTAAAGTAGGGAACAGTGTTATCCTGACAGGTATGATAACTTTGACAATAATATAACACCTTAAAGTTCTGATGAACACCAATTTTAATAATTAATGAGTATGTCATGATATAAAGCTAGAAAGGAAGAAAGGTTATTTTTAATTAGCTATCAAACATCTAAGTAATAACTGTAAATCAGTATGGCAAAAGTTAAGTCCAAAGTAATATGTCAGTCAGAGATAACATTTATTGTGAAAGAGAGTTGTAAATATGGTGAAAAGGAAATTCAATGCGTCTACAATGTCTAGTTGTTAAAAAATTATTATTAGGTTAAATATATTTCAATTTAAATCTGTGTTTCATACTAGAATGTCGTGTTCCCAGATTGGCACAGCTTTACCACAGGAGACACGAAAGCGGTCGAAGACGTCCGTCTTCTGGTCGGCTCCTGATCGTTGTCAGAAGGAGGCTAGTTTTTGATTACGCTAAGACTTCTATTATTTGGAAAAGAACAACCCGGATTTCTTTACGCAATCAGTATTAATTTTATAATTACCTAAGGGACCTCTAACAATGAACAGTAAAAAAAATGCATTTGCAAATGAAATCATTAATAAATGGGGCAGCTATGAGTTGTATAGAAGACAAGGATGCCACAGTATTCTCTGCTGTAGTAAAGGCTGTTTGACATTTATAAAAATAATATGGCACGGAGGTTAAAAAAGTATAAAGGAAAAGAATAGAATAAGAAATCTGGTAAACACTAAATATATTCAAACAATTCTCACTAGAAAATTAGGGCTTATTAATAAACAATATAACTTACATAAGTGCTTTTCTAACTGTATGGTGCGATCAGATTTCAGCCGCCCTGTGCGGTATCCTTGGTTCACGTCTTTGACACAAATTACAGTCATTACTTTTCTCCTTCGTTAAAGACAATTCTTTATTAAATAAAAGTTATTATGCAGTAATGGACTATCTGAATTAAAACATGTAGTGAAATTAAAGTAGCCTGCATTGTAATACATGAGGAAATAATTAAAATATGAAATCCAAAATTTTACAGTACTATAAGAAAATTACATAAGGATGTAAAACTAATGTAACATACTTTAAAAATTTGTGTAAATATTAATTTTATGTGCATAATTTGTAGGTATATTGTATTGTATATGATTTTGCTGACGAAATCCACACAATGTAAATTGTTACATGGATTAATAAAGAAATCAAATCAAATCAAATCACTGTTCAACACCTTAACAACAATAACTTGCCCATTTACAGTTTCGAACATAAATTACTTGAATTTTATTAATCTTACTTTTCTAGCTTAAAGTCGACCTTCTTCTACATTTTCACATTACAAGCAGAAGTACATTAAAAATCTGAAGATCTACAAATGTTTTTTACTGTCATCTTTTATTTAGATCGAAGCGGAACGTCAGTTCAGCTTCTGTTAAAATGTTTCTTTGACTACGCAATCGATGTATTAGCTTCCGCGCTAGATGCGCATCTTTACAGTTCGTAAATTATATAAAACAAATGTCTTTCAAAGAATAGGTCTCATTTCATATAAGATAGGCGAATGTCTTTCCAAGGGTACTCACAGCTTTCATACTACAGAACTTCCAATAATATGACATCGCTTCCCGCGTGAGGAGTAATGATTCTGAAAGATCGTTACGACTCACGCGCAGTCGTAATATTATTGGATTCACGTATTTAGTGAATGAAGTATTTAAGGATCTCTCCTTGTAGGGATCAAAACAAACATAACATAAGGCGTATATACGTTTCACATTAAGTAGTCAAAACTAATCACAGTTGCTTGATCATTAACAAACTTGGTGGTGCCTTGATGCTATCATAAGTGGTCAAGGATTTAACATAGGTTCCTTCCTTTTTTTGCTTGTTCTCAAGAATTACTCTCATTCAATCAATAGAAACATTGAAATACTAACATAGATACAAATACAAATCAAATACACATGCAGATACATACATAAATATTGACAAGAAGAAAAAAAATCGATTCCAGTATTGGTGCAGTTCCACCAATTTTGAACAGAACATAAAAATTTATCAGTCTTTCTCGTAGCGATGTCGCTCTTCACTTTGTAGTTGGGAGTATTTCCCATTAACTTGGATGATTTTCACAGGGGAATTCTTTCATCATGTTTCACCTTCCACTGCACTAGAACTTTATTTTATTCTTTCTTTTTATTCTTTGCCCATGGACTCCAGCTGAAAATCCAGCTGAAAGTATTGGGTGTGTCATACAATAGGCTATTAACATCAAACTTGATTTCATTATATATAAATGAAACAAATAATTAAACAAAAATAGTCCATAATCATACAAAGGTATTACATGTCTCACATTAAATGTACACACAAATCCAAACAACATACAGAAATGATAATTTTTAAAGGTACATTTCAGTAATGATATAACATATTTTAAACACCATCTTAGTATTCACTCAAACTGTATATACATTTCTCTGTGAGATATAGTTTCAAATGGTTTTTAAAACATTTTAGGTCCGTTTCTTTTTTAATGATTTTGGGGAGTTTATTAAAACACCTTTTGCCTGCTTCTACTGGGGCAGTCATAGACAGTTGCAGATTTCTGTTCATCATGTAGTAATTTTCATTTTCTCTTCTACTGTGTTTGTGTACATCTTTATTTTGGAGATGTTTACCACTTGACCTTACTGCCATTATGCTTTGGTATATGTACAGTGAATATACTGTCATAATATTATAGTGTACAGAAGCTTGCCTACAGATCTGTCTTGGTGGTATTTTTGCAATGCATCTCACTGCCATTTTCCGAATTGTGAATATTCTTTTCAGGTAGCCAGCTTGGGCACATCCCCATATATGAACTGAATACGACAAATGTGGGAAGACAAGTCCATAATACATTGATCTGAGGACTTTATCATCCACAGTCTTAGCTGTTTTATGCATGATGAAGATCTGTTTGTTTATCTTCTTACACAGTGCATCTATGTGCTCCCCCCATGTCAAATGTTTGTCTATTTTAGTTCCTAGAAAATTTGTGCTGGTTACTTCTTTAATAGTCTTTCCATTTATATTATAATTTTCACTATGTTTGGTCTGAAATACTACATTCATTGTTTTAGACTGATTCATAAACAGGTTGTTTTGCATTAAATATTTATTTGCATTTTCGATAGTCAGGAGTGCTCCCTTCTCAAGCTCCTCCTTTGTGTCTGCTATGCAAATGATTGTTGTGTCATCAGCATACATTATAAGTTTCTGATTTATATAGCTAGGGAAGTCATTTACGTAGAGTATAAATAGTATTGGCCCAAGCACAGACCCTTGCGGCACACTGTGTTTAACTGTTTGTAATTCTGATCTGTAGTTTGTTATATTTCCCCCACTAGTATGTCTGATATCTGTGCATTGTTTCCTATTTGTAATGTATGATTTAAGTATGTCATAGCACTTTCCTCTAATTCCATACTGATATAATTTCATCATTAATTTTGAGTGGTTCACACAATCAAATGCCTTAGATAGGTCCATAAAGATCCCACAAGTCTTTTGTTGCCTGTCAAGTAAATTAAAAATGTGCTCAATTATAGCTGTTGATGCTGTTTTTGTTGACTTCCCTTCTCTGAAACCATGTTGTGATGATTGCAGTATACTATACTTTGTTATAAAACTTACAATTCTATTCTTTATTATCATTTCATAGATTTTAGCAAATGTTGAGATCAATAATATTGGCCTGTAATTTCCTAATTCATCCCTGTTCCCCTTCTTAAATATTGGCTTCACTTTACTTACATTCAGTGAATCTGGAAATATACCTTCTTCTATCGCAGCATTCAGCATGTGTGTCAATGGTTTTAATATACATTCTCTTCCTTCCTTTGTGAAATGTGATGTGACACCATCCAAGCCAGTTGAATGTTTAATTCTAAGTTGTTTTATTAGGTTTGACACTTCTGTATCTGTTGTAGGTATGAAAACCATAGTATGATTTGTATGTGGGGGGTTTAACAATTTACTTACTGCATTTGTTTTATTTTGACTTATTAATTCGTCTGCTACAGTAATATAATATCTGTTAAAAGTATTGGCTACTTCTAGAGGGTTTGCGTTGCTTTTCCCACTCATCAGTTGGCAGATGCCCTCTGGCCAATTTGTTACTTTTCCTCTCTCTTCATTAATGAACGACCATAAACTTTCTGAGTAGTTCTTTCCCTTACCTATAAACATCCTGATGAATGATGCTTTAGTTTCTCTGATAAAACTACAGTACTCTTTCTTTTTTTATATACAGTGTGTTGTAGGCCTCAGTATTTTTTTGTTTGGAGAGGTCATAATATACTCTCAGATTATTTCTGGAATGGATTACTTCTCCAGTCACCCAGCTTTTCTTTTTTTGTTGCTGTTTGACAAGCCTTTTAGTAACAGGACATGTAAAATCACAATAATAATTGAATAAAGAAAAAAACTGGTTCCATTTGGTGTTTGCATCTTTAGCTGCATATATTGTTTCCTAGTTTTCTACCTCTAACATCTTTTTTAGCAGATTTATGTTATGTGGGTAGTTCTGTCTTCTCATCTCCCATATCTTCTGCAGTGAATCACTAGTCTTTATATTTATGTCTATCGTGACTGCAAAATGGTCTGCTAATGTGGAGTTTATTACCTATGGGTCACAATAGCATGTAGGAATATTTGTTATTACATGATCAATTATAGTTTCACTATGCTTTGTTAGTCTGGTTGGTTTATCTATTTTTATTTTTAGATTGTATATGCACAATAAGTCCAGTAGGGTCTTAGTATTGTCTGTATTTTTACTCGTATCTATGTTCAGATTTCCTATAATGATCAAATAAGCATATGTTTTTGAGAGGTTATAATATTATAAAATGATAATATAATAGGATAGGGAATGAATGATAATAAAATGTTGGAATGTGTGGCTTTTTTTTAAATCGATGAATTAAAGAGATTAATTCTTTCGCATGAAGGACAAGCACAATAAACTAGGCATTGCCTGTAACGGGAAAGGAATCATTTTAGTTTATATTTATATAAATAAATCGTCTTCATAGTATTTTATGCGTACCAATTATTAATATTATGTCCGATCGCCGTCTCCTTGACTGTGGCCGTGTTGCTATATTCGGATCTTCGTAAATTTTCCGAAGTACACAGGTGGGCTTCCGTTCTTCTTATTGCATTACTACTTGAAATAATAATAACTCTCACAAATATTCTGTTAATAAAACACTACTATATTTCTATTCGATGCACATAGAAAATACACACAATGGCTTTCTGCAATTACTCGCTGAAAAAATGGCGGTTCTCACTCGTTCACTCACTGATCGAAACCTTCCTTCCAACAACTCGTACCAGAACAAAAACTGCTCTGTCTTTTAACATCTGAAAGTCAAAAATACCTGACGGTAGGCACAGGCTCTACGCTGGGCTACTACCACCTTATCTTTTCTCTTTGCTTTTAAAGGGGACGAAAACATAAAAGTAAGAAATGCAAAAGGTATATCACAATTGCCCCCCAACTGTATACTGTCGGAAATTAGTCTCTTTATTTAGTGAGACAGTATACAGTAGCCTTATTTACCTTGGGGATCATGTTGAGTCATTTGGTGCAAGTCAATGGAGTTTTAATACCCTTAAGCTACTACAAGTAAGTCTACGAAGTTCATTTCCTTGTTCATTACAAATTCATACATATAAATACATTCACATACACTTATATCACATAACGACATTCACATATATTTATATTACATAATCGTACGTGAATGTCGTGCTAACGTCTTAGTCTACGAAGTTCATTTCCTTGTTCATTACAAATTCATACATATAAATACATTCACATACACTTATATCACATAACGACATTCACATATATTTATATTACATAATCGTACGTCCATGTCGTGCTAAAGTCTTAGTCTGTGATTTTTCATTATACTTGTTAATCTGTATGGACAGGGGAAAAATTTTACATTTCGTAAATTGTCCTCACCATGTTTTAAAAATTGTTTTTCTCACTGGCTTTTGGTTCATTGGCCGTTCTGAGAAGGTGTCTTTTCAGCACACGCTATCTCATTGTTCGCTGCGCTTATGGCTAGCAGCAGCTCATTGTTTACCGCGCCTGTCGCAGTGACGCGAGCGCCAGGTGAGCAGCAGCACTGCCCGCGCATCCATCGTAATGTCGCTCCAGGCTCATGAAGTCGGTGTTGTATATGCCCTCCAGTCCGGAGACTGGATACGACGGATTCAGCTCCAACGCTCAACCCGAAGAACACCAATACATCATCTCGCGCCTGGACGAGGTTTTCGCACAGCAAGGTGAGGTAAGGGCCGCACTGCAGAAGTCGGCATTGTCTTCCGTTGTTCATTGTAGTTCAGCGGTCCTCACACCACAACTCGTGGTTATATGGATTTCCTCTTATTTTTCCGTCGCACACGCATCACACTCACTGTATTCATTTCGCCACATTGTAGCGTTTACTCTTACTACGGCTCAGCCGTTATTTTCACTATTATTAGGCCTTAACATTTTTGTATTACTTCACACGTGCGAGTGTTTTACTCGTCCGTCGCGTTGCACTTCACATACATACATAAATGGTTCCTTTTCAAGAATAAAATTTCACATAAAATTGACAATAGTACATACATTTTACATAGACAAAAACGTTGACAATAATAAAGTCGACATACAAATTTACAATTCATACTCATTTCATATATGGACTCCATGACATGCACCTTCTTACACACTAATATGCAAATCAGAAGGAATCTTTAATTTATTCTGAATATTTGGGTTTCCTGTTCCTTTCTTGCAGGACCGACCTCCTGTGCGTTTTTACGTTCACAACTACACATAGAAAACAGTACATACATACATTTTACATAGACTTCGACATTGACAATAATATAGTTGGCAAATAAATGTACAGTCCACATTCACACTTCGTGTACATACATACATTTTACATAGACTTCGACATTGACAATAATATAGTTGACAACTAAATGTACAATTCACCTTCAGTTTTCATTTATGGATTCCATGTTTGGTATCGTTTTACACACTAATAAGTAAATTAGAAGGAATCTTTCATTTGTTCTGAATATTTGCATTTTCTTCTCTTGACTTGCAGGCCCGACCTCCTGCGCGTTTATATCTTCACTAAAACACATAGAAAATACGTTCCAGCACTACTCACTACATGGAAAAAGAAGATTTGCTAAGGTCTGCTTCAGAGATCGAGCTACTTCTAAGATTGCTACTTGTAGTGCGTCGTTAGTGTACTTATTGTATCCTTGGCATTTGATAGACACCATACTACGTACAATATTTACAAGTGCTCGTTTGTGAGCGAGTGTGTAGGATGTTTTTTCCTTTGACAATCCTGACTTCATCACTGCTTGTTAATCGTCGTAATATTACACATATTTCAAGTCATATTTCTGCCTTATTGATGCGACGACATGTATGTGTTTACCCTTTGTAACGTGTGGCCGATACTTTTACTGTATTTTTGCCATGTGTAATTCCACTCATAATTCATTCCCGCGAAAGAAGAACGTGCTTATGTTAAAGTACTGTTTTCGCTTCTGCGTGTGTCAAGAACTCAGTGTAGAAAATGTATGTCTGCGGGAGTGCGGCTTATCTTGCCGGTTTCACTGCATTTTGTGCTCGTTCCTCATACGAATCGTATATCATATTTTCATTAATATTCACCTTATAGTTGCTCAAGCTATAACAGTTAGTCGCTAAAGAAATATTTTTCATACTAATTTGTTTTACTTTCTGACGTCTGTGTAGCAGATCACTGTATTGTAGTGTACTTTAAATGTAGCGTGTACCTTTGTTACTATGGACTCCACTGTTTCTTCTTTATCCTTCAATGCTTCTTCAAGATGGTCGTTTTCATAATTACTTACCGTACATACATCATCATACTTTGCTTTCCACACTCATACAACCATTCATTCTTATACTTAAAACTATATAATCTATTCTTTCTTACGTCGCCTTCGTGGCCCTTTCCTAGGTACCACTGCAAAATTAATCTTCATATTCATCGCCGTATATCCATGTAATTATTCATTAAAAAATCTTCCACATAAATCGCCATTTATACTCGTGTATTACCTACAGGGTTCTTACACTAGAACGACCGCCCTATTTATTTCTTCTCACAAATATAAATAAACTCATATTACTCTAATACACTTTCATTCTCTTCCTAGATTCATTCAAGCATGTTATGTCACCACAAACGTAGATTAATAAATTAATACCTCCAATCGAATCTAAAACTTTTCACACTCTCTCTACTTCCAAGTATTATCCAGCAGTGAAATTAATTTGTTTCTGTATATTGCTTTTTTAAACATACAGTACTTACCTCAGTTATTTTGTTTTAGTTCGTATAATTACGTTGTATGCGTATTGGTTGGTTTTTGTATTTACTTAGCTTATCTCCCGCAAGTTGTACGATTCATGTTGACAGTTTTACTCAGCTGCTTATGCTTTTCGTATAAGGTGCCATGTAATTTATAGCAACTAACATAAGTGAGTTCTGTAATAGCAAATTTGTGGGTATGTATTCTCCCGATACGTCACGCTCGCTAATTCTAATGTTTCCTGTAAAGAAGTGTAGTCCTCTCGCTAAATCTCGTACGATATGTTATTTTGTAGTTTACGTCTCCGTCACACGCACTTTTCTATGTGTATATTTCATTCTACGTTTCCCATCGTCGCTGACTTGCGTGCTGTATGTAAGCAGCTTAGTTCTCAATAAAGTTCAGTGCTAATCGTGTTCTTTTAAGTGTACATGTTGTTACTTTTCTTTTAAACTTGTCTTAATACTGTTGTATATAGTCTGATAGGAATATCTGTGTATATTTTCTTCTCCTTTGAATACTCATACTTATTTCTAACTATGTACATTCAATAGCCTATGTTAAGTCCACAATTTTAGCGTATTCTACGCTCCTTATACTTTACTTGCACCGATGCGGTCCTTTTCTTAAAACTACGTATGCTTAACTTAATGATAAACTCTTAAAATTAGTGCTCTTTACAGTATAGTCTCCATCTTGGGGATAAATGTCTGTGTTCGTTTTGTTTGTGTAACTGATTTACGTTAGAGTAATGAGCTGATACGTACTTCATTTCGTGTCGCTTCTGTTTTGTCCAGTTGGCAGCGCAGCATGAAAGCCGATTCGCTTAAATTCTAGAATGGTTTCCGTCGCAATGCGCAGTGTGTCTTTGCGCATCTAGCTGAGAACACTGAACTCAACCGTGCTTTTTGCCTACTCGACCCCTACGATCAGCTGTTAGCCGCTTCGTATGTAATTGTTATAAGTACACTCCGCTTCAAGCGCGGCTGCGCGTCTCAGTACTCTTCATCCGCTCGTGCCGCTAGCTCAAAGCTCGCGCGCTGTGAATTCCTTTCTTTTCCATCGCTCTTGTTTAATTATTTTTATGTATTGTAACTACGTAATCTAATGATTTTCACTCGTCCACTATTGTGTACAATTGTTTTATTTCTTCCCATATATTTAGTGTTCTCTTAAGGAATATGAAAAAGTTTCTTGTGTTTCTATAGATATTTAAGTCTTAAGAAAGCTCAATACCAAAATTACAAGAAAAATCTCTAACGACTAGGTTGCATTCCCATCTCTACATTTTAGATAGTAGAAGAAAATTGAACATTCCTTATTGACTAAACAGGACAGTAGAAGAGGGAGAGGGTAACGAAAATATAAATATTGTACCCCCTAGCTGGAGAGGAACCGAGCGCCAATCGGTTTATTCGTCATAGAGTGACAAACCTCCTACCTACTTGGGTTTTATTAACGCAACAAATAAGGAAAGAATTGGACTTGCACTTTCATTTAATAAATTTCCGCAAATCTTTATGTGGATACATGCCTTTTATTTCACCATTTTTTATATTTCCTATCAAGTAGCACCCAGGATGTGGCTTGTCAACAATGATATACGGACCAACATATAACAATTGCCATTTTTTGTTCAATGCCTTTAAATTCGATGATTTCGGATGAGTTCTTAGTAGTACCTCCTGTCCAATCTGGAATTCTATTACGTTTCTTGTCGTAAATGCCTTTCCTTATTTGAGCTTGCCCTTCCAGTGTTAGCGCTTGCCGTACTTTGTCATCTAAGGCTATGTCTTTGTGCCCTAATTTAGGTATCGGTTTTGCCCATTCATCTAGTTCCACCTTTTCAAACATAAGTTCGGCCGGTGTGTACCCTGTTGATGTGTGTGGTAGGTGAAACGGACCCACGTATTCTATCCATTTCTTTTGGTTCTGCGGTATATATGTCCGGATAAACCTGTTAAATTCACGGAAGCACCGTTCGACAGGACTTGCTTCCGGGTGGAACTTGGATACTAAAATATGACGTATGTTTTATGATTTTAAAAATGATTTCCATTGGTCACCTGTAAAATGTGAAGCATTATTAGTTAGAACCGCTTGCGGTTTCCCAATACGTTGTATGTAGTCTTCCAGAATCCGTCTTATAATTGGTCCAGACCTAACCGTTTTGACTGCGTACAGCTGGAGATACTAAAAACGTCATACAAGGCTACGATGTATTTAACCCCGCCGTGGGCTTGGGGATAAGGTCCTGCGGCGTCAATAGATACAAGGTCCCTTGGTTGCTTTGGTATTATTGGGTGTAGTACATTAAGACATGCCCTATTTTGATGTTTGACCTTCTGACACACCGCACATAGTCTGATTACTTGCTCTATACGTCGCCTCATATTAGGGAAATAACAATACGTTGCAAATTTTGCAGCACACTTTAGCACTCCATAATGTCCCCACGTGCGGTGCGTGTGTTGAATTAAGTTGTCCACATATTCCTGAGGTATGCACACACACCACTTATCCATTCGCCGATCTCTTCTATGAAAGAGGACGCTATTATGTATAATGTAATACTGCTTTAACTGTTCGTGTGTTCCGGACTGCAAATATCTTATTACCTTGCTCCATCTCGGGTCTTCTTCCTGCAGACGTTGCATGTTTTTGCACATTTTGATATAATATGGTTTAAAAGTTCCATCATTTATTAAAAGTACTTTGAAATCAGATGTTTGTTCCTCTAAGTCGTGATAATCGGTGAGGCCTTGTGGTAATCGTGATAGTGCATCTGCCAAAACATTCTGTTCCCCTTTTATCTACACAACCTCAAAATCAAACTCCTGTAGGTACATGCACCACCTCGCTGTTCTCTTATGTAACAACTTACATGTCAGAAGAAAGGACAAAGCTTGATGATCACAGTAAACTTTAGTATGTTTTCCCCAAAGGTAATATTGAAATTTACGAAAGGACCAAATAACTGCCAACAATTCCAGTTCAGTTACAGAATACGATCTTTCACATTCTGTAAGAGTTCTACTCGCAAAACTTATTACATTGATTTCCTCCTTACCATCTTTTGTTATTATTTGAAACAGACACGCGCCAAGCCCCTGATAACAAGCATCAGTGCTTAAACAAAAGTCCAACTCCATATCCGGGTGTTTAAGGATAGGTGCATTAATCAGTGCCTGCTTAATGCGTTGAAAATCACTTTCACACTCTTTAGTCCACAGCCAACTGTGATTTTTACGCAGTAGGTTTAACAGCGAGCTACTGTTCAACAATTCTTGTGGCAGAAATTTCCTGAAAAACGAGGCCATTCCTAGAAAACCTTTTAATTGTCTCTTATTATAGGGTGTTGGGAAATTTCGTATCGCATCTAATTTACCGGGGTCAGGTAAGATCCCTTCTGGTGAAATAATATGCCCTAAAATTTTATTTTGTCCTTTCCGAATTCAGACTTTCTAAATTTAACTGTGACATTGTGTTCATCGAATTTTTGAAAAACCTTTTCCAGAATACTTACATGTTCATCCGATGTTTGAGTTGCAATTAATAAATCGTCAACGTAGAGTGTACCCTGGCTAAGCAACTCCGGTCCAAGTACTTTGTCTAATGCTTCAATAAATACACCAGCTCTCACGTTTAATCCGAAAGGCAGCACCATAAATTGGTAACTCCTCCCGGCATTTATGAAAGCTGTATACTTTCTACTCTCTTCATGCAACAAAATTTGCCAGTACGAAGCTTTCAAATCGAGGGATGTTAAATACTTAACGCCATGAAACTTTAATAACTGGTCTTCTAGATTCTCTGGCCTTGTTCTTATAGGAACGATGATTTTGTTTATTTCTCTCGCGTCTAACACCAGCCGCACCGTTCCGTCAGTTTTACCAACTGCGAGAATCGGACTGCAGTAAGGCGAGTGCGATGTTTCAATCACCTTCCACCTAATCATACGCTCTATTTCTTGTCTTACTGCGTCTTTCTTTGCCCAAGGAGTGCCATATGACGTTCTACAATAGGTTTCATGCGGGCACACTTCCATTTTATATTCATATCCCCTAATAACACTGGGTTGTTTACGAAAAATGTTATGATATTTGAAGAGTAATTTTGCCAGTTCACTTCGCTGTTCATTGTTAAGACAAGTGGATTTACTTATTTTACTATCTACTGTTTGCTCATCTAGGATCTCACCGCCAGGGTCATCAAATTCTGTCTCCCTTGCTATTAAGACTTGAGGGTAGCTAAGTTTAACATCAGTATCGGGTATCTGCCTACCCTGATTCGTCGTTGTAGTTTTTATTAAGTCCACTGTCAGTGTGCGCTCTCCTACATGAAATTGACATTCCCCGCTGCCGATATCAATTTTTACCCCATACCTTCTGAACACCTCCATACCAAGTATACAGTTCACTATCAGTTTGTCTATCAACAAGAAAGTACACTGCAAAGTTACACCACATATGCTAATGGGTATGCTGGCCTGTAATTTTATAACCTTAGATTTACTTCCCAATGTCGTTACGATCTTACAGTTCTCCACGGATAGCGTGGGTACACTTACTTCCCTCGCTATCTCTTTGAACAAGCTAGTAGACATGAGGCTTGTCGACGGCGCCAGTACCCAAAACAACGGGTACCTCTATGTTTCGCACTTTTACCTTTATTATTGCTTGAATAATTCCACTTACCTTGGGTGTTGTTCCTTTCTCCTCAGTAAACAGGTCTTCTTTTATTTCTGTGTCCTTATCATACCTTAAAAATAGATTCCGGATGTGCTGTATGTGTAGGTTTGTTTCAGTTTCTACTTCCTCCTTTCCGTCCCTGTTCGTGTTAGTGTTTATGTCGCTCATATTAGTACTGTGGCACATTGACAGTTCATTACCTTCTTCCTCTAGTCACGCTCGATTACTATTGCTTGGGGGTGGTAAAGGTATGGATTCATTCTCTGCCGTCATTTCTACTATGTTCACTGTATGTTCGCGTGCTCGCCAGTTCGTGTCCCGGTTGTTTCGATTTGATTGTTCTGGCTGCCTGTTCTCTCTCGGATCCCTGTGTTGCATATTCCGATCCTGGTAATTTGCATTTCCTTGTCGCCTGTTGTCAAAGTTTTCCCTCGGATTCCTAATGTCTCGGCCATTGCCGTACCTATGGGGCTGATATTTATTTTCGTACCCTCGGTCACCCTGTGGCTGATGGGTAGGCCGATTGTACGGATTGCCGTTGTGACGCGGCGGTGCATACGGATGCCATTCATTCATACGCACACGACCACTATAGTTTCCAAATCCATTGCCGTTACCACAGTTGTTCTTTCCGTTTGGGTAGTGTTCATTACCGTTACGATAACTAGGCTTGGCTTGCCCATCCTCATGAATCAGATCTATTGAGTCGAACACTGAAAGAAAATACTCAAGGTCAGGAGTTCACTACACTCAGCTGGCGGCTACACGGGTAGCGGAGGCTGTGTGACGTGGACAGGGCGGTTTTTTAGGTTAGAAGGCCTCGGGAAAGTGCGGGATGGGCTGCAATATCAAAGGGTGCTTGGCAATTACAGGACGTGCTTGGATCAAGGAACAGTCGGAATTATAGTTGTAAATTGTTGTAGTTGCGCTGGAAAAGTCCCTGAGCTTCAAGCGCTAATAGAAAGCACAGAAGCTGATATCGTTATAGGTACAGAAAGCTGGCTAAAGCCTGAAATAAGTTCTGCAGAAATTTTTACGAAGTCTCAGACGGTGTTCAGGAAAGATAGAGTAGGCAGAATTGGTAGTGGAGTGTTTGTGTCTGTCAGTAGTGGTTTATCTTGTAGTGAAGTCGAAGTAGATACTCTGTGCGAATTGGTATGGGTGGAGGTTATACTTAACAGCCGAATTAAGTTAATAATTGGCTCCTTCTATCGACCCCCAGACTCCGATGATACAGTTGCGGAACAGTTCAGAGAAAGTTTGAGTCTCGTAACAAATAAATACCCCACTCATACGGTTATAGTTGGTGGGGACTTCAACCTACCCTCGGTATGTTGGCAAAAATACTTATTCAAAACCGGTGGTAGGCAGAAAACGTCTTCCGAGATTGTCCTAAATGCTTTCTCCGAAAATTATTTCGAGCAGTTAGTCCACGAACCTACGCGAATTGTAAATGGTTGCGAAAACACACTTGACCTCTTAGCCACAAACAATCCAGAGCTGATAGAGAGCATCATGACTGATACAGGGATTAGTGATCACAAGGTCGTTGTAGCTAGGCTCAATACCATTTCTTCCAAATCCATCAGAAACAAACGCAAAATAATTTTATTTAAAAAAGCGGATAAAGTGCCACTAGAAGCCTTCCTAAAAAACAACTTCCATTCCTTCCGAACTGACTATGCGACTGTAGACGAGATGTGGCTCAAATTCAAAGATATAGTAGCAACAGCAATTGAGATATTCATACCTCATAAATTGGTAAGAGATGGAACGGATTCCCCGTGGTACACAAAAAAGGTCCGAACGCTGTTGCAGAGGCAACGGAAAAAGCATGCGAAGTTCAGAAGAACGCGAAATTCCGAAGATGGGCTAAAATTTACAGACGCGCGAAATTTGGCACGTACTTCGATGCGAGATGCCTTTAATAGGTTCCACAACGAAACATTGTCTCGAAATTTGGTAGAAAATCCGACGAAATTCTGGTTGTATGTAAAGTACACAAGCGGCAAGACGCAGTCAATACCTTCGCTGCGCAGTGCCGATGGTACTGTTATCGACGACTGTGCCGCTAAAGCGGAGTTATTGAACGCAGTTTTCCGAAATTCCTTCACCAGTGAAGACGAATGGAATATTCCAGAATTTGAAACACGAACATCTGCTAGCATGAGTTTCTTAAAAGTAGATACCTTAGGGGTTGCGCAGCAACTCAAATCGCTTGATACGGGCAAGTCTTCAGGTCCAGATTGTATACTGATTAGGTTCCTTTCAGATTACGCTGATACTATAGCTCCCTACTTAGCACTCATATACAACCGCTCGCTCACCGATAGATCTGTACCTACAGATTGGAAAATTGCGCAGGTCGCACCAGTGTTCAAGTAGGGTAGTAGGAGTAATCCATTTAACTACAGACCTATATCATTGACGTCGGTTTGCAGTAGGGTTTTGGAACATATACTGTATTCAAACATTATGAATCACCTCGAAGGGAACGATCTATTGACACGTAATCAGCATGGCTTCAGAAAACATCGCTCTTGTGCAACGCAGCTAGCTCTTTATTCGCACGAAGTAATGGCCGCTATCGACAGGGGATCTCAAGTTGATTCCGTATTTCTAGATTTCCGGAAAGCTTTTGACACCGTTCCTCATAAGCGACTTCTAATCAAGCTGCGGAGCTATGGGGTATCGTCTCAGTTGTGCGACTGGATTCGTGATTTCCTGTCAGGAAGGTCGCAGTTCGTAGTAATAGACGGCAAATCATCGAGTAAAACTGAAGTGATATCAGGTGTTCCCCAGGGAAGCGTCCTGGGACCTCTACTGTTCCTGATCTATATAAATGACCTGGGTGACAATCTGAGCAGTTCTCTTAGACTGTTCGCAGATGATGCTGTAATTTACAGTCTAGTAAGGTCATCCGAAGACCAGTATCAGTTGCAAAGCGATTTAGAAAAGATTGCTGTATGGTGTGTCAGGTGGCAGTTGACGCTAAATAACGAAAAGTGTGAGATGATCCACATGAGTTCCAAAAGAAATCCGTTGGAATTCGATTACTCGATAAATAGTACAATTCTCAAGGTTGTCAATTCAACTAAGTACCTGGGTGTTAAAATTACGAACAACTTCAGTTGGAAGGACCACATAGATAATATTGTCGGGAAGGCGAGCCAAAGGTTGCGTTTCATTGGCAGGACACTTCGAAGATGCAACAAGTCCACTAAAGAGACAACTTTCACTACACTCGTTCGTCCTCTGTTAGAATATTGCTGCGCGGTGTGGGATCCTTACCAGGTGGGATTGACGGAGGACATCGAAAGGGTGCAAAAAAGGGCAGCTCGTTTTGTATTATCACGTTATAGGGGAGAGAGTGTAGCAGATATGATACACGAGTTGGGATGGAAGTCATTACAGCATAGACGTTTTTCGTCGCGGCGAGACCTTTTTACGAAATTTCAGTCACCAACTTTCTCTTCCGAATGCGAAAATATTTTGTTGAGCCCAACCTACATAGGTAGGAATGATCATCAAAATAAAATAAGAGAAATCAGAGCTCGAACAGAAAGGTTTAGGTGTTCGTTTTTCCCGCTCGCTGTTCGGGAGTGGAATAGTAGAGAGATAGTATGATTGTGGTTCGATGAACCCTCTGCCAAGCACTTAAATGTGAATTGCAGAGTAGTCATGTAGATGTAGATGTAGAAGGTCATATTCGGGAACAGTTACTAATTTTTCCCTAACATTTGCAGGTAACTTGTTCTTTAAGATTTTCAATACATCTACATGAGAGATCGGATTATTCCAGTAACGGGTCTTGTTTAGATATGTTTCAAAATAGTTTCTTAGCCCCCCGAATTTTGAATGATATGGTACTGGGTTAAATACCTCTCGTCTTAACCTCTCCTGGATAGCTGTAGACCAGTATTTATCTGAAAATGCATTCTCAAACTGATCATATGTCTCGCAAAGTTCTGACATCTCCGTAGCCCACAAAAGGGCATCACCTTCGGTATGTCCTACTACATATTTGATCTTTTGAGCTTCTGTCCAAGTCCTCGGCAGTACATTTCTGAAGGCTCGGACAAACACTACTGGGTGCGTTCGCTTTTTCTCATTTGAGAATACGGGAAACTGTCGATGTTTTATTAAGCTCTCATCCATCGCGGCGTGGGTTGGGCATTGTTGTCCGCGCCACTGATTCCTCCCACTGGCGGATGGCTGTTTAGCGCTCCGCTTACCGCCCCCGGCGATGATATTACCGTACTTTGTTTGCTAACTATTTCGTCCCTTAACCTTTGTTCTACCTGTCTGATATCCTGTTCTATGCGTTTTAAGATTTCTTCTTCCTTTTCCCCCATTACTTCCTATACTGCTTCCACATAAGTGCGCTGTTCACGTGCGCATTTTTCTGCGAACTTTGTGTTTTCGTCCTTTGTATTACTCTTTACCGTTTCGTAAAGCTGCACAATGTCTGAGTTGATTCTCTTGTGTTCTAACTTGAGCAACCCTATCTCCACTGTGATTTTCTCTACATTTTCTGGCAAGTCGTCACAGAAAGAATGTAGTTTCGCTATTTCTGATTGTACATTGTCTAAGTTAACCTGCGTATTCTTTTGCATTGCCTGTAAAATCTCTTGGGTTTCTCTAATACAGGATAGCTCCTGTCGATATGTGTGTGTTAGTGTCTCAAAATTTTCTCTCATTATGCCTTTTAATTTCTCACCCATATCATGAACTGAAATTTACACTTGTTCATTAATTTTCCTATCCACCTCTGTGGAGATTTGCGAAATCTGCTGTGTGAACTTCGTATCCATATTATTGAGTTCTGTGCGCAAACTTTGTACCTCGCCTGAAATGTGCGCCATGTTTGTATTTACCTTCGCGATCTCGGACTTTACTGTGGTCATGACTACTTTCATGTTAGTCATGTCTGCTTTCATGTTAGTCATGTCTGCTTGTATTATGTCTAAACTCGACATCTTTGAATTAATTGTGTTCATGTTAGTTTGTATAGTTTCTGTTAAAGCTCGAAATAATGCTTGCATATCTTCTCTATTCATTTCCGGCCTACGCCTGTCAGCATCTGCGTCTGTACTACGCGTACTACGTTCATTTAAAATATTCTCCTGCCTTGAGTTGTCATTAATTTCGTCTATTGTAATCAAAGTATTGCTGGTAATGATATGTTCTGTATTCACGGGCGTCAAATGCAACAATGGCATGTTGCGCCCAGCATGCAAATAATCACCGCTTAACGGTTCTAAACCACTCATTGTTGCGTTTTGTAAATGCACATCCACTACATTGGAATTTTGATTTTCGAATGAAATTTCCTTATTGTTTTGACTCTCCATTATAGAAACTCTTAAGGCACTACAGTTATCAAAATCAGTATTTTCTCTCTTTAGATTTCACTTTCCTGGTACTTCTCACGCTAAAAATGCATATACAGCTGTATGTAATTGTAATCTCAGTTGTTGTTCGGTCAATATATTTTCAGTACTAATAAAGAAATGTCATTGTCTCTACTCGAATACAATAGCGTTAATCTCTGAAGCTTCAGGTTCTGGATTTTAGGAAATAGGTACTTGGGTTTTCTAATATGCTTACTGGGAACGCATTTTCTATATGCATTGCACGGTCCTACCTGATTGTTGTCTTGTAACTGTTACGTCCTCTATTGTGCTTTGTTGTACGTTCTTGGTATTGTCGTCCTCTTCCTTCTAATTTATTTATTATTTCCTTTCAGTATCACATCACCGTCTCCGTCACATCATCAGCGTACATGGAGCATAAAGAAATTGTTAACATACACGTATATTCATTTTCCTAACAATACTAGTACTCACAGTTTTGCCCACTACGTATCGTGCCTGTCACTTGTCGCCACTTTATAATATAATAAAATGATAATATTATAGGATAGGGAATGAATGATAATAAAATGTTGGAACGTGTGGCTTTTTTTAAAATGGATGAATTAAAGAGATTAATTCTTTCGCATGAAGGACAAGCACAATAAACTAGGCATTGCCTGTAACGGGAAAGGAATCATTTTAGTTTATATTTATATAAATAAATCGTCTTCATAGTATTTTATGCGTACCAATTATTAATATTATGTCCGATCGCCGTCTCCTTGACTGTGGCCGTGTTGTTATATTCGGATCTTCGTAAATTTTCCGAAGTACACAGGTGGGCTTCCGTTCTTCTTATTGCATTACTACTTGAAATAATAATAACTCTCACAAATATTCTGTTAATAAAACACTACTATATTTCTGTTCGATGCACACAGGAAATACACACAATGGCGGTCTGCAATTACTCGCTAAAAAATGGCGGTTCTCACTCGTTCACTCACTGAGCGAAACCTTCCTTCCAACAACTCGTACCAGAACAAAAACTGCTCTGTCTTTTAACATCTGAAAGTCAAAAATACCTGACGGTAGGCACAGGCTCTACGCTGGGCTACTACCACCTTATCTTTTCTCTTTGCTTTTAAAGGGGATGAAAACATAAAAGTAAGAAATGCAAAAGGTATATCACAAGGTGTTGGATTATATCTTCCAGCTTTTCAAAGAAGGTTTTAATTATACCATTTGGTGATCGATGCAAACCTAATAGACAACATAAATTCCCAGCAACTTTAGTTTCCAGTGCTGTACCTTCAGAGTTCAATTCTATAGCATATTTTGTTATATTTATGGCTTTAGTTGATTTATAGTTAGCAAAAATTGCAACCCCACCACCTTTATATGAAGTTCTGCAAAAACTGGCTACTTTCACATAATTCTTCAAGTTGTACATTCCTATGTGATTTTCTTTTAGCCCATGTTTTGTAACTACTAGAATGTTGCGCCTATACTCCTGTAATATTACCTCTAGTTCCTCTATTTTATTGTTTATGTATTGAACATTTTGGTGAAGTATTCTAACAGTTGGCTTTAAATGTAATAGTTCCCCTTCTTGTAATGTACTAAGCACTCCACTTGCTCCCTTTGCTTCTGGTACTATGCAATGATTTTTTTCAGTTTGTGTCATTAAACTTGGATCGTATCTATGTCCGGTGTTTATATTCCTCTCACTATTGTCACACTGGTATTTAAGATGGGCAGTTTTACTTACATCTTTTTCTATGTTATCTTTCTGCTTACTCGGTACCATAAAAAATCCTCACTTAGTGTAGCAGGTCTCCTAGTTCTCAGGCATCTGTCTCGATTGGAAGCTGCTTCTGCTGTTGATCTCCCAGGCCTCATGGACCTCTTCTGTGCGGTTTCTGTTGCTGGTGGCTCCTGTACTCCCCGACCTGGTGACTGCCCTTCTTTCTTAGTTGCTGCGGCTAATGACCCTTGTACGTTTTCCTCACATGCATTTTCATTGCCTTGAGGTAGTATTATGGGGTCTGCTGTTCTGGATGCTGTTGCTGATGACGACAGCTCTGCTGATGATTGTGGTGATTCTGCTGCTGAGAATATCTGAGCGTTTGCTGCTGCTACTGGTGTTTGTTGTAGATCTACTGCAGATAATGATGGTTCCACTGTTACAGACAAATCTTGTTTTGGCGGAATTGGGATTGGAGGCACTTCCATTACAGATGACTTATTAATATATTTAAGTATTTCGGCACTAATAATCTTTTTCCCTTTTACGTTCATGTGGAGACCATGTCTTGTGAAGTGCTCTCTGTGAACAGTGTTTATCTCTACGATAGTCGTATTCTCGAAACCTCTACATATTTTCTCAAAAAGCCTGTTTGCTGTAACAATCTCGATGTTTACGCACGAATTTCCCATCAGATCGTGTCCCCTGGGGATACTAACAATGTAGTAATGCACTCGAGGCATCCTTTTGATTGTTTCCTTTAGGATTCTCTTTGCATGCCAGGTTTCATTACAGTAATCATCATTTGCGCCTCCTATTATGATGCAGCTGTTACCGGTCGTTAATATGTTGTCACTGTTTTTCAGAATTTCGGAAATTGTTCACAATGTACTCGAACGGAGCGAGGTATTCTATCCATTTGGAATGTTTTGTAGAAGAATGGATGCGCATAAATTGATTAAATTCTTTAAAAATTCGCTCAACGGGGTTACCCTGTGGGTGAAATAGGGAAGTAAGAACATGTTTAATATCGGAATCTTTCAGAAATGATTTCCACTTTGCACTCGTAAAGTACGATGCATTGTCCGTTAGGACAGCGACAGGTTTTCCGACGCGGGCTAGGTAGTCGGCCGAAAAGCGTCGAATGATAGCCGCAACAGTGGCTGTGCGCAAGGCGTACAATTTCACATACTTAGTAAAAACGTCCAATATAGCCAAAATGTATTTAGCACCACCGCGGGATTGTGGATAGGGTCCGCCAATGTCTACAGAAATCAAATCAAGCGGTTGCTTTGGAAGAATGGGATGCAATTCAATTGATGCATGTTTGTTCAAATATTTTGCCTTCTGGCAAATGATACATTTGCGAATGACCTGCAGGACTCTACGTCGCATGTTAGGAAAATAGCAGAAGCGTAGGATCTTGGCGGCACATTTATTAATGCCATAATGTCCCCAGGTTTTGTGGGTGAACAAAATGAAGTCGTCAACATAAGCTTCCGGTAAACATACCAACCAACGCTCTGACACGAGATGGGAACGATGAAACAGTACACCATTGTTGATCTTGTAGTAATTTTGAAGATTAGAATTTGAATTCTGACATAATTTTGTTTTTACTGTAGACCACCTAGGATCGGCATCTTGTAACTGTGCAAAATCCCTGCAGATTCGGTGATAGTAGCGGTTGTAGGATTCGTCATACATTAACATGACCTGAAAGTCGGAAGTTTGCTCATGCAAATCTGAAAGATTTTTCGCATCGTGCGGAAGACGAGAAAGAGCGTCCGCAACAATATTGGTTTCGCCGGAGATGTAAATAATTTCGAAATCGTATTCTTGTAACGACAAACACCAACGAGTGAGCCGGGAATGAAGTAATTTGCAAGACAGTAAAAATGATAAAGCTTGGTGGTCTGTATAGATGCGTGTATGTTTTCCCCAGAGAAAATATTGAAATTTTCGCATAGACCAAATAATTGCAAGGGTCTCGCGTTCCGTAACTGAATACGATCTCTCGCATTCAGTTAAGGTGCGACTGGCAAAACTGATAGGTTTTACTATTGTTCGATCATGTTCAACAGACAGTTGAAACAAAAGGGCCCCAAGTCCATAAGATGACGCATCGGTCGATAGGCAGAAGTCTTTTGACATGTCCGGATGACAGAGGAGTGGTGCGTGGATTAATGATTGTTTAATTTTTTCAAAATCGGCTTGACATTCTGTAGTCCATCGCCAAAGGGAATTTTTCTTTAGAAGATTTAGAAGATGTGGGCTGTTAAGAGCTTGCTGTGTCACGAACTTTCTGAAAAATGACGAAAGACCCAAAAATGCTTTAAGTTGTTTTTTGGTTCGTGGTGCAGGAAAGTTGCGAATTGCTTCAGTCTTTTTAGAGTCCGGCCTGATGCCTTCTGGCGTGATGATGTGGCCAAGGAACTTAATCTGTTGTCGGGCGAACCTTGATTTTTCCAAATTGATTGTCACGCCTGCATCGGCGAATTTAATCAAAATTTGTCTTAGAAGATCGACATGTTCTTCCCAGGTGGCAGTCGCCACAACTAAATCATCCACATAGGGAGTGATTTGTGAAAGTAAATCTGGCCCGAGGACGTCGTCAAGCGCCTCGATAAAGATTCCTGCACTTATTCGTAACCCGAATGGCAAAACACGAAATTGGTATGATCGTCCTTCGCACAAAAATGCGGTATATTTACGTGATTCAGGATGTAGAAGAACCTGGTAGTAGGACGATCGTAGGTCGATATTAGTCAGAAATTTGGCGTTGTGAAATTTCAGGAGTTGTTCGTCCAGATTTACAGGGCGAGTATTTACCGGTATAATAATTTTGTTGATTTCGCGTGCATCGAGAACAAGACGCACGCTTCCATCGGGTTTCGAAACTGACAACAAAGGGTTGCAATACGGCGAGTGCGAATTTTCTATGATTTTCCAACGTAGCATTCTGTTAATTTCCTGCATAACCGCTGGTTTTTTAGACCACGGTATATTGTAGTGTGTACGACAAAATGTTAGGTGGGGTTTGACATCCATCTTGTACACATACCCACGTATGATACCAGGTTTATCTTGAAAGACTACTGAAAATTGTTGAAGAAGGTGAAACAGATTCTGTTTTTGCAAATCAGTTAGATGGTAGGCTTCGGCACACTTTTCCCACAGAGTTTTACTATCAGCATTGTAAGAAGAATTGCAATTGTTTGTCATAGAAAAATTAGTGATGGGCACAGATTGTACTTTCAAGTGACGTACGTCCCGATAAGAATTGTTGTTATTAATTGTTTTAGATAAAGGTATCAAAATTCTTTGCTTTTCAACCGTCAATTGACAGATACCATTCCCTAAGTCAATCACTGCTCGATACTGATTTAAGAAATCGATGCCGAAAAGACATGGAACTGTTAAATTATCCACAACAAGGAAATGATAACGAACATGCACGTTGGAGTCAACAAAAGTTAGAAGAGCTTGTAATTTGACATTTTTTGATTTGTTTCCAGTGGCACCGATGATTCGGCAGTTCTGCACTGGAAACGTCGGAAGTTTAGAACCTTTATCTAGATCCAAGTACAGGGAACTAGAAATCACGCTTGCTGACGCTCCAGTGTCGAATAACACTTCTACAATGGATTTCTCTAACGATAAAACAGCAGTTGCCTGAACCGTTACCTTTACTTTGTCGTTATTACTAGACTTATTATTCTCGGCAAGAAGGTCATGTTCCATAGTGTGTCCGTCTTGGAATCTCAAAAAACAATTTGCAAGATTATTTGCGCCCGTGCTCACGTTCTCGACCGGGGGTTGGGCGCTTACGCCGGTCTGCTCATGTTTTCCGCCGCGTTATTAGGCGACGCATTTTGGTCATCACTTACCTCAATAATATTTATCCTTTGTTCATGGACATGTTTGGTATTCGGTGGAGTTTGATTACCGCAGTCCTGATTATTAGCATTGTTTGTTGGTACAAAGTGTCGTGCATTCGGAAACATATAATTGTAGTTGTGTGGTGTATAGTTCGGGTTTCCCCACTGCGGGGGTGGATAACTGACTCTAGAATTTTGACAATTTGAATTATTCTGCTGATATGGCGAATTTCTCTCAAAATAACCAGGGTTGTATCTTCCATCCTGACGTCTGTTTTGATTGTTGTTGTTTCGGTTACGGTTGTTGTTGCCTCTGGAGTACTGATTGTTGTTGAAACTACAATTGCGTCTGTTGCCATTACTATTACTTTTTCGGTAAAATTGACCATTACCAAAACTGTTGTAATTGTTGGAATTTTGGAATCGGGGATCGCAAGATTGCTGCGAATATTGTGTGAAGTTGGGCTGTTGTGATTTTTGCCCCTGATTTTGAGGAAGCGGGTTTGCATTCCACATGTTACCGCTGTTGTTATTTTGATTGAAATTATGGCAATTGTTTTGGCGAGAGTTGGAATTAGCATTATAAATATGTGGAGTGTTCCCTGAATCTCCTCTAAACACAAGGTCTACTTCATTCAAATAATCTAGAAATTTCTTGATGTTAGTTTCCGGAACACCAATTAATTGTGTCCGGTAATGCAGGGGTAAATGACTTTTTAAGGTGTTAATCACATCGGCAAGATCGGCCGGTTTTGACCAATAAAGTGTTTTGTCCAGGTATCTTTCAAAATATTGACGCAAAGTTTCTTTACGAGGGTTGTATGGTTCGGGATTGTGAACTTCACGTCGAAGTTGTTTTTGCTCATGTTCTGACCAGAATTCCTGCAGAAAAGCCTCTTCAAATTGCTTGAAAGTTAAATTTTGCCTTTTTATTTCAGCTCCCCATCTGGATGCTCGCCCCCTCAACAGATTACTTACAAAAAAAATCTTTTCCGCATCTGACCAGTTGTGCGGAAACATTCCGTCAAAAGACCTAATAAAAACAATCGGGTGCACCGCCTGGGTTTCATCGGAACTGAACGTTGGAAAATAGGCATGTTTAATCATGTTACCGTCAACAATACCGGCAGGCACTATAGGGCCTGAACTATTGTTCCCTGGTGAAACTTCATGGCACAAGGGTGGTTGAGAATTACTGTTTTGTGCGATCACTGAGAGCGGCTCTGTTTGATGTTTTTCGCTCGCAAGTGATTCGCTGTTAGACTGTGGAACAAACTGCACAGTGAAATTAGTCGGTGAACTCGTTGTGAGTGGGGTTGTAGGCGGAACAGTAACTACGTTAGAATCGGGAGTTAATAACTGAGAAATTTGGTTTTTTAAAGTGTTGGTCTCGGTTTGCACCTGCGACATGGCCTGGTGTAAAATCTCTTTTGTAGCGGTTTCTACCCTTTGCTCAATGAGCTTGTTGCAAATACCACATTCGTGCACTAACTTTTCTGCAATGTTTGCGTTACACTCTAAAGAAAGCGATTCTGTTTTTTCCTCCAAATGGGAAATTTTTTCTTTCATTTCTAATTGTTGTAAGCATACTACGCTAACTTGTTGAGTAATACCTTCGATATCCATCGAAATTTTATTTTGTGAGGTGGTTTGATTTTGCACGAAATTCTGAACTAGATCATTGACCTGAGCCTGAGCGTTCGTGACCTGATCCAACTTGGTTTTACATGACTGCATTTCGGAATTTGTCACTGTTTGATATTTAACAAAGGAATTTTCGTGAGTGTTTACACGACATGACAATTCGTTGAAACTTTCGGTCAATTGTGTCGTTTTTGAATTAAGTTCTGAGATTTGGTTAGCCTGTTTTTCCAGAGTAGATGTTACCTCAGAAGACAATTGATCGATTTTGCTGTTTAATTCTTTTGTACTCTGCTCCTGTTTATCAAATCTAGTGTCTAGTTTATCAAACCTTTCATTAAGGATGCTATCCATACTTCACGTAAGAAGTTGTATTAAAATTCCGTACTGATTCGGATCAATGTTTGGATCATTGTTCCTTTCACTAGAGTTGTGCAAATTAGGATCGGAGTGGGAAATCCCTGGTTGGACACGTCTACTATCGTTTTCCATAGGGTCAGGATTATTGGGTGTGTCACCTGATGAATTACTTTCGTTACTTAGTATTATTTGATGTGATACACCTGCAGTAAATTCCATAGATTCTGGGCTGGGAAAGCCTATGAAAGGGGATGCTGATGATACAGTAGCATTACCGTTATCAGTTGCTGTTGCTGTTGTTCCATTTTTGCCAATAATTAACAAACATGAAATATACAAATAGTACACCCAGAATGGCGATGGCTTGCAAAGTACAAAAGATAAATAAAATTTAAATAGTTAGACGGTAATAACTATTACTTGATAGAATTTCCAAAAATGTCTGAATTATTATTGTGGTTGTAACCGTATTCGCGTAGCTAATCTGAAAGTGGTGACATGACGTAACAAACAGGATTGACTCATAACAATGACTTCTGCATATCTTACTGTTGAATTTCAATGTTACAATAATAGAAATTCCATTGACAAAGGGTATGATTCTTGTTTAGGGAAAGGCATGGGAAATGGGAATAAAAGTTAGCATAGGCGGGAGGCGCACGCTGGACAATGGCATAGCAGAACAAATGCTTTTGCACTACTCACCGCGCTGCGTTGAAGCTTGCAGAAATCTTGTTAATCTTGAAACAACGTTAGCCCTCGTTTTCATATTGGGCATGAAAGAGAAAATTACAATTTTTTAGCCAATGTACAAGACAATAAATATTACTACACGTATGATTTTACTTTAATTTGCCCTTGTTAAGTTCATACCAGTAAAATCCGAAGATTGGCGTCCTGTCACGGTCGCCAGTGTGATGTCCGGAATTAAAAAAAAAGGGAGGGTGGTATTTTTTTGTTTTGTTGAAAGGAAAGAAAGAAAAAAGGGTGAATAAAGGTGAAGGGAAGTGGTTCTATTTTTACTGGAATGAACTTATTGATGGACATCACAAAAATTTATTTTACCTATATTTTTTTTTCAATCATCGAAGAAGACAACACAACACATATAAAAGAAATCATCACACTAATATTATTCACAGAATGATCGTTTCACAAGACACTTTCTAGCTCGACTGACTCTTAAGACTGAACAAGACTCGACTGACTCTACTCTCTCTCTGGACCACAGCCTCTTCACGTCCCTCTGGACCAGAGATTTCAACTCCGATTATTTAATTAATCGTACAGCCGCTGGGCGCGCGCTTGGCGCGTCATTTAAATGGGGTTAAACGCACACCGCGAGAGGCGTGGGCTAGCGGTGTCTTACAGGTATCGCCACACATCTTAATCTAAGGGAATATAGATTAAGAATTTAAGACAATAAAAATTACTACATAGACTATGTACATATACATTATATATTGTTCATGTTTTGTGTCAGGTTTTATATTCTTTCGTTAGCAAATATTAGGAAAACAAGTTTTGTCTTGTTCAGGTCTTTCTTAAGCAATGTATTTAGCAATATTGCCGTAGCAATTTTCATAGTTTAGGAAAAGTCGTCATTAGTGCCCTTTTAATGTAAATACAGTAAAACCGTCTGTAGTTTATCAACGTTTTATTATTTTTATGTCCGTTTTCATCTCAAATATGGAGCACGCTCGCGCCCGTTATGGAGAGGAATGCTTATTGTTGAGTACGGGCCGGCGAGCAGTCATTGGATGTTGCCACAGTGCTTCACAGTCACGTGGTAACGAACTGGCGGTTTGACAGCGTTGGCAGTCCGCGTCCTGCACGAGGCAGATAGTTCAGTGGTTACCTTAACTTGTGCATTTTGTTGAATCGTGGGTACTGGAGCAGCCCGTCAAGGCGACATGGTCAACCTGAACGGTAAATTGACTGCATCAGCGACGAAGAACAGTCATCGATGAAAATGACTACTGTCACCTATCGCAGTGAGTACAATAGCTTGTCTATCCTTTGACTGATACTCACTGTATCGTCGTTGCAACGTGAGACTACTTGTAATGCTAGTTCACACGCGGAACATCACTCGTGTCCGTAAGTTTATTACAGTTTTGATTCACGCAAGAGATAACTAGTTTTTCGTGCCCGTACTTGTGTCAAATTACGATTTTACACACGTGTCCATCATTTTGTCACTGAGTCACACGCATCGATCCATACGTGTCCATTTAGGTGTCTTTATACTACAGAGTAGTACAGGTAATGCTAAAATTACTTATCATGAAAGGATAATTTACAAAATATACATTTTTTTATTACTGTCCAAGATCTAACGAAAAACTTGTTTACTATTCTGAATGGTGCTTCTGAAGCATGTTAGCTTGCATATGTATCTTAAATCTGATTCTTCTCCTGTTCTTATTGTTCTATAACAGCCTTTTTTGTTTCTTTTTTTTTGTCATTATCTCGGTTACATCAATAATCAGTAAAATGTATTCACTTTGGCGTGCCGAACAGTTTACGTTCAAAAATTCATCTAACAGAAATCGGGAAAATTATTCATATTTCCTAGGATGCTTTTGCTCACCGCAAATCAGATTTTCATCACGTTTCGATAAGTAACTGCAGATATGCATTAACCAACGAGCCACGATCGTCAGTACACACATTGTACACACGTCAAGTCTTTTGAACCAATTTCCAAATTTCTTCCCCTACCGGGTAGGGTAGAAAGGTAAGAATGCTAAAGAAGAAAAGTGCAATAGGATAGTGCAAGGAAATGAAAGATACGAAGATAGATAATAGGTGAAATAATCAGTTTAGCAAATTCATTATTCGGCTCCACCGTTTTTAGTGTCATCCACGTGGCATAACTTGACTTCAGTATTAAAATGTCGCACAAATCCGTTTCCAAAGCATCTTCAAATGTATCTCAAAATCACGGCATGCGGACATAGCAGAAGAATATAAGCAGATTATCTCAGTCCTCAACTAGGTATCTTAATATCAAAGGTTTCTGTATAATACTCGTGACATAGGAATTGTCTCTCTCAGTTTCTCCAATACAGGACCTAATTATTATTATAAATGCAAATTTCTTAACTGGTTGACTCATATTAATAAGTAAATTAAAGCTGCTCTCCAGTTGCGGGTACCATTATTCATTTCTTTGCGCATTAACTATATGTTGCTGCTTATACTCGGTGTAATCTACAGATTACAAGGTATCAGTTTTGCATCGTACATGGTTCTAGCGACTTAAAATATCAATCCTTTGAAAGCTTAACTTACGTTAATACTTCACATATACGGACATTCTGGTCTGAATGAGGGATTTAAAGAAAACCTTTACTACTTGGTAAAAAGAAGATTTGCCATAACTTAAAACTAAAGCAGTAGGTGGCACTTTGGCACATCCCCTTACCCAGTTCAACAACTGTAGTCTTCTATTGGTCAAGAAACTTAAAACTACCTTAAAACTAAAGCAAATCAAATTTTCCAAATACGTAGAGTACCTTCTTCAATCACTTCATATCTTTCAAGCTCCATCATTACTTTGTGTTCACCTCACTCAAATGATTACGTCACCTGCATAATACATGTACATGCTGTTGACTCACATACTTTCTAAACAGATCACACTCTTGTTTCAAGTTGCAGCTTAACATAATAAAGGATATTTTTTAAATGTTTTTCATGGTACTTCTTTAGGTCTACATGGTGGTAAAGTCCTTTTATTCGTCCACTAACTGCATCTGCCAACACGTAGCAACCAATATGTGGCTTCCTGACTACAATAAACGGTCCTTCGTATAGGTGTTGCCACTTAACGATTTTTAATTAAGATGAGTGATGGTCGGATACACACAGGAACAATTATTTTGCTGATGTTCCTAGCGTCTAGAACAAGCCTTTCCGTCCTGTTTAAGTATGGACAATAATGGGCTCGAATATGGAGAGTCAGAGAGCTAAATTATTTTCCAGTTTAACATGTTGCAGATTTCCTGTCGTAATGCTTCCTTGAGGGATTGCGGAACTGCATAGGTGATTTTACAGTAGGTGCTGTGGGGCTTCACCTTCATGTCGAATACATAGTTGGCCATGATTCCCGGTTTCTTGGAAAACACATTGATAAATTGTGTCAACAGGTCGTATAGTTCTTTTCTTTGTCGGTCACCTAATCCGTCAGATTCATTAGCCTACGTCAATAATTCTTCATGTGTCGGTAATAAGTCAGAGTCTCCGTCCGCATCTCCTGACTCGTCTAAATAATTGAAATATTCTTGTCGAGATGTGAGCTTGCGGAGCTTTACTTTACTTAGCTGGACAACTTAACTTTGGTCCTCATAAGTCGAATCATTATACTCTTATCACTGCATCTGAGAGTGCATGTACCTTCATACAAATCTATGATGGCACGACTCTTACGCAGAAACTCCATTCCTAGGAGGCAAGGTACTGACAGATTTTTAACAACTAGAAAAGTACATGGTACGGTGTCTGATGCAAATCTCACTGGTACATGAATTTGTAGTGTCACCTTTTGAACTAGAGAGCCTACAGCTCCAGATACGGTACACCCTTGTACTGGCAATGACAGAACTTTTGATACAGAACACACTTTCTTATATACACATAAAGACAAAACATTGATATTGGCACCAGTACCTATTATAGTGACAAGTGGTACATCATGAATATGAATCATAGTGGATGCCTGAACCTGGTTTTCCCATAAATCCTCACGTCATTCTCCTTCAGCAAGTCATCTCGTAAGTCACAGTCATTGCCATATCGTTAAGGTTGATCTTCCCTCTAATGAAATCGTCCCCAACATGTTCCGCAGCTTCCCCAAGGAGGCAAGAAAAAGAAGCTGCTTTTAGTTTTCCGCATGTTCATTAGATTGAATTCCGCTCACATTTACCTTTGAAGTACTGGGCGGTACGCTCGGTACGAAGTTTGCTGCCGTAAGTTGCGAGCTATTTGACGGAATTCCAGTCGAGATGGTTTGTGTTGGCTGGTTTGCTCGAGCATAATAGATGCGAGAATTTTGAGGTTCATGATTTTAAACTTGATTGTTAGTAAAAGGTGGAGGACTATTCCTAAAGTTTGGAGCATAACGTTGTTTGTATTGCTTGGAAGGATCTGGAGCATTTCTCCCTTGAAAACGGTGCTAGAATCTAGGCTGGTTACCATACTGCTGTTGACTGTTGGTGTTAATCCAACGTCCTTTTCCATTGAAATTATTATTGCCTTGGCGATCGTTATTGTAATGATAGCGATCATCGTAATTAACTGGTGAATTACCGTATTGCTGTTGTGTTGTCTGGTAAAAGGGGTGGTACCTGTTTTGATCCTGGAATTTATGTTTCTGCTTCCCGTTACGGCGATAGTAGTTGTTATCGCACGGAACCTCGTGTCCTTTACTGTTGTTGGGTTGGTATGACATGCCTGAGTCTGCGCCTACACCGTGCGGCTGTGTAGTGTGCAGGCCAAGATTACAATTACTCCGCGCACTAGCACGCACGTCTTCTTCAATCATTCAAGGTTGTCAAGTGCTGACAGAAAATCCTCCGTGTCGTCGTCACTGACATTTACTAACTTCTCCCTGATTGATACCGGTAGCTTTGACTTAAGGATCATAATTACGTCCTTCGTGGAAATGGGCGTGTCCCAATATTATGTTTTTCGCAGGTATTTCTCAAAGTACTTACGGAGACCAGCACTTCTCGTATTAAACGGTTCAGCATTATACACTTCCTTTCCAAGGCGTTGTTGTGTGCCTGAACTCCAGAATTTGTTCAGAAATTTCTTTTCGAAGTCAGCGTAATTATTACATTTTTTAGTTACTTCTGTTCCCCAGACAGAACCCTCTCCTTGAATGTAACGTACTATAAAGCGCATACGTTGCTTGTCATCCCAGCTCTTAGGAAAAACTCCATTAAATGACTTCAGAAAAACCATTGGGTGGATGTTGCGTTTCTCTGGCAGAAAAGGCTGGAACACGCGGTGCTTGAGAACGCTTTCTTCTTTCAAGAGCTCGACAAAAGTTACTTGATCATTCTGTTTGCGTACTGACGGATTCTTACTGCTGTGACCATGTACAAGTGGAGAGAATTTTACACGAGACACGAGATTATTATTGTATTCATGTTCTGAAGAAAGTAAGTGTGAATACTCACTTCTATTGTCATTAGGAAAATCATTAACTTATTGTTTCAAATGCTCGATTTCCTCAGTGAGGTGTCGTTTCCACTTGGGAAGATCTCGGTGAAAAACTCTTAAGAATCTCTTCTAATTCACTGAGAAGCGTATCTCCTGATGTACCTGGAGCAGCTAAAACTTCAACTGTGGCTGACTTAACGGCTTCTTCTAAGTCGTGTTGAACCTTGTTTTCCATGTACTGTTCTTTAGTCTCGACCCATTCTACAAATTCTTTTCCTATCGTGGAACGTACGTTTGCTGCAGCATCATTCACTCTTTTTTCAATGTTAATTTCGGATAGCGCCTTTGTCAGGTCATTGACCTGACCTTGCAGAGTGACGACATTGTCTGCAAGCTTGTTTACTTTGGTTCCGACCTCAGCGGACTTCTTTGAAACTTCTGTTCTGCAGAATACCTTCTATCTTTTGTCATCTGACATGTTTATTTTCAAGTTTGTGACGTAACTGCTCAAAGAAATCTTTCGCAGCACGTCGATCGTCAACTCTCAGATGCGCACGCTGCGACGCTTCCTGATAGTCAAACGTCACACTGCGGTAGCTAACAATTGCAGAGCTATACCGGGTAGAAGACAAGATGGCACCTAACTTTGAAAATAAGTGACAAACACCTACTAAACACTTAATCCTGCTATTATGGCGTCCATCTTGTGTTCTTATCCGTAGCAACAATGAAGATGCTAATAATGCCAACAAACAAGCTTTGCATGAAGAGATGATCAGAAATGAATTCTAACTACGTAAATAAGCGACTCTGCAAGGAAATCACAGCGATAGGATAAAATGAAGCAGTAAGGAAAGAAATTCCGGAAATCAGTTTCTTTTTTTTCTTTACAAGACGCGAGATTTTATGCGTAATGAAAACCGTACTTACATCAGTCGTTTTGCGCACTGCTGTTATCTTACGAATTTTTTTTTTTTTTACTTCCACGGTTTTGTTCAGTACTTCCTTTATGGCTTCCCGATGTCCACCGGATGAAGTTATGAAACAATAACAGAACAGATTAAAATTTTTTATCAGGTCCATGTTCGGGCACCACATCTAGTATGATAAAAAAATTATTATTAGGTTAAATATATTTCAGTTCTTTCAATTTAAATCTGTGTTTCATACTAGAATGTCGTGTTCCCAGTTTGGCACAGCTTTGCCACAGGAGACACGAAAGCGGTCGAAGACGTCCGTCTTCTGGTCGGCTCCTGATCGAGAACATACCTTCACCGAAGAGTAAAGGAGTATATTGCTCCCTCCTACGTATATCTCGCGAAGGAAGCATACCGACAATCCTTTCCACGAACAATACGAGACTGGAATAGAAGGGAGCACCGATAGAGGTACTCAGGGTACCCTTCGCCACACACCGTCAGGTGGCTTGTGGAGTATGGATGTAGATGTAGATGTTGTCAGAAGGAGGCTAGTTTTTGATTACGCTAAGACTTCTATTATTTGGAAAAGAACAACCCGGATTTCTTTATACAATCAGTATGAATTTTATAATTACCTAAGGGACCTCTAACAATGAACAGTAAAAAAAATTGCATTTGCAAATGAAATCATTAATAAATGGGGCAGCTATGAGTTGTATAGAAGACAAGGATGCCACAGTATTCTCTGCTGTAGTAAAGGCTGTTTGACATATATAAAAAATAATATAGCACGGAGGTTAAGAAAGTATAAAGGAAAAGAATAGAATAAGAAATCTGGTAAACACTAAATATATTCAGACAGTTCTCACTAGCAAGTTAGGGCTTATTCATAAACAATATAACTTACATAAGTGCTTTTCTAACTGTATGGTGCGATCAGATTTCAGCCTGCCCTGTGCTGTATCCTTGGTTCACGTCTTTGTCACAAATTAGTCATTACTTTTCTCCTTCGTTAAAGACAATTCTTGCACTGTTCAACACCTTTATAACAATAACTTGCCGATTTACAGTTTCGAACATAAATTACTTGAATTTTATTAATGAATAATGTTGTCTGCACCCTGGCAAGACGGCTCACTTTTTATGGCTTAAAGACGACCTTCTTTACCCTTTAACATTACAAGCAGAAGTATGTTAAAATTTGAAGAGCTACAAAAGTTTTTTTTTACTGTCATCTTTTATTTAGATCGAAGCGGAACGTCAGTTCAGCTTCTGTTAAAATGTTTCTTTGACTACACAATCGATGTATTAGCTTCCGCGCTAGATGCGCATCTTTACAGTTATTAAATTATATAAAACAAATGTCTTTCAAAGAATAGGTCTCATTTCATAAGTTGATCATTTAATATACAGATAGGCGAATGTTTTTCCAAGGGTATTCACAGCTTTCATACTACGGAACTTCCAATAATATTACAAATGCTCCATCATGGAAAAGTTAGTCGCTTGCTAGCATGCTTGCTATCAAGTAGAGAGAGAGCACCGTTTGTTATAGTACTACAAACGGAATGCTACGAGATTGTTTCCATAAATAAAAAAAGTAATATTGTGTGACTAAGATGTGCGGACTTCGTTCTCAGTTATTCTGACTTGAGAACTTGAACTGAAGTGATATTCTGATAGTGTACGATGAGTTAATGATCTTTAATTATTGGAGATATTATTGTTGGACTCAACCTTTATCAAAGTGAACAGTTACAATGAAGAATGGACGTAGTATTGAAGACTGCAATACCTGATTAGCCTTGAGTAGGAAACATTAATACGACCACATGAAGATAATACAAAGACGTGAGTTGTAAAGTCGTCGTAATTGTCACGATCACAGAACTGAAAAGAATCATAATTGATCTGATCCATCGTTGTGAGTGTGGTATGAAGATTATAAACTAACTGCTAAGAAGGAACAATAAAGTTGTTCGTCTGTAATGGAAATCTCGCGTGTTGACTCCATCACTAATTGAACTGTGTGATAGTTGATGATCAAAATAATTAACTGTGAACAGTTTAATTGAAAGAGTGACTTGATGAACATTGAGCACTGAAAGTCCGAGTGTTTTGCCGAAATAATATCATGATGCACAAAAGCAAGATAGCGTTATAGATTATCTCTGGATTTACATCATGCCGTAGTGAACAATTCTGCTATGGGAGCCTTTATATTTTATGAAGTAACAGCTTTTTCATGAGATGAGAAAACATTTTATTTTTTAAGCACAGATCAAAAACTAACAAGAATAAACAACTCGTAACCAAGCCGACTACGGCAAAGATAAATATCTATCAGCTGCAGCTTTCACCCGCTGTTTTTGGCGCAGTGGATAAATGACGTCGCCACATCAGCCCCCCTCCTTTTGAAACCGGGTGCACCAGGTACGTGGGGAAACTTGCACTTGATTTTTCTACCAGCTCTCGTGGAAGCATCTGGTGCAGGCAATGGCTGCTCCTGTTCTGCACTTGCTGCATCCATTGTCCTCTTCTGAAACCGAGGGCTCGGCGTGACTATCTGCTGTTTCTTTGGCCTCCACGTTTGAGGGTGATTTTGCAGACCGAGGAAGGAGTGTACCCTCTTCGGTGTAAGCAGGTTTAAGCCGCTCAATTGAGACTGTCTCTTCTTTACCATCCTTATCGATTTTGAAGCTGTGGCTTCCTCTTGTGATACCCTGTATTGTCCAGAGTAAGGCGAAACAAGCGTCGGGCGCACTGTATCATCCCTAAGCCACACGTGGGACGTTGCTTGCAGGTCTTTATGTAAAAACACTCTCCGGTCTCCATGTCTGACAGGGTTAGTGGGTTTGATGTTTCTCATTCTAACGCTGAGTTGTCTCGCGAATTGCGTGCATAGCTCAGGGACGAACGGCTGTGTAGATGCTGGAACGATAAATTCTCCAGGAACCCTCAATTGCTCGCCATAAACCAATTCTGCGGAAGAGCATTGTAAGTCCTCCTTCACGGCCGTCCTCAATCCGAGTAGGACCAGCGGTAGTGCTTCAGACCATGAAGTGGAACTACACATTAATGCAGCTTTGAGAGTGCGGTGTAGTCGTTCCACCATTCCATTACCAGATGGATGATAGCTTGTGGTGCGTAGATGGTTGCGCCCGCACAGTAGTAAAAGTTCATTGAAAAGTTGGCTTTCAAACTGCCTTCCGCGATCTGTTGTTATGTTTTGCGGAACGCCAAACCTAGAGAACCATGAATGCAACAGTGCTTTTGCAACCGACTCCGCAGAAATGTCTTGTATTACAACTACTTCTGGCCACCTGGTAAAACGATCAATGATTGTGAGCAAATAGCGTTGTTCTGAATAGCATGATAGCGGGCCCACAATGTCCACATGTATATGTGAAAATCTTGCAGATGGCGTCGGGAAGTCAGCAATAGGTGCAAAGACATGTCTGCTGATTTTATTACGCTGGCATGTTAGGCATGCTCGCGCCCATGCACGACAATCTTTTTGTATTCCAGGCCACTACTTTGGAGGAAACTAACATGGCTGTAGCTCGTACTCCTGGATGTGAGAGGTTAAGTAGTGCATTATAAATCTCGCGACGATGTTGTTCTGGTATGTAAGGTCGCTCCTTTCCTTTTGCTACATTCCTGGAAATGGAAAAAAGAACACATTGACGCCGGTGTGTCAGACCCACCATACTTGCTCCGGACACTGCGAGAGGGCTGTACAAGCAATGATCACACGCACGGCACAGCGGACACACCAGGAACCGCGGTGTCGGCCGTCGAATGGCGCTAGCTGCGCAGCATTTGTGCACCGCCGCCGTCAGTGTCAGCCAGTTTGCCGTGGCATACGGGCTCCATCGCAGTCTTTAGCACTGGTAGCATGCCGCGAGAGCGTGGACGTGAACCGTAAGTGCAGTTGACGGACTTTGAGCGAGGGCGTATAGTAGGCATGCGGGAGGCCGGGTGGACGTACCGCCGAATTGCTCAACACGTGGGGCGTGAGGTCTCCACAGTACATCGATGATGTCGCCAGTGGTCGGCGGAAGGTTCACGTGCCCGTCGACCTGGGACCGGACCGGAGCGACGCACGGATGCACGCCAAGACCGTAGGATCCTACGCAGTGCCGTAGGGGACCGCACCGCCACTTCCCAGCAAATTAGGGACACTGTTGCTCCTGGGGTATCGGCGAGGACCATTCGCAACCGTCTCCATGAAGCTGGGCTACGGTCCCGCACACCGTTAGGCCGTCTTCCGCTCACGCCCCAACATCGTGCAGCCCGCCTCCAGTGGTGTCGCGACAGGCGTGAATGGAGGGACGAATGGAAACGTGTCGTCTTCAGCGATGAGAGTCGCTTCTGCCTTGGTGCCAATGATGGTCGTATGCGTATTTGGCGCCGTGCAGGTGAGCGACACAATCAGGACTGCATACGACCGAGGCACACAGGGCCAACACCCGGCATCATGGTGTGGGGAGCGATCTCCTACACTGGCCGTACACCTCTGGTGATCATCGAGGGGACACTGAATAGTGCACGGTACATCCAAACCGTCATCGAACCCATCGTTCTACCATTCCTAGACCGGCAAGGGAACTTGCTGTTCCAACAGGACAATGCACGTCCGCATGTATCCCGTGTCACCCAACGTACTCTAGAAGGTGTAAGTCAACTACCCTGGCCAGCAAGATCTTCGGATCTGTCCCCCATTGAGCATGTTTGGGACTGGATGAAGCGTCGTCTCACGCGGTTTGCACGTCCAGCACGAACGCTGGTCCAACTGAGGCGCCAGGTGGAAATGGCATGGCAAGCCGTTCCACAGGACTACATCCAGCATCTCTACGATCGTCTCCATGGGAGAATAGCAGCCTGCATTGCCGCGAAAGGTGGATATACACTGTACTAGTGCCGACATTGTGCATGCTCTGTTGCCTGTGTCTATGTGCCTGTGGTTCTGTCAGTGTGATCATGTGATGTATCTGACCCCAGGAATGTGTCAATAAAGTTTCCCCTTCCTGAGACAATGAATTCACGGTGTTCTTATTTCAATTTCCAGGAGTGTACATCACACCAAATTCCGTCTGGAACATTTGGGACAGACACACGTCTGAGCTGCAGCGCAGTTCTCTGTTCCTTTATTAGTCGGCGCAAGAAAGGACCTTCTCGTTTAGACGCTAACTCGGTCCAACGAACTGAATTTAAACTGGCACAATTCCTAGACTGGCAATCTGCGACCAGGTTGTCTTTTCCTGAAATGTGACGCACGTCAGTTGTGAACTGTGCAATGAACTCGACTTGTCTGCACTGACGTGGTGAATTTAGCTCTGTGTCTCGTTGAAATATAGCTACTAACGGCTTGTGATCGGTAAAAATTGCAAAGTGCCTCCCTTCGACAGACGTGAGAAAATGCTTTATGGCTAAGTAAATAGCAAGCAACTCACGGTCAATAGCAATCCATTTTTGCTGCTGTCGAGTCAGATTTTTAGAGAAAAATGCGAGCGGCTGCCATCTGCCATCAACTTCTTGCTGAAGCGCTGCACCCACTGCTGTTTGGCTCGCATCAACCATGAGCGCTAAAGGAGCGCTCAATCTCGGATGTCCCAGTAGTGTTGCCCGAGAAAGACATTTCTTTAAGTCATGGAAAGCTGCTTCAGCATCTGAACTCCATGGGATTTTACGATTTCCTGTTGTATTTTTACCTGCAAGTAACGTTGTGAGTGGCTCTTGGGCGGCAGCTAATTTAGGTAAGTGACGTCTGTAATAGTTGAGCATACCTAAAAATCTGCGAAGTCCTTTATAAGTTGTGGGAAGGGGCATCTGTTGTACTGCTTCAACCCGCTCAGGCAAAGGTGACAGGCCTGCTGCTGAAACCAAATATCCCAGGAACTTAACCTCGCGTTTTCCAAACGTGCACTTTGTTTCGTTAATAATAATGCCATACTCTGTCAGACGGCGGAAAAGCTGCGGCAGATGTTCGACATGCTGATATACAGAACCAGAGAATACTAAAATGTCGTCCATATAACAAAATACGAATGGTAATTCTCGAAGCACCTCATGCATGAATTTTTGCCATGTTTGGGCAGCGTTTCTGAGGCCAAATGGCATAAAATTGTACTCAAACCGAATGGTGTGATAACTGCTGTTTTTTGTAATGTCAGATGGAGCCATGGGAATCGGGGAAAATGCTTTGGCGCAATCAATCACACTAAATATTTTGGCATTGCTAATCGTACTGCTAAAATCAGTCACATTGGGTACTGGGTAGCCGTCGGGAATCGTGCGGGCATTGAGCGCCCTGTAGTCTCCACATACTCTCCATGAATTGTCTTTTTTACGGACCATGTGAATTGGAGATGCCCATGAACTATCAGACCTACTTACAATACCTGTTTTTAGAAGTCTGTCGAACTCAGCTCGCGCCGCGAGCAGCTTCTCTGGAGGCAGACGCCGCGGGCGTAAGGCAACGGGTTGACATTGTGTCGTGCTGATGTGGTGTTGAGTATTGTGTCTGCATTTCCTGGTTGCGTTGACGGGTTCGGTAAGTGCTGGAAAGTCTTGAAGCAGTTTACGAAAAAGTGATTCCTCCGACAGTGCTTTGATATTGCCTACAGTATACGAATCGTTACGACTGTCGGGTGTCTTCTTGCGTGACGCACACGTGTGCGCCCCGCTTAGTTGCGGGTACGAAATAGTATCACAATATCCCGACGCGGAAGACGCGGTAGAGGAGCCGGAAATCTTCGTACGGAAAGACACGGGCACATCGCACTGCACTTGAACCGACGTGGAAGACGCAGTAGGCAATATCCCTTCTGTGGGAACTGTCACCAAACGACGGTTAACCAGGTCGGGCATAAGTCGGTAGTTCCGTAAAAAGTCCGCTCCAATTATAGGACTCGGCACATCAGCAACCACAAAAGTCCATTTTGGATGGAAGTTAGAATTCAGATGTAATGCCAACTGTTTCTCACCATAGGTAGATATTCTGGAATTGTTTGCCGCAGTCAGCACATGTTGTGTTGTTGTCTTGGATAAACACTGACTTCTCAACCTGTGTCAATCAGAAACTTCTCACGTGAAGAGAGGTCCAACACGAACAATCGGTGTGATTGGTTGACTGCAGATACCGTGGCGTTTTCACCTCTTTGAATCACGCTATGACTCGGGCGCCTATGTTGTTGTTGACGAACGTTAGCGCCCTTTAACGCCCGCCTTTTAAGTTTGGGTAGCTGCAGGGTTGAATACATTGAAGGGCAGTGTTACCGAAGCGTCTGTGGTACCAGCACCATTGATCTGTCAAATCCTGTTGGATAGCATTTCTTCGTCTTTTCCAACTGCGACTTCGTAGCTGGTGGTGGTGTGAAGTTACTTGCACGTTGAGTTTTGCCACTTGTGCTGCCAGTTGCTGTATGGTGGGCTCGGTCGATGAGCACTGCTGTTGGGAAGTATTATTGCATGTTCCTGGCTCACTGGCGTTAGATTCCATCACACTACACCTTCTTGGGCCTCTATCCTGGCTGTAGTTGAATTCGGAACACGCAGAAACTTCGGTTAAGGTGTTTGCGATGGTGTCTGCCTTTTTTGCTAAGACTTGCAATGGTAAGTCTGCTTCTGCTGCAATGACGGCACGTATGTTGGCAGCCAAATTAGACGTAAAGACTCTTCAGGTAGGAGTTCCAGGCCGGCTAACGTACGTAAGGCTTTGAGTACTTGTGAAGGAGTCTTGTCGCCCAAATCTTCGTATGCGAAAATTTTTTGTAGTCGCAAATCTGGTGACAACGTATAATGCTGTATGAGAGCTTCCTTTAGCACAAAGTAATTTTGTTGCGACAAGGTTTCTTCTACTTGCTCTATCACTTCTAAATTTAGATGTGAAACCAGTATATTAAATTTGTCAATGTTGTTAGACACCCCACGCTGCCGAAATATGCATTCAGCCTGCGTAAACCAAGGCTGGTGGCGCGTCGGACAGAACGCGGGAAGCTTAACGTTTCCGTGTCGCGCGTAGGTGCTCCCATCTTTTGCGTTAACATCTGTCGTTCCATTTTGTGGCGAATCAAAGGGCGTGGACCGCGATCCTTGGTCGAACAGACTGTAGTCTTCAGTCTTGATTTCACTGCCCCATGCTTTTGTCTCTGAATTCATTATTCTCGTCGGTATATATATTTTCTTTATGCTTCTGCTACGATTTTTCAGGGTCACCACTATGGGAGCCTTTATATTTTATGAAGTAACAGCTTTTTCATGAGATGAGAAAACATTTTATTTTTTAAGCACAGATCAAAAACTAACAAGAATAAACAACTCGTAACCAAGCCGACTACGGCAAAGATAAATATCTATCAGCTGCAGCTTTCACCCGCTGTTTTTGGCGCAGTGGATAAATGACGTCGCCACACTGCTTAGTAATGTAACAACAACTACTGATACTGAACCGCAAATAAATTTTTCCTTGCTTCAGTGGTGTGAAACGTCACCGGCGACGAATGATTCACTCAATACTGCAATAACTAACTAACCGGGCATAGCATATCATCATAAAACCATAACAGACAATTAACCCTTTCACTGCGCATTTACTCCCAGTGGCTCCCGCCCTGTGCATGTTATTTTCACCCTGTGCGTGTATATACAACTGTAGCAGACTACCGTTATTATTGAGATAAAAATGAGACGCAAAGTCCAGTTTTGTCGGTGTAAACCATTTCCTTTTTTAAAATCTTTGCCCAGAAAGTCTTATTTTGTTCAAAACAGTTACTTTATTAGGAGAAAAAAATACAAAACATGTTACATTAGTAATACCTCAAACAAAAATTCAAACATAAAGGCACATTACATTTTACACAAATGTATCTTGTGTCACTTCGTTTACCTTGTTTTGCACATGCAATACACCTTCTCTGGGCGACCTTCTTCTTTGAAGCTCCTGGGATTAGCGAGATAAAGTGGCGCTCGGCTAGGCATAAGGGATTGTCACCATAAGCCGATCTCCTTCCATGACGTCCCTCTGTTTGCGGCTGGTTTATTTCCTTGATAAGTTTCTGTTGAAAATCAGATACTGAAATATTTCGTCCCGTTTGCGTTTTATATATTGCATGCGCATTGAGCAGAGACAGATCCACCAAATGAAAAAATACTTTTTTATACCATTTTACAGTTTTTCGTATACATTCTACTGAACTTAGCATCATATCACCCATGTCGACGGCCACAGTATTTTCAGTGTAGCTTAAGATGCAAACTGGTTTTGTTTTTGGTTCATTCATGGTTCTGTCAATTTTGTCAGTCGCTGTAATTTAGCTTGTATGAAGAGTTGAAAGCATCCTCACTTCCCGCTTGTCCTGCCACTTCAGAGCAAGAAGTTTATCTTTTGATATAAGCTCGATCTCGCCTTTTCTAAGTTTTTTTGATAAAGCAGGCATGCCTTTGCAGCATGTTCTCACAGTTCCACAGGCATTAGTCACTCTGTCATGCAAATAAGAAAATAACGTTCGGCTAGTGTACCAATTGTCAAAATATAATGTGTGACCTTTACCAAGATAACGTTCAAGTAAAGTGAGAACAATGCTTCCAGGTATTTCAACATTTACACCAAAGTCAGTTTTTTTTTTTTTTTTTTTTTTTTTTTGCATCTGTTGCTGCAGTCATATAAATAATAAAGTAAAGAATATAACCAGTTTCACAATCACATAACACAAAAAATTTTACACCAAATCTGTGGCGTTTGGAAGGAATGTACTGCTTGAAGAAGACACGACCTTTGAAGAGAACTAAACTTTCGTCAATGCACAAATTTTTAAAAGGATAGAAAGCACCTGGAAATACTTTTCTTAAGTGATTCACAAGTCAACGTAATTACCAGATTTTGTCATCTCCAGGGTCCTTACTGTTATCAGCAAAATGTAACATTCGAAGTAACAGAAGATATCTATCTCTCGGCATGATTTGCGCAAACATTGGAGTAGACAGTAACTGATGATTGGTCCAATAACTGTTTATTTCATTTTCTCTCACTTGAGCCATCAGAAAATTTTCAGCAAGGAAACAGTAAACTTCGTCACTGTTTGTGTTTTTCCAATGTCGCAGTCTTGATTTTTCACTGCCATCATTGCAAAGGTGTTCATAATATAAATTACATTGATCAGCTATGTCGCTTACAATTTCTTGGCTTAAAAAACTTGGAAGCAGTCGTATACAGTACATAAATCATCTAAATTGACAATTTTGCAACTGAAACCACTGTTCTCGAAATTATACGCTTTAGGGTCCAAATCAGTCTTTTCATCCAAAATCAACTGTTTTGTGTCTCTTAGGAGATTTTTCAGGCTTACACTCAGTCTTTTCTTCGGAATCGGAGAAAGAATCGACGATAACATCAAAATCTGAATCTCTGCATTTACTGGTTAAACGTTTGTTGGTTCACAAATTTTTTTTATATTTGTGGCGACAGATTTATCTGCCAGCTCGTCATCATCATTATTTGGCCACCTATGATCAGCTGGATTGGGCATGATGATATCCTCGTCGTCACTTTGGTTTAGAGTATTCAGCAGCTCATTGTCTGTAAACAGACGGTAACGTCGCGTCATTTTATTTGGTAAAGCGGAAACGGCCGCTCACAAACTAGGTAATATAGCGATACAAATGAACTCAGCAGAAAGAGAATTCAGCATTCAGTAGTTGTTCTGGTATTTCCTAGTATTCCAACTATTAAACTGCGTACTTGCACAACAATTACCTCTGACTCGCTGGCCCGATTGTCGGCGTTATACGTAACTACACGACTGTACCAGGGAACCGCTGTAAGTATTTTGTATAGTAAATATCTATTGGTTATGACCTATAGGTTAAAACTGAAGAAACTGCAAAAAAGGTGGGAATTTAAGGACATGGGATCTGGATAAGCTGAAAGAACCAGAGGTTGTACAGAGTTTCAAGGAGAGCATAAGGGAACAATTGACAGGAATGAGGGAAAGAAACACAGTAGAAGAAGAATGGGTAGCTCTGAGGGATGAAGTAGTGAAGGCAGCAGAGGATAAAGTAGGTAAAAAGACGAGGGCTGCTAGAAATCCTTGGGTAACAGAAGAAATATTGAATTTAATTGATGAAAGGAGAAAATATAAAAATGCAGTAAATGAAGCAGGTAATATGGAATACAACCGTCTCAAAAATGAGATCGACAGGAAGTGCAAAATGGCTAAGCAGGGATGGCTAGAGGACAAATGTAAGGATGTAGAAGCTTATCTCACTAGGGGTAAGATAGATACTGCCTACAGGAAAATTAAAGAGACCTTTGGAGAGAAGAGAACCATGTGCATGAATATCAAGAGCTCAGATGGCAACCCAGCTCTAAGCAAAGAAGGGAAAGCAGAAAGGTGGAAGGAGTATATAGAAGGTTTATACAAGGGCGATGTACTTGAGGACAATATTATGGAAATGGAAGAGGATGTAAATGAAGACGAAATCGGAGATACGATACTGCATGAAGAGTTTGACAGAGCACTGAAAGACCTGAGTCGAAACAAGGCCCCCGGAGTAGACAACATTCCATTAGAGCTACTGACGGCCTTGGGAGAGCCAGTCCTGACAAAACTACCATCTGGTGAGCAAGATGTATGAGACAGGCGAAATACCCTCAGACTTCAAGAAGAATATAATAATTCCAATCCCAAAGAAAGCAGGTGCTGATAGATGTGAAAATTACCGAACTATCAGTTTAATAAGTCACAGCTGCAAAATACTAACGCGAATTCTTTACAGACGAATGGAAAAACGGGTAGATGCGGACCTCGGGGAGGATCAGTTTGGAACCAATACTGACCTTACGACTTATCTTAGAAGAAAGATTAAGAAAAGGCAAACCTACGTTTCTAGCATTTGTATACTTAGAGAAAGCTTTTGACAATGTTGACTGGAATACTCTCTTTCAAATTCTGAAGGTGGCAGGGGTAAAATACAGGGAGCGAAAGGCTATTTACAATTTGTACAGAAACCAGATGGCAGTTATAAGAGTCGAGGGGCATGAAAGGGAAGTGGTGGTTGGGAAAGGAGTGAGACAGGGTTGTAGCCTCTCCCCGATGTTATTCAATCTGTATATTGAGCAAGCAGTGAAGGAAACAAAAGAAAAATTTGGAGTAGGTATTAAAATTCATGGAGAAGAAGTAGAAACTTTGAGGTTCGCCGATGACATTGTAATTCTGTCAGAGACAGCAAAGGACTTGGAAGAGCAGTTGAACGGAATGGACAGTGTCTTGAAAGGAGGATATAAGATGAACATCAGCAAAAGCAAAACGAGGATAATGGAATTTAGTCAAATTAAATCGGGTGATGCTGAGGGGATTAGATTAGGAAATGAGACACTTAAAGTAGTAAAGGAGTTTTGCTATTTGGGGAGCAAAATAACTGATGATTGTCGAAGTAGAGAGGATATAAAATGTAGACTGGCAATGGCAAGAAAAGCGTTTATGAAGAAGAGAAATTTGTTAAAATCGAATATAGATTTATGTATCAGAAAGTCGTTTCTGAAAGTATTTGTATGGAGTGTAGCCATGTATGGAAGTGAAACATGGACGATAACTAGTTTGGACAAAAAGAGAATAGAAGCTTTCGAAATTGGTGCTACAGAAGAATGCTGAAGATTAGATGGGTAGATCACATAACTAACGAGGAGGTATTGAATAGGATTGGGGAGAAGAGAAGTTTGTGGCACAACTTGACTAGAAGAAGGGATCGGTTGGTGGGACATGTTCTGAGGCATCAAGGGATCACAAATTTAGCATTGGAGGGCAGCGTGGAGGGTAAAAATCGTAGAGGGAGACCAAGAGATGAATACACTAAGCAGATTCAGAAGGATGTAGGTTGCAGTAGGTACTGGGAGATGAAGATGCTTGCACAGGATAGAGTGGCATGGAGAGCTGCATCAAACTAGTCTCAGGACTGAATACAACAACAACAACAGTATATATACATCTGGAGCACTCAAGTGATTAGCGTATATTTATGTCTGGAGCAGTGAAAGGGTTAAAATCAGCAGTTCGCATCGCTGAGATGACTGCTTGTACTCGCAAATGGACTTTAATACATTACACGAGGAACAATTTCCTTTAGAGATTTTTAGGTGCTGTTCCACGTTATCCAACGGGGACAGCCATCACTGCGTGTCACATCTCCATTCCACCGACCGAGCTGTAGCAGTAGCGGCACAACATCAACAGCGACAACAAAAGGGGAGAGGGGACGTCACATCATCCCCACTGCACAAGGTCGCTTCTCCCATCATGCACTTCTGCTCACAGTCTGGCCTTGGCAGCCAGAGACTGTTGTTATGTGCATGTGAGTTGCTTTTGTGTCAGTGAGTGTGTGTGTGTTGCCTAATTTGATGAGGCCCATTTGCCTGAAAGCATTGTTTGATAGTCTTTTTGTTGTACCTGTCTGCGACTCAGCATATTTGCTACATAGTGAGTAGGAACTGTTATTTTTACAGTATTTCCTACATCTAAGGTTGTTAAAATCTTGTGTAATATTTAAGTTTAATACACAACTTTAGAATGGTGGGCGGTTGACTATGAAATACCTGTAAAAATGTGATTAGAAGGTGTGTTCACCATTGTTCTAGAAGAGAGAGGTCTTGTGCCTTTATCAATATATTCTCTTTTTGAGTTTCTACCACAAGGACTATGATGAATGGTCTTTGAGAAAAATAAATGAAATGTCAGCTACATAATCATGCAGTTCAGGAATCAAATTATTACATAAATCATAGAGTAGTTTCCTCCCCATTAGTAATGAAGTCAACATTGCAATAGGACCCAGCTATGTTCAGCTCACAACTTATCTGGACATAAAGGCCTGGGGTGATGGTAGTGAACCAGGGAGTTGTGACATCAGTGACTTCTTTTGTTCTCTCTTCTTGTGGATGGAGACTTATAAAGTCTTCTTGGACATTTGTTGAGTTTACTCACCTTGCTGTATGGTATTTTTGTGCGTTAATTAATTTGTCCATAATCTGCTCCTAATGGAGTTTTTTAAAAACTATCCAGCAATGGAAAAATCAGGATGGAATAATGACAGTGTTGCAGTGGTGATGCAGACAGTCTTTTCGTTGTGCCTCTCTGTTGTGTCACTAGGTCCTCCCATCGGGTAGACCATTTGCTGGGTACAAGTCTTTTGATTTGATGCCACTTCGGCGACTTGCGCATCGATGGGGATGAAATGATGATGATTAGGACCACACAACCCCCAGTACCTGAGCGGAGAAAATCTCTGACCCAGCCAGGAATTGAACCCAGGCCCTTAGGATTGACATTGCTGACCACTCAGCTACTGGGGGTGGACTGTGCCTCTCTGTGATTCAGCATCTTTGCTGTATGGTGAGTAGCAAATATACTTTTCCTAATAGTGTCTTTTAATTTTTTAAAGATGATATTGCCACAATAAAAATAAATTAATAGGAATGTTTGTGTACTCAGTGTGGCCTGTTACTTCCCTTGGGGTGTCCAGGCAGAGAAATTGTGCAGTACCTTTCACACCAACCAGTAATTCCTCTACCTGTGGCTTCATAATACTAAACTTCCTTCACATAGCTATTCTGGCCCATTATTCACTTGGCCTGTGCTGCCATATTGTATAATGAAAGCAGGCCAGTTAATAATATTATCAGAAGGAAAGTTACTACTCACAATATAGCGGAGATGCTGAGTCCCAGACAGGCACAACAAAAAGATTTTCACACTTACAGCTTTCAGCCAATGGCCTTTGTCAACAACAGACACATATGCACACAGTCACTCAGGCAAACGGAACTCACACACGTCTGCAGTCTCAGGCAACTGAAACCACACTGCGAGCAGCAGCACACATACATCTCCCCTATATGGTGAGTAGCAACTTTCTTCCTGATAATATTGTTACGTTGCAAAGTAAAATTAACATTAGATCTCGTGTTTCACTGGTACAGTTAGAATATAGATAGATGTGCAGTTTGATTAAAAATATTAATGTTAAATTCAAAAATAATGGATCAGACTGATACAGGTTCAGCCCAAGTCTTCCCTCCCTCCTTCTCTCTCTCTCTCTCTCTCTCTCTCTCTCTCTCTCTCTGTGTGTGTGTGTGTGTGTGTGTGTGTGTGTGTGTGTGTGTGTGTGTGTGTGTCTGTTTGTATTCCGCAGATCTGATCCCGCAGATCTGATCACGACTGACAGCTCACAGAGAAATGAAGTGTATCAAAATATACAATGACTGGAAAAAGTTGCATCACAAAAAGAAAATTAATACAGAATAAGGAAACTTTGGGACTTCATTTGTCTAGGTAACTTATTTAAGTGACTAACATTGCAAGATTACAGCTTAATATAAGTACAAGATAAGTCACTACGAATGGAAATGCTGGTACCTTAATAACCAGTGTAACCACCAGAATGTTGAATACAAGCATTCAAACATGCATGCATTGTTGTGTCAGATACTGGATGTCAGTTTGTGGGCCGCAGCTACATGCCTGTTCTGTTTGGTCGATCATTACAGGTTGTAGATGATGCTGGAGTTGTCATCTGATGATGTCTCATTTGTGCTCGATTGGAGACAGGTCTGATGATTGTGCAGGAGAAGGCAACATGTCATCACTCTGTAGAGCATGTTGGGTTATAACAGTGGTATGTGGGTGAGTGTTATCCTGCTATAAAACACTCTCTGGAATGCTGTTCATGAATAGCAGCACAACAGGTCGAATTACCAGACTGATGTACAAATATGCAGCCAGGGTGCATGGGATAACCATGAGTGTGTTCCTGCTGTTATACAAAATTGCACCCCAGACCATAACTCCAGGTGTAGGTCCAGTGTGTTTAGCATGTAGACAGGCTGGTTGCAGGCCCTCAACTGGCCTCCTAACACACATGTCCATCACTGGCACTGAGGCATTAGAAAACACAACTTACCTCCACCCTTCCCTCCAGTGAGCTCTTGCTTGACACCACTCAAGTCACAAATGCTGGTGGTTCAGGATCAGTGAAATGCATGCTACAGGTTGTTTGGCACAGAGCTTTCCTTGAAGTAAATGATTTGTAATAGTTTTGTTGTGTCACTATGGTGCCAACTGCTGCTCAGATTGCTGCTTCAGATTCAATATGAAGTGCCAGAGCCACACATCAAATACGATGGACTCCCCTTTTGGTGGCATCATGTGGCTATATAGAACCTGGTCTTCTTGCAATCATATATTCCTGTGACCACCACTGCCAGCAGTCATGTACAGTTTCTGCTTTCTTGCAGAGTCTTTCTGCAGTATTGCAGAAGGAATATCCAACTTCTCACACACCTATTACGCAACCATGTTCAAACTCAGTGAGGTGTTGATAATGGGGTCTTAGTCATCTTAAAAGCATTCTTGACTAACTTCAAGTCACCACATCAAATTTCAAAGGTAACTAACACTCTCAATTGTTACAGTATGTATTTGAGGCAAAGCTGATTTGCACCTTCATATGTAACTGTTACAAAATTTGAATAGACATCATTTTTCAGATGTACAAACATGCCTACCAGCCTTAGTTTATGTCATACAATGTCTATTAGTGCTGCAATTTTTTTTTTTTTGGTCAATGTACATGATGACTTATCTGAGGTTCAGCCCGAATGATCCACTTCTGACATGTATAAAAGCTGCTACGACAACATATGTTCTTTTTTAGAGTCACATGGCATACTGTTATCCAGACTTTAAACTGCTACAAACAAGTGTTGTATACTAATTAGTATAGATGCCACTTTTTTCAGAAAATCGACTGCCGCTCAAAAACTTCTGTCCAGCTGCTTTTTGTTTAACACAACATACTTGACAATTATGTTAGTTTAGAGCTTACTGTTAAAGAATATCATTTATTTAATACAATGGAAAACCCAGGATGGAATGTAACAGTATTATGAAAAGGATAGTTACTACTCACCATATAGTGGAGATGCTGAGTCATAGGTAGGCACAACAAAAAGACTGTCAGACTATGAGCTTTCAGCCAACAAGGCCTTATTAGAAATAGACAATATACACACACAAACACACTCATGCAAACACAACTCACACACAAATGTCCACAGTCTCTGACTGCTGAGGCCAGACTGTGAGCAGTAGCACATGAGGGTAGAGACAACTGAGTGGTGTGGGTATTGAGGAGGTTGAGGCGGGGAGGGGGAGCGACAGTAGGATAGGGGTGGTGTTGGTAAAGTGCTGCTTATGTGAGCATAAAAGGATAAGATGGAGAGTGGGTAGGGCAACTAGGTGCAGTTGGAAGGTTAGAAGGAGGGCAAGGTGTTGGGAGGGGGTTACCAGTAAAAGAGGAAGTAAAAACAAATTGTGAGTTTGTTGGTGGAATAGAGGGCTGTGAAGTGCAAGGGAATGAGCTAGATGGGTAAGGACAATGACTAATGAAGGCTGAGGCCAGGACGGTTACAGAAATGTAGGGTACACTTAGGGAGATTTACTAAATACACAGTTCAGAAAAGCTGGTGTTGGCAGAAAAGATCCAGCTGGCACAAAATGTGAAGCAGTCATTGAAATGAAGAACATCAAGTTGTTTTGCATGCTCAGCAATGGGGTGGCCGACTGTTTCTTGACTACAGTTTGTCAGTGGCCATTCACGTGTACAGAAAACTCCTTGGCTATGTCCACAAAAAATGCAGCACAGTGGTTGCAGCTTTGCTTGTAGATCACATGACTGGTTTCACAGGTAGCCCTGCCTTGAAGGGATGTGTGATGTTTGTGACCGAACTGGAATAGGTGGTGATGGGAGGATGTATAGGACAGATCTTGCATCTAGGTCGATTGCCGGGATATGAGGCAAGAGTCAGTGAACTGCGAGCAGGGGTTGTGTAGGACAGTCATTATGTGGGTTCAGCTGGTGGCAGAATACCACTGTGGGAGGGGTAGGAAGGGGGAAGGATACTGGATAGAACACTCCTCATTTCAAGGAATGATGAGAAGTAGCCAAAACCTTGGCGGAGAATGTGATTCAGTTGCTTTAGTCCTTGGTGGTACTGAGTCAAGAGGGGAAAGCTCTTCTGTGGGTGAATAGTGGGACTTAGTGAGGTGGTGGATGACTGGACAAATAAGTTATGGGTATCTGTTTTTGTACAAGTTTGTGAGGGTAGTTATGGTCTACGAAGGCCCCAGTGGGACCCTCATTATATTTCAGGAGGGACTGCTCATCACTGCAGGTGCAATGGCCATGGGTGGCTAGGATGTATGGAAGGAACTTCTTGGTGTGAAATGGGTGGCAGTGGAAATATTGGTGGTGATTTGGCCTATTCATGGGGCATCTAGAGGAACCTTTCTGGAACACCCTGAACCTCAAACCCCTTACCTAATTCAGATTCATTGATGGCATCTTCATGATCTGGATCAAGGGTGAGGACACCCTATCCACATTCCTCCAGAAACTCAATACCTTCTCCCCCATTCATTTCAACTGGTCCTCCTCATCCAACAAGTCACCATCCTTGATGTTTTCTTCCACCTCAAAGATGTCTACATTCATACCTCCATCCAAATCAAACCTACCAACCAGCCAAAATACCTCCTCTCCAACAGCTGACACCCATTCCATACCAAGAAGTATATTCCATACAGCCTGGATACCTGTGGCCATCACATCTGTAGTGATGAGCAGTCTCTCTCAAAATGAACCAAGGTTCTAATTGAAGTCTTCACAAACCATTTTGCCCAGGTAGGTCCATTGTGTCTAGCATGCAGACTGGTTGGTTTCAGGTTCTCAACTGGCCTCCTCCTAACCAACAAACGGCCATCACTGGCACTGAGGCAGAACCAATTTTAATCAGAAAACACCACCTATCTCCATCCTTCCCTCTACATCTACATCTACACCCATACTCCACAAGGCACCTGACAGTGTGTGGTACTTTGAGTTCCTCTATCGGTTCTCCCTTCTATTACAGTCTCTTATTGTTCATGGAAAGAAAGATTGTTGGTATGCCGCTGTGTGGGCTCTAATCTCTCTGATTTTATCCTCATGGTCTCTTCGCGAGATATACGTAGGAGGGAGCAACATACTGCTTGAGTCCTTAGTGAAGGTATATTCTCAAAACTTCAACAAAAGCCCATACCCAGCTACTGAGTGTCTCTCTTGCAGAGTCTTCCACTGGAGTCTATCTATCATCTCTGTAATGTTTTCGTGATTACTAAATGATTCTGTAACAAAGCGTGCTGCTCTCCGTTGGATCTTCTCTATCTCTTCTATCAACCCTATCTGGTACGGATCCCACACTGGTGAGCAGTATTCAAGCAGTACAGGTGTACTGTAACCTACTTCCATTGTTTTCGGGTTACATTTTCTTCTTCCCATGAATCTCAGTCTGGTATCTTCTTTCCCGACGATTAATTTTCTGTGGTTATTCCATTTTAAATCACTCCTAATGCCTACTCTCAGATAATTTATGAAATTAACTGCTTCCAGTTGCTGACGTGCTATATTGTAGCTAAATGATAAAATTGAGCTCTCACTTGAGATCACTGAAGTCACAAATACTGGTGGTTCAGGATCTGTGGAATGCATGCTACAGGTTCTCTGACACAGAGTTTTCATTGAAGTAAATGATTTGTAACAGTTTTGTTGTGTCACTGTGCTGCTCAGATTGCTGCTGCAGATTTAATACGAAATGTTATGCCACACATCAAACACAATGGTCTCCGCTCACAGTAGTGTCATGTGGTCATTTGGAGCCTGGTCTTCTTGCGACCATACATTCCTGTGACCATTGCTGCCAACAATCATGTACAGTGGCTACATTCGTGCAAAATCTTTCGCTCCTATCAAAAGTTTTCCATCAGAGAATTTACATCCAGTGGATTTTCTGCACCACCATAGATATAGTTGTGTGTCACGCATGAATGATAATCAAAAAATTAAGTCTGTTAAAAGAGGCCTTGAAGGCAAAGCTCTGTCACTGGTAAATTTAACTTTATATCAAAGTTTCAAGAATTTTTTTAAAATAAATTGTGTTTGGGAGCTGAACAGTGGAAAATCAAAATTGAATTTTTGGATTGGTCCTAATTATAGGAACAGGGACAGTGCTTTGAAAGAGTTTCATAAGAAACGACTTAAAAAATTAACATACCTTGACAAACCATCTGATGAAGTTATCTTGACTGATCCACTTGCAAGGAGATTACCACAAAGGTTGTAGTGGGATTTAGTACATGGAACTGATGATCGCCTTGAACAATTTTTCTGATATGTTTTCAGGCTGGATAGGGGAGTAGAAAGAAGTATGTACCATAATAACTGGAATGATAGAAATCACAATGTGAATAAAGAGAGATAATGATAAGTTATATCAGGATCAAAGTGTTAACAGAGAGAGAAATTTTGAACAATGGCAGGATAGGAATAATGCAAATAACCATGGGCATTTTAATAGAAGAAACAATCATAGAAGTAACTACTCAGGAAGTGGCAGTTTACCTCAAGGAATGTTCACAGTTTTGGGGTGAGTAAACGCAACATGCACAGGACCCATAAGTTACACTTACAATTAGAGAATAATAGCAGAGTTAATGATATGGCACAGATATCTGAAATTTAACAGAAGGAATGCCAAATTTCTCATTTATGTTTTTATCTAAAGTTTTGGTAGTTCTGTATGATGTAGTAAACAATCAAACAAAATTTGGTGTGAGTCTGGTTATTGTTGCAAGCAATTTATATATGTTTATATGTCAACAATAGAATTTAAATTACAAAAAAATTACTGATTTCACTCTATAATGAAAGATACTTACTAGGAATAGTAAAAATAAAGTAGAAAATCAGTTACATACTGAAAACTGAGCACAAAATATGATCTGGTGTTATATTCTTTAAAACTGAGGGCCAACCTTTTTCCTTTATAGAAATGCAGATTATATTCATGTATGTTAATGGTAATTAGGTAAAAGTGAAAAATTGAATTCTAAGGAGGCAGATGGCAAAGCTAGAGGACAAGTAAAAATATCCCAGCTTGGTTTGTAACATCACCCACTCATTGGTTTGACCAGACAGATATTGCAAATAGCTAACTGAACAATTCAATGACCACAAGTGAACCCAGACATTGAGTTTAAAATCTACAGACATAAAAAATTTACATAAAAAATCTTATTAAAAACTACAGGAAATATGTTTTCAAATTCTAACTTATATGAACTGGCCATACAAAAATCCTCATACCTAATATTTGCATACAGTCCATTGTACAATGACACAAAAGATCCACAAGTTATACTTTTAATAAAAATTATGCATCTTCATCATAAGTGATGTCCTTTTTGGGTAAGTGGAGAATACATTTAAATATACATATCATTTGATACAGGTCCTGTCCTGCTTCAAATAATAAATTTGCATGTGTTGCAATACACAGAAAATTTCACTTGCTCACTGTTTGGTAATATTCACAAGCACTTTCACTCTTTCAATGAGCTTTACACACTTTCTCACCAAATTGTCCATGCCTTCAACAGGTCCAAGTGGCAGTTAGTAAGGAAACCCACTGCTATCAGTTCCCTTGGAGGTGGTTCTCCTCTGCCATAGTACATGAAAAAAATCAGACAAAATACCCTACTTTTGGTACACTTATACTTCTAACTTAAGTCTAAGAAAAAAATATGTAACACTAATGGCAAATGATAGTCATTACATCATAAATATGTATGTTACATAGTTCTCATAACATTACAATAATCAAGACTAAGATCTGACTATAGTACGAAAGGTGTGGACTAGTAATTTTTTTAAATCAAGTGCTCATTACACTGCAAAACATTAGTCTAATTGATAACTCTTTCTGAAACTGGTTAATCTTGAAAGATTTGGGTCCTCTTTCCCATTTGCCAAATAGCAAAATCTCAAGATGGGAATTACCTCTAGTAAAAACTCAAGATGTGCATTACTATAGATTTACTAGTCATTACATAATGAAAAAAAGACTAGAGTCACCATTACATAACTTAATTACTACACAAATCAAAATTAACTCTCATTACTGATCAGACAAAATTATCACTTAGAAAAAGTATTATTTGCTTGACATTCTAGACTGAAGGGCGGTATACATACAAATCTTGTTTACTCTTTCCACATGCATTACTCCAGGGAACTATGTTCTGAAGTTGGAATTCCTTAATGTTAGAAAAGGTTGTATCATGACACAGATAGATGGATATTTCACATACACTGATTGCACTAAACACTAACACATCTACTATATCACAATTAATGTTAAGATATAGTATTGAAGATGATTTTTACTGTATATTACTTCTGCTGCTACACCAAATTATACTAATTTCACACATGAGCTGATTACTTTGATGTTAATTATCCTCCACATATGCTGACAGCTTTCATTTTCTGTTTACCTTACCTCCTTTCATTCACCACTGTACCAATTTCTTATTTCCATCCTCTTATAACTGCATTACTTATCACTAATGCAACATAATGCATATAAATAATACTGGAGAAACTTTTTCTAAAATATTTCTATACTACAGAATCCTACTGCACAAAATTACGTGAAAGTAGAAAGATATAATGATTCTAATTTATCTATAAACTATAGATAGAATAGGAGAAGAGTCTAACTACCTCAGGAAACATGAAAAATGAGACAGACAGCTGGGGTAAGCATTATTGCCACATAATGAGTCCAACACAGAATGATGAACCCCCTACTTGCTAACTGCACAAGAAATTAATTTGAAATATTACATCAATGCTTTGAAATTTTCAATTACCAAGAGAGTGCATTCCAACAGCTGTACTGCCAATTCCACAGTTAATAGTGTAGTGGGTGCTATTAAAACTTGGCGAGATCTTTCCAAGTGATTTATTGATTTTTAGATACAGTGCCCTCATTTCTCTTGGTCTGCACCACAGGGCCCTACAAGCACCCCAGCGGTCCATGTAGTGCAATGCTGTGTTGATGCAGCCTTGTACACCAGTGAAGTTGCGTCGTCATCAGGATGCCAGGAGTTGGCTCAGTAGTCGGCGTCCCTGCCAATTCAGTGCTACTCGGTGTGAGCTGCAGGTGGCCAGCTGCATCCTTCTTCTTGCCGGCATGGCTGAGATCACTGAAACAACAAGCACCTGTGATCCAGCGTCCGAATTTGCAGCCCTCGCCTTAGAATGCCTTCGGTGTGTCTTGGGAGCCAGGACGAATGCCTGCAGTAGCGAACCATGGAGTGGCCCATGGCTGGCTACAGACCCACATCAGCCTCAGAAGCTCTAACCAGTGACCCACCATGGACTATAATGCTGGTGCCACATCTGCTGCTGCGTGTAGCTGGTGGGGTGACACACCCCGCCACCCAGGAGAGCTGCCACACTTGAATGAATCTCTTTAGAAAATGGCATTTATTTATACTCGGGTGTGCACCTTTGTTTTGCCAACGTGCCACACCGAATCACGTACACACATCACCTTGGTTGCGCCAGTGGCCCCCTTCTGCCTGTTACTTGTGCCATGAAAACTTCTGTGTGTGTCCTCTCTGGCAGTTCTATGCCCTTGTAGCCTCTATTTGCCTTCACAACTGCTGGTACGTGTAACTCACTGCAATCTGGCCCACAACTGACAGTAACATGTACTCAGAATATCACACAAAACTAACTTTCCCTATCGTATACGCTGGTGCCAGTACATTATTCCCCTCTTTGGAAATATGCGGTCCCCGGGTCGACCCTTAACTAGCTCTTAACTTGTTTGGGTTGGCACCTATGGCATATTTCCTTACTACTAATAAAGTTAAATGTGGTCTAGTGCTCCTTAAAACCATGACATGAAACAAAACGAAAAAATTCCTTACTGGACGACCACTGCTCGATAAACCCCTTACCTACTCATCTGAGGCCCTCGGTATCCAAGCCACTGGGACTTTTACTACCCTAACTGCACCATGTGCGTATCCCTGATTTGTATCTTCACAGATTTTCCTCTGACATTCACTATTTTTTATCCAAAACAACACCAATTGTGTGAGTAATTTCATCCTTAAATTTACATTATATGAACTGGTGCAATAAACACGACTTCCCTGACCCAGCACTGTTGATAACGAAAAATTTAAACAGGAAATCGTATGACTCTGACATCATTCAACACATACACTACTGGCCATTAAAACTGCTACACCAAGAAGAAATGCCTATGATAAACGTGTATTCATTGGACAAATATATTATACTAGAACTGACATGTGATTACATTTTCACGCAGTTTGGGTTCATAGATCCTGAGAAATCAGTACCCAGGACAACCACCTCTGGCCATAATAATGGCCTTGATATGCCTGGGCATTGAGTCAAACAGAGCTTGGATGGCGTGTACAGGTACAACTGTCCATGCAGCTTCAACACGATACCACAGCTCATCCAGAGTAGTGACTGGCGTATTGTGATGAGCCAGTTGGCTCGGCCACCATTGACCAGACGTTTTCAATTGGTGAGAGATCTGGAGAATGTGCTTTGCAGTGCAGCAGTTGAACATTTTGTGTATCCAGTAAGGCCCGTACAGGACCTACAACATGCGGTCGTGCGTTATCCTGCTGAAATGTAGGGTTTTGCAGGGATTGAATGAAGGGTAGAATCATGGGTCGTAACACATCTGAAATTCAGCGTCCACTGTTCAAAGTGCTGTCAATGCTAACAAGAGGTGACCGAGACGTGTAACCAAAGGCACCCCTTACCATCATGCTGGGTGATATGTCAGTATGGCGATGACGAATACATGCTTCCAATGTGCATTCACCACAATGTCGCCAAACACGGATGCGACCATTATGATGCTGTAAACAGAACCTGGATTCATCGGAAAAAATGACGTTTTGTGCTTTGTGCACCCAGGTTCATCATTGAGTACACCATCACATGCGCTCCTGTCTGTAATGCAGTGTCGAGGGTAACTGCAGCCATGGTCTCCGAGCTGATAGTCCATGCTGCTGCAAACATCATCGAACTGTTTATGCAGATGGTTGTTGCCTTGCAAAACGTCCCCATCTGTTGACTCAGGGATCAAGACGTGGCTACACAATCCATTACAGCCATGTGGATAAGATGTCTGTCATCTTGACTGCTAGTGATGCAAGTCTGTTGGGATCCAGCACGGCATTCCGTATTACCCTCCTGAGCCCACCGATTCCATATTCTGCTAACAGTCATTGGATCTCAACCAACGCAAGCAGCAGCGATAGGCTACAATTCGACCTTTATCAATGTCAGAAACGTGATGTTACAAATTTCTCCTCCTTACACAAAAACGTTTCACCAGGCAACACCGGTCAGCTGCTGTTTGTGTATGAGAAATCAGTTGGAAACTTTTGTCCTGTCAGCACTTTTTAGGTGTCGCCACTGGTGCCAACCTTGTGTGAATGTTCTGAAAAGCTAATCATTTGCATATCACAGCATCTTATTCATGTTGGTTAAATTTCATGTCTGTAGAACATCATCTTCGTGGTGTAGCAATTTTAATGGCCAGTAGTGTATTTATTATGGCATTGCTGCAAAATTCACTCCGACACATTTATTTCTGCAGAACTGTGTTTGATTTCTCCTTCAACAACACTCCACATATGTCAGACGCTACACTTCCCTTTCCAGTGACCTGAGGACAGGGATCACCATCACTCTTCCTCCCTCTTCAAAGGCTGCTGCCCCAGCAGGCTCACAATACTCGAAAACACATATACGAAAATACAATGCCTACTTAATCTACACAATGATATGTGGCATGAAAACAAAAAAAAACTACAAATACTCTACTACTTTCTAGATCACAAAGCATACGGCACTTCATGCTGTACTCTATCTTCCTGGTTTCCTCTGTGCTTAGCACCTCTCTTCACTCTCTCTTTCTTCCTCTTTAGTTCCTGTGACACTACTGGAATCACAACCGGGCAACCCTAAAATGTTCGTACCCACCCAATGTGTACTATCATTGTTCTAGTTGGCAGCTGAAGCTTAACATTAATGGGAGATTTGGTTTGAGCAACTTGGTATTGCCCTTGATACCTTGTGAGGAACTACTTTGCTTTCCCTCTTTGCATATAGGGGTAGGACAGCATTACCAATTGCCCCACCCTGTACTGCGGTAAACTTCCTTTCTACTTAACTGCATCTTCCTGCCTTTCCAAAGCTTTTGTATTCATCTTTTGTACCTGTATCCAAACATCCTGAATTGTTCTCGCGAACTGATGTACCGATTCACTGGTTCTTCCTTTCTGTAGCTCCACTAAATCAAACAGTGATGGCATTTTTTGCCCATACATTACCTCATATGGAGACAAACCGGTATTTTTATGGACTTTTGCATTGTATGCACATACAATATGCTTCGAATACTCATCCCCCAGATGGTGATGAGAATCAACATAAAAACTCAGCATTTTACTGATTGTTCTGTGTACCCATTCTGTCCTTCTGTTGGCCTTTGGATGCAACTTGCTCGCCCTCAACTTCTTTATGTTCAACAATTTACACAGTTTCTTCATTAAATCTGACATGAAGTTGGTCCCTTGGTCAGTAATTTTTGTCTCCACGACACCAAACTTCAAAATGCTTGTGTGACCATTGGTGACTGTTGATTTGGTAAAGCCACCATCTCCACATACCTAAAAAAAAAATGGTCTATTATTGTCGGAGTGGACCTGTTCCCTGATGGTGTTCGCTTATAAGTTCCTAAGACATCAATCCCCAGTAAAGAGAATGGACATTATGCTTCCAGCAATTGTTGTACCTGTATCTGTTTCTGACTCAAAATCTGCTCTCTGCACACATGGTATACAATTCCTGACATACTGATCCACATCTCCTTTCCTACCTCTCCGCGCCCACATCTCGTGGTCGTGCTGTAGCGTTCTCGCTTCCCATGCCCGGGTTCGATTCCCGGCGGGGTCAGGGATTTTCTCTGCCTCGTGATGGCTGGGTGTTGTGTGATGTCCTTAGGTTAGTTAGGTTTAAGTAGTTCTAAGTTCTAGGGGACTGATGACCATAGATGTTAATTCCCATAGTGCTCAGAGCCATTTGAACCATTTTTGAATCTCTCCGCCAATAGCTCTCTGCCTCTCTCCTATTCATTGCTCTACACCATCCATGTCCAGATAACACGTGATTGTGTGCTTCCTTTATGACCTCATCCCTCAACTTTACTGGCACTACTACCGTTGGCCCTAACTTTGTTTCCCTGCACAGAAGACTATTGTTCACATTAAACTGTGGCTGTGTCCTATACAATTTACAATTGTTGTCCACGTTCTGTAATTCTTGCCAGACCGCTAGGTCATAACCTATGACTTCTACTTTTGCCACCTTCCTACTTAGTGCATCTGCATTACCATGCTTTTTCCCAGGCTTGTGCACCAGCTCATAGTCAAATTCACTAAGCCTCACAGCCCATCTAGCTAGTCTAGGGGATGGATCCTTCAACCCCAACAACCACTTAAATGCAGCATGATCTGTCACTACCCGAAATCTTCTCCCATATAAATGTGAGTCCATAGATTACAGTAAGCATCTCCCTCTCTGTTGTTGAGTAATTCCTCTCTGATGCAGTCAACTGCCTAGATGCACAGGCAACAGGATGTTATTTCCCCTTGAATTTCATGACTAAGAACACACCTCAATGCTTGATTCAATGCATTGCATGCTAGTACAAACTCCTTTTCAAAATCTGGAAACACAAGAACTAGACTTGATGTTAACACTTCTTTCAGTTTGTTAAACGCTTTCGGACACTTTTCTGTCCACTCAAATTTCACACCCTTCTGTAACAATCGTGTCAACAGTTGTGCTAAATCTGCAAAACCCTTCATGAGCTTTTGATAGAAATTGTAAATTCAGATGAATGACTGCACTTCCTTAACTGTTTTTGGTTTCTGAAAATTCCTTATAGCCTGTACCAGCCTCGGATCTGTTCACGCTCTGTCCTTACTGATAATACGACCCAAATATTTTACTTCTTCTATTGCAAAATGACACTTCTCCAGGTTCAATGTCAAACAAGCTGCTCATAACCTCATCAAGACTTATCTTAACTGCTGTCTATGTTGCTCCATACTACTTGAAAACACTATCGTCATCCAAATAGACCAGACACTGCCGTGGTTTCAAACCCCTCAAGACACAGTCTAGCAACCTCTGAATTGTTGTCAGAGCATTTTTTAAACTTAACGGCATTCTAATGTACTGGTAATGCCCTTCAGATGTAGAGAAAACAGTTTTTGGACGATCCTCTGGAGCCACTTCTAACTGATGATAACCACTTGCCAAATACATTGTAGAAAAGTACTAGCATTGTCCTAAGTGATCCAGAGTCTAAGATAAGTTTGGAATGGTGTATGCGTCTGTTACTGTCTTGTTATTGAGGTATTGCTAGTCACAACAGAACCTGTATTTCTTAGTTCCATCCGTAGATTTTTTAGGCACAACGACAATGCCTGCTCTCCAGCAACTATTACTGTGCTCTATAATACTGTTCACAAGCTGCTGATCAATGAAATCCTCCACAATTGGCTGCAAATACCTTGGTATTCTGTATGGTTTACAGTAAACAGGTGCTTCATTCCCTGTTGGTATCCTATGTTGAACTAATGGAGTTGCTGGTAACGGCCCTTGTGGAAAAAACAAATCCTTAAATTGCCACAATAATTCTTCCATATGCTCTCATTCTCCTCCTTTCAAATGTACAATTTTGTGATGCAATGCAGTTCTATCAACAGTTAGTGGTTGATCGCTTTGTCTACCTCTCAAACACCAGTCTTCGTCATCTGGCACATCCAAATGTGCTACTATAACTCCTTTCCTCAAATTCACATCTACAGCACTAAAATTTTCCACGTTCATGAGAACTACTCAACTGTCGTTCCCCTCCTGTATGCGTACAACACTATGTTTTACAAAACAACCCAGTGAACCCAAAACTTCATTATCCTCCATTGGTTCAGTAACACATGCTGTATCCACAGGTAGATTTGACTCCACACTTACCCAAAGTGACTTCCTGATGCCACTAGACACACACTCATGTGATTTAAGCCTTAATGCCAATGTACACTGATCAATTGGTTTGTTCATTATGTTGAACTCCCCTAGCAACAGCTCTGCTTTGACAACAGGTTCCCCAAGCTGGAACAACATTTCACCATGTTCCACAGTTCATTGTCCAAGGTCAATTTTCGCATGATGTTGATGCAAGAAATCTTCTCCTAGGATCATGTCGTAGCCCTTGCTTACCCATGGTACTACCTCCATGCATCCATTAAATCAGACTTTCTCTATTTGAAAGTCAACTGTCAGCAACCCCAAAGGTGTGACCTCCTTATCCCCACTCCATGCAACCTATAACATGGTGGGTCTAGTTTCCTTCATCCTGTTATATTCCTAGTAGCCACTGACAATTGCACACCTGTGTCCAACAAAATCTTAACCTTTTTAGTTCCTATGGATCCTACCACTGAACATTCCACCCCTGCATATGTATTTGTAGCATTGAAATTAAGTGCGATCTCCCTAAGGTTGGTCTTGGGCCCCCTCTCCTGTCTCCACTTCTCACTCCTCAAAGCTGCTGATTTCCACCCCTTCCTCTATTCCCTGGTGACTGGTACATTAGCTCTGCACATTTCCCATATGACCACACTTATATAACATTTTATACCCAATGTAAACACTGTTTGCCTCTCACATACCCCTGTTGCCATATCTATTTCCTCACATTGAATTGCCAGCTGAATGGCCAAATACAAATGTTTCAGTGTCCCTTCATGCATTTTCTGTGACATATGCACTGGTAACTCTCTCAAAAAAACATCAAGTGCCATTTGCTCTGCCTCCTACAACAGAACACTATTCACTTCATCGCTCTGACTCAACTCATAAGTATACTCATTAATTTCCCTTATCCTGTCCACAAATTTCTCCATCATCTCCCCCTGTCTCTTTGACATTGTACTTAGCCTCTCTCTAAAGTACCGAGCACTACTCTGTTTCTTGTAGCTTTGTAAAAGCCCTTCCTTAAACTGCTTAAACTGTCCTGCCTTCCTTAATGCCTCAGAACACCTTACGTATGTTTTTGCTTCACCCGTTAATCTAATCTTGGGTACATGTAACAACTGTTCATCAGACCAACCATTCATCACAGCTGAAATTTCCAAGTCCTCCACAAATGAACACACAGTATCATATGCCTTGCCAGCGGCAGCTGGATCAATCTCCTGCACCCTAGGCAACAACGACTGATCAGATGCGGTTTCCAGGTTACTTCTAGATGTTAATTCATTTATCAACTGTGTATTGTCTACTATCAATTGAGCTACCTTTTCCATCAAAATTCGCACCGTTTCTGGTTCCAACACACCTTGTGTCCTTGACTCTGCCATTGTATTGCTTTTGTTCCCGGTTAGTCCCGAAATAAAACAATTAAGTACAAGAATAACCCGACTTCCTACACCTCAGTATCATCATACTCGGAAACATAATATAAAAATCAATACAAAAGTAATGAAATGCCACAAAAAAAAGACTGAATCTTACTGCCCCAAATACACTAATGCTTACTCTGACAACAAAAAAATACTATGCCCATGCAAAACACCTTGCCAGGAGCCATAATGCATGTGGTGGGCTCAAACATTGCACTGTACAGATGACGTCCGCTATTCTGACACCAAATGTAGTGGGGGCTGCCAGGGGCCATATTCTGTATTGTTCATACTGATCGGTGAAGTAGATTATTCTCAGTAGTGGTGTCATTATCGGTTCTTTATCAAAATATCCTATTCAGTAAGCTTCTGAGACCTGTTATCGAAGGGTCTACCACTGATTTTATGACAATTGCACTGAGAGGTTTTGGATTTCGGTAGGGCCCTGTCGATTGGTGAGATGGCCTCAGCTATACTTCGTTATTTTAAACATATTTAGCGATTTTAGCTTTGGATTTAGTGATTGTGTTAATAAGAATCACCAGAGGATGCATCTGGTTGAAAAAAGTTAGTTCATAATAGACTATTTTCCTTTGTTAGAAATATGGTTAGGTTAGGTTGTTAATGTGAATGATTACATCCCAAAAAACGTTTTTGGTCAATATTCTCTCAAAGTACATGTTATTTTTTATGCAAATGAGAGTTTAAAGATAATTAAATATCCAGACATTGGCTCTGCTTATGTATATTACATGAGTGTGAAGTGACATAACTAGTGACTTTGTGTACTTTTTCCCACAAATGGTTTAGTTAGTAATTATCAAAACGTGTTTACAACTATCAAGTAACAATGGAAAGCAATTATGTGAAGCCTGATATTGGAAACCTTCCAAACTATCATGCATTTATGACTTACTCAGCATCATTTGGCAATGAAGTCAGCCTACATTCCTCCTGGAATACCACAAGAATTGAGCTCTGCATTTTTATTGTTTAGTGTGGTCAAGTGGTTAGCACACGAGAGTGCGAAACGAAAGGACACAGGTTTGAGCATGGGTGGGTACTAAGTTTTTTTTCCTCTTCATGTATGCAACACGTTCTAAGACAATGTTATTCGTATAAGTGAAGATTTTTCTGCAGTATTTATTATTACTTACATGTAAGAGCGCACTTTCTCATTAACGGTTTCTGTGTGCTTAAGAAATGAAATATGAAATTGCTGTGAGTGAAACAACCGCCGGCCATGGTGGCCGAGTGGTTCTAGGTGCTACAGTCTGGAATTGCATGACCACTATGGTCGCAGGTTCGAATCCTGCCTCAGGCATGGATGTGAGTGATGTCCTTAGGTTAGTTAGGTTTAAGTAGTTCTAAGTTCTAGGGGACTGATGACCTCAGAAGTTAAGTCCCATAGTGCTCAGAGCCATTTTTTGAAACAACCAACAGTGACCTTTATATTTTTTCTTGTCAGAAATTATTCACCATTTTTTCTGAAAATGTAATGATTTTCGAGTATGTGGTTAGACAGGAATCTAAGAGCACAACTTAAAATACTGGGAATATAACTAGCAGAAAGTCATCTCATAATCTTGCTTGTCACAAGTATTTATCTGTGATCGAATCCTCAATAACAGTAGACAGAGATGAAGAATCTCTGCTGTAATTTTTTTAGACTGTAGCACCATATACGAAACATTTTCATTTATGAGATGCATGTTATAAACTTCAACAAATTGCAGGAGCTCTCGAAAGTGCGTTTTTTCAGTTTTGTTTTTAATACCCAAATCGTTGATGTATCATATAGGGAAGTGGGTTACTTAATCATTTGGATCTCTTGGAGCGAGTTATAACCACATTCTGTTTATCTTCTTATTCGTTGAAACTCTCAGAATCAGTTTTTCGGGTGTTTTTATAGATGTGTTAGTACAATGTGGTACTACACACTATTCCTAACTCATTTTCCGAAATATAAAATCCAAAACACAATGTCAGTCCAAATGAGAATAAGATGACATAATGCGGCACTTATGACAATCTGCAGAATACAGTCAAATACGCTATCTTTTCGGTACTTTGAGGAATAGTGCGCCTGTGTCGTCTGCTAGCTGCGTTGTGTTCGTGGCACTGTGCGCGCTGCAGTGTGCTTGCGCGGATCTGTGGCCGCTTGCTTTTGATTGGCTTGTGCAACGTGAACTGACAACAGTGCTTCAGTTCTCTAGACCTGAACGGTATCTCTTCCAAAATGCATACTGAATAACACAGGGGCTCTAATTCGAGTACTAGACTGTTCGGTGCTCTTGAGTACCAAAACGACTGGCGAAATAGCGAAAAGATACAGAATAGGCACCCAGGAGGTGCTGTATTAAAACTCGGTGATAACTTTCCAAGTGATTTTTTGTTTTTTTAGCTACAGTGCCCTCGTTGCTCTTGGTCGGCATCACAGGGCCCTGCAATGCTGAGGAGGTGCCCCAGTGGACTGTGTAATGCAATGCTGTGTCAAGCCGGCCTTGTATGCCAGTGGAGTTGCGGCATCATCAGGATGCCGGGAATTGGCTCTGCGGTCTGTGTCCGTGCTGACTCAGCACCGCTTGGTGTGAGCTGCAGGCAGCCAGCTGCGTCCTTCTTCTCACCAGTGTGGCTGAGACTGTAGCAATGACAAGCACCTGTGATCCAGCATCCAAATCTGCAGTGCTCGCCTCGGGAAGCCTCCAGCATGTGTTGGAAGCCAGGATGACTGCCTGCAGTAGCGAGCTGTGGAGTGGCCCGCCACTGGCTGGCTACGTACCCTGCGTCGACCTCAGAGGTTCGAACCAGCAACCCACTGTTGACTGCAATGCTGGTGTCCCGTCTGCTGCTGCATGCAGCTTGTAGTGTGACATACCCCACCATCCAGGAGAGCTGCCACACTTGAATGAATCTCATTAGAAAACGGTACTTATTTATACTCAGCTGTGCACCTCTGTTTTGCTAACACGCTACTCCGAGTCACATACGCATAACGCATGGGTTGCGCCAGTGGCTCCCTTTTGCCTGTGACTTGTGTCATGAAAACTCCTGTGTGTGCCCTCTCTGGCAGTTCTACTCCCCTGTGGCTTCTATTTGCCTTTTCAGCTGTGGGATGAGTAACTCACTGCAATCCAGCCCACACATGGCTGTAATTTGTGCTCAGAATATTGCACAAAACTAAATTTCCCTACCCTCAATGGTGCTGCTGCTACAATAGTATCTCTTGTTTCACACTCTTTAACAGCTTACCAGTAGCACCAATAATTTTTATTCCAGAAGCTTCCATTATTACTATACTTTCAGTGTTCTTAATAGATTCAAAAAATGCTTCTGACACCATTCAAATCACTACCTCTGTCTAGTAAACATTTAACCTGTATCCATTGTACACTTGCTGTTTTTACAGTGTGCCCACACTTCCTTTTTACTTACCTTGTGATCTTGTTCATACAACAAATCCTCATTAATTCTTTCCCCAGATAAACTATCATCCTTCTTACCCAAAGATTATCAGACACAATCAACTGACAGATAGTGTGGTTCTCTTCCTCATTACCACTCTCAAACTCTAACTCTTCATTAGGCCTGATATTATCATCCTTTATTCTTTCTTTATTTAACACACTGCCATCGTTATCAATTTTAAATTCAGATACCTTGTCCTCATCACTACTGGATTCATCACTGCTGTCATCATTACAACTACTGTCAGAATCAGACCCACTTTCAGTTTCTCTGTGCTTTAGATTTTGTACCTCTTCTACCTTTTTCTCCATTTCAGTCAATTTTGAATCTACATTTTTGTTTAATTTTACCAGTTTTTCCTCTGCCACTACTGCTAACTTGGTTTATACGTCTCTTTCAAAATCGTTTTTAATCTGATTGATTTAGTTGTCATGTTTAACCCAATTTTCAGCACACTATTTCTCAAAAACCTACACCTTCCTACTATTGTCATCACAAAGTTTCTCTCTCTCTCTTCTACACATTTACTACTCAATGTTAATTTCTCATTAGTATTATTTACTACTTTCCTTATACCATTTCCCAACCTCCTAATGTCCTTTTTCATACTATTTTCAAACCTGTTAAAGTCTTCTTTCATAGCTATATTACTCAAACTAATCATAATTTGCCTTAACACTGCTCCCAAATTTTCATCTGCGATAAACTTTTGCCCTTGCTGACTTTCGCTACTAGGTTCCTCCTCCTTAATCTTAATGATCTCTTGTACTTCAGTACCATTTTCATCCATTCTGCTCACCTCACCATACACCAACACCTTCGTCCCCATTATTCAAAGCTACATTCATGTTTGATTTATAACTACTAACATCTACAGATCCAGTCTCCTGTTGTCCCTTGTCTCCCATCACATTGTCCTGTTTGTTAAGGTCACTCATTATGTATCACTTAATATAAAACAGCTTTTGCAGTGAATTACCTCACTTTTAATTACATGTCTTCTGCTGCTCTGCTGCTGCTGTTGTTGCAGTTGTTATCTTGATTTTCTGTCTGATGCGCGTTGTATTTCTCTTGGCAAGGTATCTTGTTTACCTCCATTCAGCTGTGTCAACCTGCATGCTGATTGGCTGCTCCTGTACTCGGTGGTGGCATCCATGTAACCCATTAGCTGATTGGCTGCTGCTCATTCTTCGTTAAGAAACCAGTGCCAATTGGCTGTATCATCTCTTCCATTTGTAACTGTACTGTCAACCACTCGAGTTCACACCTCACAGTCTAATTTCGTGAGTTCTAGTTTGTTGTGCCCATATACAATACTTGTCATGTTGGGGCACCACGTGTAGTGGTTCTGCCCTCTTTTGTTTCTTAATTGGTCATTTGTTGTCCTCGGTGTCGATGTGCTGCATTGCTATGCTGGCTGAAAAATTGGGTTTGTAATTTGGACACTGGCTACTGTAAATAATGTAGTCAACATATGCAGAGTTGCACTTTTCACTACCCTCATGTACACATTTATATGGCCAGTGCACTATTGTTTAACTTTCCATAAGCCTCATTAATATTTTTCAGGTGAACACCCACATATTGCTACAATAGTTTCCTGTTGAACATCTAAGAGCAGTAAAACCTAACCACAAAGTTCACAGTTCTTGAAGAATAGTCAGGCACATATGGAGCAGACACTGTCATTGTTTTACACATGGCCTGGTTGTTAAACACTTATTCCACAGTTAAGTTAAAGCAAAGCATTGTTGTTGTTCTAACCAACACAGGTTTCTTATCTGAAACTCGGCCATGGACTGCCTCGTGACCAAAATTCAGGCCCTTATATTTCATCACAATAATAGGTGCTGAAACTACCCATTGTTTGAAGTTAAATCTACAGAAAATACAATTAAAACTTAACTCATTAAATTAACTGAATTCATCAAAAAATTCCATCTTTTGAACAGTTTCTTCTACTACAAGAGTTAGGCCAAATTATTTAAATCATGAAATTAACAAATATAAGTATGCAAACAATACTTTGGACATAGCTGTTAATTACTTTGGAATTAATTAAGGGCTGGCTTTGCTAACATGTTTTTGAATTGAGCTAAATAGATACTGTAAGATTGCTAGTACTTTGTCTTCCAAATGTTTATAATTAGTACAGAATTTATATTTGTTTATATGTCAACAATAGAATTTAAATTACAAAACAATTACTGATTTCTCCCTATAATGAAAAATACTAACTAGGAATAGTAAAAATAAATTAGAAAATCAGTTACATACCTAAAATTAAGCACACAATATGATCTGGTGTTATTTTCTATAAAACTGAGGGCCAACCTTTCTCTTTTATAGAAATGCAGATTATATTTACATATGTTAATGGTAATTAGTTAAAAGTGGAAAATTGAATTATAAGGAGGCAAATGGCTGAACAAGAGGGCAAGTAAAAATATCCCACCTCGCTTTGTCACAGGGTGACTACATTATATTTTTTTTTTCAGATCCATGTGATGGAAGTGATTCTGGAAATTCAGATGAAGAAATCCAAACACTTAATATGACGAAGTCCAGTTACAGAGTTTGCAAGGTTTTCACAGATCCTCAAGAGAAATTACTAGCTCAATATTTGATGAAGACATCAAATTTACATTGTGGACTGACATACAACTAAGCTCATGAACTGGAGTATATGTATGCTAAAAGAAACTGCAAAAAAGAAATTACCCTGGGAGCTGGGATGTAAGGCATATGGGTTTTTACATGGGCGGCAGAAGCAAAAATACGAGCTTCGCAAGGAATGCAGCATTTAACAAAGTAAATGTTAACCTCTTCTTTGGCAAATTTTTGAGTATATCGGACAAATTTAAGTTCACTCCAGACAGGAAAATGAACTTGGATGAGTGTCAAATTCCTAACACATGCAGCCTCCTAAAGTTATTGCAGAATGTGGTAAGAGACAAGTGAGAATGATAGCATCACAAGTGAGAGGGGAAAATGTCACCATGTGTGCTTTCTGTTCATTCCCAGGGGTGGCTATACTGCCAGTGTTCATTTTTTCACGAGTCCATATGTAAGTCAAATTTCGGGATGGTGTGCCAAATGGTAGCATTGGATGCACCAACAAATCTGGATATAGCATTTCCACTTTCATTTACCCAAAAAAATATTTCATCTGGCTTCAAGGTGCCTGATTTGTGGCCACTTAATAGGTTGACATTCACTGAAGATGTTTTTAGGCATTGAAAGTAGCTGAGTAGCCAGCAGCCTCTATGTCAAGTTGTTGCACACCGTCTCCTGTTGAATGTGCAATTTTGTGTGATGCTCCATCTTCCACTGCAGGTGCAGTCCTAACTGAAATTCCATCTCCTGAAGACTGTCAACCTTTCCCAAAACCAAAAAGGTGAGAAGAAAAATCAAAGCAAAATAAATCTGCAGTTTACACTAGCACTTCAATCAAAGACAAATTGGAAGCAGCAGTGGCGGGTAAAATGAGATCAGCTTTAAGAAGACTTTGTTCCAGAGCGAGGAGGACCTGAAGATCTCTGCAAAAAATAAAATTAATGATGATACAGATAGTGAATTGGAAACCCTTCCATCCACTATGCTGGAATCTGAGGATGATGGATGTTGTGAAAGAGACGACGATGAAGCCCAAACCTTACAAATATCAACAGATGATGAGGAAGTGAGGTCTCATGATTTTGTTTTGGTTCATTTTGCCACCAAGAAGACTTTTAAATGTTATGTTGGGCAAGTTGTGAATACTTTTGGGAAAGAGGAAATGTATGTTTCCTATCTGTGGGAAAAAAGATCTGGTTTTGTATTCCCTTTTGTCCCAGATGAGTCAATGGTGGAGAGGTCTTATATAATTTATCTCCTGCCTTCTGCAAATACAACCAGGGTACAAAGGCATGGGAGGATGAGACAGTTTAATGTTAACTTTCAAAAAGTTCAATATTTGTTAAAAAAAGAAAAAAAAAATATTTAGGTCAATACTGATTTTTCACGTTTATCAAGGAATAAATTAAACTTTTTTGCGGGAAACTTGGGTTTATGTATATCAAAAACATACTGTCCACATTTACATTTACCCCATGCAGTTTCAGTCAGATTGCTGATTTTTTTTTTTTTTTTTTCCTTTCTTCTTCCCCCAAAGACACGGAATTTAAATATTTTCCTCAAATGGTTTTAGGGTAAAGAATGTAACAAAATTTCCACACTAGCCCCACCCTCCCCTAGGTGAAGTAGTGACTTTGATGGAGATGAGACTTGTACTGTTAGTGATGACGTAATTTTGGAGGAATATAATGATGATGAGTATCAAGTATTTTTGGAGTTTAAAATTAATGAAGTTTCAGAGTTATTTGTGAATGATGTTGACAATACGGGTAAGGTAAGTGGTGTATGTGATGTTGTAAGTGAGAGTTACGGAATACTAGTGTAGTCAAAACAGGTTTTCATTAATGTCATGCAGAGTAATGATCCACACAGTAAAGGTGAGTTATCTGTGAGCCTAGAGAATAAAGGTGAAAAATTTTTTGAAGTTTGTTTGGGACCAGAATGATGATAAAAATGTGCATTCTAGAGTAAATGAGACATGGTTAGTCAGAATTTGTATCCAAATTGGTGGAATGAAGCAAAAGAAGATCTAAGCAGAAAGCATAATTTTGACAATAATGTATTTTGTGTTCCTTCTGTGACAACTGATGTTATTTGTGGCATGGAATCTATTCATTGTGTTCAATCTTTAACTGACAACATGAGTAACCAAAGTAACATTATAATACCAGTAAAGTTGATAAAACCTCGTGAAGATAGTGTGGGTGTACTATTTGATGAAATTGAAAGTGAACTTTTGCATGAAGTGTCTGACAACAGAGAAGATGATTCAGATTTTGAGTGTCCTTACATTAAAATTGAGATTGATCACTGGGAAGGTAATTGTTTGATTGATATACGTAGCCTGATTTGTAGTATATCTGAACAATCTAGAAACACGATCAAGTATAGTAAGTATTTTGTGAAAATGTCATTGTACATGCTAAGATAAGAGGAGCTACTGGTAAGAAAAGTAGATTGTTAAAATCTCAAGTATTGTTAACCTTTAGTATACAAAACAAGAACAGGGTTGCATAGTGACCCCTAGTGTGGAAGAAAATGTACACAGTGCTTTCAGATTCATACGACTATATAATAGCGTTTTGTTTGTCATGAATGTAGTATGTAAGATAATGTGATTTCTAAAGTTTTGTCTTATTTATTGACTGAGTTCAAATCTATGATACATTATATTTGCAGGTTCATACAACAGTATAATTACGTTTTTTGCTTTATCACTTTAGTAGTAGATTTTTTCATTGCATTTAGCTCTGTTTATTAAAGTTTCATATGTGAACACTTTTTAATTCAGTCTGATGTGAAACCTGTATACTCCCGGGAGCGGAAAGACTTAACCTTAGGGGGAAAAATAGTCAGGTATACACTTGCAAACACACACACACACACACACACACACATATCCATCCATCCATACATACACAGACACATGCACCCATGTGATTTACCAACTGACCTGCCTACACTGTGAAGCCTTCTATGTGGGAATGACCAGCAACAAACTGTCCATTCACATAAATGGACACAGGCAGACAGTGCTTGTTGGTAATGAGGATCACCCTGTGGCTAAACATGCCTCGGTGCATGGCCATCACATCTTGGCACAGTGTTACACTGTCCGGGTTATCTGGATACTTCCCACTAACACCAACCTGTCAGAACTCCGGAGATGGGAACTTGCCCTTCAGTATATCCTCTCTTCCCGTTACCCACCAGGCCTCAACCTCCGCTAATTTCAAGTTGCTGCCGCTCATATCTCACCTGTCATTCAACAACATCTTTGCCTCTGTACTTCCGCCTCGACTGACATCTCTGCCCAAACTCTCTGCGTTTACAAATGCCTGCTTGTGTCTGTGTATGTGCGGATGGATATGTGTGTGTGTGTGTGTGCGAGTGTATACCTGTCCTTTTTTCTCCCTAAGGTAAGTCTTTCCACACCTGGGATTGGAATGACTCCTTACCCTCTCCCTTAAAACCCACATCCTCTCATCTTTCCCTCTTTCCTGATGAAGCAACCATTGGTTGCAAAAGCTTTGATTTTGTGTGTATGTTTGTGTGTCTATCAACATGCCAGCACTTTCATTTGGTAAGTTACATCATCTTTCCTAGACCTCTCCAGTCCTTTTCCTTCACATCTCTTCCTTCCCCTTCAACCCACCTGTCTGAAGAAGGAGCCACTGGCTCCAAAGGCTTGCCAATCACAACAGTCTTTTATGTGTGTGTTCTGCCGGCACTTGGTGAGTAGATTTTTTTTCCTAACCAAATGAAATAATTTTCTATGTATAAGGGAGGTATTGCACAGCATATTTTGTACACAAAACAATGTTCAGGATTTGATGAGAATGCTAGACAGGAAGTGACCCTTTCGTTGGAGCATGCGATGAGAAATGTAGGAAGGAAACTGAAAGATGTGGGTGATTCCACTCTCCACACTCCTGTATGGCTGCACCCTTGCTGATCGAGTCAACTTGGGTGTTGGGTGTTAGGTAATATACTCAATGATCTGTCAACTACATCAGCCATGTGACAGAAATTTGTAAATTGTTAGCCAAGAAATTATCCTGTATGAAGAGTTCATGAAACTATTTGTTCAGAAAATTCGTCACTGCCGCGGACAGTGTTATTCTACATAAATGAATGTTTTTTCAAGTAGGGGGTTAGCTTTCCAATACATCATGTATTTATTTTTATCAGTTGTAAATGAATCTTCTAGGCTTCTATGTACATAGGTTAGTTCATATGAACAATTAGCAAATAGTGTGAAGACGTTTATGACTATAGTCAGTATAACAATATGTGTACATTTCTGATTTCACACACTGATTTTAGAACTCAAGTTACTCAGTTATGTCATCATTCAAAGTTATTTATGACTCTGATTACCAGTATTTATCCTGACTACTGCATTATTGTATGTCATTCGAACTTGAGTTGCTTAACTCTGTTTTGGGTAGCCCTTGGTCATTGCAACTGTGTGTGTATGTACTCAAGGAGAGTGTGCAATTATTGACTGAGGTTAGATGCTTCTTGTAATTACTCTTTATATTTGATTGAATTTATTGATATATGATTATGAACTCTTTTCATTTTGTTGTGTCAAAACATTTTTTGCTGGTGTGTACCTGGTGTGGTTTGGATTCATGGGTTGGTCCCCACATCCTAGACCCTAATATTTTATCATTATTTTGCTATTTCATGAGTCAACATATCATTACATACTCTGGTTTATGTGGCTGATTGGTTTTGTGCTGTATTCCTACTCGTGATTGAGTATATTCTTCTGGTCTGTACCTGTCATTGTGAGTTTTTCGAGTAGGTTCGCTTGTTGTACACATAGGCTCTGAATTCTTTCTTCTTCTCTTTTGTAGATTTTGAAGGTATGGCTTTATAGATGTAAAGCTGCAATTTGTAATTCTAGTAATCTACATTGTCTCAGAACTTACTTCTACAGTTTAGTATAGTAATGTTGTAGTTTTGACTTTGTCTGTCTTGTGACAGAATGTTCCACAGATCTAAAAATCTGAATGCCATATCCTGAGACATGTATATATTGTGACTTGTATAGTAGATATTTTTCTTACGTATTTTGTAATACATTATTTATCAGATACTTCTATACATGTGAGTTCTGTCTTTTGGCATCACTTTGTACATCATTTGGCAAACCTTATGGGAGGTCGCAAAATGTTGTAAACACATTGTTTCCAAATTTTGTGAGGGGGATATTCTAAAGGGACATCCTCCTCTAGTGTTACTTTTCCTCAGCGGCGGTAGTCGATACCTAAAATATTTTGTGAATGCGGTCAATGTTGCCTTGGCTGTTTTTCTGAAAAATTTCATATGATTTTGTGCACAATGTGTTGTATTTCAAGCTAAAATTTATCAAAAAGGAATTACTTTATTTTCATTGGTACAATCAAAATGCACCAGGTCTGAATGTACAGTTAAAATGATTTTTTTAGAAACATTTGAAATTACAAAATGTTTGCAAACTTAAAATTTTTATTATTAATTATGCAATATATATATACTGTTTATTATGTTTATTTCTGTATTCATTTATAAAATAATAACTTAAACTAATAGAAATTCACTTTTCAAGAAAAATTGTAAACCCTGTGGAATCTTATTATTACCGCAGAGTGGTCAAGCCTATGATGTGATTGGATGTATTTTTGTAGTTTGGATGAACAATATAATTTCGGCTTTGTTAATACGAAAATTCAAATGATAATGTGATATAGTAGTAAAATGTGATACAATAAATCATCAAAGAAACAAAAATTCTGCAAATTTATTTGGATCAATTAGACCATGAGAACCTAAAATGTGAAAATATCAGCTTCAAGAATCAAACCCCGAGACATGAAGAACTGGAGCCAACTGTGCGAGAAAAGATAAGTAAAAATTTATTGTAAATCTTACTCCTCTTGAAACTTATGAAACAACTCCACCGTCATAGACAGTAATGACAACAAAGGAGGGAGTGGTAGACTAGAACTTCCCTTCCCAGCCCCTCCCACAGCAGTATTGCTGCCCATTGATACTACACAATATCCTCATGTATCCATACACAACCCCAGCTCCCAGCCCCCTTGATTCATGGCTCCTATGCCTGCTATAGACCCAGATGCAAGACCTATGCAATACATCCTCCTAGTGTGTGTGTGTGTGTGTGTGTGTGTGTGTGTGTGTGTGTGTGTGTGTGTGTGTGTTTGTCTGTTTCTGAAGAGGGCCTTGGCTGAAAGTTCACTGTCTGGCAGTGTTTTTGTGTGCCTATCTGCAAGTGAGCATCTCTGTTATGTGGTAAGTAGCAACTATGTTTCACAGAATATAGTTAATACATGAAGATTGGTTATTTACGGTGTGCCTGGTTTGCTAGAGCTAGTGTTAACAGGAAGTTTCCAACCACGAGCCACACAGAGAGATCATTCTCTGTGCAATGTAGCGATGGTTAATGCAGTTGACTTACACTGATCAGTCAGAGCACCTAATAACCTGGATATTCATCTTTGGCACAGATAATAGTGGTAATCCATCATGCCATGGATGCAATGGGGCCTTGGTAAGTCACTGGAGGGAGTTGGGACCACATCTACGCACACAGGTCATCTAATTCCTGTAAATTCCAGGGAGGGGGGAGATAAACTCTGACGTCATGCTGAATCACAACCCAGATGTGTTTGATTGGGTCCAGATCTGGTAAGTTTGAGGCAAGCACATAAAATGGAACTCGCCATTGTGTTGCGCTCCAGGCCATGTGATGTGGTGCATTATCTTGCTGCAAAACGCATCTGCCATTGTGGAAATATGATCGTCATGAAGGGGTTTTACATGGTGCACAATCAGTGTACATTACTCCTTGGTGCCTTGCACAAGCTCCACTAGACCCGTGGATGCCCATTTGAATGTTCCTTAGAAGATAATAGAGCTGCTGCTTGCTTGTCTCCACCCTGCAGTTCAGGTGTCCTGTTCCCCTGGAAAATGATGGATTTGTGCACTCCCATTAACATGATGAAGGAAGTATTGAGATTGATCAAATCATGCAACACCCTGTCACTGTGCCAACATCCAATGCTAATGGTCATATGCCCATTTCAGTTGTAATTGCCGATGTTGTGGTGTTAACATTGTTATATACATTGTTGTCGGCTGCAGAGGCCCATCGTTAGCAGTGTTTGGTGCACTGTGTGTTCAGGCACACTTGTGCTCTGCCCAGCATTAAAGAATGATGTTAGATCTGCTGACGTTTGCAGCTTGTCCTGTTTGAGTAGTCTGCCAGCATATGACATCCTGCATCTGTAATGAGGGGTAGCTGCCCAACTCCATGACATCTGGACATGGTTTCACCTTGGTTTTGCCATGTGTTGAAGACACTTACTACAGCACTCATCAAACACTCGACAAGTCATGCAGTTTCTGAAATGCTCGTGCCAAGTTTCTGGGCCATCAGAATCTGCTTGGTCAAACTCAGATATGTTACGCCCGTTCCCCATTCTGCACATAAAGAGTATGCTCACTTATGTTGCATGCATCATGCATGTGTCTGAATAGAAGTTATTCCACAACAGGTGATGCTGTTATTGTCTGGATGGGTGTATAAGTATGTCAGTGGCCATAATGTTCTGGATGATCAGTCTGTACTGGGCAGCAGTTAGGATTAAATCTGTGTCTAGCCATCCATCTTTAGGTTTTACAGGAATCATTTATGGCAAATGCTGTGATGGTTCCATTAAAAGAACAAGTGATTTCCATCCCAAACCTAATACAAGCAAGGCTTGAGCTTGAGATATAATTGATTTGCTAAGAGACCAATGTAATGAAATACTCAATACCAGATTAATATAGGAGTAGTTGAAGTACTTTTATTGAGACTGCAGAACTATTAAAACTGAGTAAATAAAAAGATAATGTTGCAATAGTAGACCACATCCAGACGATAACACAGTAGGAAATCTTGGCTTGTGGGGAACAAATGAAAGAGTTGATAATTTGGTAGATTTCTGCAATTAAAATGATATGGTGTTGCTCTTCTCAGGTATGTGGCTCAATTTCATCATCCTGATGTCACGATATTTTGATGTTCCAACAGGCCACTATCTGTAGGTGAGATTGCTGGTGGATAATCACACTAGTAATGAGGTAACATCAGGCATGGCAGTTGCTTTGTACCCCGGGAAAAGACTCGTGTGTTCGCAAGAAGCTAAAGGGTTGTCCTCTGTGATGCAAAAAAGTTGCAGCACCCTTGGAGAGATGGAGGTTTGAAATCATAAGCAATAAAGATGACTTTTGAAGAAAGAAACAGTAAATTAGCTAATGGAAGTGATTAGCCAATGCAGTGCAGTAATATCAGGTTGAGGATAACTAATGCAACAAATGAGGTTTCTGGAAATAGGAATCTGGACCCCAGAAAACATGGATGATAGATGAAATACTAAACCTGATTCAGTAAAAGACTAAGCCTAAGAAAGAAAACAATGTATATGACTACAAAAGAATTAAAAATATCACAACCAAGTGCAGAGAAGAAAAAGAGATATGGTCCAAAAGCATTGCTGAAGAGATGGAAGAAGATCAAGAGAAAGAAAAACAGGACCAAATTTATAAGAAAATCAGAGCCCTTCAGTACAAACCTAGATCAGAATCTATAGTAGTTAAAATGATGAGGGACTATTAATATGAAAATAATCAATTTTTGACAATATAACGTAACTGGATGGATAAAAAATCTACTCAGAAAGTAGCAGCAGGGCAACACATATATTAAAAAAGATTTTACTTATGCAAGCTTTTGGAGCCACTGGCTCCTCCCAGCAGAAGGGGTGAAGGGGAAGCAAGAGGGGTGAAGGTAAATGAACTGGAGAGGTTTAGGAAAAGGGATAGAGTTTGGAAAAGTAACCCAGAACCATGGGTTAGGGGAGACTTACCGGATGGGATGAGAAGGAAAGGCTGATTGTTGTGGAGTTCGCCAAACAAAATTGAAAAACCTGAGAGCTTAAAGGAGGAAGATAGGGTAATATGCATGACAGAGATTACTGCCAAAACATCATACCTGGGTAATAAGGGTGAAAAACTAAATGCATTGTATGTAACAAGAGATGGGAGGGGGATGGTGAAAAATAGACGGGTCAAAAATGAAAGATGCAGAAAACTAAAACAGTGAAGAAAGGAGTAGTTACTGCAAAGAATTTCTGTGATGGAAGAAATTAATGTAAATTAATTCCAGGTGGATGCAAGAACCAAGGACATGTTGCACTAGTTCCCTTCTGCAGGGTTCTGAGAAACTGGTATGTGGGAGTAGAACCCATGTTGGACATAATTACCCCACCAGCCTAGTTCAAAAGCAGATTTCCCAGACCATCACATCGAATCCTGGTACTACTGATCCCTCCAAAAAGCAACTTTGGAGCACACCACTTGTCATTCAGGATTATCCTGGTCTTGAATGTATTAGTCAGCAACTTCAACAAGGCCATGACTTCCTAAAATCATGCCCTGAAATGTGATCCATCCTGTCTAAGATTTTGTTCACCACATTTAGAATAGCTTTTCATCATCCTCCCAATCTTTGCAATATCCTTGTCAGACCCTATGCTCCTTCTGCACCCATCTCCCTACCCTATGGTTCCTACCCATGTAACTGCCCCACTACAAGACTTGCCCATGCACCCTACTACCACCACCTATTCCAGCCCTGTAACTGCACAAAACATATACTATCAAAGGGAGATTCACCTGTGAAATGACATCTCGTATACCAACTGTCACGTAAACACTGTTTGGCCTTTTACATAGGCCTGACTACTACCAAGTTATCAGTAGGATGAATGGGTATGGGCAGAGGGTGTATACTGGCAATACACAACATCCCTTTGCAGAGCATGTTCTACAACATGACAGTTATGACATCAGTGCCTGTTTCACCATACACGCCATCTGGATTCTTCCCCTACACTTGCCATCTGGATACCAGTTTTTCATAAGTCCGCTAGTGGGAACTAGTGCTACAACATCTCCTTGGTCCTCACCACCCACCTGGCCTTAATTTACATTAATTTCTTCTGTCTCAGCATTTCTTCATAGTAACTACTCTTTGCTTCACTCCATTTTTGTTTCCTACATCTATTTTTTCCTGCCCCCTCTCATCTTGTTTTCATACAATGTATTTAGCTTTTCACTCTTATTATGCGAGCACGATGTTTTAGCGACAATCTTTGTCTTGCATATTATCCTGTCTTCCACCTAGAAGCTCTCAAGTTTTCAAATTTCATCTGGTACCGTCTCCAGCAATCAGTCTTTCCTTCTCATCCAGTCTGGCAAGTCTCTCCTGACCCAGGGTTCTGGGTAACTTTTCCGAACTCTACCCTTTCTCTCAACATCTCCAGTTCCTTGTCCTTCTTCTGGAAGAAGGAGTCGCTGGCTCCAAAACCTTACACAAGTAAAACTTTTTTTTTTTTTTGTATGTGTGTTGTCCTGCTGCCACTTGGTGAGCAGATTTTTTATCTGTCCAATTACATTATACTGAGTGACTATTACTGGTAGAGAATGATGGGATACATGCTCATTTGAAAGAATCTGTAGAACTGTACAATGATAAGGACTTCAAGAATGGAAATAATCTAATTGAAGACTTCACGCAATGCATGATCATTACCATACTTAAAATAGGCAAGGCAGCTGACTGCACCAATTGTAGAACAATATCAAAGTTATCACATGCCTCCAAAATACTTACTATTGCAGTTAAGAGCAGGATGAAAGGGAAAGTAGGTACATATATTGGAGAAGGCCAGCTTTGATTTAGGGATGACAGAGGAACAATGGAAGCAGTATTGGCCTTGTTCTTGCTATTGGAGAGAAGGGTAGATATGAACAGAACTTATCTCCACTGACCTAGAAAAAACTTCTCAGAATGTGAACTGAGAGCTGCTCTTTGGAACTATGAAAAAGTAGTACTTGATTGTAGAGTTGGAAGAGTGATTAATTAACTGTCTAAAAGAAAAAAAAATAAAGAAAAATGTACTAGAAAAGGAGTCAGAAGAACACAAAGGGAACAAAAGCCAATGGTGAAAGGATTCACTGCATCAGATTTGCTAATGACATTGTGACACTTGCAAATTATGAAAAAGAAATGAGTTTAATGGTGAAGTCCTATAAGGCACTGTTAAACTATAGAAATAAAAAGTGATGGTGGTATGGAAAAATATTAGGCAAATTAAAACCAACAAAAAAATTGATGATGTCAGAATTCATAAGGTGAAACAACTTTGTCATCTCACTAGTATAATAACAGAGTACAACATATGCATAATGAAAGTGAAGGAGAAGGATTAAATTGACAAAACAGGCATTTATGACTAAGAAAACCATTCTAGCCAGCAAACATATGAATACAGATCTCAGATAATCCTTTAAAAAATCATTTGTGTTGAGTACACTGCTCTATCAAAGTGAAAGTTGGACTTTGGGTAAATTAGAAAGGAATTAACTTGATGTTGCTGAAATGTGGATGTTGTGGAAAATGACAAGAACAAGATGGATTGAAAGAAAAACCAACATGGAAGTCTTAAGTAAATGAAGAGAGCAGATTATTAAAGGAAATGGAGAAAAGAAAAATAAATTTATTGGAAATGTCATTGGACACAACATTGGACACGACACTTTCATTGTTAATATCCCTGAAGGGAAACTGATAGGAAACAAAGGAATATTATGGTCTAGTATGAAATATTTGAAAGACATCAAGAAAAGGATATAATGTGAGAATGACCAAAGAAACTGTTATATAAACAAGACATTAGTCTTTAGACTATTGCTTGTTTACATTGTGATACACTTTTCTAGTGAATCATACAGTTCATTATATTCTTATGTTGACTTACATTTGCAATTATATTTTTTTACTATCATACATATTAATTGTTGTTTAATATAATTCACAGGAATTTAATGACACACAAATGACACAGTTCATAATTCCATTTCATATGCAAAATTATAAAATTCTTCAGATCAAAAATTTTGAGTACATGTATTTTAGTTCAGTCAGTTTTGTAATCTAAATACAGAAAGACAGAAGTTCACTTACGTAAAACAATTTTTTATAAAACACAAATTTACACTATAAAATGGAATAGATGTGCATTTTCAATTGGTCAAAATGTAAACTTTATGGACTTCCAAAACTGATGGAATGGTTTTAAAGACAACTTCACACATGAATTACTGATACTGTACTGCAGCAATGGAATGCTTGTAAATGAAGGTGACTAAAATACTCAATTAATTTTGTTATAATCTGTATATATCATAAGTCACTGTTTTGAAACAAGATTTTCCAAATTTTTGTATGGGTTATTTCAAATATTATCTTTGTCTTCAAGGAACTTGCTGTCTCATTAAACATTTTGTGATTACCTATTCTCCATCGTAATTTTGTAAATGCTATTATGATAATAATGATAAAAAGTCTCTGATCGTTATTTGATTATATAAATTGTATAAGGGCCAGTGCCAGGACCATTGAAGACATAGTTTTTTTTTTTAGACAACGTAGTGGCACTTTGTGAACAATTGTAATGCCACGTTTCAGGTCAATCTGCACTGTATTTGATAACGTGCTGATACAAGGTTTATGTCACAGAAAAAGTGATAGTTCAGTGCAAGACTACCTACAATAATTCCTTCTTTTCAATATTTTGTTTACCTATTGATGGGAGGCTGATGTCCTTGTTGTCAACATACTCTTAAACCCTAATTTTCCCTCATTCCTTTACAGAGAGTCCTTGAAAAATTTTAAATGCCTACCATAGGCTGTCAGTATCTTTCTATATACAGATGTACTTTAGTGCCACCCATACATTTCTGGCCAGTTTTAGCTTATTGCCACTTCAAAATGCCAACAGCATCAATTTCAACAAGACAAATAGGTATAACGAGATTTTAACATTGCTATCCTTTACAAATTACAGCTGCTGTTACATTAATTACTTTTGAAATGGTGAAATGTGTGTCACATTTAAAAACTGTTCACTTCAAATGAAGCTCAGGCTTCTCATCTGCCTCTACTACTTTTGCAGTTCATTAAATTCAGCAGAAGAAAATATAGATCTTTTCAGTTTGATGACACATCTCCCATGGAAAATCGTTACATAGATCTGCAAGACGTAAGGCAACAAAGGAGGGCTTTGTATCAAGAATTGTAACCTTTCCTGTTTTTGTATATACACAATGAACCATTCCATGTATTGTTATTATTTTTATTATTATTATTGACTATGAGTTGATGGAATATGTCTGAAGCACATTTGTTTTGCTGATTGCTTCTAGAGCAGATAAATTTCTACAGCTATCTAAAGAATTTAATACAACAAGTTTCAAACTAGGCCTGGAAACTAATTATATACAATTAGTGTCTGTTACTAGTTATAACTTATGGCAGTGATAGGTGGACTTTCAGTGCAAGAAATGTTTTAAAAAACGAGGGTTATTCAGTAAGTAGTTGTGAGATACATATTGGGAATCACTAAGAGAGAGGGCAATAAATGGATCAGGGAACAAACTGGAGTGGAATACATAACTAAGTTTGTAATGAAAATCAGATGTAGGATGGTGGGGCACGTTACTGTGAGAATGATTGATAACAGTTTCTTGTATATACACCTAGCAGATGTACCCAATCTACCACTTACACAAACCATCTTTAAACACTAAAAAGGCCTCTGATATTCTAAATAAAATTATCAATGTTTCTTCTGAGACATGCTAATCCAATGAAGTCTTATTATTGTTACCCCATTATGACCAGGGGTAGTGATAGTAGTAGTAGTAATAGTAGTAGTAGTTGTAGTAGTAGTAATAGTAGCAGTAGTTGCAGTAGTTTCATTCATCTGTTAGGTCACTTTGATAGGACTATTGGATACCTCAGCATATTACAGTTTAAGAACAAACAAATATATTTCATGTATAGAGAAATTGACATACTTGTAGGACTAGTTTAAGAAGGATGAAGCAGGTAGTCAGCCATGAGCTTATGGTGGGAACCAATTTATTATTTAATAACCTAAATAAGGATGACAGTATGCAGATTGGGAACTGCATCCTCAGAAGTACAGATCTGGAGATGGCTCAATTGAACCAAAGCCAGTCATAATATTTAAAAATATGTGCAGTATAAATGGACAATAAAATGTATTGTACCATAATTGACTGTAATTTTTTTTCCAGAATAAGACAATATGTCAGATTTGACAGTAAACACAAATGCTAGATGTTGAGGGACTATGCCTTGCAAATATGTGTTATCAGCACTTTAATTAATGGTTTAAATTACAATGTGAAACACTGAAACAAAGTATGAGAAATTGCAGGTATTGGCTACAGTAGAGACCATTAATAATGAGGAGGAAGATATAAAAAGGTCAAAATTCTTGAATTGATACTACTCACTGTGCAGGGGGAGGGGGGGGGGGGGGTAGAGAGAGAGAGAGAGAGGGAGGTAGGGGAGAGTAGGTATGTAGGTATTGGCAGATGTAGCTATAGGAAGGTATATACAGGGTGGGTATAGGTGTAGGTAGGTAGGTATATGAATTTGTAAATATAGGTAGGTGGATATAAGGACGGAGGTAGTTACAGGGAAGGAAGTAGGTAGGTATAGGTATAGTGAAGCAGAGTTATCAGTAGATATTATTATAAGGCTGTAGGTAGGAAAGTATGTGGAGGGAGTTAGGGTTGATGAATGTATAATAGGTAGGAAAGTATGTGGAGGGAGTTAGGGTTGATGAATGTATAATAGTAAAAAGTGATACAGAAAATAGTGGTAAACATTAAGGATGTTGTGTTTTAATGCTAAGTCCAAGACGGTGGCAGCAGAAGGATATCTTATAATAATCTGTTTAATTTACGCATGTTTCCATCACTCAGCTGCACATTATTCTGATTTAAATAATTTAAGAAAACCTCGTGAAGTTCCTTATATACATGCAAATGAACAAAGGAACCTGAATATGATGTTGCACAGAACGATATTACTAGGGTTGACTAAAATTTAATGCCTTCACCTTCGTAACTCTTCAACAGTTGACAGCATTGGTATGCAGCACATACTGGCTTGTTCCATAGCCTCTTCTCTGCAGCTCCAGTTGGAAGGAAGCCTTAGCATTGAACAGTTGTGTTGTTACAGTGTAAAGAATGGAACCCTGCGCACACGGTCTGTCAATGCGATTTAAGCAACATGCAGTAATTGAATTCTGGAAGCGCTCAAGCCTCTTGAGTTGTAATGCAGAGTGTAGAGCATGCACAGTAACTGGTTTCTCCTTGTCTTGAATGTGGAAACTTCTTCTTTACTCATTCATATACTTAACCAGTTTAGTGGCAGTCTTTTCTATATAAAACACTGTGCAGTGAATAAATGATAGTTGGTAAATGGCATGTGTGCTTTCACATGTTACTCTGCCTTTGACGTAGGATTTAATATCGGTGGGCCTAAGTAAGTGGTAGTGCATGGAGCAACTTTTACAGTAGGAACAATTGCAGGCATAGGAATCATAGGGTATGGATAAGAGTCTGGGACACTGACAAGTATGTTGCAGAGGTTGGAGGGTGTCGGAAGGTGACATTGAGTGGTGCACTGAGGATAACCAGGAGAGATGATCTCATTTCAGTGTTTGGAGGCGTTTGAGTCCTGGATGGTATTGGTTGAAAAAGAGGGGTTGAGGAAGCAGGAGGAAGGATGTGTTTCTTTTTTCAATTTTTTTAAATATTGTGTGGGAGATTTTTGTGTGCTCTCTAGAGATGCAGCAGGAAAGGAAATCCTGGATGAAGTAGCCCAGGAAACCCTGGAAGAAGTAGATGGTGGCAGATTCATTAGTCAAAACAGATGCAATTGTGATTCTGTCTCCTTGTAATTTTGTTTTCGTCCCAAGCAGATTATGTGGGTACTATGTACCCATGAAACAAACCAATCCTACTGTTAAATTGTAATTTACGCATGTTTCAACCACTCAGCTGCACATTATTCTGATTTAAATAATTTAAGAAAACCTAGTGAAGTTCCGTATATACATGCAAAGGAACAAAGGAACCTGAATATGATGTTCCACAGAACGATGTTACGAGGGTTGACTAAAATTTAATGCCTTCACCTTCGTAACTCTTCAACAGTTGACAGCATTGGTATGCAGCAGGTACTGGATTGTTCCGTAGCCTCTTCTCTACAGCTTCAGTTGGAAGGAAGCCTTAGCATTGAACAGTTGTGTTGTTACAGTGTAAAGTGTGGAACCCTGCGCAGATGGTCTGTCAATGCAATTTAAGCAACATGCAGCCATTGAATTCTGGACAGCAGAAGGTGTCACCCTAAAGGAGATTCATCAGAGAATGAAAACAATTTATGGTGATTGTGTTGATGTGAGTACTGTGTGTGACTGGGTGAGTAAGTTGGAAAATGTGGGAACATCTGACTTGTATGACAAACAAAGAGTTGGACGACCTGTGACAGCAACCACTGAGTTTCAAAAGCAAAATGTTGACAGATTGATTTAGGAGGATCATCATATCACTCAGAGAGAAACTGCAAGCACAATCAGCATTTCACAAGAACATGTGGCTCACATTATTCCTTTGCTTGGCTATCAGAAGATATGTGCACAATGGGTACCCTGGATGCTGACTCTTGAAATGAAAACAAACAGACTTTAAATTTGACAAGAACTACTCCCGCATAACAAGAATGAAGGTGACACCTTTCTCCATTCAGTTGCAACAGGATATAAAACGTAGGTACTCCTTTACAACCTGGAGATGATACGTCAGTCTATGGAATATCAACACAGAAAAAGAAATTCAAGACGCAGCCCTCAGCTGGAAAGATCACAGCCACATGGTTCTGGGGTGCAGATAGTGTTATCCTGTTGATTTTGTTGATTGTGGAACAACAATAAATTCCAAGCATTGCATCACAATGATGCGAACTCTGAAATGATGGCTAAAAAGGGTTCGAAAGGAAAAGAGAAATATTTTCCTGCAACATGACAATGCCAAACCACACACTTAACGTGCCGCCACAGCAGACCCTTACTACAGTATGGCAGTCTCCATACAGTCCAGATTTAGCACCATCTGACTCCCATCTGTTCCTGATAATGAAAGACGATCTGTGGGGACATCATTAGGCTTCTGATGAAGATGTTGAGAGAACTGTGAGACTGTGGTTGTGGAAACAGTGTGTTCACTAAATGTGTTCATCGTTGGCAAAAATGTATCCAATTGGCTGGTGATTATGTGGAAAAGTTAATATTGGTGATTAAAGATCACATTCTTAGTATTATTTCTGTATTTTATTTATTAAAATACTCCGATCCAAACTCAATTAACGAAGGTGGAGGCACTGCTTTTCATTCAACCCTCGTACCTAAAGCTTAGGACTCCTACATTTTATTGAGATACTTGAGAGACAATTATGACAAAACTTGGTGTTACATGATCTAGTCAGTAGCAACATATTGGTCTACAAAGGTATCTTAAGCGTGCCTCTTTAAATGCTGAAAAGGAAATTTTGAAGTAACAATACATATCATCACTTTTGTAACATGACAGTGACTGACACACAGAGGAAAATCATTTTACTCTCTAAAACTAATTTCGTTGTGTAAGTACACCAGAATTTTTACAAAAAGGAAGGAAAGAGAGATACCTGTGTTTCTCTTAAGAACATTTTTCTACAGTTATGTTGAGCCATTATGTATCATCATTCTTGTCAGATCTAATCTGCAGAATTTATTCTACATAAAATCATCATACAGCTTTCTTGATTTCTTGTTAAGCATGATACTGACTGGTGTACCCCACAAAGAAAATTTATACTAAGAATGAAGTCCTTTTTGCTGCATTTATATGCACATATGAGTGAGCACCAACTTAGCTTTCTGGCCTTTTGAAATAGTACTTTTTCTGTGGTGCCATCAATGTTTTCATAGTCTGCACTGGTTAATGTACTGCAGGAAATGGGTGACACTACATGTATCTAGACTACTGCTGCAGATGAAAATTTATGTAAGTGTATGAGTGTCATAGTTACCGATACTTTAAAATCATATTAAATTTTGTCATTAGTGCTTGTCATGGAAATAGGTTATTATTTGAAAATAATTAAAACTGTAATTTTGTTAACATTTATTAAAAATGTTAAGGACAATTTTACATAAGAATGATTAAGCTTTTCCACTTTTATCCTGAGGAATCAACAAACATACAGCACATTCGCCATTTAATAAAATAAATATTATAACATACATACGTCATCTTTGCAAACAGAAACAGAAGGTAGTATTTTTTTCCAATCAACAGTTTTAAATGAATGCCAGCATTCACAATAATTTTTTTGGCTTTCACCACAGGCTTTTTAAAAAGTGTAATGACAAAACATGACTTTATCATTTCTTTCTAGTTATTCTCTGCACCATATGAGTATTTCTCCTCATTTAACTACCAACCACAACGGAGGAACACATACATCTACAAGTATATGAGTTGATTACAGATGCAATTTGTGTTACAAAGAAAGGCACATGAAAGTTCAGAACTGAACAGCACAAGAATGTAAGACTCACATGTTACATTATTAGACAATTTAATCATTTTGACATTGTTTTCAAAAATTGTTTGGCTCTTAATCTGGACTCTGCAGACAGTGACAACACCTTTAAAAACATGATACAATAACCAATATCCAAATGGTTATTCAGTTTCTTATTAATTAAGAAAATCTCTTTCTACATTTATAATGTAATAAAATACAAATGCTGCACCAGAGGAGTGGAAGGATTGAGAGTTTAAACAAATATAATAACTAATAGAGATCCTTCTGTGAAAGTAATGAGATCTAGTTCTCTATAAAACATACTACACTGATAACATACTTAATGTTTTGCATTAATTTTGGTATCTGAATTTTTAAATGTTTGTTTTGCAGTGAAAAACTATTTTCAATACAATAAAGGCATTATCACTGTTTACAAGGCACCATGAGAGTTTATACATTAGATACATTTTTAAACAAAATCTACAGATGTTAATCTTACCTGTAAAGCAGTTATATAATCTGTGGCCCCACTGTTTTTTATTTGAATAATATTATAAGACTACCTAGATTTCATGTTTTGTCAAGATGTCCAAGTTTTATTGACAGCAGTATTGGTAGTAGATATATGGCATCAGGAATGAGAGTTAAGATCATTGGCATACATGTGTCGATGCTATGATTACTCAAAATTCTCTTGACTTACAAGCATTTAAGAATATATGATTGAATACTTTATTTCATAAAGCATTTAGCAGGTGATTCATCAGTATGAAATATCATGAAGTTATAATAGAAAGTTTTTATCTGTTTGTAAAATTATCCTCCACATTAAAAAGTTACAAGAGGTAATTCTGATGTTTTATTTGTTTTGCTGAAATTGGCTGAAATGTCAATTGTAAAATTTAAAATTAACTATTCATTTCTGAAATGTACTCTACATGAATTAAACCCAGAAAAGAATTACTAGATTACGGAACGTACAAAATTAAAATATACAAAACAATCAATATCTAAATGAGATACTACTTTTGAATTCATAAACAAACAGACAAAATATAATACCCAAATGACATACAAATATGCTGTTAACAAACTGTTGAGCTTTTAAAGGAAGTTATTGTATTTACGATTTGTAGAGCACAAATGAACAAAAAAATAGGAAAGAACTAGCACAGAAGAGGACTATTATAATGTTTAAGCAGATTATGGGACAAAATTATTGAATAGGAACCAGATATTTCAAGAATCAAGGTTCATATGCATAGCTTTAGAGAACTGCAAGTATATGCCAAAATTATTATATCCAAGTTATTACCTTTCTGGTTAATATCATAGAATTGGATACCTATTGTTATAACATCAATGAGAAATATGTCGTACGTAATGTTAAGTGTATACATCGCAGTCTGACACGTTAGTCAAGTAACCTAAGACCGCTTGTCTTCAAGAACATTTCTGAGTGTTATAAGTACTGCAAACATGTAATTCCCTTTCTACCTTTTCCCTTTAATTTCCTGCATCCTCTTCTTTAACATCTTCATTAATTATTATTTAGTCTCCTTTTTACTCATCCATTATAGTTTTCAATTCTGAATTTCTTTTTCTACACTTCTGATGCTGACTTCTCTTTTAATAACTGGGAATAAACAACCTAACAAAAGTTTGTATGTTACATATCTAATACCATCATGTATACAAATATATTGGGGTATGATATGAATTCCAAAGCTCTGCTAATTGCTCACAATCATTTTTGCATTATTATTTCAGTGTGAAACTATGATCATTTAAAGTATAGTTCACAGTTTTTTGCATCTGAAATGGAAATTAAGAACATTTGGATAAGTAAGATTTGCGATTACAACAAAAACGAAGAAACTTGCTGAGTAAAAAACAGTTCTGAATCAATAATTTGTCATTTTTAATTTTTTAAAATTACTTATTCTAATATTTGAATTCTGTTAGAGATTTACATGTATGGTATTTCACTACTGTTTCAAATTATTTATATGTAATTGTAATGATGGAATCAGGAACAGCATTAATCTGGCCAAAGGGACATGTAATCATATTATGAAACATGTCCTTATTATAAGCTTAGATTTGTTTCAATGATTCCACTTGCACCTTCATCATCTGCAGTCAGAATATGATGTAAGTAAACCAGTTTTTTTCAGTTATATGCACTGTAATACCATTTAAACATCTGTATTTTAGTTGACATCAGTTTTATAATTTGACTTGGGTAAGTGTGGCTCATGAGTGATTACAGAATTGCAGCCATTAATAAGATCAAAACTTCTTTTTATAGCATATTTGTAGACTCATGAAAGTATGAGACTAGGAAACATATGATATATTGAATATTATTTTAAAATCAATAGGTCATTAGACACATTCAGATAACATGATTGACAAAACTAAGACACAATAATCAAATCCACAGCAGTTTACATTCTAAATTCAGCAGTCCTGTTTCAAAGTGTTACACACACTTCATTTTATTTGGGGGCTGATAAATGTGTTGCTATTCTTTATCTTATCGTTACCACTTCACAATTGCTAGATGCGATCATTTGAATAAAACTTAATATTGATATGGCAATACTTAGCCACTCCCCTATTTGCAGTGACATTCAGAGGTCTACTACATGCTGTTTTCAAATGTATTGGAGCTTTCACTTTCAGCAGTGTTTTACCTGTGTGCTGTCACAAAGACATTCATTCTTAAGAAAACAAGTGTTTTAACTGTCTTCATAAGTAACAATGTTGCACTTAATCCTTTAACATATGCTGAGAATAAAAATACTGGTTTTCTTTGTACAGATGCACAGAATAATTTCTTTTCATGACTCAGTCAGCTTAGTCAAAATTAGTACAGCATATGTATTTTTTTACCTTCACTGAACTTAGATAGCTGCATCATCTTATTGACAAATAACAAATCACTATTTTCATACAACATACTTGTTGTTATTTTAAATTAAATCCTCAAAAATACAGATACATTAACTTGTTCACACAAAATCTCGAATTCATTGCTAGGCATCTCATACCCATTTTGTTGCTTGTTGCAGTAGCTTTTTTACGCACTTTTGCACTCCATACTTGCATTTATTTATAGAGCAAGCTTAATGGTTAATGCCATTTGGTTAACATTTCATCATTATTTCAGTCAGAATTTAATTAAATTTTTAATTATGTAATTATTGCATGAATGACTACTAATACCAATATAAACTCTGTGTCTAATACAAAACTAACAATAGAAACAAAATGTGTCAGGAATATAGTGAGTAACAGTTCACAGAATTTTGTAGTGATTATACACCTGTGAAATGCAAGTTTCTGTGCAGTGACTTAGATTTTCCAACTTCCATTTCAGCAGAATGGCTATTATGGTAGCCATGAAAAAATATTCAGAACACAGATTTGATAATTAACTTGGTTTAGGTAACTACCTAAAAGTGCATATTTAATGGATTATTTATTATAAACAGAACAAAAATCTTTTTTCATGTCTCTCAAGTTAGAAGTTTTGTTGGACATAAATTCCGTATATGCATCTACATATATATAAAATGAGATTACTATTAACTACAGTAATTTACTATTTTCACCAGCTACAAATAACATATGTGCATTTATTTATTTATTTTCCATAGCAGAACTTAAGCAATGTCACATCATTCAGTGTTCTATTTCCTCAAAAGTTTTAATGAATGACTTAATTCTGTGCAAATATCTTTAGATCTGTCTTGACTTCTATATCTGATATTACAACCCATCGGTTCCTACATACGCTAACATTATATTCTGACTATTAGATCATTTTTCATGTCCTATAAACGAAATCTGGGTGTCAATAACAAATGTATGTTTCTCGGCCAGAGCATTGTGAATAAATAAAAGTAAACATTGGCATTTCTTTTCAAACATAACACTATTCAGGACATATTTTAAGCAGCTTAATGACTTATTCACTTCTTACTGTGGAAAAAACAACAGTTCAAGATTCTGTTTCCATTAGAAATAACAGTTACAGAATTAACTGTGATATGCTGCCTGGAATAACATAAATGTATGTACATATATTTAGAGGAAAGATATGACATTAGAAAGGTTACCATTTTCTAGATACCATCTAATATGTTGTATTATGACACATTTCTGTTAATGCTAAAAGTTTTTATGAAATTGGCTGTCTTTAAACACAAAATATTACGCATACTTTTATTTACTATGCTTTTAACCATTGTTAGTATTTGAAAATGAAATGTTACATTGGTTTCATTGCATTTGGTTCCTTTGTAATTTATTAGATAGTTTGAGGGAATAATTTCAGACTCTCTTAAGATTTATACTGTCTACATGCCTTTAGGGTCCCATCAGCATCACAGCCCATAATTAACAGAATGATCATGCAAATTTTTTAACGAAAATTGTAAACCCATGGAAATACCACTATTTTTCATTTACATTCATGTTTTACTTATGCCATCAATGTAGTGAATGAAAGAAGTACTTTGCATCTTGATTCACATTTCATTCTTTTTATTTCGTACATAACTGCTTAACACTGGCTCTCCTTCTGCCCAAGTCAAAACTGTAAGTTCTGAATAGTAAATGTCAACTAACATTAAAATTTTGTTATCACAAATATCTCTGGTACTCATTTATGCGAAACACACATAAATACTTTGGCACATTTATATTTTCAAAACATAAGATAGATGTTACTGATGGTAAGTGTACTTCACATGTTTATTATATCCATTTCAAAGTAACATAATGATGAAAGAATAGAAACTAGATGATGTTATTCACAATAAGAGCTTATAAACTGTATGCAACACAAAAATTAAGTTTCCATGTGGGCTTTTTATGAAGTATACATAAGTGATCAGAAGACAGCACAACTATCTTAATAGTGTACATAAGTTATTGTGTTCCCAGTAAGTCATGCCTCTAGTGTTAACATATATTTTTTTCCATAGGAACACTGATCCAAATTTTTACATCTAATGCATACTCCAATTTTAAAATTACTAAGTTTGTTAACCTTATGAACGTCTTCCTCTATGAAAATTCAAAATCTATAAAATTCTGTTTGTTCCTTAGAACCTTGAACTATTCCATTTTCCATAAACTCAGTAAAATATGAGTATGACAGTAACAAAATACCTCAACATGAGACTGAATTTCCATGCACCCATTATTTATGTGCATTTGCTAAGTCTAAAACGAAGACTCTACTACAGAAAACTGATGTTACAGCAACAAAACAATTACCTCTGAAAAAACATGGATTGTGCACCAATGCTTCGTGATATTATGATTATCACTGCTATGACAGTGGCTTTTCAAGAATTAGAAAAGAGATGCAGTGTAATATATGTGTTGCCCACAACACACAAATGCACAATACCGAAGTTACACTGACACCATAATTCAAAACCTAAAGTTATGGTTCAAATAAGACTTCAGAAAAATGTAAAAGCAGAAGACTGTACATTTATCAACAATATGTGAATCACTTCTTGTGATAAATTTTAGTCAGTTACTGCCTGAGTGTTGAGTGAAGATGTGGCCACAGATATTTTTAATGGATATAAATATATGTATATATCCTTGGACCCAAAAGTTGAAGTATTAACTGCAGATATGAAGTGCATCAATAAATATGTTCTATAGCAATTTGCATAAACAATGTATACAGTATGTTGTGGATAATATGTATATTTAAGTTTCTAACTGGCTTAAGAATATAAAATGATATTCTTATTTCAAACTGTGCTACCAGATATAAGTTGTAAGGTCAGTCAATAGTTATCAGATTTGAAATGGTAAAGAGACAGAAAATTTATGCCTAATAGGGTATGATGTGTAAAAGCAATCTCACCAAGGTGATTAGGATCTGTAGCTACACAGGATAGCATGTATAATTAGCTGTGGAGCTGTTTGTCTTGATTTAATAACACCACATTTTGAATAATCAAGTAATGATATCACAACCACAACAAAATGGTTTATGATATTTTCCACTTATGCAAATGGGCTTGCACAGGAACTTCCAAATTGATGGTATGATCTCTAAGTCATTTACATAACTGGCATTCTGAGAGAAAATTTTCCACATTCGCAGAAACAAAAAAAGCAGCTACACTACAACTGCTGATGCACTCAAAATAACTAGGAATGTTTGAGGTATATGCGCCAGTATGTTGATGCACTCAGTCTTCAAGTACCAAACATGTACACGTCTCCCACATCTAGATGCTTCCTGTGTATGGAATATCAGATCTCTAACAGAAATCAACAAGGATAAATATTAATGACGTGTATGTATAGAAGATTCATATAATTCACAATGTATGTTACAAAAAGTCTTGTTAACCAGAAATTTGTACATTTTTTAAGTCAAGTAATCAGTTAAGTCAAACACATTGATTTTAGAGGTAGTGCTATACAACAAAAATCACTGCAGATGTTAGCAGCTTTTCCTTCACTCCTACAAAGAGAAGCAGCAGACATTCTTCCAGATGGGATGGAACAGCTACAGCTATTTGGTGTAGATTGTGATGTTTCATTTTTCATGTGTGAAGAATGTCTGTCTTCATTTCAAGTGGTCCATAAACTGCCTGATACACTGACAAGATGAAATAAAATACACTTGCTTATGCCACTAGAGACAAAAGATGAAACCAGAAGTAAAATTTAATCAGTATACTACTGTCTTAACAGCACTGAGTGGGCCATACAAACAGCTTGAACTGTTTGTACATATATGACAGAAACCAGATGATCCATACATACATTACCAAAATAATTATAAAATATAATACTCTGAAATAACTTAAACAGTTACAAAAAATTGCACCTACATTTCTGTAATGTCTAAACTAATGAACATGCTAGAATTTCTATCATAAAATCCTGATGTTTATCGAAATACCATTACTGTGAAAAAGATCATTTGTGCAACCAACTCTCAAAACAGTCTTCTTCTGTATTAAAAACAGAATGGATATCATATGGCAGTAACAAAAGAAGACAACATTCTATAAAATGTAATTAAAAATATAGAGCACAAAACTCCAATGAAACTCAGCAGCATTTATAATTTATTTATTGTACAAGAATAGAAATGAGTTTTTGTCAATATTTTGTAGACACTTTGATTAAATGTTGTGAAGAAAAAAAGAAAGACATTCCATTCTAATGTCTTTAAAAAACTTCCAGGTTTCTCTCATTGAAGTGTTCCATGGAAGTCCAGATGAGAGAAAAAGTTAAGAGGGCCATTGTTGGATACCTTTGGTTAGTCCACATGTAGGAGGGAGGGACAAGCACTACAAGTCCTATCGTTTATACAGCCACCACATCAGTTTTCAGAAACACCAAAGTATTATACTCCACATTAAATGCAGAAGTCAATGTGTACAGAATCTTTTACATATACTTCTTTTGAATGATTCACAATACTGCAGGTTGGAAAGGCTTCCATTGCAAATGTCACATTAAAACAGAGCCCACGAGGCTCAGTGGTCCACCACATTAACTCTATGTTTATGTAACTGCAGCAAAACAACAAATTCCTTCAAATTTTGTCAATTCACATTTTCATCCACCACTGCACCAGAAGTGTCACCATCTCGTACAACACGCACTCTGGGATCAGTTCGACGGTACTTGTTGCGTAGGCCGAGCCTGAAGAAGCGTGCTATTTTCCGAGGCCAAACTTCATGAAGATGAGCTCCTTGCCCTTGGAGATGATGTCGTCTGCGCCGCCTGTCATCTCGCTGAATTTCTGCATGAGATTTGGTGCCTCCGGGAACTTGGATCCCGACACGGGCGCGGTGGGTGACTCCTTGTTGTTGGGGATGACGAAGTCCGGAACGACGCTGGGCACGCCCTTCAGTGGTCGGCTGCTGGCCTGGGGTGGTTGTTGCTGTGCCTGCTGGCCCCCATCTTGCTGCTGTGGGCCCGACACTCCCTGTCCTTGTGCCGGACCCTGAGGCTGCTGCTGCGGTGGCTGCTGCGACAGCGGCTGCAAAGCCTGTTGGTGCTGCTGCTGTTGGTGTTGTGGCTGTTGACGGTGGTGGTCCTCTTGCCCGCGCTGTGGCCGCTGCGGTGACTGGTGGTGCCCCTCCTCTGGGGGGCCGCGCGGGCCCCAGTCTCCGCCCCCCCTACCACCTCTCCGACCGTGGGGTGGTAGTGGGCCGCCTCTCGACCTCTGACCCTGCTGTGGTAAAGTATTCATTTACTGTACAGTATGCTTATTTTGAAATATATTTCCACCTGAACAGCTTCTTTGCCTCTCTTTTTTCATATCATTTCAGAAGAAACTAGTGGAAATTTAACTCGTGTACAATGAACAATCTAATCAGTTTTGTTTTGGCCCAAAGTTTTGCACCTATTCTCAGTAAAAATAATGTTGAGTTAAATACATAATAACAACCTTCCAGTCCTGGACATCTAATAATTTGCTACAACATTTAAATTAATTGTCTTATAGCACACTTTTTGAATAGAATTGCTGGTTTCAGATATGCAGTAACCATCTTCACACTCTACAATAAAACTAAAAGAAAGTACTTTACTAGCTACTGCATTATAAAATTAAAAACAAATGACAGGAGTTATAGAAAAAAAACACAGTATACCTCTCCTTCTGCTGCACAGTAACGAGTCATTACATGAAAAATAACATGAGTCAGAATGGTCATGCGTGCTTCAATGAGTTACCCATTGGATGCAAAGTGAACCTAGAGGTCACTGATGCATGCCTATTGTACAAATAACTATACAAAGTAATTAAAAATAAATTCATTTAAAAGTACAGTTCTTGAATTATTCTCAGTTGTATATAAGAACCCAAGCTCTTTTAAAAAAATGTTCATACAAAAAATGTATTGGTTGTCTGACAATTTAAACTGGTCAGAAAAGCATAACAAGAATTGTAGCCATGAGAAAGAACATACAACTACAAATACTGTGCCATTTGGTAACCTCTGCATTTCACTACCTTTCCCCTATAAACCCTGCTACCTCTTATTTAGTGTATTGAAATACTGACAAAACTACTTCCTTTCATTATTTATTGTCCGAATCAAAACATAATCAGGAATATGAGAAACAGGACAATATGTACGTGCCTAAAGGTTATTTCATCTTCCTCCATATAAGACTAATTTTAGAACCCTCAAAATGTATTCAATTTTAGAATGATACTCCGTGCGAATTGGTGTGGGTGGAGGTTATAATTAACAGCCGAATTAAGTTAATAATTGGCTCCTTCTACCGACCCCCAGACTCCGATGATATAGTTGCGGAACAGTTCAGAGAAAGTTTGAGTCTTGTAACAAATAAATACCACACTCATACGGTTACAGTTGGTGGGGACTTCAACCTACCCTCGGTATGTTGGCAAAAATACTTGTTCAAAACCGGTGGTAGGCAGAAAACGTCTTCCGAGATTGTCCTAAATGCATTCTCCGAAAATTATTTCGAGCAGTTAGTCCACGAACCCACGCGAATTGTAAATGGTTGCGAAAACACGCTTGACCTCTTGGCCACAAACAATCCAGAGCTGATAGAGAGCATCATGACTGATACAGGGATTAGTGATCACAAGGTCATTGTAGCTAGGCTCAATACCATTTCTTCCAAATCCATCAGAAACAAACGCAAAATAATTTTATTTAAAAAAGCGGATAAAGTGCCACTAGAAGCCTTCCTAAAAGACAATTTCCATTCCTTCCGAACTGACTATGCAAATGTAGACGAGATGTGGCTCAAATTCAAAGATATAGTAGCAACAGCAATTGAGATATTCATACCTCATAAGTTGGTAAGAGATGGAACGGATCCCCCGTGGTACACAAAAAAGGTCCGAACGCTGTTGCAGAGGCAACAGAAAAAGCATGCGAAGTTCAGAAGAACGCGAAATCCTGAAGATGGGCTAAAATTTACAGACGCGCGAAATTTGGCACGTACTTCGATGCGAGATGCCTTTAATAGGTTCCACAACGAAACATTGTCTCGAAATTTGGTAGAAAATCCGACGAAATTCTGGTCGTATGTAAAGTACACAAGCGGCAAGACGCAATCAATACCTTCGCTGCGCAGTGCCGATGGTACTGTTATCGACGACTGTGCCGCTAAAGCGGAGTTATTGAACGCAGTTTTCTGAAATTCTTTCACCAGGGAAGACGAATGGAATATTCCAGAATTTGAAACACGAACATCTGCTAGCATGAGTTTCTTAGAAGTAGATACCTTAGGGGTTGCGAAGCAACTCAAATCGCTTGATACAGGCAAGTCTTCAGGTCCAGATTGTATACCGATTAGGTTCCTTTGAGATTACGCTGATACTATAGCTCCCTACTTAGCACTCATATACAACCGCTCGCTCACCGATAGATCTGTACCTACAGATTGGAAAGTTGCGCAGGTCGCACCAGTGTTCAAGAAGGGTAGTAGGAGTAATCCATTTAACTGTAGACCTATATCATTGACGTCGGTTTGCAGTAGGGTTTTGGAACATATACTGTATTCAAACATTATGAATCACCTCGAAGGGAACGATCTATTGACACGTAATCAGCATGGCTTCAGAAAACATCGCTCTTGTGCAACGCAGCTAGCTCTTTATTCGCACGAAGTAATGGCCGCTATCGACAGGGGATCTCAAGTTGATTCCGTATTTCTAGATTTCCGGAAAGCTTTTGACACCATTCCTCACAAGCGACTTCTAATCAAGCTGCGGAGCTATGGGGTATCATCTCAGTTGTGCGACTGGATTCGTGATTTCCTGTCAGGAAGGTCGCAGTTCGTAGTAATAGACGGCAAATCATCGAGTAAAACTGAAGTGATATCAGGTGTTCCCCAGGGAAGCGTCCTGGGACCTCTACTGTTCCTGATCTATATAAATGACCTGGGTGACAATCTGAGCAGTTCTCTTAGACTGTTTGCAGATGATGCTGTAATTTACCGTCTAGTAAGGTCATCCGAAGACCAGTATCAGCTGCAAAGCGATTTAGAAAAGATTGCTGTATGGTGTGTCAGGTGGCAGTTGACGCTAAATAACGAAAAGTGTGAGATGATCCACATGAGTTCCAAAAGAAATCCGTTGGAATTCGATTACTCGATAAATAGTACAATTCTCAAGGCTGTCAATTCAACTAAGTACCTGGGTGTTAAAATTACGAACAACTTCAGTTGGAAGGACCACATAGATAATATTGTCGGAAAGGCGAGCCAAAGGTTGCGTTTCATTGGCAGGACACTTAGAAGATGCAACAAGTCCACTAAAGAGACAGCTTACACTACACTCGTTCGTCCTCTGTTAGAATATTGCTGCGCAGTGTGGGATCCTTACCAGGTGGGATTGACGGAGGACATCGAAAGGGTGCAAAAAAGGGCAGCTCGTTTTGTATTATCGCGTTATAGGGGAGAGAGTGTGGCAGATATGATACACGAGTTGGGATGGAAATCATTACAGCATAGACGTTTTTCGTCGCGGCGAGACCTTTTTACGAAATTTCAGTCACCAACTTTCTCTTCCGAATGCGAAAATATTTTGTTGAGCCCAACCTACATAGGTAGGAATGATCATCAAAATAAAATAAGAGAAATCAGAGCTCGAACAGAAAGGTTTAGGTGTTCGTTTTTCCCGCTCGCTGTTCGGGAGTGGAATAGTAGAGAGATAGTATGATTGTGGTTCGATGAACCCTCTGCCGAGCACTTAAATGTGAATTGCAGAGTAGTCATGTAGATGTAGATGTAGATATCTGTAATCAATTTTTGTTTTTTGAACATTTTAAATTGTCAGAAGACTACTGTATTTTTCATATTGTTAAACATTTTTTAAAAGATCTTGATTTTTTATTTATAACTGAGAATATTTTAAAGAGACGTATACTTTTAAATGAATTTCCCTTTAATTGCCTTGTATACTTATTTGTGCATTAGATACACATCAACAACCTCTACGATTGCTTTGCATCCTATCTATAACACGGCAGGTTTCACTCATATTATTTTTACATGTTACTTGTTGCACTGCAGCAGAATGAGATATATGTTGTGTTTTGTTATGCCTTTTTCATTTGTTCTTAATTTCTTAATGCAGTAACTAATAATGTACTTTCTTTTAATTTTCTAGTAGCGTCTCTAGATGGCTATTGCAAAGCTGAAACTAGTAATTCTATTCAAAAAGCTGTGAGATCACGACAGTTAAATCAACATTATATGCATCATGATTTTATCCCAAGTTCTGTTTGAATCATATGTTTCGTATACAACTTTATAGACAGTTAAGCAATGTATAACCAGTTCCTGCTATGATTTGGCAGACTTGATGTAATGTTCAGATATTTGTAATACATAAGAGATAATTAATCTGTGTGATAGTTAAACATTCGTGCTAGACTTGGATCAAAACATCGATCTCTTACTTAATGCAATCATTTGTAAGGACATGCCACTATGCCTCTAAGACAGATTCAGAATCATTTATCTCCTCCTCTTAAAATTTTTTTCTGTCTGAAATGATATGGAAGAAAAGATGAGCTACAGAAACCAACTGAATGGCTAACTTTAGATGAGCACAAAGTTATTATGTGGATAGAACTGGGACCTGCCATATTAACGACTGACTGTTCATGCATACAGTCAAAGCTACTGAGATGTCAGTTCAGGTATATTGAAAAAAAAAAAAAAAAAAAAAGACATTGTTTCCCACAGTTAGTATCTATCTGTTTTGTATAGTTCATGCAAAATAAAGAAGAATTAAAAGATAGCAAATTGAATAAATTGATGATGTGTCATTAGGAAACAGAGTGTCTTATTTTTATCACCACGTAGCTGTAATTATAAAGCAACCTAACTTCTATGAACATTCTTATTGTAACACACTGAAAACTGAAACTTCAAATAGTTTAGTAATATTTATTTATTCATTAAATGCTTAAAAATGGAGTGGTAGGATAATATTTGCTGCAACTTTTGGTGGAAGTAATAATATAGCGAAGTGCAAACTCAGACTGTAAACCTCAAGCATTTGAAGGCAAATGTTCCTTCTTCATAGATATGAGATAAATGAAACAGCAAGATGCATGTAAAATAATAAAAGAAATAATAAATGTTTCAGCCTTATGTTTCCTCATGCTTACCTTCCAAAAAAGGAACCTTCTTAATTTAAGATTTAAATTTCATGTCTGTTTCCAAACATCCCTAATGTCCATATGTCTGCTGAGAGTTAAACTGACTGAATTATGATTTACACATTTAAGTTTTAATTTTTCAGTAGTTTGAATTTAATTGAAAGCTTAAATTTATTATGTTTAACTCATAAGCAAGTATCCTGATCTGACCGTTACCTACTGAGTGATGTAGAACGTATTAAAACTCCATCCCTTTAATATAATAAATATAACAAAATGATAAATTTTGTGGAAGATGCATGCATTTAAAATACCTTTTCCTTAAATGTGAAATTAATGAACATATTTTTATTTTGAAGAACGTGCTCTACAGTAAAAAGTATGTTGATAATTTTCAGTTGTTTGTTCAGGTGGAAATACATCTTAATATAAACTTGTTACTGAAAATTTTAATACTGCTATTAAAAGCATAGTAAAAATAGTACATGCATTATTTATGGTAAATTTCCAAATAAAAAATGGTTTAGAAGTGCTCAACCTAAACTAGAGATCAAAATGAGATTTCAGAATTGTACTTTATGAAATAACAAATTAACAATTATCTCTAATTTACTGTCTTTTCTACCAGTAACTCTCACTGAAAGCTGAAGCAATGGATTATTTATAGTTTAAGTTCAGCACTCATAGTGAAGCAAAACATGGAGATTAAATGGGAAGGATTTGGAATGTCAACAAATAATATTTTCAGGTTGTTTCTACGTTTTTCCCTTTCTGGTAGTATGAGGTATAATTTTAAAACTACATTCAAACATTCACAAATGAATGGGGAAGGTATGTCTCTCTGTTCCCAAATGTTTAGATGCAATAGTTCATTTCAAACCTCACTTAAAATCATGTCTTTTTAATAGATGTAACAGGCATTATTAAGCATACACAACTGTGGCCTTCGTACAAAAAGAAAACATTCATGATAGAACTAAAAACTCCTTAAGAAATAGGACTGAGTACTAAACAGAAGTGAAGTTTTTGCTTTACAGGCATTACTCATAGACTCATTATTACGGGAAGAACAATACTTCTTGAATATTAAATTCTAAAACTGGATTACGGTACTTAAAACTGAAAAAAAAGGAAAACATGTACGAACACAATCATTGAATTTAGTTTCATTATTCCTCGAGGCAGAGGACTTACAGCACCAGAGAAAAATGGGTTAACAAGAAGAATACATACAAAATTCCAGTGGTTTTATTTATTTTAGAAATATTTAAAGGAAATAATCAAGAACAATCATACATTGCAAGGAAACAAGCATGAATCAGTAATCATTTGCATTCAGTTTATCTCCTCCAATTTCTGTCTCTCTTAATCCATATTTACATAAACTTACCAAGCCCTCTGTTCTCTGCTCTCTTGGAGCACCTTTTCTGGATACCAATTCTTATAATTACGTATTTACATTGTTGTTAACTACCATGTCATGCCAAACTTCCACTAAGTCCAAACAGCAATTTATGTACACTCTGAAACTGTTATTTGTGTTTGCTATTAGATTTCTTAAGCAATTACATTAATTTTTTCATAGTCAGAGGACCAACAATATGAGAAAAATATGATACTATCACGTCCAGGATCAGCTACAAGAAATGATGAGAATGGTTCAGATCACACTGACATGTGGATTTCCGGGAACACATAAAACACATTTATGGTATCTTACTAGATATGGTCTCATATGACAGCATATGGTAAACAAAAGAATACCTAGTACTGAAATCAACAAGAAGAAAGCATTTTTTAAAATTCTTCAGTTTATTTCTAAATTGGGAAGACAGATATCTAGATGCCACTTAATCCCAGCAGTATAAGGAATTGATAAAAAGAATGATCACAGTTCGATTTTTCTCAGAGGTATTTTGTATCATACATTACTACACCTCCCACAATATAGTTACTTTTCCTTTGAAGGGAGACGGGGGAGGGGAGGGGGGGAGAAGCTAATGAAATGTTTGGCCGCTTGGAAATCTGCATGGAATGCCTTTAATAGTTAAATGCATAATTATGACATACAAAAATGATATAAACAATGGCAGAAGACAGACAAATATTAAGGATAGATTTTCCAGTGGCATGGTCACCACAATAAACTGTCTGAGTGGACACTGAGTGAAATAACATGCAGCCTGTTCTTTAAATTGTCAGTTCTTGCTGAGTGATGCTATATGATGGAAGCTTTTGTACTGTGCAGTCTCAAATAAACATTTTATACTGAAACATCCATGTTTTGCATAGTACTGGAAAATTAATCAGGCAATATTATGAAAAGGGCAGATAGCTACTCACCGTAAAGTAGAGATGTTGAGTTTCAGACAGGCACAACAAAAAGACACACACACACACACACACACACACACACACACACACACATATACTCCTGGAAATTGAAATAAGAACACCGTGAATTCATTGTCCCAGGAAGGGGAAACTTTATTGACACATTCCTGGGGTCAGATACATCACATGATCACACTGACAGAACCACAGGCACATAGACACAGGCAACAGAGCATGCACAATGTTGGCACTAGTACAGTGTATATCCACCTTTCGCAGCAATGCAGGCTGCTATTCTCCCATGGAGACGATCGTAGAGATGCTGGATGTAGTCCTGTGGAACGGCTTGCCATGCCATTTCCACCTGGCGCCTTAGTTGGACCAGCGTTCGTGCTGGACGTGCAGACCGTGTGAGACGACGCTTCATCCAGTCCCAAAAATGCTCAATGGGGGACAGATCCGGAGATCTTGCTGGCCAGGGTAGTTGACTTACACCTTCTAGAGCACGTTGGGTGGCCTGGGATACATGCGGACGTGCATTGTCCTGTTGGAACAGCAAGTTCCCTTGCCGGTCTAGGAATGGTAGAACGATGGGTTCAATGACGGTTTGGATGTACCGTGCACTATTCATTGTCCCCTCGACGATCACCAGAGGTGTACGGCCGGTGTAGGAGATCGCTCCCCACACCATAATGCCAGGTGTTGGCCCTGTGTGCCTCGGTCGTATGCAGTCCTGATTGTGGCGCTCACCTGCACGGCGCCAAATACGCATACGACCATCATTGGCACCAAGGCAGAAGAGATTCTCATCGCTGAAGACGACACGTCTCCATTCGTCCCTCCATTCACGCCTGTCGCGACACCACTGGAGGCGGGCTGCACAATGTTGGGGTGTGAGCGGAAGACGGCCTAATGGTGTGCGGGACCGTAGCCCAGCTTCATGGAGATGGTTGCGAATGGTCCTCGCCGGTACCCCAGGAGCAACAGTGTCCCTAATTCGCTGCGAAGTGGTGGTGCGGTCCCCTACGGCACTGCGTAGGATCCTACAGTCTTGGCGTGCATCCGTGCGTCGCTGCGGTCAGGTCCCAGGTCGACGGGCACGTGCACCTTCCGCCGACCACTGGCGACAACATCGATGTACTGTGGAGACCGCACGCTCCAAGTGTTGAGCAATTCGGCGGTACGTCCACCCGGCCTCCCGCATGCCCACTATACGCCCTTACTCAAAGTCCATCAACTGCACATACGGTTCACGTCCACGCTGTCGCGGCATGCTACCAGTGTTAAAGACTGCTATGGAGCTCCGTATGCCACGGCACACTGGCTGACACTGACGGCGCCGGTGCACAAATGCTGCACAGCTAGCGCCATTCGACGGCCAACACCGCGGTTCCTGGTGTGTCCGCTGTGGTCTGACACACCGTTGTCAATGTGTTCTTTTTTCCATTTCCAGGAGTGTATATATATATATATATATATATATATATATATATATATATATATATATATATATATATATACATACACTCCTGGAAATTGAAATAAGAACACAGTGAATTCATTTTCCCAGGAAGGGGAAACTTTATTGACACATTCCTGGGGTCAGATACCTTACATGATCAAACTGACAGAACCACAGTCACATAGACACAGGCAACAGAGCATGCACAATTTTGGCACTAGTACAGTGTATATCCACCTTTCACAGCAATGCAGGCTGCTATTCTCCCATGGAGACGATCGTAGAGATGCTGGATGTAGTCCTGTGGAACGGCTTGCCATGCCATTTCCACCTGGCGCCTCAGCTGGACCAGCGTTCGTGCTGGACGTGCAGACCTTGTGAGACGACGCTTCATCCAGTCCCAAACATGCTCAATGGGGGACAGATCCGGAGATCTTGCTGGCCAGGGTAGTTGACTTACACCTTCTAGAGCACGTTGGGTGGCACGGGATACATGCGGACGTGCATTGTCCTGTTGGAACAGCAAGCTCCCTTGCCGGTCTAGGAATGGTAGAACGATGGGTTCAATGACGGTTTGGATGTACCGTGCACTATTCAGTGTCCCCTCGACGATCACCAGTGGTGTACGGCCAGTGTAGGAGATCGCTCCCCACACCATGATGCCGGGTGTTGGCCCTGTGTGCCTCGGTCATATGCAGTCCTGATTGTGGCGCTCACCTGCACGGCGCCAAACATGCATACAACCATCATTGGCACCAAGGCAGAAGCGACTCTCATCGCTGAAGATGACACGTCTCCATTCGTCCCTCCATTCACGCCTGTCGCGACACCACTGGAGGCGGGCTGCACGATGTTGGGGCGTGAGCGGAAGATGGCCTAACGGTGTGCGGGACCGTAGCCCAGCTTCATGGAGACGGTTGCGAATGGTCCTCGCCGATACCCCAGGAGCAACAGTGTCCCTAATTTTTCTGGAAAGTGGCGGTGCGGTCCCATACGGCACTGTGTAGGATCCTACGGTCTTGGCGTGCATCCGTGCGTCGCTGCGGTCAGGTCCCAGGTCGACGGGCACGTGCACCTTCCGCCGACCACTGGCGACAACATCGATGTACTGTGGAGACCGCACGCTCCAAGTGTTGAGCAATTTGGCGGTACGTCCACCCGGCCTCCCGCATGCTCACTATACGCCCTCGCTCAAAGTCCGGCAACTGCACATACGGTTCACGTCCACGCTGTCGCGGCATGCTACCAGTGTTAAAGACTGCGATGGAGCTCCGTATGCCGTGGCAAACTGGCTGACACTGATGGCGGCGGTGCACAAATGCTGCGTAGCTAGCGCCATTCGACGGCCAACACCGCGGTTCCTGGTGTGTCCGCTGTGCCGTGCGTGTGATCATTGCTTGTACAGCCCTCTCGCAGTGTCCGGAGCAAGTATGGTGGGTCTGACACACCGGTGTCAATGTGTTCTTTTTTCCATTTCTAGGCGTAAGAGAATTTCTAGCTTTCGCAACCGACAGTTGCTTCTTCAGGAAAGAGGGAAGGAGAGGGAAGACGAAAGGATGTGGGTTTTAAGGGAGAGGGTAAGGAGTCATTCCAATCCTGGGAGCGGAAAGACTTACCTTAGGGTGAAGAAAGGACAGGTGTGATGTTGTGAGGTTGACATAGTATTGGAAGGTGGAAAGGGTAATATGAGGTTAAAGTGAAAATAAATAGAAATATATATAGGGAGAGATAAAGGTGTGAAAAAAGTCAAAAAAGTGTTGGTTTGAGATGAGCTTGTGCTGAACTTAGGTTGGTGAACAACAATGGGTGCAAAGGTTAGGTAGTTGTGTTGTCTCCAAAACACGTTAAAGGGTGGGGAAATTCAGAAAAATTTCGAAAAGAAACTTTTCGAAAAAAATTTTTTTTTGAAAAAAATCTCCAAAAAGATTTCGAAAAAATGAGTGTAAACGTATTCAAAGGACTGGTTATGTACTGGCAGCTTATGAAAATGAGGCTAACAATTGTTCGATGAAGAAATAATAACGTTTCAACCTGTGGGAAGCTGCTAAAAAGTGATCGGTAATGTGGGAAAAACGGGAATGGAAATAAAACGAAAGTTGTTGGAAATAACTGAGATGGTTGTTTAATGGGTGAAAGGAACTGAAGCTGTGAAATAGTATTCACGAGTTTACACGAAATGTTTGTAAACTTGGAACAGTGGATTTTATAGCAGCGGTAATGTTGAAAGCGTTATACATTTTTAGGTTATGGTTTGGAAGTAAATTACATATTATTGAGTACAATTAGGCAGGATAAAATGTATGGTAGATTACGGAAAAAGGGAAGATGATAGAAAAGATTTTGAAATGCAACAGAGACAATAACAAACGTAATTGTTGGGTTCAAATTAATGATATAAATAAAATAGAAAGAAACTTCCACATGGGAAAAATATATTAAAAACAAAGATTCCAAGACTTACCAAGCGAGAAAGCGCCGGTAGACAGGCACAATAAATAAAACACACAAACACACACACAGAATTTCTAGCTTTCGCAACCGATGGTTGCTTCTTCAGGAAAGAGGGAAGGAGAGGGAAAGACGAAAGGATGTGGGTTTTAAGGGAGAGGGTAAGGACTCATTCCAATCCCGGGAGCGGAAAGACTTACATGTCTACAGGCGCTTTCCCGCTTGGTAAGTCTTGGAATCTTTGTTTTTAATATATATATATGCAAACACAACTCACACACACATGACCACTGTCTCTGGCTGTTGAGAGAGACAGTTACTGGCCACAGACTGGACACAGGTATGTGGGGTGTGTTTGTGTGAATGTGTGTGTATTGTATACTGCAAAGAAGGCATTCTGGCCAAAAGGTTACTTGTTTAGCACTCTTTTTGTTGTGCCTGTCTGTGACTCAACATCTTCAGTATATGGTGAGGTGCAATCTGTCCTTTTCATAATATTGTCATTATTCCACACTGGATTTTTTGTTGATTGGTGCACTAAATTCCATTATATGAAGGAAACTAGTGGTGACCCTGACTGCAGTGATTGCTATGATAACTGTGAAATTTTGGGTCAAGTCACTTTATTGTCTATTAGCAATACAGCCACTGGAAATGAAACTTGGTTCATCTATCATTTCAGACAGCTCCATTACTCTGATTTCATCAAGAACTGTTGCTTCTCAGTGTTTTCATTACCTACAGTAGCACACAGTGTGCAAAAGCATACAATATGTTAATGTAAATATTGCTTCACAAGACAATGTGCAAGGCAACAATGGTCACCAATGGAGCCATTATTAGTGAAATTGTACTCTGAATCTACTATGATGAGTATTAATGATACCCTGCATTCAGTCAGAGATTGTGCAGACAGATATCATCCCAACCACCTCTTCAGAAAATGCTGTGCTGCGTCTAAGCCATTCAAAACAACCGTTTTGTGTGCTCTACTGTTGTGCAATGTCGATGCAATGTTGAGTGCTATGACAAAATGTAGATGCTGCCAGCAGCACCAGTTTTAATATTCACACCCCACAATATATGTGTCACTGAACTATACAGCACAGTGCCTTCCTGCTTCTCAACCTAAAATTCTGCCTTTCTGCACTCATCAAGTGACATGCCCTGCATTCGGTGGTTGTGTGGACAGATATCGTGTTAAACACACCTTCTGCACCTACCACGCCCTGTTTGCAGTTGTTTAACACAACTCTTTCACACACTCAACCCTTGTGCAGTTTTGACACCGTGCTGAGTGTATAACCAAGCTGTGGATGCCACTGGTGGCCCCAGTTGTACCTTATTATTCGGACCTCACATTATGTGTGTCACTGGACCATAAAGCTTGGCATCATCCCACACCTCATCCTAAAATTTTGTATTTCTGTCATGACCAAGTGACACTGTGGTTTGTGACAACTGGATGTGTGTTTCCTGCTCTGGGCATTGTGGATGACAATTTGAAGTTTGTTATGCTAATCAGTCATCTGGCCTAACATGCTCAACTAATTAGTGACATTGTACTCACCCCGCCTGCCTACAACAAACACGACACCTTCACCACCTCATGCTACGGCTGACCACATAGCCTCCTGCTGCGACTTGCACCAATCCCTTGTATACAATACCCAGGCATCAGCCAATGACAAGGACTGGCATCATTGCTCCTCAAAGACATTGACCTCACATCACACACTCCAGTGGTTTGCACTCTGGGACACGGGTGACCAATGCAGCTGAATGGAGGAGTGTAGCGTCTGCCCTTTGGGCTTGCACATTTTGCTGAGTGATGCTAAATGTTAAAATAAATGTTTTATATTGAATCATTTCCACATGACAAAGGAAATTACAAGTCAACTATGTTATGCCTTTTTTCTGCTCCTGCCATTCACTGTTATTGTTAGAAGGAAATTAATATTTCAGCACACTTATACTTTCCACCCTCTTATCTGCTGTTGAGTTACTACTTATACCTGTAGAGTAGGTAACACTTTTGTTTTCCTACTCAAATTGACAGAGATCACACATCACTTCCAAACACAGCAACCCAAAATTGATACTTGTTATATCAAATGAGAAGACAGTCTGACCAAAAATGGATGATATTGGCCTCAATAACTTTTACTTTTCAGATAAATGAAGCAACCTGTCTTATTCATCATGGTACTGAATAGTGAATGAGCATTACAAAAATGCTCAGCGATTTCCAGCAGGAGACACTGGAAGAATTGTACCATGCATCACAAAACAGTTACTATTAAAAGTCCTTCAGCATGAATCTTAAATAATGAACAAATTATTATACAATTCATCCAGAGTACCATCTCAAAATGAAATATGAAAGAATTTAAAATGAATGTACACATTATTCACCCACTGGCATACAAATTACTACATTTTACAGGATATAAAAGGTGCAGATGCAAATAATAAATGACAGTGACTGTTTACTTGAAACACACCTCTTCAACAAGATTAGTACTTTTGAGAAATGTTTCGTGGCACAATATGTAGGGGCAACTAAAATAGAAAAGGATAAATTTCTGTGGCTATGATAATGCCATAATGTGACATGTACAGTGTAATATGATGTGAAATCTAAAGAGCCACAGAAGAGGGATGTTGCTCTGAGATAGTCTTCATCACAGAATAACATTGTTTAATAAAACTGATCAAATACATTGAGTCTAAAAAAATTTAAAATATGAGGAATGGGAACAGAACTAAAAACAGATGACTCATTTTGTAGGATGTAAGATGTCAGCTAAAAAACAACAAAAAGCAATTATACAAGAAACGTAAATGATTGACTATGATACATTAAAGACAATAAACATACACAAGTTTATATGTTGTACTCACTGATAAAAGATTATATCTGTTGTTACCTAAAAACAATTGTAACAATTTCACATTTATGTTTAATTTCATTCCATACACTTATTTAATTCTGTCAAGAGTGTCTCTTTCTCAGTTTTATGACAAGCTTTTTCAATTTATTTACACTTGTCTCTCAGTTCTCTCAAATTTGCTTAACTGAATTTCCTATAGATTTGATGTCTCAGTTACCTTTAGTGATGGATGTGAAATTCGTTATTACAAAGATCAACAGCACTTGTGTCTTAAGGGATGTGAAGAGTGTTTTAAGCTACAACAGGGTTGCTACATTTGAAAATAAAACCAGTTTATGACTATTAGAACATTTTCCATGTGACACACTTACCTCTACCTATCAAAATACTTGAAAACAATGAAAATTGATTATTAGATGTGGATTAATTTAATTATTCTAAAAATGTAAATGTTGGGAGTCAATCAATCAAAATACATACAAGGAACTCAATGAAGTTAATGAAGAAGATTAACAATATTATCAATGAGTATGCTCAAGGAAGCTGACCTGCATTGCGTTAATTGGCATCTGCATGTCAGAACTGAGAGTTTGGATAACAATTATTGGAAGTGATTGCATGTTGTTCTAGGTTCATGAAAGTTTGTGCATTATATTAACTCAAAAGAAATGTGTAAACAATACACACTTTTTTAAATTATGAGAACAAATTTTTCACTCTGCAGTGGAATGTGCACAGATTTGAAACTTCCTGGCTGATTAAAAGTGTGTGCTGGACCAAAACTCAAACTTGGGAACTTTGACTTTTGCAGGCAAGTGCTCTGCCAGCTGAACTATCCAAGTACAGCTCACAATCCATCCTCACAGCTTTACTTCCACCAGTATCTCATCTCCTACCTCCCAAACTTCACAAAAGTTGTCCTGCACAGCTTGTGGGGCTAGCACTCCTGAAAGAAAGGATATTGTCAAAATATAGCTTAGGGGGCATGGGGGAGTTTTCAGAGTGAATTTTTCACTCTGCAGTGGAGTACACACCGATATGAAACTTCCTGGCAGAGTAAAACTGTGTGCTGGACTGAGACAAAAATTCGGGACCTTTCCCTTTCGCAGGCAACTCCTCTAGCAACTGAGCTACCCAAATGCAGACTCTTGTGACACTTGAAATGGTATTTCTGGGTCAAATACTTTTTTCCTTATTCCACTTCTATCCTATCCTAAAATGCTTTCAATATTTCAACGGACACCAGAGGTTACACTCTTTGTCTCCACTTTCTTAATTTGCTAGTCTTCCACTTCATTGATGTTCTTTCACATTTTTGGATTTACAGGTTACTTTTCATGCTGTAATATTGTCTGGCTGTTCATAATGACAATTTTCTGTCTTCGCTTTATGAATCCACTCAGTAGCTCTAAAAATAAATAACATGTCTTGGCTATTAATTATGCATGTCATACTATGGAACAACACAAGTGAATAATTATCAACTCGATTCTCTCATCTAAAACACAACATGAAAGGCAATGGATGGAAAGTAGACATATTTTAAAACCTTGTCAACTTTTGATTGTACAGCATTAAAAATAAGCATAACGGATAGAGCAAATTGGTGAATTGTACTAACAGAAGGAAAACAAATCATCTGTGGAAAATAATATTGGCAAATAACAACCTCTGTTGGTAATGCTTTTGTCAAGGAGGTCCTTCAAGTTCATCATAACTTACTGCACAATCTCATGTGGTACTACTGCAATTTTATTCATGGTGACATTCTTCAAATCTACGAGTGTTCACAGTTTATCGATATACACTAGATATACCCAAACGTAAATGTCATGTGGGAGTGAAATCTGGGAGGCAGGGAGGTCAGGAAATGTCACCATGTCAAGAAATCACACGTTCAGGGAAATTTAATCACACTGAGTTCAGTGAATTCCTTGCTGCATGAGCAATGACACATCTTGTTGAAGCCACATGTTACCAGTGTCAATTTCATTTACCTTAGGATGATGGAGGAAAAGGCTTGAAGTATAGGGATGTAAAGCTCAGAATTCACTGTCACTGGCCCAGTTATCTCATTTTGGTTGTTGGTATAATTCTCGGGGTTGTTAAGAGCTCAATAAAGGCAATTTTGTTTGTGATGTCACTTTCCATGTGGAAGTGAACTGGTTCTGTAAACATCATCACTGTATGTTAATCATCTAAATTTATGAAATGTGTGCACTGATTTGTTCATGTTGATGGTAGTCAGTCGGAAGAAGCTTTTGAATGAACACATTTTTGCAAGGGTGAAATTTCAGATGTTTGTCAATGAAATTAGACTTTGAAAAGAAATTCTGAATGCTTGAGAGCAGCGTTTAGCTGAATGGCTTTGACTATGAATAACAGACATTCTCACACAATTCACTTTTTCTGGTGTCACTACCATTCAATGAGGGTCAGTGTTCTGTTCATTTTCATGTGAAAATCATTCACTCATCTCAAAACAGTATTACAAGAAGTATTAAAATCATGAACACAGAGGTTAAAGTGATGATGGAAGACATGCTGAGTGGCTGTGGTAGACCCACTATTTTGAACAAATATATTCATGACAAACACATGATGCTCAATGCTTCAGTTACCCATTGCACCTAAATTTACACTTGTGGGTTATGGGTGGATTGGGTCATTGACCTTGAGTGGCTCTGATAGTAAATGTACTACTCATCGTAAAAAAATCAATTTCCTGTTCTCTACCCTGTATGGAAATCATGTACATTGACTGTTAAATTAGAAAAAAAGAGGTGTGTTTACATCAGATTTATTGCATGATAAGTATACCATATTAGGATAGTCTTTTCTTTAAGTGTGCTCTTTTCACCTTAAAGAATACAGTCATGAATAGAAATAATTTTATTTTACATATGGTTTATTTCTCTTTTGCTATAAATAAATAACAATGTATCATGTCTCTGGCAGCCATTGCTAATGTCAGATAAAATCTGATCAGTCTTACTTGTCTTCATAATGTATGTAATATAACAGCCTCCTATCTTCCAAATATAACCACTATACAACATATTTTTATGGACATAAAAGTTAATGAACAGCAGCTGAAGTTCACAAAACGAAATGCCGTAGCATGCTCGTTGGTAAGAAATCTTTCTATTAATTATGTAAGACATTAACATACACCCTATTCCAGATCAAACAGATTTATAAAGTGATCTTAACAAATAATGCAAGCTGTAGTAATTATTGATAGTTTTTACAAAAGCAACACATTATAGTTGTGTCTGTACTAATGTATGAGTTATTATGCAAAATTATAGAGTTTACAATATGCATGATGATGAATTTATATTTTATGATATTTATTGTAATCTACTAAATTATCATGTACTACATTTTTGGGAACCAATTATGAAACCAATTTCATTCCAAAACAATCAGGGCTAATAATTTTTTTTTCATTCTTGAACCTGGCCTTATACTTATGGTTTGATATGAAAATGGTGGAAGCTGAAGAAATGAGTTAAAATTTGTGCCATAGCTGGGCACTGAATTATGGTTTGAATTCATGATATGATCTATTCAACATGAAGGGCAAGTGGATGAATTTCTTAACTGTTTCCCATCAGAAGCTCTCAGCTACGTGACTTAACAATTTATCCTGACTCATTATCCCTGGGAAATGACTATGATCATATGATCAATGGACAAGACAAATTTTTCTGTGAAAGTTGAAAGTGTTATTTGCTAATGGCTGAATTTATTTTTTAATAAATATACATTTTTAAGAAATGTTTAATAAATGACCCCCATAAACAGTCATTTGAACTGTGATATATTGCAAAGTTTTGCAGAACATTAGGAAGTATTTTTCTATTTAATATGTTATGAACTGCATATTTTCGGTCTGTATTTTATGTTTTCTTCTGAAGTTTCTTGTATATTACTTATCTCAAGAATTTTTTAATGATCTCATTTCTGATTGTATCTGTGGTCTGGTAATTCTCAAAAATTTTATTTCTGATGCTGATGCAAACAGCAAAATTACCATAGCAGCGATTTGTTTTTGTTCATAGGTTGTCATGTTCCAAGAATTTATTTCTATTTAATTATATTCTGAAGTGCAATATGATGTTTCATAGAAGTGAAGGCACAATATGTTATGAATATGGATAGATTATTCCAATTATTCTAGTGCAGTGATTCAGAACAACACGGAGACATTTTGGTGCACATGAGAGAAGGTAACTGAGGTATTTATTTTATTTTTGTGTCACTACTGAAAGAAAAGCGAAATTTTTGAGACCTAGGAAGGAAAGTTAGAATAAGAATTTGGACATTAAGGAAGAACTTCGGATAGGCAATGAACAAGAAAAGTTAGAAGAAAATAGAAATATATAGAGTGAACACCTAAGTTAATGGCTCCAAAAATAGTAGTGTGTTTCTTATTTTAAACCTATGATTCACTACCATGCAGCAATGTTCATAGAGAAACATCTTATAACATGGTTTACTTTCCTGTTGATTGATTCTAACATGATGCTAAGCTTGTTCACTTTATTCCATTGTCTTTGGGTGCGCATCCAGTACAGTACTACTTCTCCTTTTGATATTTTGGCTGATAATCTTACAGCCACCTTCAGGGCAGAATATAAACTGCTTGACACACTACTGTGGGGAAAACATACCATATTGTGTCAAGTGGTTTGAATTCTGTCAGCGACTTATCTCAGAGATGGCTGTTAGATTATCAGCTGAAATATCAGAGGAAGAAATAATACTGTTCCAGATGCACACCTGAAAGATTCTATTCACCTTGAAAACTTAAAAGAACTACATTATTCACTTTACTAGTATTACAGCCATAAAATTTCACAACCGAAGTAATGTTATATTATCATCAACACTTTGAGTTTGGATAGAATTTTGGCTTAGTAATCCATTGTTTTATTCTCATGAGCCGACATTTTCGAATTGTATTCAGTACATATTTTGGTATGTTCACACATTGGTCTAATGAATTATTGGTGATGCCTACAATGTTCATTTGAGATCTGCCTTACCCTCTAATTTCTTCCTTGCAGCCAAATAAAGTGAAATATTTAATGATGTACTTATAAAGGAAGTGTATTTTATTATCCAGCTGATTCATAAATCAGAATGTCATCTGTTAGATTGACAGACCTAGCAACTCAGGTGCTGTTCTACTCAAAGAAACCCTCAATAATTGTGTTAGAATTGTATGAGAAACAGTGAGAAGATATGAGGGAATTTGTGGTGTTCTCCAGGTCACTACACTTAGACCTATCGTACCTGCCTATGATACTATCAAACAAGATATGTGCATCTTGGAACCTACTAAAGCTTGTAATGGCTCACGGAGTCCATCCCAAGGTGTGGTCCTGCTTTCAGCAGGGTAAAAGTGGTTCTGCACTCTACATATTAGCTATGTGTTATAACTCATGAGTGTAGTTATATATGTGTCTAAAAAACTTGATAAATCTGTGGTGCTATCCACAGTCAGTTACTCAGAATATACTATTTTTAAATGGTTAATGGTCTGACAAATATCCATAATTTCTGCAAGCTTTCATTCCTAGTTGTGTCATTCACATTGTACGTAACTGATAATCACAAATAAGTGCTGAAAATTAGCTACTACTTTACCCACATGCTGACAAAAGAATATACTTATAGCTGATGAGATGATGATGAAAATATTGTTAGAAGTGAGTAATAATGTCTTTGAAATCATTACTGGTTGACAGATAAATATAAATAAAAGCAATTAGCATAAATATTCGAAGCACACATAGTGGGAATGCTGATATTCCACAACTATGGTTTATGGGGGATTTTTTTTCTAATACCTGTCAGTCATGAAATTAAATCCACCTAATACATTTGATAAACATTTGTGCAGATGTATTGCTTGTTGATTGCATCATGTTGCACATGAGTCATCGAACGTCAAATGGACCAGGGATCCCCACTTGAGCATTTCTAAACCTAATGAAATTTTTTGGGAAAGTTCCATAGTGTCTTGGAGGGATATTCAAAAAGTCTCACGTTAGTAATAATATCTTTGAACCCATTTATGTTTGACAGATAAATATAAATAAAAGCAATTAGCATAAATATACAAAGCACACATAGTGGGAATGCTGATATTTCAGAACTGTGTTTTATGGTGGATATTTTTTTTTTCAAACACCAGTCAGTCATGAAATTAAATCCACCTGGGAGATTTGATGAAGCTTTGTGCAGATGTATTGCCAATCTATTGCATCATGTTGCACTTGGGTCATACAAAATCAAATGGATCAGGGATCCCAACTTGAGGATTTCTAAATCCAATGAATTTTTTGGGAAAGTTCCACAATGTCTTGGAGGGATATTTCCAAAAGTTTCAGCTTGATATCTCCTTGGATTTCATTTCTGTAGCCTCTCACATTTAGGGATCAAAAGTTTGCACCACCATGCAAAAATACCAACTTTGGATAACTTTTATGAAAGGTGCTCTTAACTTACATGCCCCTAGTTTTATATACTTTTTCCTGAATAAGAATATTTTACTGATTAAATTTTTGAATGCATCTGGTGACAGGTGTACTACTTCAAAATTGGATGAAAATTCATTGTGCGACCAGGAGAGCTCATCTTTAACCAGGCCTAAATCATACTTTTATGGACAGATTCAGCCAAGAAGTGGTAGCATAACACACAGTCATGCTGCCTTTTTGTGCTTTTTGTACAATAGTCTCAGTCCTTTTCCATCAAAATGTGTGCACCTGCAAATTTGATGAAAACATTTTGGGAGCCAAATTTTGGATAGTTTTGGGGACACATATCTTAATTGTATGTTCTTCAATCTCTTTTTATGTTGCTATATCTAGAAATAGCATTCCTTATGCTTCAGGAGCTACATCATTTAGCTTTTGATCCACACCTGTTTATACCCAAAAAACACAGTTGTTACTTTTCATACACAGTGTCTATGCTTGAATGTGATGCTAATGAGTAAAGAGAAAGTAATATTAGTAGAAACTGCTTGTATGTCCATAAAAACACAAGTGTAGTTATGTAGAAGTGAGGCACTGAGAACCATAAGGACCTAAAGCACACCATCATCAATTTTGAGATTGTAGCGTGCTCCGCACAGACCATAAGTTTGTTACTCTGTGTTGCTCAACTGTGATGCTGGCTTGCCAACATAGTTAAGTGCCTACAGCAGGTATGTAGAATTAGTACTTCATAACTGGAGGTGTAACAGTAGTTTTATCTGAAAATTAATCCACAGAATGTGCTTAATGAAAATGATGATAATGAGAACAATTTGTGGTGGAACAGAATGAGACTTTCACTCTGCACCGAAGTGTGCGCTGATATGAAACTTCCTGGCAGATTAAAACTGTTGGAACAGTTCATAATTGTGTGTGAAATTCATTTAGTATCTGTTCTTTATGTTCTGATTCTACTTTCACATTAATTACAAACTTTGCATCTGTCAAAAGAGACTACGTTCACTACCATATACATGGAAATTTTGAGAATTAGCCATTAATTAATTATTAATCTAATACTAAATTTTAATTAATATTTCATTACACAAAGTGGATACATAATTTTTTTCATGGGAAGTTTAGGATGTTGAAACTTGGTTAAAAAACAGTTCAGACCTAAGAGACTGAAGGTCTGTCTACAAATTTGATTTTCACAAACATTCATTTTTCTCTGGATTTTGTGTTTGTGCTTTGGGACCTTATGGCTTTCAGTGTCTCAAATCAGCTTCAGGCAATAAGTCACAATAAAACAAATGAAAAGCCAGGTGGATAGAACTTTAAACACACTGCAATAGTTCTTTTCTGCCATCTATAGAGATGATCCATTGAGCTGCAGATAGGCACAATTAAAAGGCTTTTACATATTATAGCTTTTGTACAAAGCCATTTTCAGGAAAGAAAACACACACACACATTGTGTCTGTCAGCAACTCAGTTGGTTATTTTATGGCGAGTAGCAATTTATTCTTCTCCTTATATTGTTGATATTCCAACCTGGGGTTTCCTTTGTTTGGAACAATTCTTTTCCACTTCAGACTATATACATTTTTAATACTGTCTTTTGCAGATTCTGAATAAATACAGGTGTCCCACATAAAATCTGTATGCCTCACACACCAGGTAATCATCTCTAATTGAATTGCTTGTGAAGTGGCAACACTGTCTTGAAAGTTGGCTACACTGCATTTTATTGGAAATCTGAGTGAAGTTGTTTGTTCATTTGTCAGTTTTAGTGAGAAGCTCATATTTTTGAGTTTTTACAGAAATGGGGCTGTTTGCATGAAAACAGCAAATTGAATTTGTGGAGTATTACCTAAAGACCGGCTCCATCAAGGAATATAAAGAAATGTTTCAAGTGACATATCCTATAGGGTGTAACTAGCAATATCCAAGAATTGTGCAAGAAACATAGGGCTGTAGGGTCTGTTCAGAATGTGCAGCAGAGGAATAGGTGACCAACAGTGAGGATCCCTGAAACTGAAGACTGTATTTACATGGACATTACAAGATGTCCCTGCAAGTCAGTGAGGAGGTTATCAAAGCATGTTGGTCAATGTCATACATCATGTCACCGTGTACTAAAGGATATGAAATTAAAAGCCTTTCATGCGAGTATGGTGCAGAAGTTGAAACTTGAGGTTCAGGGGGGGAAAAAGTGTTAATTACTGTAATTGATTGTTAACATCAATTGTTAAATGTTTATTGGGCCCTTTATTTTACTGGATGTCAGATGACACCTGGTTTCATTTTTTACACTATGTAAACTCCAGATATTGATTGCAGAACAACCCACATATTTTGCAGGAAGAACATCTCCACTCAGAGAAGAAATGATTAAATACAAATAGTTGGTTCATGCTGACAGCAATACATTAGAGAAGTGTCACGCAGCTGTACTAAAATTTTAGAGGAGTTTGTTCTAAAAGAAATCATGGTCTGACAAGCCACCATTTCATTTCAAAACACAAAAGTTCAAATCTGAGGCATCTGAAAAAAAAAAATCTAGCAGATGCTGAAGTGACAATTTTGATGGATTTTGATGAGAGATATTCATTTGTCATTCAACATGTTGTTCAAGGGCTTCACACACCTTTGTTGTTTACTTTGATGGCAAAAATCTACATCTGTATTATTAGTAATGCCTTAATCATGCTATCATTGCAGTTCATGCACTCATAATGCGGCTGTTTAAATATCCGACGATAAAAATAGGGGAACTTAAGCACATTCACTACTTTAGTGATATTATTGCTTCCCATGACAAGAATTTTATGTATTTTATCAATTTGGTGTCTGTACTGAGGGAGATTTCTTTTGGAAATTCTCTTTATGATGGAGCTGGAGGAATAGCTAAATGACTGGCAGGTCATGTTCATTTACAAATGTCTTAAAATAACCAAATGTTTAAAGTTCTAATGTTCTAGATTTTCATTTGTTTTTTGTTGCTTATTCTTTGAAGTTGATTTGTGCACAACTAAACTTGATTTTTATGTTTATAAAAGCAGTTTTCACTAGTTTTACTTTCTCTTCACTCATTAGTGTCATATTTGAGCGTATTACAATGTATATGAAAAGTCATAACATTAAGTGATGTTTTTTCAGTCATAAGCAGGAATGGGTAAAAAATTAAATATATACCTTCTGAAGCTTTCAGGATACAGGTTAAATAACATTTATTTGAGAAATTGGCCCCCAAAACTATGAAAAATTTGGCACAGAAAAGGACTGAGGCTATTGTACAAAAAGCACAAGAAGGCAGTGTGGCTGTGTGTCATATTACCACTTCTTGGCTGAACCTATTCATAAAAGTAAAATTTAGGCCTGGTTAAAGATGAGCTCTTCTGATCACACAGTGAATTTTCATCCAATTTTGAAGTAGTACATCTCTCACCAGATGCATTTAAAAGTCTAATTGGTAATATATTTTAATTCAGCACAAAAAGCTGTTTAAGCATATAAAGTCAGGGGCATATAAGTTAAGAGCACCTTTCATAAAAATTATCCCAAATTTCCATTTTTGCATGGTGGTGCAAACTTTTGTCCCTTAAATGTGGGAGGCTATAGGAATGCAACCAAAGAAGACGTTGAGCTGAAATTTTTATATATACATCCAAGACATTGTTGAACTACTCGAGAAATTTCATTGGATTTGGAAATGTTTGATGGGGACCATCTCTAAATATGCTACACTTGATGTGGAATGGCACACTTTTAAGTTCTGAATGATGGTGTGCAAATAAAAATATGTGGAATTATAGTCTCCCAACAAGTGTGAATTGGTGCTGTCATTCACTGTGCATTTCTGCCTGATTTCAAGCAATCCACAGAATATAACTGCAGGTGCAACAAAGAGACCCCTGCAGCATTTTTGATTGTAAGTATTTGATCACTCACCATGCAGCTGAGACATGACTCCTTCTGACTGTCATCTCTTTACTCACATGAATCACAGGCTATGATAACAGCACACTGGCACAGACAATCAGCTGCAGAAGAGCGTAGGGAATTGGCAGAAAGTGCAGGTGGCTGGGAATTGGCAGAAAGTGCAGGTGGCTGCCTTCTATGATGAGGATATTGGAACATTAGTACAAAGCTATGACAAACGTCTTAAGTTGTAATGGTGACTATGTAGATAAACAGCTGGAATATGTAGCTAAATAGTGCAAATAAAATGTTTTCGATTTTCACTGTGATTTACATTTCATGACTGATTGGAGCTAGAAAAAAAATAGCCCTCATAGCACAAATATTATTGGCACATTACAGGACATGGACGGTGTAAACTATCATGGTTATGGACTACACAGTGCTGTTATGAAAAAAGCATTGTGATATGCATTACATGCTGTCAAAAATGAGAACTGTCACTAATTATGACAGTATAAGACTGGAATATAATACTTCAATCCAATATGTCACAAGTTTTCTGAGAAAACAGATCTGATTCTCATATTACATATGGGAAAGACACACATCAAAAAAAGTTTTGCATCACCTGAGTTTCTAAAGTTCCAGAACCTGTACAGAAAAATGGAATAGAGATCAACAGAAACATCATTTCCGCTCTTTTTACTGCTCATGAAAACCACACAGTGCATGTTGTACCACCATACAGCGAGACCTTCAGAGGTGGTGGTCCAGATTGCTGTACACATCAGTACCTCTAATACCCAGTAGCATGTTCTCTTGCATTGATGCACACCTGTATTGATTGTGGCATACTATCCACAAGTTCATAAAAGCACTGTTGGTCCATATTGTCCCACTCCTTAATGGAAATTCAGCATAGATCCCTTGGAGTGGTTGGTGGGTCATGTCGTCCATAAACAGTCCTTTCCAATCTATCCCAGGCACGTTTGATAGGGTTCATGTTTGGAGAATATGCTGGCTACTCTAATTGAGCAGTGTTGCTATTCTGAAGGAAGTCATTCACAAGATATGCATGATGGGGGCACAAATTGTCATCAATGAAGAAGAATGCCTCACCAATATGCTGCTGATATGGTTGCACTATCTGTCGGAGGATGGCATTCACATACCGTACAGCTGTTATGGTGCCTTCCATGATCACCAGTGGCATACATTGACCCTACGTGATGTCACCTCAAAATGGCAGGGAACCTCCACCTTGCTGCACTTGCTGGACAGTGTGTCTATGGCGCTTAGCCTGGCTGGGTTGCCTCCAAACACATCTCCGACAATTGTCTGGTTGAAGGCTTATGTGACATTCATTGGTGAAGAGAACATGATTCCAATCATGAGTGTTCCATTCAGCATGTTGTTGGACCCATCTGCACCATGTTGCATGGTGTCGTGGTTGCAAAGATGGACCTCGCCTTGGACGTCGGGAGTGAAGTTTCACATCATGCAGCCTATTGTGCACAGTCTGAGTCATAACACAAGGTCCTGTGGCTTTACAAAAAGCATTATTCAACATGGTGGCGGTGCTGTCAGGGTTCGTCCGAAGCATATTCTATAGGTACTATAGTAGTAGCCCTTGGGCGGCCTAAGTGAGGCATGTCATCAACAGTTCCTGTCTCTCTGTATCTCCTCCAGGTCCAAAAAATATCACTTTTGTTCACCTCGAGATGCCTGGACACTTCGCGTGTTGAGAGCCTTCCTGACACAAAGTAAGAATGCGGATGCAATTGAACAGCTGTATTGACTGTCTCTGCATGGTTGAACGACAGACATCATGAGCCGTGTACCTCCTTCCTGGTGGAATGCACCTCAAGTCAGTTAAGGTAAACTGTGTAACGGACCAACTTGCAGATTCTACAGGACTAAAATAATATTGTTGCCATTATGAAACAAGAAAATGAGCAATCAACAAACTGAGACATACAACAGAAACAACATGAAACACATTGTCTTTGCACTATAGACCCCCTCTGTCTAATAGGCGCTGCTCATGCGTGGTTGTTTACATCTTTGGGTGGGTTTAGTAACATCTCTGAACAGTCAAAGGGACTGTGTCTGTGATACAATATCCACAGTCAACATCTGTCTTCAGGAGTTCGGGGAACTGAGGTGATGCAAAACATTTTTGGATGTGTGTTCATAAAAATTTGGGAACATTGTGTTTTAGTAGGTAATTACACTTCAGACTATTCTCTAAACAGCAATAAACTTTGTGTATAATGCACCTCAAGCCAGTGAAGGTAAACTGTGTAACAGACCAACTTGCAGATTCTACACGACTAAAATAATATTGTTGCCATTATGAAACAAAGCAATGAGCAATCAACATACTGGGACATACAACAGAAACAACATGAAACCCATTGTCTTTGCACTATAGAATCATATTATACAAAAAATTCATTCTCATTGTTTGTTCTGAAAAATAATGTGAAATTTCTTTGGGAGACTCATTCTGCTCCACCTTACTGTGTTTTCCTCAGTACTCGAGAGTATGGTTTATGTTTCTACAGCAGTAGTGGAACTTCTTTGGATGTTTTCTTTCCCAAAAGCCTTGTAACTTCGAAGTTATATTTATAATTTCTTTGAATTTGTAAATAGCACTCATATTACACCCAGTACTACTTGCATAGTTATCACGCAAGTGTCTTTGTAAGTTTCATTATAGCACATAAAATTTTATCTGAATTTTTGTCCTAAAATTGTCACACTTACTATTTACAATGTATTTCATACACTATAATTAAAAAAAGTGTTCAAAAAAACTTAAACTTGAATACTGTAAACGGGAATGGAACACAGAAAAAAGCACTATCCTGAAAATATTTGTCTACTGTACATGGTAGGGGAATAAATAGAATACTGACTCAGGCCATTCAACACACACAATTTTTACAAAGAAAATAAATTAAACTTTAGCCTTCCTTCTGACAGAAGAGATAAACATCATCATGACTGCAACTAAATTGAAGTCTATGTACTGTCATCAACTGGAAGCTCATGGTATGAACAACAGGATCACAAATATTCTGTTATTTCAGATAATGTAAGTATACATTTTAAGGATTCAAGAAAAGAATTACACAACAAATAACATGGAAATCAACACTTGATTTATGATGACCAAACAACATTATATACAATAAATATGGGGGTATTAAAAAAAAGATATACATGTAGACAACACAGTGGAGCAAATGACATCTCAGTATTGTTGGTTGTGTCAGCAATAGGGCAAGACTTGTTGAAGAAGCTAGTGTTCTGTTTTTGTCAATATGATGTTTAATTTATTAATAATGGAAGAAAGAAAGGGCATCTGATCTGATCTTGGGTACTATGATTATTGCAGATCAATGATAATAAAAAAAAGATTGAAAATTTATGTGGAAAAAACCTGACTAAAATCAACAACACTTTAATTCAAGTTTATGGTGAGTTAAAAGTGGACCACAGTATAAATTCTCATTCAGCTAAACTTTTTTGTGAAGGTTATGGGAACATACTCAAAGACCAAAACCAGGAGGTCTGAAATCATTAACATATGAAGTAATTGTGGAACTTAAGGCAGATGTACTTTAAAAAGATCATTATGCATGATGTTGGGAAATTTCTGAACCAACAAGTATTGCTTCAACATCAGTAGCCCATGTTCTGACAAATGAGTCAGACAAAAGAAAAGTTTCCATATGATGGCTCCCTCATGGCTGAAACAGAAGTCCAAACACTTAGACATTGTAATCTTGCTGAAAGAATTATTCACATTGAATCATCTTGATCAATTATTCAGAGTTGAAATGACAGTGAAATGAGGGCCAAGGTCATCTTCCTCATAGCCAAGATCTATCAAAAGTTAAACAAATGATGCTCTTTTCTTATGATTACCACGGAATTATCAGCACTGACACAGTTCCTTGTGTACAAAGGATCAAAGATGGTGTTGTTATAAATTCATTCAACAGCAGAATAGAAAAATGTGCAGTGCAAACATGGTAACTGAAAAGCTGTGTGAATATGGTTGGTAAGTGTTGCCTTAAGCACTCTACAGTTGTGATGTGAGTCCACCAGATTCCGATTTATTTTCAAAGCTGGAACAGCTGATACAAGACCACTGTTATTCACTTACAAGAGAGCTATATGCCACTATTACGTGGGTTGTAAAAACTGTCAAAGTGGAAACTATATTGAAGAAATGTTGAGAAAAATTTAAAAATAAACATGGAAGAAAACTGAAAAAAATGAAATAACTTTATTACTACAGACAATAGACCCCCTTTCCAGCCCCTTGCCCACACCCCTTCCCATCTTGTCATTTTCCACCCTATTATTACCTATCTCTACACTGTGGTCCACTTAACTATACTTTTTTTCTCTGTTTCACTCTCTCTCATTTTGTCATTTTGTACCTCCTCTACTTTAAGTTTATTTAACCCTATTTTGTTTAATGCTGCTGATAGCTCCAATGCCCCCCATCACATCTTACTGTGTGTAAAACAGCAGTAGTGTGCTCAAAAGCTGGTGAAATTTTCTGTATCATGAAGAGTGTATATACCGTCAGCTCAAACAGTTCCAAAACAGATTTTAATTACTTACTTATAACACATCAGCAAATTAACTATGGTGAAAGTCTGATCTAACAACTTCAAACAACAAATCTGGATTTGATCAGTCAGTTGTGAGCAGTCAGTGTTAAGTAGGGCCATAGCGTGTCAACACTGATGCTTCACAAATCACAGTGTAGGAACAAATTTGAAATCTTTGGGTGAAATGTTCAAGACACTCTCCAGAATGATTTGAAGAAGAGAAAAGTTTGTCCTGAAAACCTTGGCTTCCAAACAACAAAAATAACAACATGTGAATACCTGTCTTATGGACAATTCTTTATTGGAAAAAATCATGGTATGTAACAATACTTGGTGTTATCATTAAAAACCTACCACAAAATGTATCTGACAGTTCATAAAAACTGAAGAAAGTGTGAATGTGACATGCATGTTGACAACTTCTGAAAGAAGGTCTTTTCTAGTAGTTTCACATGCCTGCATGAATGTTCTATGTGTTGTATTCATGTCGGGGAGGACTATGTAGAATATCTGAAGCATTAAAACCAACATCTTAACTCTTCTCTATGTTTCATTAGTCAAGTCTTGAAACTTTTTAGACTGATAGCATCTTTGGGAAGAAGGGCAAGTCACTCAGATGTTTGGTTGAGATGGTTCAGCTGTTGTAAGGATAGTATGGATTACTCTCAACCTGTGGTCTGATGACACACAACAGCCTTCCACAACCTATCCCTCTTTCCTTCCTGAGCAGGCCTGGATATAGGGGGAGGGGTGGGGGTAGGGGCAAACCAAGGTATCTGCCACAGGTGGCAATTTCAGGGGGTGCCAGATTTCTATTCTTGAAGAAAAAGACTTTGTTTCACAAAGTACCTAGCATCTAGAGCACATTGGTCTGTCAATTATTCATATGGTTTTGAAACACATCCTAGTTGGTCACTGAACATTTTTGGTCAAATTTTATGTTGATTTCTGAACGAATCATAATTTGATTTTTGAATGCTTGCATAGTGTATGTGATGTTTCTGGCAGGGGAATCACCATCGGTATGTGGATGACCAGCACTGTTATAATTATTAGTGAATTCCATAGATTCAGATTACCACAGTGGAAATAAAGGAATACAGGTAAGAAAGATTACATATCATCTTCTCAGTGTATCCAAGAAAATGAAATTTTGACAGAAAATGTTTTGCCAAATCACTAAACTACTATTCATACAGCCCTTGTTAGCAGTTCTCTGAACTGCACAGGTAAAGCGCTGTATGCATGTGTAATAATGCCTAACTGGAGATCAAACATGAGATAACTGTTCCTGTGATTCTGGCAGGGTTTGTGAAGTTAACCGGAGGATACATTTTGACAATGGCAGGAGTTGTTACAGAATTGATATGACTAGACTGTTTGTTAAAATAAGGAGGGAGAAAAAATGGGGACATGACACAAATTATATTGAAGAATATGAGGATTCCAAATTTATATAAAATTTTTGTACTACTACTTCTTTTTCTCATGCCTGAGAAACTGGAGTATATGAATGAAATGTGAAACTATTTCCTAACATAAAACTTTTTGCTTGAAATAGGCCTAACAGGCATTTGATATTGGTATTCATGAAATATGTTCTATCGTGTTATTTATGTAATTGAGGTACATAAAAATGACCACTTGTGCCAAAACAGTCTGACTTATTTCACATGTGCTACAGCTGCTGCAACATTAAAAAGTCCTATTTTGTTTTATCCAGCAGGCAGTGACACAATAAATAAAATCAAACTGAGAAACCACACAAGTCTTGGGTACCATTCGCATGAGCATCTTTTTCAGTATTAGACAACGAAATTTTGATTTTTAATTTAGCAAAACGGTGATGAACTTTGCTGAGGTAATATATTGTTTTGCACAAAGGAAAGCATGCCATGTAAAGCTGTAGCAACGTTATACAGAAAAATACTGGTACCTAAGAATTGAAGAAATGTGTATAGTCGTGTTTGTCTTCTCTCTTTAATGGTTTTCCATTTTGTGATATACGTTTTGCATTTCTTACTTTTATGTTTTCATCCTCTTTAAAAGCAAAGAGAAAAGATGAGGTGGTAGTAGCCCAGCGTAGGGCCTGTGCCTACCGTCAGGTATTTTTCGCTCAGTGAGTGAACGAGTGAGAACCGGCATTTTTTAGCGAGTAATTGCAGACCGCCATTTAACGCAATAAGAAGATCAGAAGCCCACCTGTGTACTTCGGAAAATTTACGAAGATCCGAAAATAACAACATGGCCACAGTCAAGGAGACGGTGATCGGACATAATATTAATAATTGGTACGCATAAAATACTATGAAGACGATTTATTTATATAAATATAAACTAAAATGATTCCTTTCCTGTTACAGGCAATGCCTAGCTTATTGTGCTTGTCCTTCATGCCAAAGAATTAATCTCTTCAATTCATCCATTTTAAAAAAGCCACACATTCCAACATTTTATTATCATTCATTCCCTATCCTATTATATTATAGTTTCTTATATATAATTTTATGTCACACAAAATAGAGAGGTATTAGCTAATAGGCAATAAAGAGTGCAATTTTTCTGAAGAGTTCTTATTCTCCTGGTCACAAATTATCCCACTCAGTATTAATTATGAGTGTTTTTTAAGGGGTTAGGATGTCAAACCTGCCACCTGGAAGGAGGAGGGGAACCACAGGACATTTTTAATTTTTACTGTCCTGAATCTAGGTTTGATGGCTTCCATTACAAAATATATCTGTCTGAATTGCCCAGATTGAAAAACAATGATGTGCGATAGAAGAATGCCGTGTGAAGAGGCGCGCGGCGCTGCCCTTTGGCTACATGTCTTTCATTTCCTTGAACATATATGTTTTATATATCATACTCTTCAGACAGATGTGTGCTATAAAATGAACATATTTTTACAGAATAGATTTGTTTTAAATTTTTGATGTCCTATCTCAAACACTTGGTAGGCGGGAGGGGCGCCATATCAACTTTTGCCCTGGTTTGAAAATATCGTAGATCCAGGGCTGTTCCTCAGGAAGGAATGAACTGTTCCAAAAACCAGGGAAGATTTTTTTCCCCCACTTCAATGTGCCTATTAGTAGTATTGGAACTAATTCAGTGATACACATAACCATACCATAGGTCCAGACACACATGTGGTTCCTGAAGATGGGCAGCAGCCTTTTCAGTAGCTGCAGGGCAACAATCTGGACAATTGGCTGATCTGTCCTTGTAACACCAACTAAAATGGCCTTGGCATGCTGGTACTATGAACAGCAGTTCTACTGCATGGTTAAATGATGATGGAATCTTTTTGTGTGAAATATTCTCGAGGTTAAATAGTCCTCCATTTGGATTTCAAGGTAGGGACTACTCAGGAGGATGTTGTCATCAGATGAAACAAAACTGGAATTCTATAGATCAGAGTATGAAATGTCAGATTCCTTAATCAGGCAGATAGGTCAGAAAATTAGGAAACAGATAGGTTAAAAGTTAAATATAGTGGGAATTAGTGCAGTTTGGTGGCAGGGGGAACAGAACATTTGGTCAGGTGAATACAAGGTTAGAAAAAAACATGCAATAGGAGTAATGTAGGCATACGTTTAATAATGAATAAGAAGTTGGAATGCTGGTAAGCTACTATGAACAGGATAGAAAATGTATTACCATATCCAAGACAGTCAAAAAGCCCATAAGCACCACAGTAGTACAAGCTTATGTGTCAGCTAGCTCCATAGATGATGAAAAGATTGAGGAACTGTATGGTGAGATAAAATACATAATTCAGACAATTAAGGGCAATGGAAATATAATAATAATAATGAGGGACCAAAATTTGATAGTAGGAAAAGGAATGGTAAGAAGAACTAGATATAAAATTATGAGACATTTCCAGGGACAAATGTGGACTCTGACCACAATTTATCAGTGACGAACTGTAGCTTAAAACTAAATAAATTGCAAAATGGTAGGAAATGAAGGTGATTGGACCTGGATAAGTAGAAAGAACCAGAGATCATTGAAAGTTTTTGAGGAAGCATTAGCCAATGGTTGACATAAACATGGGAAAGCAATACAGTAGAAGACAAATGGGTAGCTTTGAGAGATGAAATACTGAAGGTGACAGATGGTCAAGTAGATAAAGTGGCAAGGCCTAGCAGAAATGATGAAAGGAGAAAATATAAAAATGCAGTAAATGAAGCAGGTGAAAGGGAACAGAAATGTCTAAAACATGACACTGTCAGCAAGTGCAAAACTGCTAAGCAGAAATGGATTGAGGACAAATGTAAGGATTTAGAAGCACATATCACTAAGGGAAAGATAGATACTACCTACAAGAAAATTAAAAAGCTCTTAGGAGAAAAGAGAAACAGCTGTATGAATATCAGGAACTAAGATGGAGAACTGGTTCTAAGCAAAGATGGGAAAGTTGAAAGGTGGGAGGAATATATGGAGGGTCTATACAAGGGAGATATACTTGAATGCAATATTAAGGAATGGAAGAGGATGTAGATGAAGATGAGATGGGAGATAAGATACTGTGAGAAGAATTTGACAGAGCACTGAAAGACCTAAACTGAAACAAGGTCCTGAGAGTATACGACATTCTGTCATAACTGCTGATAGCCTTGGGAGAGCCAGCCATCACAAAACACTACCATCTGGTATGCAGGATGTATGAGGCAGGTGATATATCCTCAGACTTCAAGAGTAATATAATAATTCCAATTCCAAAGGAAGCACGGACTGACAGGTGTGAATATTAACAAACTGTCAATATAGTAAGTCATCACTGCAAAACACAGACATTAATTTTTTACAGAAGAATGGAGAATCTGGTAGATGCTGACCTGGGGCAAGATTAGATTAGAGTCCAGAGCAATTTAGGAACATGTGATGCAATACTGACCCTATGTCTTCTCTCAGAAGATAGGTTAAGGAAAGGCAAATCTATGGATATAGCATTTGTAAACTTAGAGAAAGCATTTGATAATATTGACTGAAACACTCTCTTTGAAAATTTGAAGGTAGTAGGAGTAAAATATTGGCAGCAAAAGGCTATTTGCATTTTGCATCGAAACTAGATGCAAATTATAAGAGTCGAGGGGTATGGAAGGGAAGCAGTGGTTGAGAAGGGAGTGAGACAAGATTGTAGCCTATCCCCATTGTTATTCAATCTGTACAATGATTAAGCAGTAAAGGAAACGGAAGAAAAATTTGAAGTAGGAATTAAAGTCCAGAGAGGAAAGAAATAAAAGACTTTTTGAAGTTTCCCAATGACTTCGTAATTCTGTCAGAGATAGTACAAGGGACTTGTAAAAGCACTTGAATGGAATGGATAGTGTCTTGAAAGGAGGATGTAAAATGAACATCAACAAAAGTAAAACAAGGATAATGGAATGTAGTCAAATTAGATTGGGTGATGCTGAGGGAATTAGAATACGAAATGAGACAGTTAAAGTGGTGGACGAGTCTTGCTATTTGGATAGCAAAATAACTGATGACGGATAATGTAGAGAGTGTATAAAATGTATAATGGCAATGGAAAGAAAAGTGTTCTTGAAGAAGAGAAATTTGTTAACACTGAATATAATTCTTTCATTTAGTGTTGCCATGATTGGAGTGAAATGTGGACAATAAACAGTTCAGACAAGAAGAAAATAGAAGTTTTGAAATGTGGTGCTACAAAGAGTTCTGAAGATTAGATAGATAGACCATGTATCTGATGAGGACTGGGGAGAGAAGAAATTGAGGCACAATCTGACTACTGAGAAGTATAGAGAGCTGCATTACACCATTCTTCAGACTGAAGACCACAACAACAACAACAACAACAACAACAATGTAAATAACCATATGTTGTTGTTGTGGTCTTCAGTCCTGAGACTGCTTCGATGAAGCTCTCCATGCTACTCCGTGTGCAAGCTTCTTCATCTCCCAGTAGTTACTGCAACCTACATCCTTCTGAATCTGCTTAGTGTATTCATCTCTTGGTCTCCCTCTATGATTTTTACCCTCCACGATGCCCTCCAATGCTAAATTTGTGATCCCTTAATGCCTCAGAACATGTCATACCAACCGATCCCTTCTTCTTGTCAAGTTGTGCCACAAACTCCTCTTCTTCCCAGTTCTATTCAATACCTCCTCATTAGTTATGTGATCTACCCACCTAATCTTCAGCATTCTTCTGTAGCACCACATTTCGAAAGCTTCTATTCTCTTCTTGTCCAAACTGTATAGACAGTGTGTAGACAGCTAGTCACGGAAATAAAGTGAGAGCTATATTAACAAAGGAAAAAGAAATTCTGATAACTGATGAGTAAAAACAAAACTGTGACACTGCTGAATTTTCCAATAATTGTATTACATCACACGTCCCAGTAAAAGTAAATATTACACAAACGCAAAGGGAATTAGGTGTGAAAGGAACCAGAAATCAATGTAATACAGTTATGCGAGAAACTAAAGTTCTTATGTTGACTGACGAAAATGGCAGAAACTGTACAAGCCTGTTAAGTGAATTATTATAAGAAACACTCTCTGTACTGTCCTTGGTTGAACCAGGTGCATTATTTAACGAACTTACTAGAGACATTAATAGCAAAATCAAACATCTAGGAAAAGAAGACACTCTTACAGTCTTTGCTTGATCAAATGACAGCAGAAACTGGAAGAAGACTTATAATTTCAGAAATTCTGTAGAAGAGTTAATCGGGAATGAGTTACACACAAGGGTGATACTGTGTACAATTCCATACCAGCAAGACAGGGTACAGCCAAATTATGTCATATATCAGTTGAACAAGTACACTGTAAAAGCAGGTGAACAATACAATCATGCCACTGTACTTGATGTAAACAGATTCCTAAGAAGACAAGATTTCACATGGAATGGACTACATATAAACAAAAGAGGAAGAAAGAAACTATGCGGAGAATTTAAGTATGCAATAACAACTGAAAAGCAGACCATAGTAATGGGAAACAACATAGCAGTAACCATCAAGCCAGAAGTACAAAAATCTTCTATAGAATTAAAAAACCACGAAGTTGGAAAATCTGGACCAACATATTCCAACAATGAGATAAACCACACTGAATCAATAAAAATAGAAGCAGATGCAGCATTAACAGTATTGGAACAAACACACAACAAAAACAGGAAGATCACAATGTGTCAACAGAAACAACTGTTAGTGGGTTAACATAATAAAGGAAACATCACACACAGCACCACAAAAAGATTGTGAAACACATTAAAGCATACAACCAACAACTTCAAAAGTTGAACAAATAGAAAGGAAAGCAATTTGGGCTTCACAGAGATTGCGAGCAGTTCCTCACTATTTGGCAAAATATTTTTTATTTTACAGCCAATGAAAGAGAAGAAGGACAAGATGAATAGTAATGAATACAGCATAGTCACGTATCAAGCTCCAACTGCAACAGATATTCAGCAACCCAGGATTCACGAAGAGAACAAAAACATTAAAATCTTGTACGAAATTTTCAATACTTAGGCAATAAAAAAACTTGAAGTGGAAGTGACCTGAATGAAACACAACCAAATTTATCATGCTTCAGTGAGGATGAAGCAGAACTTAGCAGTCTAGTAATAAGAGACTATGATTTGATTAATTATTTCTGTAGATCAAAACGTAAAGGTGGAGGTGTTGCTATGTACAAGAAGAAAATTGGAATCTACAATATACTGAATACTGTAAATATGTAAACCTTCCACCCTGCACTGAAAAAGATTTTCAAATTACTGGTGTAATGAGTGAAGAGCTCAGAATTATCAGTGTATACCGGTCCCCAAGTGGTAATATTACAACTTTCTGAAAAAAACTAGAAAAATTATTAATGTAGACTATAAAGAAAGATGTTGTAATATGTGGAGTCTATAACAAAAATTGAAAGAGACATTATTACAGTATAACATGAAAACAATAATTGATGTAGCTACAAGAGTGACTGATCATAGTCAGACCAACATTGACTACAATATCACAAATATTGAAAATGGTAAATGTGAAGCAAAAGTTTTACAGACACCAATCTCTGGCCATCATGTGTTAATAATTCACATCCACGTAAATAGGACTGCAAAAACAGAAGAAATGCAAGATAAGGAAGAAGTCAGGATCATCAATGTAAAAAACATGAACATTTTCAAAACAACACTTAGGAAAGAACAATGGGCTGAAACAATGCAAGCACAAGGTACAAATGAGAAGTATGATGCATTTCTTAATGCACTAATGCATGACCTTCATGTAGTCTTCCCCAAAATAGCCTATGAGAAAAAATGCAATGTCACAGTAATAAATGGATTACAAAAGAAATAACTGAACTCAGGACTACAGTGAAGGAACTCAGACAAGCAGGGAATATGGAGACATATAAACAATATCAGAAGAAGTACAGGCAATTAATAAGAGAAGCAAAAGGAATTTCAGTAAACAGAGCCACAGCAAATTTAAATAAAAAACCATGAGATATAATCAACAGTGAAAGATATGCCAAAAAAGTAAAAAACAGCAATTTTAGTAAGTCAGTGAGAATTGCTGACAAGATAGTTACAGATGGAACAAAAATTCCTAATATACTATACAAAAACTTTATAGATGCCGTACAAAATTTAAAAGGGGAAACAAATCATCATTGGTCGAAGCAGGCTATAACACTTGGCCAACCATCCCACTCAATGTTCCTGGAACCAGTGACAAAAACAGAACTCATGAAAATAATCCATAAATTAAAACCCAAAATGTCTGCAGGAGATGATGAAGTATTAAATTATTTAATAAAACATGTGAATGAAGAAATAATCAGACCTCTTTTGGATATTGCAAACTGCTCATTTAGAGAAGGAGTATTCCCAGAAAAATTAAAAGTAAGCAAAGTAGTACCATTAGTTACGAAACGTGACAAAAATGATCCAAAAAACTACAGACAGAGTCTTTAATCTCAGGTTTCTTAAAAATACTAGTGATGCTCATGCATAGTAGGTCGACCATATTCCTGGAGAAACACAGTATTCTGATTCAGCCACAACATGGTTTCCAAAAAAGGAAACCAACAGGAACTGCCATCTCAAGCCTCACTGAATCCATTATAGATGCATTAGACAAAAGAAACTGTCTGCTATGTTTCTGGATTTGTCTAAAGTGTTTGACACAATCACCCACACAACACTTATTGAAAAACTTGGAAGCTATGTTATTCGTGGACATGGAGCCAAGTGTATAAAATCATGCATTGGCAACAGAAAGCAGTATGTGGAAACAGAAACTGGATGCAATCTGAAATCATAGTCATTAAGTATGGAGTGTCTCAAGGATCTGTACTTGGCCCACTTGTGTTCAGCCTTTTTGTAAACAATATTGATATCAGTGAGAAAGATAAAAAAATATTATATGCAGATGACATGACACTAATGAATGTAGAAAAAATCTGGGAACACTGGAAAGAAGTGTGTTTATGTCAATAAATAACACAGCACAGTATCTTATACAAAATAACCTAATTTTAAATCTAAAAAAGACAATGTTTGTGGTGTTCACAAATAGAGAAGAGGAAGAACACACAGATATATTCATAGATGAAACAAGACTGGAAAAAGTTACCATTATTAAATTTTTAAAGATTACAGTCAATAATAAGCTCCAGTAGAGTCAACATGTAGATAATATTTACTGTAAATTAAGCACTGCAGTAATTGTTATGAAACAGATTGCACTTTATGCCAACAAGGAGCTTCTATGTACAGTGTACCAAGCTCTACTTGAGTCATACCTACAATATGGAATTACTCTTTGGTGAAATTTCAGCAGAAAAAAATTATAAAAAGAATATTTAAATTGAAAAAAAGGTCTCAAAACACTGACATTTCCATCTCTATACATTTACAAAACAATAATATCATTAATAAAAGGAAATGTAGTACTAGAAAGAAATGCAAATGTTCGTACACATGAAACAAGAAATAATGCCCAACTGAGAAGTATATAACACCAACTGAGCATTCCTGAAATATGTTCTTGATACTTGGGGGTCAGACTCATAAAGTGCCTCCCAAAGTGTTTGCAGGACAATGTGAGCAAAATGACATTCCAAAAGCTTTTGAAGGATTATTTAATGGAAAAAGAATTTTATAGTGTAGAAGAGTATATGTATCAATGAATGAAAAATGTTATTATTACTATTATAGATATACTGTAACTAATCGAACATATTATGATATACAAACAACATCAATACTGAGAGAAAAATGTAATATACAACATAAATACTGAGAGAAAAATGTTATATGAGTATAATGTAGTATGTAAATAATTTTCATGGCCTAAAAGATGGATGAAAAATTTATGCAACATTATTATAAGTATTGCCACTTTGATGTATTAAATTTTCTTAAATATTGTAAGGAAATAGGTTTACAAGCACACATATGGCACAAAATGTAATCAAATGGGACTAAATAAAAATCAAATCAAGTGTTAGAATGTCAAAAAGCACTTTCTAGATTACATTAAAAGTTAAAAATCAAAGAAGAGAACCAAAAGTAATAGGCCATGAAAAAGTAGGAAAGGCATGGAGAGCTGACAGCAGATTTTATTGGTGATGGTACAGGAAGGAAGTAATGAGAAAATAATTTAAATGGCGGAAGACATATACTTCAAAGGTACAAAACATGAGTTTGTCAAATGTAAGTATAGCACATTATAGTGGAAGAAGAAAGTACTTTTGTATGATAATTTCTAGCTGTAAGATTTCACTGGAATAAAACTTAAAATAAACTAAAAGACATGAAGAGCATAATACACAGTGATCCTTATTTAATGCTTCTTTAAATTTCTCTTTCCATTATGGTGTTGGCCTTGCCATCTGAGACATCAAAATAAATACAAAATCTGTGAGCAATCAAACAGATAGAAACCATTACACAGGGAAGGAAGAGACCAGTGGATTAGGATTGTGATAATGTCTGACAAGGACTCTCAGAGACCAAAAGGATGGATGAAGTCACAGCCATTGGATTATGGAATGGCAGAGCATGTATGCAATGCTCCATTACTGAACTTGGGGAAGACATGGTTCGGACATGCAAAGTGATGAATATTATGTAACCATTATAATACTTAATGGGAGAGCTATGTTAATTTTGTGTTTGATATTCCATAGACTGAGAAATGAAACTATTAGAATGTTACAGGCTCACAGTTGGGCCAACACTCATTACACATTCCTCATTGAATATAAGATCAGCAGTAAAAGTAAGTTTGGATTTCAGAAGGGGTTATCAACAGAAGATGCAATATTTGCATTTGCAGCCAATGTTTTGGAGTCCATCAACAAAAAGATGAAGATAGTTTGAATATTTTGTGACCTCTCAAAAGCGTTTGATGGCGTCAGTCACCAAATACTTTTGCATAAAGCTTCATATCTAGGCATAAGTGGGGCAGCAGGGAAGTGGCTCCATTCTTATCTTTCAAACAGAAAACAGAAAGTTGTACTGGATAGTCAAGAAGGTGCATCAGCATCATCGGAATGGGGAACAATCATCTGTGGAGTGCCTCAAGGCTCCATTCTGGGCCCCCTACTTTTTATTATTTTTATTAATGATCTTCCTCTATGTACAGATTTTTGTAAATTCACCATCTTTGCTGATGACACTACGCTACTGGTTGATAACTCAGTGGATGAACTTGAGGTGACAGCTAATAAGGTTTTTAGTGATATTGTGAACTGGTTTAATGTAAATGGTCTTTCTATTAATCACAGTAAAACAAACTATGTCCAGTTTAAGACATTCTCTAAAGAAGATGAACAAGAACAAAAACTAGGTGACATGCAGATAGCTAAGGTCAATAGTACAAAGTACCTTGGCTTACATATAGATAGCAAACTAAACTGGTCAAACCACATCTTGGATCTCTGCAAAAGGCTGAATTCGGCAACTTATGCTTTACGCATTATCTGCTCTTACAGAAATACAGAAACCAGTAAATCAGCTTATTATGGTTATTTTCATGCCACTATTGGCATATGTAATAATATTCTGGGGAAATCAGCCACTTGCTAGGAAAGTGCTATCTGCACAAAAAAGAGCCATAAGAATCATGAGTGGAGCCCACCCTAGAGTCACATGCAGAAATCTTTTTAAAGAACTTCAAATCTTCACATCCATTGCACAATATATATTCTCCTTGATGTGTTTCACAAGGAAAAAAAAAGCCCCTCTTCAAACCTTATAGTGTTTATCATAATCATGATACTAGAAGAAAAGATGATATCCACTATGAGCATGCAAACCTGAGTAAGGTACAGAAGGGGGTCCACTTCAGTGGTTGTAAGATTTTTAATGCCCTCCCTTCACAAATTAAGTGTTTAGTAGATGATGAGTTCTTGTTTAAGAAAAGCTTAAGGCAGTTCCTATTGCAAGGGTCATTTTATACTATAGAAGAGTTCCTGAACCACAATGAATAGTACCCTAGTACCTGTACGGATAAGTCTCAGATACATTTCCCACTCTTCATTTGTGATCCGTATATCTATTACTTGTAAACATCTTAAGTTTTCAGTAGTATATTTTCTGTATGTACGTGTATAGAGTTTGTAATACTTAACTTTGTAACATTTATTTTTTTGTGATTTTAATTTGTAATGTTAATCTAAAGCCATATAATTTTAATATGAATAATAGCAATACTTACAAATTACCATAAAAAGTTTGTAAAACTGACACGTTCCATATCCTGTGATGTATTCACAACATGGATCACCGGAACACGAAATAAATAAATAACACAAAAAGGCTTAGAATTCATTTGTGATGAGGTAAAATCAACATATTTATCTCAGTTTTTCAATCTTCTGGACACAATGTCCAAGCCAGTTCTTAGTTGAAAGAATATAATAGGATCTAAAAATGAAATTTGGCATTAATTGAGAAGAAGGAGAGTGGTGAAATGGAGAGGGGAAAGTGGGGAAAGGGTGGGTGGGTGAAAGAGACATTAATTGTAGGACCTCTGAATATCACAACAGTCTCTTTAAGAGGACTGACCACCACAGCTGAGATTTGTCTCTATGTTGAATTCAAACATTAGGCCAAAATTTGTAACTAGAGATCAGAAATGAGCTCGCTCTTATACTTGCTTTAAACTTGCCAGCATGACCTATGATACCATCTCCGAACTTCCCGTCACCATACACTCAGAGACTTGACTTACCAGTCTCTGCCACTACTCATTTCACGGAAAACTCTTTACTTGAGTCTGATGCAAGTACATCTTAGCAGCATGGGAAGGAGAGTGAGTACATGAGTTCACAAATATAACCACGGATTTGTGGCATTGCCTACTACATATGCAACTGCTGGGCATGACAATTATTTTATGCCAATACAGTGACTGATAACTTAGCAGTGACTACTGTTCTATTCATACAGTCATATAGATCATGGATGCCCAACCCGCAGCCCACAACCAACCCAAAGCAAGTATCAATGTGGCCCAAGAAGTGAGCATAGTAATGAAATCTCACATAAAAATGTCAGATTAACTCCATACTCCTGTTTTTAGAATAAAGATTCATAAATTAATAAATTTTAAATAAACAATAAAGGAAGAGATATATTGTACTTACCATAAAGAAAACATGTTAAGTTGCAGAATTCAAAAAAACTTTCGGCCACAGCCTTCAACAGCAAAAGAGAAACAGACACCACTCATACACACAAGTAAGCAGAACTCATGCATATAAGACTGCCAACTATGGCAGCTTGGGCAAGAATGCTGTTCTGACCAGAATGTTATTCTGGCCTGAGCTGCCGGAGTTGTCAGTCATGTGTGCATGAGGTGTGCTTACTTGTGTGTATGAGTGGTGTGTCTGTTCCTCATTTGCTGATGAAGGCTGTGACCGAAAACTTTGTGTAAGTGTCTTTTAACTGTGTCTGTCTGCATCTTAATATGTCGTCTTTACTGTAAGTAGCTATCTATGTTTTCCTACATTTTTGGTATTCCTGTGTGGAGTTTCCACAAGTAACTCTAAATTACTTAAATGTGGTTATTATATACTGCTGAGTGTGCCAATCTTTTTTCTCAATGGTTATTTTTGTGTTCATTATATTAATTATGGCCTAAAATTACCGGTCTTCTTCTATTGTGGCCCAGGTACGACGAAATGAAATGTTGGTAATACACACACACACACACACACACACACACACACACACACACACATACATATATGCGTATTTGTGTACGTAAACGTGTGTGTATGTATGCATGTACTTATATGTATAAAACTGTTCCAAAGGCAGTTATTTTAATACTTAATCTCTATTCACAGACTGTCTAACACTTATGTTGACACACACAGTCTTTTGACAAGTTACCATGTCTGTGATGATACTACTAGAAAAAAGGACACAAAGATGTAGTGTATTCTCTAAGTGGTGGTCAATTATTACAATAAATTTATGGCAGTCTTGAAAAGAGTAACACAGATGAATGATAAGCGACCCAATTCACTATTAGCTGATAAATGCAAGTGCCATGAATGAAAGAATACACAGATAGTGGTTGTAGGATCACAACATAGATGTTGCTCTGTGCTCTGCTTTCATCTGATGGAACACACATATTTTTGCTGGTGGAGATGGAATCAACAAGAATACAACTATTTTGTTTGTACTGGACAAACTTTTTATGTTTTTTTTGTCTGAAGTACAAACTAAATCATCAAACTTTTCCCAGACAGTACTCTTCCTGTTACAGAGAGTACTCTTCCTATTACAGAGTACATTTGCAGTTGTATACACTGTATCATTTAATTTTCATTTTACATACTCCAAAATATCACAAAATTTAGCTTCTTTAGAGGCCATATCACCATGAGATCCGGTAATTTTTGCCCTGTCAGTGCTATTTTGCAACAGAAAGATTGTGCTTTCAGTTTATGTACTGAATGATGACTATCGCCACATTCCTGCATTCTTCAATAGGAGGGAGCAACTCGCAGAGTAGAAAGCAACCACAGTGCCACCATTCTCATACACATCATACTTATGGAACTGTAGCAGGAAGGAAGGAAACCAGTATAATACTGACATATAAACAGTGAATTGATTTCTAATGTATGTAACCCTCAACTTTAAACTTATACTTGTTCCATTTCTGATCTCTATTTGTAGCACAGTGAGAGACTGCCCTTCTCCCTGTACTGAAAAGTATCTGCTTAATATGCTGACATAAAAAGCAACTGTTCTTTTGTTTGTAAATATTGTGAAACTACTGCTAACACAGTTTTAAGTTATAGAGTGTGCATTCTTGAAATGTTGAATATAATCCATAATTTAATAAATCAAGCAAATATAGCTACACCATTTTATCTACTATGTTCCCTTGTCCCAAATCTTTGAGAGAGCAATGGCTTTCTGTTATTCATCTGGCATGAAGTAAATAAGCCGATTTTGACTTCTAACTTTAATGCTATGAGGGATCTATTGCAATACATACCTGGAAATTTACCAGTAACTTATGGAAATTAAGTACTACATCATGAATGAAATTATATTAATCTAGTTAGAAGAGAAGTGTTCCTCCTAGAGGTTTTCAAGGAAATGTAAAATCAGAAGAAATATGTGACATAAACGAATCGCCTGCAAATGGGCAAGCAATGAATAATTAAAGGATGGTAAACATTGGCATGTAGCTACAATATGTTTATTTTGCTACCTCAAAACAAAAACTGAGATTGAACAATTTACTTAAGAACTTGTTCCAACAGCATAATAGTACACAAATGTTTTTTACCTTTAACTACCCTTAAGCTGTGACATAGTGATATACTTCATCGAAATTGCTTGACTCTGTGACAGAAAATCGGCTTAGCCGAAGGGCAATGTTAGCATATCTGTGGTGGTCTTCATGGGAAATGACATGTAGAATTGTTTCATGCAGTGTTGAGAATGAATACAGAATTCAAGAGCTCAAATAGGTTTTACTTCCATGGTGACCACTGCTAACTGAACATCTTTGGTAGGTACATATATCTGTAGCATCAGTCTAATTTCTGATGTGTCACGTGTCACACAAAATATTTCACTGGAGAGTATTAAAACATCTGTATCAAACCTGCTCATCAATGAGACTGTGTTGATTGATATTGGTGAAGCTTGTTACAACACAAGGAAACACTTAAATTTTAAAAACTGTTGTGCACTAATACGTCCTTAGTCCACATACAATAGAAACCATCTTTTACAACACAGTTCCATCAGGCCTCTAGACAGCTAATTAAAACACTTTATGGAATAAAATTAAGTAGTTATTAATAGAGAAAATCTGTTGTTCAGCAGAAGATTTTAAGATGTATAATCCCTTTGTAAAACAGTGTACATAGCATAAGTTTGCTTCTGCAACACAAAAATGATAATTTCTGATCTTCACACACTATATCAATGTATGCATTTATATCTCAAATTGTAAAATATCTATAAAGCTGTGTATATAGGATCAGTTTGTTTTTGCAACAAAAAATTATAATTTCTGACCTTCATTAATTGTATGAATGTGTGCACTTGAGTTTTTTAACTAAACCTTTGTACATGTGAACTAAAATATATGACAATGTCTGAAAACTGATTGTTAAATGGACAGAAAACAAACAAAAAAACAAATTTGAACTTTGAGGTAAAGCCTATATATTACCTAGAACTGAGGGGTGTGCTCTCAAAAATGAGTTAACTGGCGTTGCTCCAAGTGCATCTAGAGCCTTCTAGTGGCTTCAGGAGTAGATATTCTACCTGAAGGTTCTTAAAGTATTTGCCTGATGTAAACTTTTGTTTTTATTGTTTATCACTAGTAAATATAATTCTTTAAGTAAAACTGAAAAAATGGCTACTTAAAACTAAAATTCTATTTTCCAACTCTGTGTGGTGAATAAACACATAAAGTGACACTTACAAATTGTTGCACAGCATAAATAGGTTGTGAGTGTTATTACAGAGATGTGATTAAAAATATGGTTTTTTGGGCAAGTGCTGAGGACATCATTACTTTCACTTCATATAGCAGGACCTTTCAACCTTATCAAGGTGACTCAGTAATTGACTTCCTAGAGTGAGACCATACTAATTTATTCTTGAGAAGCCAGAAACAAATGATTCAAAGTTATACTGGAGAGTATGATGAACTAGCATCACAGATGATATAATCACAGATACAATTTTTACATTAAAGATAAAGTATTGCAAGCATTGAGTATAAGCAAACACAAAACTTCCTGATATTCCAAAAATCCACAATAATTCCTTGTCCACAATGTGGAATATTGCACTATGTCAGGCACTAAGGAGGCAGAACAGAAACTATTACGGCTCAAGATATGAAATGAGATGATTCAATGAATGGTCTAGATGGAGACATCATCCCAATTGATCAAGTTGTCTGCCAGTTGTATTTCCATTACTTCCTTGATGTTAGAATCTCAAAATGACTTGGCTCCCCTGTATCTAAATCTTTCAAAGTTAATGGAATGGTCAGTTAAAACACAACACTCTGGCACATCATATTAGTTAAATTGTAAAAGGAGGGTGTGTTGCTGTTATTCCTTTCACAATGTGTATGGTTAGTTAAATTGTAAAAGGAGGGTGTGTTGCTGTTATTCCTTTCACAATGTGTATGGTTAACTTTTTCCACTGTGACACAGAATTTTATAAATTGACACTTTTCATAAGAATGATCCTCCTGCATTTGGCATATCTTCTTGAATTTGGTATTTTTTAAAGAAAGATTTCCTATGTACAGAGGAAAAGCGATGACCTTTGTGAGGGTTTGTTTTTCTTCCTATGGCTGACATAGGATTCTGACTGGCAGAGCTTTTTTAATCTGATATTATGACTCTCTGTTTTACCTGAACACTACATCCAGCTGTACCACCTTATTCCAATTCCAAAGGCTACCAACATGACACAAATAAACAGAATGCACCACCAGCTCATCCTCCTGCTGAATTAGTATATCCACAACACATGTAGGAAAGTCTATGTTGGAATGACTGGATGTTCCAATAGTAGCACGTTTATTGAATAAAAACAGCACTGAAGGTTGAGACAGTTGCTGAATTTGGCTGTTGTGGTGCATGCATCGTGTGAGACCATGCACCATTCACTGATACACAAGATCTCACTATGGAGAAGAAGCATTATGTGTAGGTAATACATTGAAATTCAAAGACATACCAATAGTTTCATCTATAAAGAAGACAGTTTCACAATAAATACATCAAGGATTCTCCCACTGCAGCAAATAGCCATTGAAGGCAACAAGGGGTAAACTACAGTGATAATGACCAAGGTAGAGCCCTCAGACATCAGTGTGGCAAGTCCATACACTATGTAATCAAAAGTATCCAGACACATGACAGAAAATGACTTACGAGTTCATTGCTCCCTCCATTATTAATGCTGGAATTCAATATGGTGATGGCCTTGATGAAAGCTTCCACTCCCACAAGAATATGTTCAATCAGGTGCTGGAAGGTTTCCTGGGGAATGGCAGCCCATTCTTCATGGAGTGCTGCACTGAGGAGAGGTATCGATGTCAGTCGGTGAACCGTGGCACGAAGTCGGCATTCCAAAACATCCCAAAGGTGTTCTATAGGATTCAGGTCAGGGCTCTGTGAAGGTCAGTGCATTATAGGGATGTTATTGTCATGTAACCACTCCACCACAGGCCGTAATTTTGAACAGGTGCTCGATCTTGTTGAAAGATGGAGTCACCATCCCCGAATTGCTCTTCAACAGTGGGAAACAAGAAGGTGCTTAAAATAGCAATGTAGACCTGTGCTGTGATAGTGCCATGCAAAACAGCAAGGGGTGCAAGCCCACTCCATGAAAAACTCAACCACATCATAACACCATCGCCCCTGAATTTTACTGTTGGCACTACATTTGCTGGCAGATGACATTCACCAAGAATTCGCCATACTCACACCCCACCATTTACTGGCTTGATGTGTGGCTTATGAGCAGCCACTCAACCATGAAATCCAAGTTTTCTCACATCCCATCTAACTGTCATAGTACTTGCAGTGGACCCTAATGCAGTTTGGAATTTCTTTGTGACGGTCTGCCTATTACACATCACAAACCTCTTCAACTGTCAGCGGTCCCTGTCAGTCAACAGACGAGGTCAACCTGTATGCTTTTATGCTGTACAGGTCCCTCCATGTTTCCAGTTCACCATCACATTGGAAACAGTGGACCTAGGGATGTTTAGGAGCGTGGAAATCTCGCGTACACATGTATGACACAAGTGACATCCAATCACCTGACCATGTTCGAAGTCCGTGAGTTCCACAGAGCACCCCATTCTGCTTTCTCACAATGTCTAATGACTACTGAGGTCGCTGATATGGAGTAACGTGCAGTAGGTCACAGCACATTGCACCTAATATGAGAAATATATGTTTTTGGGAGTGTCTGAATACTTTTGATCCACATATTGTATGACCTCTGGCCACAGGTTAGACTCCTGTCCACCACCAGCAATGAAAGATGAATCTTTGACAATGCAGCCACTCATACTGCCAAAACATTAGAAAAGATGCTAAGTGATCATTGGCCGAAATTCCTGAGGTGAATGTCAAGAGGCAAAATCCCAATTATGACAATGTCTAGATTCTAGGGTGCCACATACTTTTGGGATGATATCATCAACTGGGATAAGTGCTTACACCTAAAGAATTGATGGAATCTTCTTATTTCACGTATTTGGTCTCAAAGGATTATGATGACAGTGATGATGATATGTTTGTTTCCGTGCATGACAGCTAAGCTTTAGTGCCCCCTGTTCTAAGTGTTTACTGCCTGTCATACTTCATCCTAAAATTTCAAAAAAGAACCACCTTGTGGATCTGAGTAATCTCAAGCAGTTCTATGTTCATTTATTAGTGTACTTGTAACATTTTTTTGTTGACCTACAAGTTTTATCCATAACTGGTATTCTTTTGCCACTTTAATCTGTGATGCAGCACATATACTGAATCGTCCAGCTTTGAGCATTACAGCATTGATTTTGGCAGTACAAAGAATAGACAGATGTGCCATTGCACATTAAAGTCAATCACTGACTCATCTTTATAACAGCTGGAAATATCAGAACATTACACAGTTATATCAAAATGATCTTCACTTGAGAAAATTATAAAATTATGAGACAGAATTTCTGTCTAGTACTTAGCTTCACAAGGTGAAATTTTTCAGGTCTCCCTCGCCCACACAACTGTTTGATATCTTATCCTGGGGTGTGAGTGACCTGCCCTCCATTGTTAACTTTCCCCAACCTGTGGTCTCTCCTCCCCAAGGAAATAAATAACAGTTTCAAAAGCTAGGATATCTTTGTGACTTTTATACATGTCCATCAACAGTACTGGAAGAGCAAGTAATGGTGTCCTGGATGAAAATCCAAAATGTGGTGGGTAGTGTAAGGAACTGAAAATTCTAATTCAGTTTTCCAACTGATAGCCTTTTTCATGGTAAACCCCTATAGAAAGACAACATAGCTAGTTTCTGCCACACTGTGACATAAGTGGATTGATCGGTTAATACAGTTACTAATGGAACACAAAATCTTTTGTTTTTTATGCAGTATGTGATTTTAAATTGTATTTATCTACAAATCAGCATTTAATCTTTTTGGTATAAAGGAGAATAAAAAATCTCAGTTCTCAATTTCGTAACACCCAGTTATTGTAACTGCACACACATTTACAATAGAATAGGCTATGGAACAACTTTTTTAAAACAAACATATGATAAGAAGAAACTGAAAGTGAAAATTTACATACTAAGGAATAGTTTAATAATACACAATAGCAATTAATAAATGTGTAATACTGAAGTATGCATGTGAGAGAAGAGACTGCTCAATGACAAGAAAAAGATGTAGAGCTAGATAGATAGAGATGAGACAGACAAATTGATAGATAGATAGATAGAAAAAGAGATTGAGAGAGAGAGAGAGAGAGAGAGAGAGAGAGAGAGAGAGAGAAAATAGAGACAACAAACTGCTGTGCCATGATTTTAAGGTATCCAGATAAAAGTTTGAACCGAAAGCAGCTTCCATGGAAAACGTCATTTGGTTCTGATAACAAAGCGGCTAACAAAATCCAAAGTATTAGCATGCATTGCATTAATGCGTATATTGATATTTTTTAAAGATTTCCTTTGGTTTTTCATTTGTGTAAGAATCTGTAGGACATTATGTGTATGTACATTTTCTTGGAGCATGGGAATTATATTAGTGATTAGTCCATTCATTTTGGTTGATCACTTGTACAGACACAATATTTGTCTTAAACAGACTGAGCCCATGAAAATCACCCTTGAGAGATGCAAGGCACTCTTTAATTGAGGTATTTCTCTTACATGATGGGAGTTCAGGTAGTACAATATTTTAATTGCTAGCTATCAGTATCATACATTGACAAAAATAAGTAACCACATAAAATTCACAATTAATTTCACCGAAAGTGTTGGGAACTGCAACAAAGACCTCTCAAGTAAGTTTCATGTGAGCAAATTTTACAGTTTTGAATTCTTCTTGTCTGTGAATATATTTCATGTTCTCCTCCTTATCCTTACAGACTGTACTATCTACATCATCTACACAGTAGGCATCCTAAAATTGCATTTACTTGGGTTCCTCTTTACTTTCATGTGCATACTATTATCTAATCCCACCCTGAAAAAGTGGGTGGGTGTGGGGTGGTGGAGGGGTGAAGTGGACTGTGGTAGTCATCGTGGGGTTGTGGACCACTGCAGCTGCGGTGGGGACAGAGCCTCTCCATCATTATTGCCCCTGTTCTATATATAGGGGTATCAATGTGTGGATACCATCAGTCATACCTTGCCACCAGCAAGGTCCAACCATCTGAAGATGATGGACAGTTGGTCCAAGGAAATATTGTGGAATTTGCACAACATCATCCGATGGCAAACCTGTGAAGAGTATTTACAACATATCCACCAGGAAGGGTTGAAGAGTCACATCTATATGCTAAACTGTTTCTACAGGCAATTGCAGAATAAGAATTAATGAATTGCATAGATAAAAAAAAGTCTACTCACCAAGTGGCCGTGGCTACACACACATAAAAGACTGTTGTAACTGTCAAGCTGTCAGAGCCAGTGGCTCATTCTTCAGGGAGGAGGGTTGAAGGGGAAGGAAGAGGGGCGAAGGAAAAGGACTGGAGAGGTATAGAAAAAGGGGTAGATTTTGGGAAAGTCACCCATAAACACAGCTCAGGGGAGACTTACCATACAGGATGAAAAGGAAAGACTGATTGTTGGGGACTGCCAGTCTTTTATGAGTGTGTGTTCTGCCGCTGCTTGGCGAGTAGATTTTTTTTATCCATACAACTAAATAACTTTGTTAATAATTGATTGTTTTTGTTGTTAGAATAAGAATTAAGTCACGCATGAAATAATAATTATCTAAATTTGAATCAACACATTTTATGTACTTTTTCAGTACTGAAAAGAGAAAACAACTGTTGTTGATACCTATGTGCAAGGAGCACTCCAAACAAGAAAAATATGTTGCCAAGAAAGAATTTAAGCACTAGGTTAATCAAAAATAGTAATCATGAGTGGAATAACATATGGGCACTGGAAAGAAAATCTGCAACTTGTTGATGAAACTGTTTCCACATTGGTACATTCAACTTTCAATATACCTCTATCAAAGAGTATTATGTCTGCAACATAATGAAAAGAACACAGGTTATGTCAGTTGTCAAATTCACCAAATATTTTTCACAAGTTATAATATCAACTGTGCATTAGCAGTTTCAATTTGACAAAAATATTACTTTTATCAGTGTGTCGTTCTATGAGCCTCTTTTTTTTCTCCTTTTGTTTCCCATTTTTATTCTCATAATGAAAACATTAAAAAGTACAAATAACTTCAAAAAATGTCTTCTTTTGTTACTTTTGACCATGAATGCTGTAGGACCTTTATTAGTACAGTTCTAAATGAACATATCCCTCCATTGAATTTTTGATATATCTGTGTAAACTGCTGTTATTGTTAAATATGCAGTACGTGTTTTTCAGTGAAACTGAATATATATATTCCATGTGTGAGTCATAAGATTGAGCAAAATTACTATGTTTAGACTGCTCTTCAGATGAAACAGACACTTGGTGCTGAAGTCCCCTCAAGGTTGAAGCATTTAGTGTTGAAGTAGTTCTTCTCGGCATTACACAGATGTCTAGTGAGGTACTGATTAAAGCACTGTGTATGGGACATACCAGCAATAACATGGAGTTGTTTCAGAGAAGTTACAAAAAATTAAATGTCAGTTTGATAGCTCTTCAAGTTGGGGGAGACTCCTTACAGCTACTAGTGTGGCAAATTGGCACTGGTCTCTCTTAGCTTCTCAACAAGAAAAAGAAACTTTCTCAGCAGCAGGGATAGATTTGCCAGGTAAGTCCTATTTACATTCCACACAGGAGCAATTTCTATCAGCATGCAATAAATATTTCTCTATTAAATAGTCAAATATACAATAAAGCTCAGGCAAGAAGCATGCAGTAAAGAATCATAGTTAGACAAATTCATTCATCCAAAGAACAAAAAAATTTGAAAACACATGACAACAGCCATGCTTACACAAAGTTGCGAGAATAGGTAGCACAGAACAGAACCACTTACCTGGTGCACGTTCTCAGCCCTATAGTCTAACTGTGAGGGGACAGGGCAGGCATCTAGCAACAGAGAGAGAGAGACAGACAGACAGATAGAGAGGAGAGAGAGAAAAGTGTGTCAGAGTTAGATGGAGACAGGAAAAAAAAATAAACAGATAGATGGAGAGAGAAAGAAAGGGTAACAGAAAGAGAGAAATACAGATAAAGACTGAGGAGAGCAGAAAATCAACCCAGCTTGCATGCGACACATAAACGAACATCTGCTGTTGCTGCAACCAGCAACAAGCCTACTGCAAAAATCTTGAAAAGAGTAATTTGTAAGTCTTATTTATTTATTTATTTATTTATTTTTCCCCCTTGAGCTTTTGACAATATATTGCTGTAGTTCTGGAAGTGTACACACACACACACACACACACACACACACACACACACACACACACACACACACACACACACACACACACTGAAAGAAAGTAGGTGTGATTGTTTATTTTTACTTTCAGAACAGATACAACCAGAGAAAAATCTGTAACTTTTTTCCTTGTTATAAGACATGCAATTACTATCAACTAAAATTATGTGAAATTCATTTTGGCAAAGACTGCCTTCCAAAGAGTATAGACAAATAACTAAAATGTCAGTTTATGACTGAACTTTTAATGATTTCATGTATATAAAAAGATTGAGATTCAAATGAAGAAATAACATCATGCAGATTTTTATGTCTATGCCATTTGAAACTTGTGTTTTCAGAAAGATGGTAATGTAAAACGTTAATTGTTCACCTGATATATCTGAGACTTGTGACTGCCTCTATGATATGGTTTTCTACTCTTTTTCCAATCAACATGTTGATAATGAATCTTATCAAACAACCAATACCCCAAGTATCTACTAAAGCAGTTGCTGTTTAGAAAAATAATGTGATGATTGTATTCAGAAGATTAAAGGAAGATACGGAAATTTTTGTGTTATTCATAATGGATCTGTTTCAACACTACACAGGCTATCAGAGTATCTGAAACATGAAAGTTTAAATCTTATATACCAAAAGGGAGTACCAATGAGTCACCGATAGGCAAGTAAACAAGAATGAGAACAGTGTAGAGGTAACAGAATACGTATACAGAGATACAGTTTGAGCCAACTGTCAACATTGTGCCTGCACAGCAGCTCAAATGGGATGAGAGGTTGTGTTGGACAGAGTGACAGAGGTGAGAAAGAAAGCATGGAACAGGAGGGAAGTTTGAGGAAAGATAGCTGATGGCAGGGAAGCAGAGGCCACAAGTAAATGAGATAGAAATGTGGGGATATATATGTGGCAAATAATGGAATTGAGAAGAAGATGGAAGAGAGGAAGAGGGAGATTGGAGGAGATGAGGGTATGAGTGTAGAGTGAGTGTGGTGGGGGCTCAGCAAGGTATGGAGGCAAGTATGTGTCAGGGGCTAGTGTTGACTCAGATTGGGAGGTCTACTAGAGTGAAAAACTTGTTGGAAGGATAAATTCCACTGGTATAATTCTGAGAAGATGGTGGTGGGGGATCAAAATGGCCACTGGAATTGAGCGTGTTGTGTTCAACAGTGTGTTCTGTCACTTCGTGGTCAATTATGCTCTTGGCCACAGTTTGGCTGTTGCTATTCACAAAATTACACAACTCCTGACACATGATGTGGGTGCTTTAAGAGGTGATCTTGCCTCTGACAGGATAAGCTACACCTTTGACAAGACAGGAATAGGAAGGGCTGTGTGCATGCATCACAGAGCTTTCACAGAGGCATGACTCGTGTGACATGATAGTGGGAGGAATGGTGGCATATAAATGGATAAGTGCAATTTACAGTTAGAGTGAGTACAAGAACACCATATTTGGAAGGGAGGAAAGAATTGAGGATAATCTGTTTCTAATTTCTAGGCATGATGTAAAGCAGTCAAAGACCCGGCTAAAGATATGATTAAGTTAATTAGTTCCAGTACCAGATTGTAATGGGTGGTGAGAGGTGTGCCCCTTCCAAGCTGGTACATGAAAGTGGTCAGAAGATTAGGGACATGCATGTGTATTGTAGGGGAAATCTATTTGGCAGTTGCGGCTGTTTAAGGAAGCCCTTGTAAGAGATTAAGTACTGGGGAAGGGATTGCTCAACACTGCAGATGCACCATTCACAGGCAGCCAGACAGTATAGGAGAGACTTTAGTAGGCACATGATAGCATCTATCAAAATGCAGGAAATGTTGACAATTAGTGGGCTTTATATGGACACAGACTATTATGAAGCCAATGAAGAGGAGGAAGTCTAGGTCCAAGAAGGTATCACACTGGGCTGAGGAGGACATGGGCCCATATCATAAACACATCTTCAATGCATCTGAAGAAGACAAAGGGTCTGGGTTTTTGGAAGGTTTCTTCTAGATGGTTCATGAACATGATGGCACAGGAGGGAACTGTGTGGGTGCCTACTGCCATATCACGGATCAGTTTGCACATCTTCTCCTCAAAGGAGAATTTGTTGTGGGTAAGGATGCAGTTTGTTAGTTTTATAAGGAAAAAGGTGTTGGATTTGGAGTCAGTAGCACATTGGGACAGGAAGTGTCTGACAGCAGCAATGACATGGGTGTGAAATATGTTGGTTTATAGAGAAGTAACTTCAACAGTAATGAGACAGGATCTAAGTGACAACAGGGTGAGGATGTTTGAGAGGCAGTAAAAGAAGAGGTTTGTGTCTTTGATACTGGAAGCTCACACACAGTAAGTGGGATTGGAAGTATTGGGCAATAATAGCTGAGATTCTTTCCATGGAAACATACTGAACAGTTAGAATGGGGCGTTCAGGACAGTCAGATCTACGGATTTTGTGACGCTTGAGAAGTCTCTCTCTCTCTCTCTCTCTCTCTCTCTCTCTCTCTCTCTCTCTCTCTCTCTCTGTGTGTGTGTGTGTGTGTGTGTGTGTGTGTGTGTGTGTGTGTGTGTGTGTGTGTGTGTGTGTATGTGGGCGCTTAGTAATTTAGGTGAGGAGGGAGATAATTTTGGGATGGGATCACTGAGTCAGGGCTTGTAAGTGGAAGTGTCAGGCAGTTGGTGGTGTGTTAAGTCATGTAATCATACTTGTTCAAAAAGACAGGGTCCATGAGTGTATTGATGAATCACAGTAAATGCGGTTCAGAATCAAACAGTCAAAATGTGAGCAGATTAAGGTTGTACACAACAACCAAGGTATAGAAGAAGTTGACGCGGTCAAATTCTTAGGTTTACATGTAGATAAAAATTTGAGCTGGCAGGCACACATTGATTACCTGGTAAACAAACGGAGCAGCTTTGCATTTGCAATGCAAATATTGTCAGCTGCAACTGACATGGACACATGAAAAGAAGCATATACAAGTTACTTATAATCCTTTACTAGGTCTGGTACTGTTTTTTGGGGTAACTCGACAAACATAGTGCAGATACTAAAAATACAGAAAAAAATCATATGAAATATGTGCACTGCAAATCACAAAGAACCATGTTGACCATTATTTAGAAAACTTAAAATATTAACTCTGCCATCCTTATACATATATGAGATTATTATATTTTTGTACACCAGACAGGAATTATTTGAGGCAAACCATTTTGTCCATTCTCATGATACTAGAAACAAAGAAAATTTTATGCCCCCACCCACTGCCTCAGACTGTATGCAAAAGGGAACAAGTTGATGCAGATGAATTTAGGTTCACTTAAAAGAAAGCTATATGAGGTACTGACACTAAAGTGTTATTACTTAGTGGATGAATTCATGTGGGACAAACTAAAAATCTGAGCTGGGTACAATGTGTTATCCTTATAGTGATGTTATTTATTATAGCACTATTACTTATTAATGTAAAAATCATTGTAATTGTTTTATAAATTTTTGACATGTCTCCTGTATGCAAACCAAATGGATTGCGTATTATACATCAGGAGATGAATAAAACACAAGTCACAATTCATAATATATGATAGAATGTACCCACCATTTGCCTAACTCTTCCACCTTCAAGCCTTACAACACTGACCCCACCACAGCAATCCAGCGTAATCTCAAATCATTATTCATATCGTTAGCCTATCCCCACAAAATCCATCTCCTTCCACATTCCAGCTACCCTTCCCTACCCGACCACCTTCTACATGTTTCCCAAAACCTATAAATGTAACTATCATCAATACCAAACTGCAGCTAGTTACTGTGTTGTTATATGTACTCACTGCTTACACTGGTGGAAATATTGTTGGTGTTACACTACTATTTATAAGTGAGTTTGATTCCCGGCACCCAATATGCCTTGAGAATCTCTCATTCCTGCTGCCCCCCCCCCCCCCCCCCCCGTGTTAATCCATAAAACACGCACTATTTCAAAGTTTTATAAAGCCTTGTTTAACTTGAAACCATCGTCCAAGTTTAATATGTTTTCTGATACCTTCTGCAAGGAACTTGGAGATAATACTGGTCCATCACTCAGACTGGACACAGCTGCTGTCTGTAAGATGGTGTCAGTGTCACCTCACTCACTGAAGAAACATAACAAAGTGTTTCCTTTTGAGTTTAAAAAAGTAGCTTATAGAGACACTCACACTCCCCATATTCTACTATTGTGATGCCATTCTCCAAGGACTTTCATACGAAAGCTCATGCAGGCTGAAACTGCTGATGAATGCTTGTGAATGATACATTTATGATGTACACTTTTTTGATCATAAAACACCAACCTACAGTCAATTTTCATGACTAAGTGCTGATAAGTGTAGATAATATCATATGCTACGTTTGCTCTATTGTGTCTCAGTCATTGCATTCCCTCTAATATGTGTTCAACTCTTACACTATTATATGAACAGCACAGCAAAAAATACTTGTCCTCAACAAAGTAAAATTCTATCCGCACCATCAAGACTTTGATCATCCTCAAAATATGAGAGAAATTAAATTCCTTCCCAACATCAAAAGACTGCTAATGCTCTGTCTTCTATCATATTAGCCATCTCTCTCACATTCTGTGCAGCTCACTCTCATCTGTCCCCCCTCCTTTGCAAGTTTTCCTTGCATCTTGTTGGCAGAGTTCTCTATTTGTATTCTGCTCTTTCGCAACAGCCACTGCCATTGTCATTTCAATATTCTCCTCCTCCTTTATCCATACCACTGCTGGTAATACTAAACATAGTTTCACATATGCTAATCTAATCTATGCCATTCTAAATGTCTTTTACTATTACACTTATTATTATTATAATAATTATATCATTATTATTGGGAATGTATTGTAACACTGTATAAATTTCTTTTATTTCTCACTATGATCATAAAATTGTTTGGCCCTTAGACTACCAGTTTCTGTCTGTGATGACCATCTTCAGATCTGTTTCAAAACATGTCACCTGAAGATGGTCATCGTTCACTGAAGATGGACATCTAAGTAGCAAAAAAATTTGTGATCACTGATGTAAATGAAAGAAATTTATTCTAGACTTTCTGGATCACTATTCTATTCACAAGTTTCGTGATATCTTTGGTATGTGTAGTTGTTCAGCTGCATTGTTAGCTGCAAAAGGCAGAAGAAGTGCTTTGTAGGTACTACACATTTTGGCAATTTTGACTGACATAAACGTATGCTGTAGTGTTCTTCTTCAGCACACCAGTGTAGAAGTTAGCACAGCAACAGGTAGCGAAAAAATGTGCAACTTGCATGTTTATTTATATATAAAAGCCGACTTCAAAATTTTTCTTTGCGTGAGGCCATGTGTTCAAGATTCGTGTGCCGATTTGAAATTGTACAGTGAAATATTTTACTTCTTATGTAATTTCTGCATAATCTTTCATTGACTGTATAGTACCCACTTGTATTGTGATATAATTTCAAACATTCATGAGTGCTGCGATAAACCCATACAGTTATCTTCAAGTTATTTTCGCTCTTTTAAAATTTTTGAGTACAGCAGGCCTAGCCTGATTCAAAACAATTGTTCTTTAACTTCATTATATAATCACGTGAGAAATAGGTTATTTTTTGAGAAATTTTGGAAGCTTACAAAACTATATTTTCATTAGTTACCAGTAAGATACCAGTAAGTTGCAATACGTAACTTATTTTGTAGTGAATCAGCATTTACGGTTCACACTTACTGAAAAAGAATACATGACCCCTGGATTTCACTATATATCAATGCAAATAAACATGTATTTCTGTGAGTTTTCAGAAGCCACTATTGTCCTGGCCATAATCTATAAGTAAATTACAGTAAATCAATGTTTGTAATTTAGTTAGTGTAGCAGGTATTACAACTAACATACTGTGTTACATCTAAGTTTCCCTTAAACAGGAGTAGCCCTTTATATTATCTACAGTTACAAGAAATTAACTTTGTTTTCAAATTTTCTAACAACTGTAATTAACTTCAGTAAGTTTTAGGAAATTAGTAACTTTTTCCACAGTTTTTGTGTTGCGTCAATAGAAATCTTTTTTTTGTATTTGCTTCAATTTTTATGAGGAATTATCAATTGTTTACCACAACAGATTAAAATATAATCAGCACAGTTAATTTAAAGTTATTTGTTTGCTGCTCATAGATAAATCACCAATAGCCCCAATGTGAATGGTGTTCTCAGATGTGGAATGAGTTGGTTGACATTTGTAAGTAGCTGGAAATCATCCTGACTATTGTCAAATGATTGGGAACTGCAGTGAGTCATTGTATTGGAAGAGCTGCTGAGAGTCATGTGTTTGTGGTACCAGTACCAAAGAACCTCAAATACTATCTGCTTCTGTGGATCCTGTGTCCTCTGCAGAAAGTACAAGATCTGTCATTACTCTGATGTTTTAATGGGTGGTAGGCATCCAGTACTGGGTGGACAGGGAACAGAGATGACTCAGGGTGTTGTAGCAATCTCCTAAACCAACAAGTCTGAGGTGCTCGCTGTCTTTCACTGAAACTGCAACTGAGCCAATGGGACTCACTTCACCTGTTTTGGGGGGGACCCGTTTTTCCAGTGTCAAGAGGCAAATGCATAAGAGCAGGGGTCTATTAATTGTTGACAGTTCAAACATATGGTGAATGATGGTACCCCTTAGGGAAATGTCAGCAAGAGACAGGAAAGGAGACCAGGTGAACTCAGATTGTATGCCTGGAGTTCATTCAATATGTCGAAGAGATTATTTCCAGCATCCATTGAGGGAACTGGGTGCAACCAAATGCAGACCGTGGTGCATGGTGGAACAAATGTTGGCTGTCATCTTGGCTCCGAGGTCATACTTACGTCATTCCAGCAACTGGCAGAGAAGGTTGCGAAGACCAGCCTTCCGCATGGAGTTTCAATGAAGCTCAGAATTGCAGCATTATCCCCAGAACTGACTGTGGCTGTTTGGATTTGAGCCAGGTGTAAAGACTGAACCAGAGACTTCAAAAGTTCTGTGGCAAGCTAGTTTGTGACTTTCTAGATTTGTGACATAGGGTTCAGAACTGTAGGGTACTCGTAAATGGATTAGGTGTGCACTACACATCAGGGGCTGCTACTCAGGTAGCTGGCTGTATGTGGGGTGAACACCGGAGTTTTTTTGGATTTGGTGATCTCCATCCAATTCAGATAACAATATCTGTAGGAAACTCAGAAGTATCAGTGTAAAATCAAAAGAAATGCCTCACACTGGTGAGAGTATTAAAATCCTATTGATTAACTGCCAAATCATTTGCAACGAAGTGCCAGAGTCTGAAGTACTTTTGAAAAGCAGTGAAGCTCACATAATACTAGGCACAGAAGCATGGTTGAAAACTAAGGTAGAATCTGAAACAGCATGTGAGATTGTTTAGTTCAAATGGTTCAAAAAATGGCTCTAAGAACTATGGAACTTAACATCAGAGGTCATCAGTCCCCTAGACTTAGAACTACTTAAACCTAACTAACCCAAGGACATCACACACATCCATGACCAAGGCAGGATTTGAACCTGCGACTGTAAAAGCAGCATGGCTCTAGACTGAAGTGCCTAGAACTGCTCGGCCACAGCAGTCGGCTGAGATTCTTTGGCAAGATTTAGTATAGGGATGGACATAAAATTATAATTGGATCCTTCTATCGCACACCAAGCTCATCTCCTGATGTAATCAAACATTTCTGAGAAAACCTCAGCTCAATTGTATATAAGGTCCCAAATCATACTGTAATCATTGGTGGAGACTTTAATTATCAAGCAATTAATGGGAAAATTACAGTTTTATTAGTGATGGGTGTGATAGCACATCCTCTGAAACATTACAACATGCATTCTCTGAAAACTACCTATGTTGGATCTAATGGCAACAAGTAGATTTGACTTCTTTGAGAATGTCCACATTGAATCTGGTCTCAATGACCAAGATGCAGTTGTGGCAATAATGATTACCAAAAGGACAACTAAAGCAGGCAGAAAGATATGTCTATTCACTAAACAAGATTCAAAATCAGTATTGTCATATCTGAATGAAGAACTTTCAGCACAAAGCAGGAGCATGTAGAGGAACTATGGCTCAGATTTAAAATAATAATTGACCACGCATTGGATAGATATGTACACAGTAGAACAGTTTATAACAGGAAGGACACTCCATGCTATACACTCACTGTAAAGAAACTTCTACAGAAACAGAGATTACTGTAAAATAGGTGCAAAATAAAGCTTAGGGCTACAGAGAGAGAGATGATAACTGAAACATGTTTGGCTGTCAAGAGTGCAATGCGGGATGCCTTCAATGACTACCAAAGTAGAATATTGTCAATTGATCTTTCACAAACCCAAAAAATTCTCATCTTATGTAAAGGCTGTTAGCGGCACCAAAGTTAATGTCCATACCCAGTGAATGAGACAGAAACTGAAATTGAGGGTAGCAAACCAAAACTCTATTTTCAAATGTTCCTTTACAAAGGAAAACCCAGGAGAACTACCCAGGTTAAACCTCTTACCACTGAAAACATGAATGAAGTAAGTATTATTGTCACTGGGTTGACAAACAGCTGAAATCAAAACTGAACAAAGCTCCATGGCTCGATGGAATTCTTGTCAGATCCTATACTGAATTTGTGGCTGAGTTAGGCCTTCTTCTAAATATAGTATATTTTAGACCCCACACACAAAAATCATGCCCAGTTTTTGGAAAAAGTACAGGTCACACCTGACCATAAGAAGGGTAGTAGAAGTGATCTACAAAACTCAGTTGAATATCTTCACATTGATTTGTATAGAATCATAGAATCTTAGAACATATTTTGAGATCAAATATGAGGTATGCTGAACAGAATAACCTCACAAATGTCAACCAGCATGGATTCCGAAAACATCGATCATGTGAAGCCCAACTAGCACTTTTGTCACATGACGTACTGAAAACTTTGGATACAGGTACTCAGGTAGATGCAGTATTTCTTGATTTATGAAAAGTGTTTGCCTCAGTGCCACAAAAACACTTATTGTCAGAAGCACAATAAGATGGGATATCAAGTGAAATATGTGACTCACTCGAGGACTTTTTGATAGGAAAGACATAAAATGTTTTCTTGGATGGATAGTCAATATCAGATGTAGAAATAACTTCAGGTGTGCCCCAGGGAAGTGTGTTGAGAAACAGTAACCTCAGATTTTTTGCAGATGTTGCAGTTATATATAATGAAGCACAGTCTGAAAGAAACTGCATAAATATTCGGTCACATCTTGATAAGATTTCAAAATGATGTAAAGATTAGCACCTTTAGCTCAATCATCACTGCAGCCGCAGTAGTCCACAACCCCACGATGACTTCTGCAGTCCACTTCACCCCTCTGCCACCCCACACCGAACCACTCTTTCAGGGTTAGTGTGTGATTTTGCCCCCCAGTGTTCTGACAGTCTTTCAAAAGTACAATATGCCACATTTGCATGAATTGTGGTACACATCCAGCTTTCGTAGACCAAGATCATTTTCACATTATGAAGAATACACTTTATTTTGCTGATGAGAGCAAAATATACTGGATGCCGTGTTTCTGCAGAAGTATAGAAATCTTTCTGAGACTGGGGAGCAAAGCAAAATACATTATTTTTGGGAATCTACCAATCATTATGGATACTGGGAAAGCATAGTAAAATATTTTGGTGTAAGAGTTTAGTTATTTTCACAGACAAGGGGCAGTCTTTCTATTAGAGCAGACACCAACAATACTTCACAGACTGACTGGAGCTGAGGCAGTTAGCATGCAAAACAACAAAGCTAACCGTACCTGAGAAAGAATGAGTTTCTCACTTGGCAAAATATTTTGCATAAAATAAATCACTAACTCAGGCGAAAACCCAACAGCATACCCTTAATAAATCATGCCAAAAAAACCCTGAGAGATCTCTTTCTCAATTGTGTCTCAATCATTCCGTCCCAATTACCTCCTAGAAGCCTTCTCATCAGTGTTGATGCCATCTACATCTACACCTGTGTCTATATGACCACTCTGCAATTCACACTTAAATAGCGTGCACAGGATTCATTGAACCACGTTCAGACTATTTCTCCACTTCTCCATACTTAAATTTTTCCATGCGAACTCTGATTTCTCTTATTCTATTATGATGATCATTTCTCCATCTGTAGGTTGGTGTCAACAAAATATTTTTGCATTCAGAGGAGAAATTTGGTGATTGAAATTTTGTGAAAAGATCTCACTGCAGTGAAAAATGCCTTTCTTTTAATGGTTGCCACCTTCACTCGCATATCATATCCATGACTCTCTCTCCCTGTCACAGAATAACACAAAATGAGCCACTCTTCTTTGAATTTTTCGATATCCTTCATCAACCCTATATGGTAAGGATAGCAAGTCATGCACCAATACTCCAAAGAAGACAGAAAAGTATAATGTAGGAAGTCTTTTTGGTAGACCTGTTACGTCTTCTAAGTGTTCTGCCAATAAAACACAGTCTTTCATTTGGCTTTCCCACAACATTAGCCCACAACATAAGCTATGTGATTTTTCCATTTCAAGTTTTTTAATCCAGCGGCATTCAGTCTATTTGACATCATTTAGATTTGTGTGATTTATCACATAACAAGAATTTAATGTATTTCTTTTAGCGCTCTTGTAGAAGACCTCACTCTTTTCATTATTTAGAGTCAACTGCCACTTTTTGCACCATACAGGTATCTTCTGATGACTTCACTACACAGCAAATGACAGCCTCATCTAAGAACAATCAAAGAAGGGTGCTGAGGATTGTCTCCTAAATCATGAGTATGGAAAGGAACAGCAGAGGGCCTATAACACTTCCGTGGGAAACACCAGATATCACTTCTATTTTTCTCGATGACTTTCCGTCTGTTCATATGAACTGTGACCTTTCTGATAAGATATCATGGTTCTAATGGCTCTGAGCACTATGGGACTTAACATCTATGGTCATCAGTCCACTAAACTTAGAACTACTTAAACCTAACTAACCTAAGGACATCACACAACACCCAGTCATCACGAGGCAGAGAAAATCCCAGACCCCGCTGGGAATCAAACCCGGGAACCCGGGCGTGGGAAGCGAGAATGCTACCGCACAGCCACGAGCTGCGGACTAAGATATCATGAATCCAGTCGCACAACAGAGATTAAAGTCCACAGGCTCCCTATTTAACTTCAAGTTATTTGTGAGGAATGAGTTCATAAGCCTTTTCGAAATCTAGAAATATGGAACCAGTTTGATATCCCCTAACTATAGCACTCCATGTGAACAGAGAGGTAGTTGAGATTCAAAACAACAATATTTTCTGAATCCATGCTATGGGTAAACAGATCATTATCTTTGAGGTAATTCATAATATTTGAAAACAGTATATGTTCCAAAATCCTATGGCAAAAGTATGTCAGTGATATGAGCCTGTAATTCAGTGATTACTCCTATTTACTTTCTTGAGTGTTTGTGTGAGCTGTGGAATTTTGCAGTCTTTATGTACAGATCTTTCATTGAGTGAATGGTTGTTTATGACTGCTAATGGAGCTATAGTATCAACATACCCTGACAGTAATCTAACTGGTATACAGTCTGAACAGCACTTGCCTGTTTTAAGTGATTTAAGCTGCTTTGCTTCACTAAGGATATTTACTTCTAAGATACTCATATTGGTAGCTATTCTCAATTCAAATTCTAGAATATATATTCCATCTTATGTGTTGAAGGGAAACCTTGTTTAGCAACTCTGCTTTAGTTTTACTGTCATTGGTAACATTACCATTGCTAACATACACTTAAGGTATTGATTGTGTCTTGACGCTGCTGCACTTTACATATGACCAGAGCCTCTTCAGTTTTATGCCAGATTTAGAGGCACAGTTTCATTGTGGGAACTATTAGAAGCATCTCACACTGAAGTCAGTACAGAGTTTTGAGCTTCTGTAAAATCTCCCTATTAACCAACAATCCTCACATCCATCAACTTCCTGCTAACAAATACTATGTCTCCCAAAATCGTATCAATTTCAAACTAACCACATCATTCCCTATACACCCAACAAACTACAGTGTGATAAAAAATAACACAACTGTTCAGAATGATGTCAAATTGCAACGGAATATTATCAGAGAAGGGAAAAAATGTATGGCAGTAGAAAACAAAGTGTGTGCAAATTGATCACTAGATGGTGCCGTATGTGTCAGAATACATAAATGAAACACCTGTCATGTGCACAACCCATTGAAGTTGGTATAAATACGCCAGGGACACGGCTTTTCCTTTTCACATCTGCAACATTCACCATGACTGTCTCAATGCAAGATCACACTCTGCTTGTGAAGCTGTATTACAAGAATGATGATTATGCACAGATTGTTCTGCAGAAGTTCTGGACACTGAAGGGTTTGAAAAAAGGTGTTGGTCTGATGACTGCCATGGGTCTGGAGAAAATGATTTGGAAATTTGAAAAGATGGGTTCCTTTGATGTGCAACCTGGTAGAAGGAGGAAACAAATTGATTCGGCATCGGTGGAAGCAGTGGCAACAGCAATGTAGGAGGAGATGAGTGGAGGTGTGCAAACGTGTAGCGCATGAAGAATTGCCTTAACATTGTACATACCAGTGAGCACTGTGTGGTGTGGGTGTGGGTTTATGGCATCATTTATCATTGGGCCATATTTTTTCAGAGACAGCTGCTTCTGGTCCTGTTACCTGTGCCGTCACTGGTAAGAACTATGAGTGTCTTTCATGCAACCACGTCATTCCAACTCTCCAACAGTGTGGATGAATGGATGGGATCATATTTATGCAAAATGGCACACCTCTGCACATTGCAAATCCAGTTAAGCAGCTGCTGAAGTGTCATTTCATAAATGCTAGAATTAACAGCCATCATTTCCCTATGGCCTGGCTGTCCTGATCACCTTATCTTAATCCATGTGACTTCTAGCTGTGGGACTGTCTGAAAGATGTTATGTTCAGTGCTCTGATTGCACACTTAGCTGCATTGAAGGCATGCATTGTGCAACACATTCTGAGTGCAACTCTGGAAACATTTCAGTTAGTTGTGGAACATGCTATTTCTCAATTTCAAATTGTCACAGAAAATGGTGGACAGTACATTAACATGTTTTGTTCCAGTCACATGGAAATTAATAATCTAATTTGATTTTAATTGATGCACTTTATGCGGTTTTTGGCCTCTGGGCAATTAAAAATGAAAGTGATTGATGCTTTTTATGCCATTTTTGGTCTCAGGACAATTAAAAACTAATTTTTCCCATCCAATGTGATATGACCTTGCCATGGCGGATGGGCTTATGTAACTAACAATATCACACTTGTACACCCATACACAATGAGTAGCACAGTTCGTTTAATGTCAAATGTATGCTTTAGGATTTGTTGTATCATTCATTTGACATTTGTAGTTGACCACTATTAAATTATGATGCTTACAGTGCCATCTATTACTACATTTTGTAACTATTTATTTTTCTTCTGACATATGTTTTCCCCCTTCTCCAATAATATTCTGTTGCAGTTTGACGTCATTATGACCAGTGGTGTTATTTCTACAGCAGTTTGAAAGTTTAACTTTAATTATAATCACCCTGTATATCTTCACCAATAACTACATTTCACTTGAGGAGAAGATATAAAAAATTCATAGCATGGCAATCCTCATTCACATAGCGAACTCCTATGTCGACCTGTCTATGGCTGATCTAGATAAAACCTTCCTAGCCACCCAAAATCCCAAATCCCTCACATAGGTCAGGTTCATTGGTAAAATATTCATGATCTGGATCCATGGCCAAGACATTCTATCCTCATCCTAACACAGACTCAATATATTTGCTCCCATCTATTTCACCTGGACTTCTGTAAGTTCTAGCATCCCATGTTCCTCGAACGTGACCTCCAACAGCTTCATAAAGCCCTCGTTTATATGTACCACTAACCATAAACAGTACCTGCAGTTTGATTGCTGCCATCTCTTCCGCACTAGTAAGTCTTTCCTATGTAGTCTGTGCCCCTCCCCCTTCCATACTTCTATGGACAATGCATTTGCAGTGATGACCAATAATCCTATGACCTGTATGCTGAAGATCTTATTAAAGTCTTTATAGACAAGCATTACTCTCCAAATTTTGTGGACCATATCCATACATCCTCCTATCCTCTGAGCACCCCAACAGCCAACAGTAGAGGAGCACCACAACCCCCAAAGCCACCTTCATCCCCTCATTTTCACCACCTAATAGTCCAGACTTGTGTCACATTTACTCCCAAATGTTTGCCAACAGAGTCATACCCATATGGAAGATCCAGGTGTACCACCTGTCTGATGCACCTTCCCAACACGCATCCTACTCCAGTCCCATCACATGCATATCCTATCTGATCAGAGACAGATCATCTGTGAAATCAACTATATCATATACCAGCATGCTGTAACTTCAGCATGGCATTTTATGTGTGCATTACTGCCAACTAGCTATCCGCCCAAATGAATAACCACCACCAAATTGTGGTCAAGAACAGAGTTGACCACTCTGACAGAGCTTAACATGCTTGACTTCAATAGTTGCTTCACAAGCTTTAGTATTTGGCCCCCTTCGTCCCAATACCAGTTTCTCTACTGTTCACTCCCCCCCCCCCCCTTTTCCCTCATTCATTCTACACTCATTCTCCTCTCCACATTCTGTTCTGTCTTCCATTGTTCCTCACCAGAGCAAGCTCACTGGTGCCACATTCCCATTCCATGTGATTGCTGCCTCTCTCCCCCCACTGTCAGCCACAATTTTCCAATCCTCCCTCTCACTGCCCACTTTCTTTCTCCCCTTGCCCCTCCACCTGACACAACCTCTGGCCCCATCTGAGTTGCACTGCTGGTATACTGTAAGTGGCTGAGACAATGTATGCAAGCAGGTGTGAAGAAGGATTTGTTTGAAAACTCTGCAATGATCTATGTCTTGTTTGTGTGCCTACTGACAATTCAACACATCAACTATATGGTTAGTTCTTCGTTGTAACCCTTCCATTATTTATATTTCACAAAGGTCTTTCCATTACGAAAGTTTAATTCTTTCTAAACAAACTGAACAACCAGCCACATATTAAGAAAATGAGCAAACAGTGGTCCTGATAATTTATATTTTGTTATACCATTCTCAATGGTCTGAGTTGAAGTTTTGTAAAAGAATGTGAAAAAGTACTGTTTGTTTGAATAGTGGGAGGAGTAAAGGTAATCACTCACTGTATAGCTGAGCCACCAAGAAAGTAACAGTCACATAAACAAGACTGAAATTTTTGCTAAGCTTTCAGAAAATATCCTGCTTTTTTTTCTAAGATACCAACAAACACAAACATACATACAAATACACACGGCAACATTGGCCTAGCCAGCTATGCTGTCATTGAACTGCAGCTGTGTATGTCTCTGTATGTGTGCATATATATTTTTGTCAGTCAACGCAATTATGAGGAATAAACTGCTGGCCTGTACTTACCTTCAGGAGGTGCAATATTTAGTACTGTCAATAAACACATATCAAAGTACTTACAAAAGTGTTTATTAAATATTTTGTCCATTGGGAAAATAAGTAATGGTCAGCAATTCTGTCTCTGAATTTTATAATTTTCTTGATTGAATTTTCATTTTGCTTAATTAACAGTATTTTGCTTAAATTAACAGTATTTTGCTAGTTTGTTAACTCTGAAGTTGGACACAGACCAAAAGCTTGGCAACAATTTCAGTCTTGTTTATGTGCCTGTACTGCTCGATGCTTGAACTACACAATGAATGGTCATCTATACTAGTCTTCCTCTTTGTATTGTACCCATGACTTCCTGTTATTCTATTACAATGATATTTTAAAATCATGACCTTCTAACAGAGCATCACAAAAAATAATACAACATTAAGATAATAGCAAGTTTAAGCACAATTAACAGTACTCCTCTGTTGCACACAACTGCAGCTGTAAATTAAATTCTTTTCTGCACCATGTAATTATGCAAATGTGAAATCTGTCATATGTTTGTATTGGTCAGCAGCAGGAAAGCTACTTTACAGGAATAGGAAAAAAAAGATCACCTCATATTTAGGGTTCTTTTATCACTGCAAAATATGACTTTATGAGAGCTATTACAGATTAGCCTCATAATCATAGAGATTCTCTTTGCATGCATTTCCCTAATATATACACTTGCTTTTCTCATGTTAGTTTAAATTAATTTTTATGAGTCAATCTTTAATGGAATCCAAAGTCATATATACAAAAGAGTAATATGAATACCTCATATGAAAAGAAAAAGAAAGAATACAACATAAGCTTACACAAATACTATAATATTCTCAACTATCTTGTAGGTAGAAGACTGTTTCAGATTTGGAAAAAAAATTAAGTAATTAAAGATTCATGGGCATTTTATGTTTACAGAATTTTGTAATAGGGTATCAAACTTGAAAGAAGAGTATGTAAACTGAGACATGAATGAGTTATGAAACACTACCTGCCTACAAAAAAGGTTCAGTAAACAAACAGAATTATTTCTGAGTTTTTCTTTTATGTATTCCCAGCGTGACTAACTGCCTGTTTTCTGCAAAGTTATTTTAAATTAGAAGGGCCAACATTCTATAGTCAGGCATTATCGCTATCACAGAGTGTCTTGCTGCATTATATCCATGTAAACAATATGTGTAATCCAGGATGCAATGTAACAATATTATGAAAACAAACATTGCTATTCACCATATAGCGGAGATGTTGATTAGCAGATAGGTGCAACAAAAAGACTTTCAAAAATAAAGCTTTTGGCCAATAAGGTCTTCATCACCAACAGATGACACACACACACACACACACACACACACACACACACACAGACAGACAAACACAACTCGAACACATGACTGCAGTTTCAGGCAATTGAAACCACCCACATATACTCATGCAAATGCAGCTCATACACACTACGGCAGTCTCAGGCAACTGAAACCACTATTATTGATGAAGGCCTTAATGGCCAAAAGCTTTATTTTTTACAGTCTTCTTTTTGTGCCTATCTGTGACTCAGACTTTCCTTTTTATAATATTGTTGTAAACAATATGTGAGCTGTTTGGGAGGCATATGAGCTCCAGGTATCAACATAAGCAGATCTGTATTTTATGTGAATATGAAATCTCACATTATCTTAGTGCAAAGTGAGAATTTATGCTGCATTTGTTGGCCATAAAATATGTTTTGTAAGAATATTGAAAAGATTTATTATATAAACTAAAAGAAATTATATTAAAATACAGAGTTTCAATTTTGGAAAATTTGTGCTTATTGTTTAAAAGACAAATTATAGACATTTAGTCAAAATATACGTTAGGTTATGGGTGTCTACAAGGATCTCTTCCCAAGTTAAATTACAAGTGCTTCACACAGTACTAACACAATGTAACTGACCCTCTGTTCCCATACCTGTTGTGTGTACTTAAAATCCACATTAGATTTTATAAATTTAATGTTATCTGGATGTGCTTGAGTTTCCTTGTTGAGAGGTATGACAGAGAATAATGAACCTTTGGTTTTGAATACTAGAGTTGTTCAATTTTGTGGCATCTGGTATTTTCCAAACATTCACACTTTTCTAGATGCCTAAACATTTAGTTATCAACGTTTTTAATTTTTTTTTTACTCACAGCATTATGCAAATTTAAAATAGTACAACAATGCAAAAATTTAGTGTAAAATTTCATACAATTCTGTATAACTATAAAGGAATAAATGTATTGGGATGCTGTACCCTTTCAAGCAGACATATTTTTTATTTGTTATTGTAGTGAGTACATAAACATGACAAACTTGAGACATGCTTCTCATTCATATCTTATGAGACCAGATGGTATAAAGAAAAACTTATTTTGACAATATAAAGTGCCCTAACATCCAAGGAGCCTTAGCAGTACATTTGTTTTGGATATTTAAATGTGAATTCTTGAGAAATAAAATTACATATTTTTCAAATGAGTGATTGTTAGAGAAATTCTTCCTCATATTAGAGAATGTTATGTAACCATTAAGCACCTAAAATATTTCCTAATTCAGTTGCCTTGTGTAGGTGTGTTTGGTTGCAAAAAATGTTAAAAAGAGTCGTAGATAAAAGCACAAATCATTTCACATCCTAAGGTAAAGTCAGGAGTAGATTAAAAGCTTGTAAGCTCATTTTGCAAAGGGAAAAAGTTTTAATGACAAGTGATTGTTGATGTATGTTAACTATTACAAAGGCCAACAAAGACACTGTAACAAGATTGTGTACTGCATATCAACCACTAAATAGCATTTACATCTGTTCAGTCATCTTTCTGCTTTCAGTAAAGATGTCTGTGAAGTACCTTGAGGAACAAGCTAATAATTTTTTATTTCCTACAAACTACATGCGAAAACATCTGAAAGATACCTTTTGATCTGGCCTTTCTTTACCTGTAATCATCTTGCTTATGACTTGACACACTTGTTTCAACATAATTCATTTGTTTGACTTATGACAGCAGTAATACCTCATGTTTGTCCCCCAAAAAAATAATTTGGTTGCTTTAAATTGTGCTAAATAGAAACTAAGCAAGCAGAAATTTTAATGTTGGCAATGAAATAAAAATGGCTTTGACACCACCTTTCTGTATTGTCAAAATTTATTTACTTTGTTTTACTGAGCAATCAATGAAGTAATGAGAAAATTAAATCTCACAATTCCATTATCATACTGATCCTAAGACATGAAATACAAAACACAAATCAATATTTGTAGACCTTGAGCTCTGTATCATTTATGTGTTTTACAAATTAATCCAGTATTTTATATTCTTTCTTCATATGTGAATGCAGGTATATGTTTTGAATGCCAAACACAATGGCATAGCTAAATGTTTAAAGTAAATTTGTAAATTATAAACAGTAACTAGATTAAATTATATTATCAAAAATTGATTATTTTCACTGTTAAAACTGCATACTGTGTAACTTTCAGTGGTCATCAGAAAGTATGATAATGAATTTGAATCACAAATGAAAAAAAAAATGACAATTTCTTGGTAGTTATTAGTTCTGGTTTTTAATTTCCTTCCCACAGAAAATGTACAACCGAGGCAGGATGAAATTTAGGAACTGTCTGTCTGCAAATGCAACTACACACTTGTCATACTTAACACTGTAGCCAGAAAGCACACCAACAAACAAACCCTAGCTGGGCTGCCACATACAAGCATCAGTAATGACAATAAGGAATGCAATAGGATTGCAAAGGAATATAAATCTTACAGTATGCCACACAGACAGCTTAATTTTAAACAATAAGAACAACAATCAGAAATAAACTGAAAACTGTCTAATAAAGTAAATAATGGGTGCCATATATTACATTGCAAAATAATACTCACTGAAATAAAAGAAAGATAAAAGACAAACTACTTGCCAATTATTTCATATCCTACAAACTGTAAAACCCATACAACACAAAAAATATGCAGCTCAGTTTTACAACCTCACCTTGAGAGAAAGCATAACGAAACACAGCAGCAGCCAACAAACCTGAAGTTCAGTGATCACTTACTGTGGTTTAAAATAAACAGTACTTCTTTTTTAAAACTGATTGTAACTGCTGCAAACATACATCTGTGAAAATCTAGAAGTATCTATGCAGAGGTTGAGTTTCTTCATTGTTACACATCATGTAATAATAAACTGTGTTTACACATAAGAAAAAAATGCATATGCAACAAAGAGTACATGTTTATGCCACCTATCCTTTCACTACATGTGTCTCTCGTGGAATATTTTGGAGCTGGAACTCGACAGAGCGATATATTTTTTTCACAATATAAAAGTCTGAATTTTATTCAGTCATATAGCATCATAATCCTTTAAATCTTCATTGAATGTTTATGGAATAATAGGCATTAGTTAATGCCATTTACAAATACTAGAAGTTGCTTCCCTATCGTACTTTGTAACAAAAGCAATAAAAATTTCTGTTTGCCTTATAGGAAGAAAGTACACAATAATCTGAAAAATAATGCTGCTGTCACCTACTCTCTGATGTATCACAGCCTGACCAAATTATTCCTTCCTGGTTAGAATAATCCAAAGGTACCATTACCACACATAATGTGTGCTATACTGTCTGCTCTGAAATCACAGTCTCAAATTTCTGCCTTCATTTTATAAAAACAACACTGATGAACAGAGGAAGAAACATTATAATTTATTTCACCCTGTGAGAAGAAAGATCAAGAGCTCTACAAATTTCAAGTTAATTTTGACCAAACTCGGCACACCTATAACTTACTATCTGGACAGAAATACTGTGGGTAGTAAGAACACCAGAGATGTGACAGGTGACATATAAAAATAGTTGAAACTGACTGATATCAATATTCTCGGATCCATTGTGGACTCAGGACAGCGGCTGATCAATCAATACATAGAACAAAAACCAAACAACAGTCATATATCAATCACTTCTTATTTGCATTTCTTTAAGCTACCAATTTTACCACTTCACTGGTGCTTTCCTCAGGCCCCTGTATATTATAACAGCAGCAAGTATACAATATACCATATGTCTGGTATATAACAAAAGGTACTAATATGGATACAAAGCAATATGGTCAAAGATTGCTGCACTATACAAAATGTAATGTAAACGAATGTAAAGAATTAAATGTGCACACAAATAACACTATGAGAGAATGCTAAGCATACTTTTAACATCAATTAATCTGAACTATCTGGAGAAAAAATTCTAAGGGTGGTCTAAGGAGATGTTCCAGACATCATATCAACCAGCGAGGTTAGGCATTCTGTTTGTGTTCAACAAGTTTCCTCCTTATGCTCACATATGTGGTTCCTTTATGTACCTTCATGATCCTGTAATAGTATGCCTATACACTGTGTACTTTGTTGATTTTTATACAACCCTCCAACACCTATGTTCTTTTATCCTTTTCTTTCCCTGCATTTCCATTCTGATAAGTGCATACCGTATAGTTTAAGTTTCTACTTGGATTTACTTTTCATCACTGTTTCTGCAAAACACATCATTTGTATGACACTTTGTATTTCCCAAGAGAAATGGTAATCACACAATCACCTTACAACACTGCAACAATGTGTTTTAAGTGATTTCCCTCTGTTGTTGGTATGATGTCTCGAGCATCTGTTAGCCCACCCTTAGTATTTGTCCTCTGATTAACTCAGATTACTCAGTGTTACAGGTAGGCTTAGCATGTAACTATTGGTCTGGTATAAAGTTTTATGTTGATCAAGTTTATGAGTTCCCCAAGTTATTTCACTGTGTATTGTCCCTCGCATAATATTAGGAAGACTACTGGATTTGCCGCTGCATACATTTTCTTTGACAGTATGTCCACTATTTCAGTTATTTCATGATTGCCGCATAATACATGGGTGATAGGTAACTAGCACAACAAAATACTTCATAAGTTGTAAATTTTTTGTCTTATATGAAGGAGGGAAGTTTTCTTTTAAGAATAAGGATTGGCATTAAATGTTTTTTACATCTAATGTTGTTAATATTTCATCTTATATGAAGGAGGGAAGTTTCCTTTTAAGAATATGGTTTGGCGTTTACTTATATGACTTGAATGAGTCTTACATTCCGTGTGTGTGTGTGTGTGTGTGTGTGTGTGTGTGTGTGTGTGCATATCACTGGGTGGGTGGGTGTGTCCTGTTTTATGATTATTTCATGCATTTGACTGGTTACATCACATCTCAGATTTTTTTGTAGTTTCTATTAAATGTCTTTTACATCTAATGTCTAAGTTTATTGATACCAATGATCATGTGAACATGTCCTCTTATAGTGTGGTTTGTGTGCACATTTTATCCTTTATATTGTATAGGTAATGACCTTTGCCCATCTTGATTTGTATCTGTATTATTATCTTGTGTTGTACACAAGACATACACTACATTTAATACTCGTTTATGTTCTAATGTACAAGGGCCTGAGGAAAGAACCAGTGAAGTGGTAAAACTGGTAGCTTCAACAAAAATAAATACGAAATGACTGAAATATAGCTGTTATTTGGTTTTTGTTCTACATACTGACTGGTATTAGTTTTAAGTCCACAGTATTTGGAGTAACTATGCTGACTGGTGGCACCCTTAATGATAATTAAGTCTATGATTAGTTGAACAGAGCTCTGTAGACCCTTCTAAGAATTTTTAAAATCAAATAATACTCTTAGAAACCTTGTACAAATAAAAATATATCTGGAAGAAGTAGTTTTTCTGTGGCTTTACGTTCCGAGAAACCACGTTTGCATTATATACACACACACTAATATTTTTAAATGGTGATTGGAGGGATAGTGAGCAGGGTTTAGGGGAGGTGGGGGGGATAACAGTGACAAAGTATTTCTGGGTAATTTGCTAGTTTAAATCAAAACACAGTATATAAAACTGCACTTGGCTGCTATCATTTTTCAGGCTAATCAGGTACATGTATGCAGTTTCTATGAAACTAATCCAAATCCACTTTTACCCCAAGGAAAGAAGCACTTTACTAAACAAAAAAAACAATTATTTGTGCCATACTATAAATCTACTTGAAATATAAAATTGCATTTCAATGCTTTCATATATTTCTAATGTACCACTGAATACCTAATGATGTATATTTCATCATTAATTTGCAAATTCACTGATGCAGAATTATCTGCCACTTGCCTTACACATTTAACTGTAAGTGTCAGTGCCTATTTTCATATCACATGAGCTGAGAAAATATATTCATCCCTGAAGCATAACTGATAAGAGAGATAAGTAATAGATATTTATTCATGCTTAATAGTAATGACAATGAAAGTGACTTTTGAACTCTACAAAAGTATAATTTGTTGCAACTTGTAAAAAAGTTTACTTCCATAAAATGTTTTATAATTCCTTCTTTCATTTAGTACCTGTTTCATTTTAATACTTCTTAAGATTCTGAAAAAGTATGCCTCACTTTCTACCCAATGTTATATATCTTTCTTTTAATCAATATCATCACTATTTTACCAAAGTCTGCTACATTTGGTTGCTTGGCTTACTACTTATAAGCTTCAGGTTGGTTTGTACAAGGTTCTTCAGTTTTCTTGTGCTTGTTGAAAATATCACTGCATTTGTACATGTCTGTATAACTCTTCATTGCATACTAGTATGTACTTAGCACTTAATATTTTTCTTCTATTCACTGCTGCTTCTGGTGAATTTTACTTTTAAGGGGCAACTGCATTAAAAGTAATACAACAAAGTAGGTTTTTATTGTATGTCACTTTTGGTTGTTGAGGAATGTCACATCATTCCTCTGAATCTTAAAAAATAATTCATTTACACCTTAACTGGAACATCATTGTCTTTTATGGAAAATAAATAACTAAAGGCTACATTGCTATTAGAAAGTACATAAAAGTGACAAGAATGAAAACTTCTTGGTAACCACTGTGTGAGAAAATACGATCAGCAGAACTTGCACGTTTTGATTAATTTGTGTTACATTCTTGGAAACTATTATCCTGCAAATGCATCCAATTAATACCAGATATACTAAGTAATAAAATGCCTTTGAATATGAAGCCTGTATTTAAACATACAACAAAATATAAAATCAAAATTCCAGGCTACAAAAATTAACAAAAGTGAGAAAATGCTAATACTCATATGCAGCTGATTAAAGACAGACACACTGACACATAAAACACCCAGAGACTTCAGTAACTTTTGAGCTAGAATTCTTTTTCTAGTTAAAGAACATACTCTTCTGGAAACAATCGTATAGACACAGAAAGACATCAACCTGAGGCCGCATCATCACTGCTCATAAATACTGATGTTGTAATCCCAAGTAATAGCATATGCTACTGTCTGTGTGTAACTGAACTACAAAAAGTGTGGTAAATGAAACACAGGTAAGGCTTCTGTACTCTTACACATTGATACGCATTATGAATAACCAGCAACAGCTGATTTTCTGCCTTTACTTACATTTGTTCAAGAATATAATGAACATTTTTAAATACAGTTAGGTTCAAAAGGAAATGTATTTTGTTAATATAGATTGGAATACTACAGTATATTATCTGACAGTTTGGAATGTCATGAAATACTGTAGACTGATAAAAATTTTCCAACTATATTCCATTATATTTTTATATTCTTCTGTTCCAGAATGTTGTCATATCAGAGCATTACTCTTCACTGTGAATTAAACCCATTATGCACTATGTACACAATGGTTTGGCATACATTTTTCATACTGCTTCCTCTTTTCTTTTGTCTCTGTCTTGCATCTGCACATGGTTGGCATGATTATTAATGGGTTTTGCATGGCTAATTTAAAGGCTGCCTGGATGCCCTTGCTGTTGCCACTCTGTTATCCCCTGGGATGGAATATGTATACCCCAACTGACTGTGTGTAGTGTTATTGATGTGAAAGTGTGTGAGAGTTTTCTAAATGTTTGTGCATTGTGTAACTGAGGTGGGACTTGGGTACCATCTGAGTCTGATGTGGGAAACTGCCTAAAAGCCACATCCAGGCTGGATGGCACACCAGCCCTCATCAACAATTTAGTGGATGGATTCATTCTAAGGCAATCAAAAAGGACTCAAACCGTGTTAAAGCACCAATAGACCATGTCGAAACTATGTAAAAATTGTCATGTTTAAACAATATCTAAGAAATGGAATCATTTTCTTGAATGTGAATTACAACAAGTTTCATTAATAGACCTGCTTGATTTGGTGAATCTTTATATCAGTTTAGAAGAGAAGTATGTACTAACATGGAGCAGCCTGCATAAAGAAGTTTAGCAAAAATTAAAAAATGAAATTAAGAACATAACAATATTGTTACACATTGATTTGAATCAAATGATGGCCTTGGTCCCTAATGGCTCACCTTATGGTATTGACTCAGTGCACTTATATAAAATCTGCTGATCAGAAAATTCTGCTGCTTTTGCTTTGAAGATACTAAGTAACATAATGGGAAATCCATCCAACCAAACTGAAAAAGAAGCAGTGTCAATAACTTGTGAAATTAAGAATTCCACTAATACCTACAGAGAAGAAATCTGTAACTGCTCACAAATCATAATGTACTGAAGCTTCAAGAGCTGCAAGATCACCAATGGTATTTGTTCTTTTGGACATGTGTGAAAGAACACATACCATCTTCACACAATGCACTAATTTCAATGTCAAGCTCAGGAAACTGTTGAGAGTCATACCAGATCAATGGCTACAATAGTAGCAACCATTTTATGGTTTACAGTTATATTATTTCCTCCAATCCCACAGGGAAGCATGGGCCAGATCAAATATTTGTTAGTACTGAAGAATCACATTTCCATATTGATGAAGACTCAGTGATGAGGACAGTTTGTCTCCCACTGGACATAAATAAATTCACTAAGGCAGGGGAAAGGATGCACGTAGAAAGATTATGATGTAGAAAGTCAAATAAGAATGGACAAACCATTTACTTTTTTCAGCCACACTATTACAAATTAAATGCAGTAGTTACCGGTCATTGCTTGATGGCACTTCTGACTGATTTCACACAACTGCTAATACCAACAGCAGGCAGAAACAAGATTATACAGACACTACATAGTACTAAAACAGAATAGTAAAAATGAAACAAATGACAGATGGTATTGCTGATGGTGAAATATAAAGAAATCAAATACATTATTTCTAACTGTCAACTGTGCCAGAAAATAAAACCAACCTTAAAAAACCAACTTGAGTGTAACTGTTTTTCTGAATGGTACAGTATGACTGGCAGGTGCAACAGATTATAGTGTTAGCATTAAAAGGAGAAAATCAATCATGTTTGTTATTTGTGTCAGTAAGATTCTTTGAGTATTAATAAACTACTCTGAGCCACTGTCACTTTGTCCAAAAAGACATTTTGGATACTAAACTCTTGTGGAACTAAATATATCTGTTTCACACGCAGATTATACAGCCACTGCATATCTCAAATTAAAATGTGACATGTTTCCTGTTCAAATACGAAACAAAATAATTATAAGTACCATTTATCACGTGATCCACAAAAGAACCATGTCTACAGTCACTATTATTAAGACAATGAATTCAGGTTACTAGTATGAAGCCAACATGATCATATTGTTGCTGTGGTCTTCAACTTGAAAACTCGTTTTGACACATGGGTCAATCCTGTGCTAGTCTCTTCATCTCTCTGTACCTACGTTAACCGAATGTTAAGACACATACAGCACAGAAGAGAATATTAATTTGCATCAGCAATATAGGAAGTAACTTGCTGTGTAAACAACAGTAGAATATATGGGTGACAACTAGTGCTCTTTGAGTTCTCCTGAGTGAATTTTTGCAAACTATTGTCTTAGTCTGGCATGTACTTTGTGCAATGTTAGATTAAGTCTGTAATGTGCACCTTGTAAATATTCATGGAAAAGTTGCTTTGGACTTAAGTGGTTGTTTAATGGCAAATGATATGGAACTGTGTGATGTAAAGTTACTAGAGAAATCATAAGTCTTATTCTACCACAGTGCTTCTGTTGTCAATCAGCTGATTATCCTCAAAATTAAGTCATAAGTACTACGAATAATCTTGCTGTGCTGTCCTCTGAACATGGCCTATGTATTTAGAAGGAGAAGAGCACACTATGCTACATCCACTTGAACCCATTTACTGTTGTTTTCATCTTCATTACTTATCTGACCCTGCCCATCTCATTTCCAGCATACTTCAGTAAGACTGTAGTACAAAAGCTTCTATTCTCTTGTTTGTCACCCACATTTCAGTTCCATAATTTCCTACCTTTATGCACTTGGTGTGGCTTTAATATGCATTTCATATCTAATAAATTATGTTCAGGGTCCATTATGACTGAATAGTCACCAAAAATTTGGAGAAACTTTTTAATCTTTTCTCATCATATTGGTAAGCCAACAGTTAATAAATATTTGCTGCAACCTCATGGTAGTTGGTTCCCCAATATCACCGGGATTCTGAAGTAGTGTATAATAAAATGAGAACTTATTAACGACTCAGTTAACCCACATATTGTTCTGAGGATTATAATTAAATATTCACCATTAGCACTGGTCTACTAGTGGCAGTGGCCTTCTGTAGTTTCATAATTATTAGTAGGCTTTTTGGCAGACAGCAGCAGTAAATTCTTTATAATTATGTCCATCTGAATTTAGTCAGGAATCTACAAATTTTTGATCTTTTTCTATACTCCAGTTGCCTGTATGTCCATGTTGTTGTTGTTGTGGCGTTCTGTCAAGAGACTGGTTTAATGAAGCTCTCCATGCTACCCTACCCTGTGTAAGACTCTTCATCTCTGAGTAACTACTTCAACCTACATTCTTAGTGTACTCACGTCTTGCTCTCCCTCTACGAATTTTACCCTCCACACTTCCCTCCAACACTAAAGTGGTGATCCCTCAGAATGCATCTTACATACACTATTTATCATCCATGTTTCACTTCCATACATGGCTAGACTCCACACAAACACTTTCAGAAAAGACTTCTGGCAGTTAAATCTATACTCAATGTTAACAACTTTCTCTTCTTCAGAAACGCTTTCCTTCCCATTCCCAGTCTAAATTTTATATCCTCTCTACTCTGACCATCATCAGTTATTTTGTTCCCCAAATAGCAAAACTCATCTCCTGCTTTAAGTATCTCAATTTGCTAATCTAATTCCCTCAGCAACACCTGATTTAATTCAACTTCATTCCATTATCCTCATTTTCCTTTTGCTGATATTAATCTTATATCCTCCTATCAAGGCACTGTCCATTCTGTTCAACTGCTCCTCCAGGTCCTTCATTGTCTCTGACAGAATTACAATGTCGTAAGCAAACCTCAAAGATTTTATTTCTTCTCCAGGGATTTTAATGCCTATTCCAAATTTTTCTTTTGTTTTCTTTACTGCATGTTCAGTATACAGATTGAATAACATCGGGGATACCCTGGCTCGTCCTCTTCTCAACCACTGCTTCCCTTTCATGCCCCTCTCTAACATAGCATGTTATTACGAGATGACATTTGTTGCAGTAAGGCATGCAGCCATTTGGTACGGTGGCTGTAGGATGGCTACTTTTTTTTTTTTTTTTTTTGTCATTGATCACAGCACAATTGACGCTGCCTGCTGTGAGAACTGCATAGCATAACAGTCAGTCAATACGGAGATCCATACCTTCTACCAATATAAATAATCCATATTAGTTGTTATCTCATTTTGTTCAAATCTGGTACACAGCCTTTTGTTATTAATGGAATGATGCTGCCAAAATTTCAGATTTTTATTTATTATAGTTATGGAGATAGAGAAAATTACCTAAATGTCCAAAACTGATGCTTGTTTTTTAAAACCAAGATAGGAACAAATACAGATTAACTTTTATTATCATTTGAAGCCATTACCAATTGCCATTGTATAAAAATCAATTACCTAGAATTTTTTTTAACACTTTAGTCACAGTACATTACGTAATACACAAATTGGTCAAAATAATTATTTGATTATATTTTGTTGTGTGAATGCATGAGAATGATTGAGAGAGTGTATGTGGGACATATGTTAAAACTTAATACGTCATTTTTCATAAAACCTTGTACAAACAGACTGTGGGAAAGTTATGGCACAAACATGATTCAGATGATGTATTTCGGTGTGAGCTTGCTTTTGTATAAAGGCAGCCAGAATGAAAGTTAGGGGTGGAATAAGTTCATTTATCAATTTGGAGAATATTTCGTAGTTCACTTATTTTAATTAAACAATATAGTAGAAATTGAAGTTTAATGACATTAAATACTATCAGATTATTGACTGGATAAGGTAAGTTTTGCCGTGAGAATGATCTGGAAGGAACATTCTGATTGGTTGTTTAGATCAATAGCCAATCAGAATTAAGCTGTTCCCGTGTGAATATAGTGGAATGGACAGTGAGTAGAATAGTTCAAAATAGTCACTTGCTAGCCAGCCTACAGATAACACCATGTTAGATAGTGCCGTGAAAATAATCTGTAAGATGCAGAACTAGTGAGTTAATTTTGTTTAGAACGTGTCATGACTGAAGCGACTGGTGTTACAAACATTTTAATGAAAGTTTGGTATTTCAAAATTAAATAGTTTGAGAGATATATGCGTGTGAGCTTTCTGACCATAGTAACAATTCCGCGTAGCATGTTTCGTGCTTTGTACAAAATACTTTGGCGTGGTCTTCTTTCAAAGAAGACCAATGAAATGACTGAATGTTTAACTCATGAATAGTTGTGGGTCAGTACCTGGTAGAATGTGAAAATTAGTCAGGACAGACTTGAAAAAATTCTAGCTGCTTTTCGAGTGAAACTTATTGTACAGACAGTGAACTCTGACTGATAGAGAATTACCATCTTAACTACAGATCTGATAGCCATTTCATGTATTTCCATGTGAATGAAAAGCAGATTCAATCTAATGTTAAATGCTTTCTGCAAGTAGACTGCATCTTCCAAACAACTGATTTTTTAAAAATGAACTTTCACGAACTGACTTTCAATTCGAGTTACGCAGCCTCTGTGTGGTAGGTATTAGGTAGTGGTTTCATCAATGCTGCTTTACAATTTCTAGCATGTATCTGCTACTACAGAGTGGAGGGACATCAGAAAGAAGCATATAATGGCAGGTGGAGTTTTGGCAAGTGTCTAAGAGAGAATGCAGATGACCGACCTCGCCCCACCACACCTCGGCTCTTATACTGCCATCTGGTTTCTGTATGACTTGTAAATAGCCTTTTTCTCCTTGTATTTTCCCCATGCCATCTTCAGAATTTGAAAGAGATTGTTCCAGTCAACATTGTCAAAAGATTTCTCTAAGTCTACAAAAGTTAGAAATGTAGGTTTGCCTTTCCTTAACCTATCTTCTAAGATGAGTTGCAGGGTCAGTACCGGCTCACGTGTTCCTACATTTCTATGGAATCCAAACTGTTCGGCTTCTGCCAGTTTTTCCATTTGTCTGTAAGGAATCTGTGTAAGTATTTTGCAACTGTGACTTATTAAACTGACGGTTTGGTAATTTTCATACCTGTCAACACCTTTCCTTGCGATTGGAATTATTATATTCTTCTTCAAGTCTGAGGGTATTTCATGTGTCTCATACATCTTGCTCACCATATGGAAGAGTTTTGTCAGGGCTGACTCTCCCAAGACTATTAGTAGTTCTAATAGAATGTTGTCTACTTCTGGAGTCTTTTTTCGACTTAGGGCTTTCAGTGCTCTGTCAAATTCTTCATGCAGTATCATACCTACATTTTATCTTCATCTATATCCTCTCCCATTTCTATAATATTGCCCTCAAGTACATCTTCCTTGTACAGACCCTCTGTATACTCCGTTTACCTTTCTACTTTTCCTTCATTGCTTAGGACTGGTTTTCCATCTGAGCTCTTGATATTCATAAATGTGGTTCCCATTGTCCAAAGTCATCTTTAATTTTCCTGTAGGCAGTACCTATCTTAGCTCTAGTGATATATGCTTCTACATCCTTACATTTGTCCTCTATCCATTCTTGCTTAGCTGTTTTGCACTTTCTGTTGATCTCATTTTTGGGACATTTGTGTTCTTTTTCTCTTGCTTCATTAACTGCATTTTTATATTTTCCCCTTTCATCAACTAAATTCAGTATCTCTTTTGTTACCCAAGGATTTCTAGCAGTCTTCGTCTTTTTACCTACTTCATTCTCTGCTGTCTTCACTATTCTCTTCATCTTCTGCAGCACCAGTTGGCATTTAAACTCATACTGGTGTGGTAGGCATGGACTTTGTGTCTATCTTAGCTACAATAATGCGTTCACTATGCTGTTCATAATAGCTGATCCACATTCCTATTTTTTATTCATTATTAAACTACTCCTGCATTACCCTTATTTGATTTTGTATTTATAACCCTGTATTCATCTGACAGTGTGTTCTGATGTAGTGATTGTTGCTGTTTCAGGGGCATGCTTGTTGTGGCAGACTGGAGTAGCAAGCATTAGTTCTGTACAGACTGTGTGTGCGCGTTGGCATCGGTCAGATATGCTCGCTAAACGTACTTCGAGTCAGACGTGTGTCTTTGTAAGTAACGGATTCAGTATGATTATTAACATCATGCTGCAGTCTCATTCATTACTTTTCAAGGAATAGTTGCAGTAAGGAGTTGTCTAGAATCTGTCGTTAGCCAGCCCTGCTCATTTACATTTCTGGCCTCATTATCAGTGTCACATTCATGTTGTTGTAAAGTTTCAGTGTAAATTGGTGAATGTTGTTTGTTATTATTATTATTTATTTTATGGTCTTCATTGGACCATTCTAGTCAAAAATACAAAGTTGTAAACAAGTTGTTACACAGGGATACAATTTGGCTCAACAAAAACTTAATATGATATTTAGGTAATATAATTATTAGAATATATTCTTAAATGAAAGGCGTTATGCTCTTCTGTCTGCCCAATATTTCTTCATTCTATCAGATATTGTCTTTCTTTCTTCATCTGAGACCACTCTTCCTGTTCTCCTTTTATTGATTTTCATTTGTAGTCTGGTTTTTGGGTCTTGCAGTATTCTGGTTTACTCTGTCTTGTTTTTTAGGTCATCTACTGTGATTTGGAGTTCTTTTATATCTTCCTTAATTTCTGTGATCCATCTAATGTCACTCTTGGTATTCCACAATTTTTGTATTATTTTTTTTTCTAATTCTGTTTTCTGGAGTTCTCTTAGATGTCCAAATAATGAGATGCGTTTCATCCTGATCATGCTCATGACTGGTTCTACTTTCTTATATACTGTTTCATTTGATGCTATTCTCCAATGTCCATTTATTTTATACTACTTATTTATACATGTCCTAATTATTGTTATTTCTGTTTTTAGTATTCTGTCAATTTCTGCTGTATTAATTGTTTTGAAGATAGTTTCAGCTGCATACGTTATTTCTGGTTGTGTAACTGTTTTATAGTGTTTTAATTTTGCATCTATAGATAGCCTTTTTTATTGTATGTATTTTTTTATTGTATGTTGTTTTGGTAATGTAATTTGCATAGTTCAGTTTTTTTATTCTTTTCTGCCATGATGGCTTCTCATTTAGACTGTACGTTATTATTTCGCCTAAATATTTAAATTTATCAACAATTTTGATTTCCTGTTCTCCTATTGTAATTTTGTTTGCAAGTGGTGGACCAGTTAGCATAATCTCCTTTTTTTTCAAATTCTATGGCCTACTTTCTCTGCTATTTCCTTTAGTGATTTCACTTGTTGCCTGGCTTCTTGAACGGTGTTGGCTAGGAGAGCAAGATCATCAGCGAATCCAAAGCAGTTTAAACTAATATCATATTTTGTACTTCCAATTCTTATCATCTTTGGATTGTCCTTGTACCATTCTCTCACTATGTATTCCAGTGCACAGTTGAACAGTAATGGTGATAGGCAGTTACCTTGTCTTAAGCCTGTTTTTATGAAGTATGGTTCTGAAATTTCTCCTCTAAACTTCACTTTTGATTTGGTGTTGGTTAGAGTGAGTTGTATTATTTTAATTAGTTTTGGATGGAGTCCTAGATTTCTCAAAATTTTTAATACTGAAGGTCTGTGGAAATAGTCATATGCCTTCTTAAAATCTACAAATGCTATTGCCAGAGGTTTGTTCTGTTTCTTGTAGTATGCCATAATCAATTTTAAACTAATTATCTGCTCTGCACAGCTTCTCCATGGTCTGAAACCTCCCTGATATTCCCCTAACTCCTGTTCTAATTGCTCCTTGATTCTTTCATATAGGATCTTGAATAGAATTTTGTATATGCAATCTAGGAGAGAGATTCCTCTGTAGTTATCTGGGTTGCTCTTATATCCCTTTTTGTGTAGTCGGTGGATGATAGCTGTGGTCCAATTTTCGGGGAATCGTTCTGTTACCCATATTTTTGTTGGAGCCATGTGTAAGGAGGTCTAGACTGTGTCACTTGCATATTTCCATATTTCAACAAAAACCTGATCTTCTCCACATGCCTTATAATTTTTTTGTTCTTTAAGAATTTTTTCTACTTTTTGGAAAGTTGGAGGGTCTAGTTTGCTAGGTTTGGTGTTTATTGGGGTATTTAAGTTGATTTGTATGGGTTCTTTGGGTTCCTCACAATTCAGAAGTTTGTTAAATGCTTTTGCCATGATTTCTGAATTTTCCTTGTTACTGTGTGTCATTCTTCCATCTTCATCTTTCAGTATTAGTGTAGGGGCCTCATGTTATTGTAGTTGTTTCCAAAGATTTTGTAGTAGTTCCTGGAGTTGGTTTTATGATAATTACCTTCTGTAGAGTTTATAATATCTTTATGGAATCCTTAATGTTGTATTGTGGTTTATATCATTAAGGTGCTTGAAATGAGTAATGATTCAAGTAAGAAATTGTACACTTTGTGATTCACTAATAACTGTTCTCAATGGAACTCATCATTGTCCATTTTCTAAAAAGTACCAGCGAAAGAAAATATACCATTACAGCACTGAATATGAGAGGAGAAAGGCATCATCATTTAATACAACATACCAGATGGTCAAGTTACATATGGCAATTGTGAATGGACATTGCATCCTCCAGCAATCTGGAGTCACATTGCCAGAGTCAATGACGTGTGAATTTGGAATTTTCAGTGGCACTTCAATTTTTCAAACAACACAGTACAGAAAAAAATAATATAGACAATTTTTAACTTGATTATAAATTGTGTATGCAGTATATGTATTTCAATAACAATGTTGAGTCAAACAGAGAAAGGTGATGTAATCAGTGGAGATGACAGTGTTGATATTGTTCTCATTAATGAGACATGATTAATTATTAGAATTGAAATTATAGATGCAACTGGGATTGAAAAATCAATTGTGAACATAGCCACTGAATTATGAGAGATAGTAATAAACAAGGATGTTGATAATTTAGGAAGGGGAGATGTGTAAATGTTTTTTTATTTTTTTACTATGCTGGGATATAATCAAAAACTGAGTGTAGATATAAACCAGAAATTAATTTATAATAAAAGACTGAGTTGCCAACTGAAGGCAGATTAGAGAGCAAGAGGAAAAGAAAGATGATGATGAGAAGCAAGATCTGAGTTCAGATTGGAATAAAAAAGTTGGTGAGCGTCATCAAAAATTGAAAGCAGATTTGAACATAAGGTTAGACCAACAAGTGACAGATATTTGTAATGATTTGCAAGAATTATTCACATATATAAAAATGATATTATAAGGCTGAAGAATACTAAACATTTTGATGACCTTCAAGACAATAAACAACATGTTGATGAAAAGGAGTCTGAGGTGGCTGAAATTCAGTATTAATTAATTTCACAGCAACAGAAAGTTCATATGTCCTCTGAACTGAGTAGAGTAATTCATGATGCCACTATTGACATGCAAAGATTGTGTGATGAATGTAATGCAGACATCAAGTTGACTCCTGATGCATGATGACACCTTCCGATCTTAAAATTAATGTTGACTTGACTGTACTTGACATAGCTGCAATACTGAAAGTGACCAACACTTGAGACAAGAAAATATTGAATTGTTAATACAAGGAAGTTACAATGATAATTGCAACTCTGATGTAAGGATTGACAATTTCATTATCATGGACAATGTGAAGTTCTGTTCACGGATTTCTGATGTGGTAGATAAAATCAGTTTTTGTGCACAGTGAATGTATGATGCTGAATACACAGTGGGAAAGTTTGGCCTGGTAAATGTTATAACAATTTCAGAATTTGAAATAACATTTAAAAGTGAATATTTGTCGAAGGTTCAGCAGAATAAAATACATAATTTACTTAGCAATGACGAGCAAGCCTAAAATTGTGATCAGAATGTCACAGCAATCTTAAAGAAGAGTTTACAGTGTAACAGCAGACTGGAAAATAATGTGAGAAGGAGCAAAAGAAGAAACATGTACAAAAGTTTCAGAAATAAAAGGTAAAGTGACTGGAAATGGAAGAATAAGAATTTTCATGTTTATTGTTGAGTGATTGCAACTCGTGATGACTTTCAAAACTTTGATTTAGGTAGAAGTTTACCAGCATTTCCATAAGTAAATGTATTTAAACGATGGAAACTCCAGGTTTCGAATACTGCATTTCAGTTTAAGCTGTTGGAAATTGTGGTCATGTGTGGTTGCTTGACAAAGGTTTTGGCTGGAAACTAATGCTTAAGTTTCTTTCCATTGTGCCTGTCTACAACCCGATGTGTCATTTTTATGGTCAGTAGCTACCTAGATCTTCCTTATATGTATTTAAAGTTATACTGTTGCACTGTTTCAAACTATTTTTTGCATTTCACTATTATTCAAGTGTTGTATGATGTTGTGGCATGAGTTTTGTTTCGGAATGATTCTGCTGTTTTCTTTCATTTTGTTTTTCACGGGGTGTTGGCTCATGATACTATGTCACTGTTCTGTCAGCCTATGCAAGGAGGAGTATCATGACAGCCTTACTACGTAACTGCTTATGATCCCAACAGTTGGCATACCTTCTGCTGAACGGAGCTGTTATGTAACATTCTGTGGTATGGGCTGTGCCCTAGGCTGTTCATGGCAGTCGGGATGGAAGTGGTTTGTTTATCAACACAATCATGTGAGTCAGCGCAAAGACATGAATCTCCACTTGCCTGTAACACACTATGTGCCAGCAACATTTTTTTTCCCCGAAGCAGAGCATCCACAAGTGTAGTGAGGATTCAGCTAAAACAGTGTGAAGTGTGTTTACAACTGAGCATTCCAAACTCTGAGACATTTTTGTATGAAAATGTATTAAGTTATATAAACTGTATGCCACAAATCTAGCACAGGCTCCGTCTATTGTTTTTCTTGATTTCTGAACCTACAAACAATTAACATTTGTGTATTTCACTTGGGAACATCACACAGATATTTACATCATAAGATTATTACTCTTGTTATGTGACTATATAATATGTTGATGTTTGTCTACCATAATAACATAAATTAGAGGATTTTTGCCCTTAATATACATTCCTTTGAAACACAATGAAGCTTGCTTAAACAAAGACTAACAAGGTGGACTACCACGCATTGAGTTAGTTTCTTCTGTAAAGGAAATTAATTGCTGTTAGCAAATAGTCTTTAGCTGCACATACACCTTTAATTATTTTGCTAACAACATTTCCTAAAATTCAAATTATGCATGCATTTTGAGTAAAAACAGGGATTTTGCACTAAAATGGGCCTGTTACTTAATTAAACTGTATTTGTTCGTGTGAAGAAACAGTAAGGGATTTTGCCCTAAATGTGCCTGGTAACTAATAACTACAGTCTCATCAACTGCTACAATGCTCTGTAAGGAACACCTTCTGTAAACAGTTGAGTTTTTTCTCTTTTTTGTTGACATTTACTTGAATAACACATGGAAAATTTTTCATCGATGTCTTATGTACTTATCCTTTGAACTTATGTTTGCATTTGGTGACAACCACAAAGTGTTTATAATTCAAGTGCCTTGGTCATTAATCCTGGTTACCTAACATACATCCTGCAGGCACTAGATGTGTGTATAAATTGGCCAGTCAAAGCTACACTTAAACAGTGATACACCCAATGGATGGTTGATGAGACCCAAGTTGATACCAAGGCGAAAAATTATGTGACCAAATTTTTCCCAGATTTGTTAGTGAGTGAAGTGTACATGGGACTACATTCCACTAACATTGGTGGAAAAATTCTTTAAAAAATGTGATATCACAAATTCACTGGATGGAGCCATGACAACACTATATTGGAAGATGGCGACAATGAGAATGACTCTTCTGCTAGTGATGATGACGATAGTGATGATGAATAGAATCATAAAGTTAGAACAACATATTTCGTCTTTTTCCTCCCTTAAAATTAGGATGCACAGATTGTTTGATGGCACAGATGATCCACGTATATACAGTGTTTTGTTTATTCTTTTCCTTCCTACTTCTCTTTAATAGAAGCCGATAAATGTTTGTATATGTTTAGATGGTGCAAAACTTTTATTGAGCAGTTGATAATAGATGTATACACGGAGGTGGCGAAACTCATGGGACATCTTCTAATATCATGTCAGACCTCCTTTCTTCTGGTGAGTGGAGCAACTCAATCTGTCATGGGCTCAAAAAGTTGTCCCTTGCACAAATACTGAGCCATGCTACTACCTTTACAGCTGTCAATAATTGCAAAAGTGTTGCCAGTGCAGGATTTTATGTATGAACTGACCTCTCGATTAAGACCCATAAATGTTAAATGGGATTCATGTCAGGTCATCTGGGTGGCAAAATCATTCACTCAAATTTTTCTTCAAACCAATTGGGAAAATTATGGTCTGGTGACATGGCTCATTGTCATCCATAAAAATTCCATCATAGGTTGGGAACATGAATTCCATGAACACCTACAAATGGTCTCCAAGTAGCTGAACATTAGCATTTCCAGTTAATGATCAGTTCAGTTGGACCACATAACCCAGTCACTTACATAAAAACATGGTCCACACCATTATGGAGCCATCACCACCTTTTACAGTGCCTCATTGACGACTTGGGTCCATGGCTTCATAGGGTCTGCATCACACTTGAACCCTACCATTCCTGTGGTTATTTTATATAGTGTTGCTTGTTTGTTAGTACTTACAACAACTCTAAGCAAACGCTGCTGCTCTTGGTCATTAAGTGAAAGCCATCAGCCACTGTGCCACCAATGGTGGAAGGTAATGCCTGAAATTCGGTATTTTTGGTACATTCTTGACTCTGGATCTCAGAATATTGAATCCCCAATGATTTCCAATGGAATGTCCCATGCATCTAGCTCCAACTACCATTTTGCATTCAAATTCCCGTAGTGCAGCCACAATCATCTCAGAAACATTTTCACATGAACTGCTTGTCTAACACACTGCACTTTAATACTTTGGTATGCAATACTACCCACTATCTGTGTATGTGCATATCACTATCCCATGACCTTTGTCTCTTCAGTGTATACGACTATTTTGATTACTGAGAGGCAGCTGTTGGTATATTCTTTTATTTGAACATGATTCTGCTGGGTGATCTTGAATTCACACCACAAACAATTCATGTTGCATGCTTTTGGACAAGGAAAACTACTTCTTGGTTTTAAGTGATACCTCAAAACAAAATACTACACGAATAAACATCACCTACTACATTCATCTCACTAACAAAGTTTTGTTTTAATCAGACAATGGGAACTCCAGGTAGGAATGTCAACAACGTAGGAAAAGACAGATTGCTACCTACTATTAAGAAGACTACTTACAGTGAAGAATACCTTAAAGAAGAACTTGACGCAACTTGACATGTCCTCTTTACAATTAAGTAGCAATCTGTCTTTTCTTACATTGTTTAAGTTTTGTTTTAGGAGTTCTTTGAGATGATTATCCCAACTAAATACCTGATCAAGATTTAATCTCAAGTAACACTGACAGCCTCTTCTATCTGAGTGGCCTCATATATCAAATATATGTAGGGATTCTCACTGGTATATACAGTGATTTTTTTCCCAAAGGTTAAAGACAAGTAAATGTCTATAAACCTTCATTAATCTCCACGAAGATTTCATTAGCTACATTTATTCGTATAATTTGTAAAATAACAACTTAACATCTGGTAATGTTACTGATGAAATATAAACCAGGAAAATTAGAAGCCTCCAAATGGAACTATGTGGGATACCACAGGGCATTAGTACTTAGTTGAATTCAAAACAGAAGGCATAATATAAGGCTCTTTCATGTTGAAAACCTTTTCCTTATAAAAAGAAATTACATTGCAAATCAGTGTGATCCATATGAAAAGTTTGTTATCATTTTCAAAGAAAGAAATAAAATATTCCCCATAACTTTAACTGTATCTATAGATGAGAAGATTTGAATCAGATGAATTATTCTTTTATGGATTTGATGTTAATTATGAAATTTTGCCATAACTCAGTGCTTTTTTGTGCTGAAATGTTAAGTGTGTGGGATCCATAGTAGGCAGAACTAACAGTTACAGACCCAATATAGAAACCCGATAGTCATTAGTCTGTTCACTTCAGTAATCTTAAATGACAGGCATTTAGAGAAAGGTACTAATTGATATCATGTGGAAATATAATGTACAAAAATAATCAAAGGCAGAAATTATCTGAGAATGTAATCAGACATCTCCACAAAGTTACTGCAATGCCAGGACAGCTGTTTGCTAAACAAAGAGAGATAGTAATACCTAGTTTTCAATTTCTAAATGATATTTACTATGTATACATGTTCTGTTATAATGGAGCATTCCCAGTGGACTACCATCAACAACGAGGAAACAGAGTTGCACAGTACAGAGGAAGTGCAGAGCAGTAGATAGGCACATAAATGAGAAGTTTAACTTTGCAGCTTATACTTCAAACTGGAACTCTTGTTCAGTGCCCCCCCCCCCCCTCCCCTCCTCCAAAATCCTCTGTCTGTCTGTCTGTCTGTCTGTCTGTCTCTCTCTCTCTCTCTCTCTCTCTCTCTCTCTCTCTCTCTCTTACACACGCACACAAACATACTCTACTAACATAAGAATATGGCTGGTGTTAGTATAAATAGTAAGGATTATAGTGGGGGTTATTTGTAAGGCACACCAAAGCACCAAGGCACACCAACCTAAGATTAAGGCATGATAACTGCATGTTGCATATCAGGACAAGTGTGTGTGTGAAGACCACCATGAAAATGGAGTGCATGAGTATACATCTACCAAGGAAACTTCTTCTTGGAAGCTAAGAACACTACAAAAATCTACAGCATAGCCAGACACTCTCACAAGGTTGCCTTATAAGTCTATAAGTTTGTGTGTCACATAAGGCAGTCATTCACAATAACATAAATCCCAAACTTTTCATCTGGCTCACATTCGTAGATGATTCAGTCTTCCTGGACATTCGCCATTACCTTACTAAGAGTTCTATAAGAACTTCTGTTAATATTAAGCCAACCAGTCACCTAAAATTTACTCTGATAGGTGCCATCTTCCGCACATCTGAAACACTAACCCTTCATAGTTGGCACATTGACAGAGATACCTAATTTCTCCACTAATGTGCTGAAAGCCTTCCAAAATTTTGACAGGTAGCCCAACACTTCAATCCTGCTCTATAAAAAGGTCTTCCTTTTTACTTACTCCTGTGCCATCATGGACAAGAATGACTGAATTACATCCATTCCCACGAATTCAACTACCTTACACACTATTTTCTGTCTCAGACCACAGTGTTGGGAGAATCCATATATGTGGTTTGTGGGCATATGAATGTGTGTGCTAAAGAACATGACAAGTTTGGAAATTGAGATATGATGTTAAACTTCTAATTTTGGTGCTTATTTACTGCCAAATACTTTGACTATATGGTGCATGGTTGTCTTTTTGGATTTTCATAATACAGTAGATATGTCTCACAAAGTCATGGCAGTATTGTAGCCATGCCTACTCAGCATAATGTGTGTCCATTCTCTTCCCAGCTGATCTCCTGCTACCAATCAAGATTGGTTGTTGTAGTTGGCAGTTGTTGAGGCATTGGATTCATATTTGGCAGATGTTGATTCAAATCTTAATCAAGATTTAGATTTTCTGTTGTTTCCCTAAAACACAAGGCAACTACCAAGATAGTTCCTTTAAAAATGACATAAGCAATTTTCTTTGCCCTCCTCTCCCAACTCAATATTGTGTTGTCTTCATTAACCTCAGTATCTAATTTAGTTCTTTGGAATAAGACACATTCTCAAAATAATCTAATTACTTATGTTAGAATGGCAATTTCAAACTTTGATAACGTGCCTTCAGTCAGCCTCTTGTTTGGCTCCTTTCAGCCTAACAAACAGTTCGCGGCTGCAGCCAATTATCCAGATTCTGGGATTGGGGCTATACTAACACATTGGTCTTCTGAAGCAATTAAGTAGCCAATAGCTTTCACTCCCAAGAAATTAACTGCCACTGCTCAAAAGTATTATACACAAATTGAAAAAGAAGTGCTATCCATTACATATGCACTCAAGAAATGTCATGTGTTTTTGTATAGAGTGAAATTGCATCTGATAACAGATCATAAGCATTTTACATCAGTGTAGATCTCTTCATTCAGGCTCCCAAAGAAAATGGGTAACAGGTTACAGCAGTGGGTACTTTCTTATGCAGATACAATTATGAAATTCATTTTTTTACGACAGATAAATGTGCAAATGCAAGAAGATTTACAGCTTCATAAAGTGAGTGTGTATCAGATTCCTTGTGGAAATTGTGAGAAGTCATACATAGGTCAAACAACATGCACCATTCATGAGAGATATGTGGAGCATCAAAGATACACACACTTATTACATCCAGACAAGTCAGATGTGGCCGACCATAGTACTGATACAGCACACTCCACAAATTACAGTGATGTGAAGATTTTAACATCCTCCTCTTCCTTTTGGGAATCTGTCTTCAAGGAAGCTATAGAAATCAGATTAGCTAATAATTAATAAATAGAGATCATGGTTTTAATTATGACAAAGCATGGAATCCGGCTCTTGGAGTAATTAAACTGCACAGAAGTCATCATGGTGTCACCACTGCCGATCATACACTGATAAGCAAATCAAATGTCTGTATGCCTTCGACACAGGTGGTGCATTTATAAGCGTATTTCTTTGCTGCCGAACAGCATCTGTGACCCACATGTGCAGTACCACCGCAGTGGACCATATAATGCCATGCTTGGCATCTTGTCATCAGTCTTGTGACTCACTCTGATGACGGCTGGATGATAAGCGGCCGAAATATCAGTGGAGGAAATTTTAGTTGCACAGCTGCATGCCGAAATTTAATGGACTGTGCAAATGTAGATGCCCTCTTTCGGCTACCAATGGCTTCCAATCTGTCATATGACAAAGAAAAGATTTTATGTTTCTACTTAGACGAGGAAGCTTAACCAATGATAGACACATTTTTATTTTTAATGCATCACACTGCCATGGGTGTGGACTCCACCTTACAACTCATTCATCACAAAATTCTGCAGTGTGACCAGAGAATCTGCCACAGTGGAAAATGAATCTTCACTACCAATCTTTTCATCTATGACAGGGACTGAGTTTGGTTGACAGGGCAGTGATACTAGCTACAGAACATGTATCACCATGAGTAATCATACCCCTCTCAAGATGGAACAACATTCTGCAGCTTCTGTGCTACAGCCACTGGGAGGTATCCAGAACTAAATTCTGACACAAAGATAGGTATACTAGCCAGGAAACATCACACAACAAATGCACTGAACAGCAAGCAGCTCCAAAGCAGACTTTTTTTCCATGCCCTATAATCATGCAACTGTGGGAAAGGGGCCACCTGGATTTTATGGGCCCCTTTTTAAGAATAAATTAGGTCATTGTGATCATTGCATGTTCCTGATTCCCATATATAGTCAGGCCTCAGGGCGACAGTGAGAGAAAGATCATTACAGCTTTATCAAAACTTTTTTCAATTGAGGGTCTTCCCCAGATAGTGGTATTAGTCAATGCCGTGTCCCCCCCCCCCCCCCCCCCCCCCCCCGACCTGTTTATTTTGCAAACCTTCAGAAACTTATTAGGGCACCACCTTTACATCCACAATCCAATGGTGAAGCTGACAGCCTGGTACATGTTTTCAAAACACAAATGGCAAAATACATCAGAAACCCTCCTGCAGAAAATACTCAACTCAATTTTTATGTTCTTGCAGAGTCACACCTGTGGGAGACAAGGGTCTAGTGGTACTTCTTCTTGGCAACCAGCCAAGCATGCTGCTTCAATTTCTGATGCCAGCCTCACACTGAGCACCGTCACCACCAGTGTCGAAGTTCTGACTGCACGTCACTGTCTGGGTGAGGACATTTGGTCGTCAGGGCAGATGGGTCCTGGTGGTCATCCAGAAGCAATAGAGATACCAACTGTTGCTGCTGAAAGTGCACAAGTAACCCAACACCTTAACCAGCTACACCTGCACATCACTGGCCAGTCACCACCATCATCTCCTCCAGCCACTGTGTCATCTTCTCTGGAGGAGGATTATTCCTTTAATGGCCCATTCTCCTCACCTCCGGTCACACTCATCTTGAAGCCCCCCAATTTGCATCACCCTGCACCAACCTCTTCTTCCATCAATACAGCTTAGACGAAACAGTTTCCAGGACTCTGCAGCAGAAGGCTGACCCATCTCTGAACATCAGCCAGGGGCCTGACTGCCATCACCCAACAGCCACCCAAGTCTACACAAAGCAATTTCCAGCCACCACAAGGGGTGCTGCAGCACAGAGGGCTCCACCATAAGCATTGTTCAGGCAGCATTTTTGTTCCACCCGCTGGACAGTGCCCTCAGTGGCCTGGACACAGAGAAGACATCAACACTAATGAGGACCCAGCAGGTGCCCAATTTTGAGCTCCCTTGTCACTATCTGTGCAAAGGCTGTCCCCACCCGAACCATTTCTAGCCTTACAGCTCGTAACCAGCAGAGAGCTGGCAGTGTCTCTGACAGACAGCAATGACACAGTTGTCATGTTCATGGGGGACCACTAGAACAACAGGTTTCACAACAACATCTGTGTCCACATTGGATATGGTGGCTTACTTAGGCTGCTGCCCACCTCCATTACTTCACTCCATCTGTTGCACTGTTGCAATTGTCATCTAATACTCTGCATATAAACTATATGGATCTTCTGCAGGACTCTCCTTTGGATTTGCTGTTATTATATTATTGTATCACCCATGATCATACTTGTGCTGTCAATAAAATAAGTGCTTAATTGTTTTATATTGTCCCACTGTGTAGCAGTCAGTAGACCTTTAGTTGAGGCTATAGCACTAAAAATAAACAATTAATGTTAACGTATCACACTGAGCAAATTATTGACATATGTATGTAACAATAATAAATGCTCCTGACAAGAATCTGTGACTTCAGAGATAATAAATACAATGCTGCAATATATTTACAAAGATAGTGAACTGAAATATGATGTTTTTGGTATCCGAACACATTGTCATAACAACAAAGTATATCACAGCAACAGCATATTAGATACATTTATGTGAGACACATTCATTCTGTGATTAGGAAATGTTTACCCCTCAATAAATTTTACCCTAGCAAAAACATGGATCGATGGTTTTTGAAATAGATAAGAGCAACCAGTTGAGTCAATAGGCAAAAAAGAAACTGGACCAGCTGTCAAATTCCCCATGTTCCCTCTAACAGCTAAAAGTCTATGGAAATTGATGTAGTTGTTGTGGTCTTCAGTCTGAAGACTGGTTTCATGCAACTCTCATGATACTCTATTCCGTGTGAGCCTCTTCATCACTGAATAACTAAACCTAAGTCCTTCCTAATCTACTTACTGTACTCATCTGTCTATGATTATTACCCCCCCCCCCCCCCCCAATACTAAACTGGTGCTCCTTTGGTGTCTCCAAATGTGTTCTAGCAACTGATCCCATCTTTTGGTCAAGTTGTGACACAAATTTCTTGTCTCCCCAATTCTATTCAGTACCTCCACATCAGTTAAGTGATTGACCCATCTAACCTCCAACATTCTTATATAGCACCACATTTTGAAAGCTTCTACTCTCTTTTTGTCCAAATTACTATTTGTCCACATTTCACTTCCATACATGGCTACACTCAAGACAAATATCTTCAGAAAAGACTTCCTAACAGTTAAATCTATATTCAATATTAACAAATGTCTCTTCTTCAGAAATACTTTTCTTGCCATTGCCGGCCTACATATTATATCCTATACCTCAGCTTTTATCATTTATTTTGTTGCCATCAGTTTCTCATTTCCTAATCTGATTTCCTTAGCATCATCTGATTTAATTCGACTACATTCCATTACACTTGTTTTCTTTTTGTTGGTGTTCATTTTATATTCTCCTTTCAAAACAGTGTCCATTCCATACAGCTGCTTTTCCAAGTCCTTTACTGTCTCTGATGGAACTATAATGTCATCGGCAAACCTTAAAGTTTTTCCCTGAACTTTAATTCCTATTTCAAATTTTTACTTGTTTTCCTTTACTGCTTGTTCAGTGTGCAGATTGAATTACACTAGGGACAGGCTACTATTCTGTCTAACTCTGTTCTCAACCACTGCTCCCCTTTCATGCCCTTCAACTCTTTTAACTGCTGTCTGGTTTCTGTACAAGCCATGAATAGCCCTATGCACCCTGTATTTTAAACCTGCCACCTTCAGAATTTCAAAGAGAGTATTTCAGTCAACATTGTAAAAAGCTACCTCTAAGTCTTCAGATGCTATAAATGTAGGTTTGTCTTTCCTTTATCTATGTAATAAGATAAGTCATAGGGTCAGTATTACCTCGCGTGTTCCTACATTTCTCCACAATCTGAACTGATCTTCCACGAGATCAGCTTTTACAAGTTTTTCCATTCTTCTGTAAGAAATTCATGTGAACACTTTGTAACCATGCCTAATTAAATAGATAGTTTGGTAATTTTCACAACTGTCAACATCTGCTGTCTTTGTAGTTGGAATTACTACATTCTTTTTGAAGTATGATGGTATTGCACCTGTCTCACACATCTTTCACACCAGGTTGAAGAGTTTTGTCATGGCTTTCTCCCCAAAGGCTATCAGTAATTTGACAGAATATCATCTGCAACATTGTTTCAATTAGATCCTTCAGAGCTCTGTCAGATTTTCTCACAGTATCAGTATATGGCAGAGATGCTGAGTCCAGATAGGCACAACAAAAAGACTGTCACAAATAAAGCTTTCAGGCAGTAAGGCCTTTGTCAAAAATAGATGACAGACATACACGCATACACACTCACAACACACAACTGCAGCCTCAGGCAACTGAAACCACACTGTCACAGTATCATATCTCCCATCTCCACTTCCTTTTCTATAATATTTCCTTCAAGTTCATCTCCCTAGTGTAGACTTTCAATATGCTCCTTCCACGTTACAGCTTTCCCTTCTTTGTTTTAGAACTGGTGTCCATCTGAGTTCTTGAAAAATCATCAATAACATCCTAAATAGAGACTGTGGCCTGCAGCTCAGCATGACATGGGATACAGCAACAGCATGGTTGAACTGAGGACATTTGAAGGCTGAGTCAGCATATGTCAGTATACGGGAAAGCCACATGCACCAGTGAGGGCAATGGCCAAGCAGTACTTGGTCAAAGGCTTGTGCAGTTTTAATTACGTGACACAGTTGGAAACACAAGAACTTGTTATTCACTATGAAAACTTGATTGTTTATAAACACTACATTCTACATTCTTACCCTGAGGTTATTTTACTCCATTATATTTTTAATATTATCAACAGTCTTTTAACATTGGCCAGATTTCTTCACTGACCTAAAACTGTGCATGATGTCCTGTAGAATTTTTTCTATTATAAAACTTTCACAATTACTATTTATTTTAGTTTGTAGGAGTCAGTTGCTCATTCTCAGTACCTCATGGACAATAGATGATGAGTTTCCTCAGCCCTAAATGACCTTCTCCAGCCATCACAAATACATGTACCAAAAAAAAAAGGCAGTACTGACTTCACAGTGCATTGCCTCACACAATCATCATTATGGAATCAGTGCTTATGAGATGATTCAGGTACATTCAGTAAACTAAACAGAATTCTTTTCCCCAGGCAACCAATCAGTGTACATTATAGGCCACTCTCATCCCCTGCTATATTAGCCATGCCAATCTTGGACCCATCAGGCCCTGTAACATCAGGAATTGTACTATGCACTTATCTATGTATAATATATTTCCTTCTCCCTGTTTAGCTGCTGAGCTGGCTGTTACTGTTCCTTAAACAAATTTATATTTGAATGATTTGATTCACAATCTGAATTGAATTGAATTTCTTTCGATCCTGTATGATTACATGGTGTTCAGTAAGTGTATGTCTCACACAGGTCATCTCAAAAATTTAAAACATTCATTATCAAGTTTTTCCTAACCATTATCTTACAATCTAATAACACTGACTATAAATAGCAGTATATACAAATTTAATATGATAAGAACTCTTCAACACTGTAAAACTCCTTTTCCACCAGATGGTCTTTGTATAATGTAGACAATGTATTAATTGCTTCAACAAGTTATAAGAGTGAATGCACATCTAGATTTGTATCTCCTCCCAGGATTGCCATTGGATGAGAGTGGGATTTTTTTGCTCTCATTTATTTTATCCTTCGTAGTTGAGAAGTGAAAATGACTCAGCATCAGAGACATGTTTTGCTCAAGTGAGCACCTAATCAGTTATGAAAAAATAAATCTATAACTCTACAAATTATAAAACTAAATGGACTGCATTATGTCACAGCTAGGGGAGGAGTGTAATATGACATGCATCATGACTAGTTTATCAATATTAAACTCGGGTTCCACAGCCTGCTCATTGTATTTCTGGAACCTATCATTGGGACTAATTTGCAATTTGCTTCAACAGTTTGCATCTTGTCGTCATTCATGGTATTAACAAGAGGAGATCATTACAATTTAGATAACAATGTTTCTCTCACAATCATTTTTACCTATAATCTCAAGGGGATTGAAGCTGACACTTATGTGAACCATTCTGTTTTAAAATTTCCCAAATTCTGTTAGCATCTGTATACATTTAGTGCATCTTGCTGTGTAGTAATCTCTGTCTTATGGTAACTTTCTGTTACAACTGTTCAAAAATTGGTCCTGAAAGGTGACACTAATTGTCCAATAAAAACCACTTAGGCATACCATAACTAGGAAAGGAGTCATTTCCCAGAAATCTGACTACACTTCTTGAATCAGCTGGTTGTGATGGGTATAAGTGATCATACTTTCAGTAAATGTCAAATATTACAAAATTATATATTTTGTGGCCCAGCCCTTAGAGGAGGTTCATAAAAATCCTTTCCTATCAAATCCCAGCTGTATGAATATCAAGAACTCAGATGGAAAACCAGTTCTAAAACATAGAAGGGAAAGCTGTAAGGTGGAAGGAGCATATGGAAAGTCTACACAAGAGAGATGAACTTGAAGGAAATATTATAGAAAAGGAAGTGGACATAGATGAAGATGAGATGGGAGATATGATGCTGTGACAGTGTGGTTTCAGTTGCCTGAGGCTGCAGTTGTGTGTTGTGAGTGTGTATGCGTGTATGTCTGTCATCTATTTTTGACAAAGACCTTACTGCTTGAAAGCTTTATTTGTGACAGTCTTTTTGTTGTGCCTATCTGGACTCAGCATCTCTGCCATATACTGATACTGTGAGAAAGTCAAACGAGTGTAAGGATAAAAAGTTTCTTTCTGTGAAAATCATTGTAAATTCATTTGTTATTACTTCTTTCAAATCTGAAGGGCCAGTACAGAATTCAAATGAACAATAGCCATAAATTAATCTGTTCTTTTCCAGGAGTACAACCTTGAGCATATATTTAAATGTGTCCTGACCTTTTTTACCTATTCACGTGCCATCGGAATGAGTGCTGCACCATGATGGTCTGATCCTTGATGTATCTTGAGGATCAACCTGGTCCTGAGGCAACCATACCATGTAGTTTCAAGAAGGGCTTCCCATCCAGTCCACATCCAGATCTTCACCTTCCCTACAACTACCTCCTGTCATTATATTGATGTCATTCTCAATCCATCAAATCAGCTATCCAGGGTTGATTGCTGCTATAAGACCCCAACTGACTCTACCAACAAGAGCTATTTCTATCACAAACATTTTCAAAATTCGCCGCTAATTCATGTCTTACAAAATGTGTCTAGTCATTGTGACCAATATTTAATAATTTAGTCCTGTCTTGAGTAGCAAAATCAATCACCATAATCAAAATTAAAACCAACCTGCAAGGTTATAACATGTTACCCAAATAACGTATTTTTGTCTTATGTCTATTAAGGAATTCTAATTTTGTATTTATTTGTCAAGTGAAAGCAAGAAATCTACATCTACATCTACATCTACATCCGTACTCCGCAAGCCACCTGACGGTGTGTGGCGGAGGGTACCCTGAGTACCTCTATCGGTTCTCCCTTCTATTCCAGTCTCGTATTGTACGTGGAAAGAAGGACTGTCGGTATGCTTCTGTGTGGGCTCTAATCTCTCTGATTTTATCCTCATGGTCTCTTCGCGAGATATACGTAGGAGGGAGCAATATACTGCTTGACTCTTCGGTGAAGGTATGTTCTCGAAACTTCAACAAAAGCCCGTACCGAGCTACTGAGCGTCTCTCCTGCAGAGTCTTCCACTGGAGTTTATCTATCATCTCCGTAACGCTTTCGCAATTACTAAATGATCCTGTAACGAAGCGCGCTGCTCTCCGTTGGATCTTCTCTATCTCTTCTATCAACCCTACCTGGTGCGGATCCCACACTGCTGAGCAGTATTCAAGCATTGGGCGAACAAGCGTACTGTAACCTACTTCCTTTGTTGTCGGATTGCATTTCCTTAGGATTCTTCCAATGAATCTCAGTCTGGCATCTGCTTTACCGACGATCAACTTTATATGATCATTCCATTTTAAATCACTCCTAATGCGTACTCCCAGATAATTTATGGAATTAACTGCTTCCAGTTGCTGACCTGCTATTTTGTAGCTAAATGATAAGGGACCTATCTTTCTATGTATTCGCATCACATTACACTTCGCCACATTGAGATTCAATTGCCATTCCGTGCACCATGCGTCAATTCGCTGCAGATCCTCCTGCATTTCAGTACAATTTTTCATTGTTGCAACCTCTCGATACACCACAGCATCATCTGTAAAAAGCCTCAGTGAACTTCCGATGTCATCCACCAGGTCATTTATGTATATTGTGAATAGCAACGGTCCTATGACACTCCCCTGCGGCACACCTGAAATCACTCTTACTTCGGAAGACTTCTCTCCATTGAGAATGACGTGCTGCGTTCTGTTATCTAGGAACTCCTCAATCCAATCACACAATTGATCTGATAGTCCGTATGCTCTTACTTTGTTCATTAAACGACTATGGGGAACTGTGTCAAACGCCTTGCGGAAGTCAAGAAACACGGCATCTACCTGTGAACCCGTGTCTAAGGCCCTCTGAGTCTCGTGGACGAATAGCGCGAGCTGGGTTTCACACGATCGTCTTTTTCGAAACCCATGCTGATTCCTACAGAGTAGATTTCTAGTCTCCAGAAAAGACATTATACTCGAACATAATACGTGTTCCAAAATTCTACAACTGATCGACGTTAGAGATATAGGTCTATAGTTCTGCACATCTGTTCGACGTCCCTTCTTGAGAACGGGGATGACCTGTGCCCTTTTCCAATCCTTTGGAACGCTTCGCTCTTCTAGAGACCTACGGTACACCGCTGCAAGAAGGGGGGCAAGTTCCTTCGCGTACTCTGTGTAAAATCGAACTGGTATCCCATCAGGACCAGCGGCCTTTCCTCTTTTGAGCGATTTTAATTGTTTCTCTATCCCTCTGTCGTCTACTTCGATATCTACCATTTTGTCAACTGTGCGACAATCTAGAGAAGGAAGCACAGTGCAGTCTTCCTCTGTGAAACAGCTTTGGAAGAAGACATTTAGTAATTCGGCCTTTAGTCTGTCATCCTCTGTTTCAGTACCATTTTGGTCACAGAGTGTCTGGACATTTTGTTTTGATCCACCTACCGCTTTGACATAGGACCAAAATTTCTTAGGATTTTCTGCCAAGTCAGTACATAGAACGTTACTTTCGAATTCATTGAAAGCCTCTCGCATAGCCCTCCTCACACTACATTTCGCTTCGCGTAATTTTTGTTTGTCTGCAAGGCTTTGGCTATGTTTATGTTTGCTGTGAAGTTCCCTTTGCTTCCGCAGCAGTTTTCTAACTCGGTTGTTGTACCACGGTGGCTCTTTTCCATCTCTTACGATCTTGCTTGGCACATACTCATCTAACGCATATTGTAAGATGGTTTTGAACTTTGTCCACTGATCCTCAACACTATCTGCACTTGAGACAAAACTTTTGTGTTGAGCCGTCAGGTACTCTGTAATCTGCTTTTTGTCACTTTTGCTAAACAGAAAAATCTTCCTACCTTTTTTAATATTTCTATTTACGGCTGAAATCATCGACGCAGTAACCGCTTTATGATCGCTGATTCCCTGTTCTGCATTAACTGATTCAAATAGTTCGGGTCTGTTTGTCACCAGAAGGTCTAATATGTTATCGCCACGAGTCGGTTTTCTGTTTAACTGCTCAAGGTAGTTTTCAGATAAAGCACTTAAAAATATTTCACTGGATTCTTTGTCCCTGCCACCCGTTATGAACGTTTGAGTCTCCCAGTCTATATCCGGCAAATTAAAATCTCCACCCAGAACTATAACATGGTGGGGAAATCTACTCGAAATATTTTCCAAATTATTCTTCAGGTGCTGAGCCACAACAGCTGCTGAGCCCGGGGGCCTATAGAGACATCCAATTACCATGTCTGAGCCTGCTTTAACCGTGACCTTCACCCAAATCATTTCACAATTCGAATCTCCGTCAATTTCCTTCGATACTATTGCACTTCTTATCGCTATAAACACGCCTCCCCCTTCACTGTCCAGCCTATCTCTGCGGTATACATTCCAATCAGAGTTTAGGATTTCATTACTGTTTACGTCTGGTTTCAGCCAACTTTCTGTTCCTAGTACTATATGGGCGTTGTGACCGTTTATTAATGAGAGCAGTTCTGGGACCTTTCTATAGACGCTTCTGCAGTTTACTATTAGCACATTAATATTGTTATTCCTTGTTGCATTTTGCCTACTCCTGCCTTGCCGCGTCTCAGGAGGCGTCTTGTCGGGCCTAGGGAGGGAATTCTCTAACCTAAAAAAACCCCATGTGCACTCCACACGTACTCCGCTACCCTCGTAGCCGCTTCCGGCGTGTAGTGCACGCCTGACCTATTCAGGGGGACCCTACATTTCTCCACCCGATAGCGGAGGTCGAGAAATTTGCACCCCAGCTCTCCGCAGAATCGTCTGAGCCTCTGGTTTAAGCCTTCCACTCGGCTCCAAACCAGAGGACCGCGATCGGTTCTCGGAACGATACTACAAATAGTTAGCTCTGATTCCACCCCGCGAGCGAGGCTTTCCACCTTCACCAACTCCGCCAACCGCCTGTACGAACTGAGGATGACCTCTGAACCCAGACGGCAAGAGTCATTGGTGCCGACATGAGCAACAATTTGCAGTCGGGTGCACCCAGTGCTCTCTATTGCCGCCGGTAGGGCCTCCTCCACATCTCGGATGAGACCCCCCGGCAAGCAGACAGAGTGAACACTGGCCTTCTTCCCCGACCTTTCCGCTATTTTCCTAAGGGGCTCCATCACCCGCCTAACGTTGGAGCTCCCAATAACTAATAAACCCCTCCCCCCGTGTGCCTGCTCGGACCTTGCTGAAGGAGCAGCCACATGTCCACTCACAGGCAGAGCGGGCGATGCCACACGGCCAGCCTCCACATTGACCCTCCGCCTCGTGCGCCGCGAACGCCGCTGAACCCGCCACTCCCCTTGGGGAGAGGGTGGCCCAACCGCGCCCGGTACCAGCGAAGATGTCTCGACAGCAGGGACAGTGGGTGAAGCATGTAACACCTGGGGTGTACCTTGCGACGCACCAGACTCCCCACTGCCGCTACACTCCGAGGCAGCAGCCTGAAGACGGCTGACCGCGGCCATCAACACGCTCAGCTGTTCGCGAAGAGTGGCCAGCTCCTCCTGCGTCCGTACACAGCAGCCACACATCCTAGCCATCCTAAGAAATCAATTTACTATAGAGTGTTAATCGGCTTTTAACTAGACTGCTAATTCACTAAAGGCGGTTGATTATTGACTAAACTGTGATTGCTAACCACTTCTTGTAGAAACAAGGAAAATAGCACTACCTGTCTCTGGACGGTATTGAAAACAAACACTAGCACTACGAGCACTATGGCTGACTAAAGGGACTCTCTGACTGTATTCGAAACACACACGAGATCTATGGAACACTTAATAGCACTCTACTATTAAAGCTTCCTAAAAGCAAAAACACGCAGAAGAAGTAGTGACAAGTAAGAAAAATACAGATAATACTTAAATTAAGGTAGCTCGCTGCACAGCAGACGTGAAGCAGACGGCGGTTAGGGCGATGTTGATGTATCTCATCCAAGTTTCTCTACAGCCCCTCGCCGAAATGGAGAGACCCAATTTTCTTTCATATGACAGACCATGATAAACTAGCCATGAAAATGTTACCTACACAGCTAGTAAAAGGGTCAATCTCGGTAAAATAATGGTATAACATCAATATCCACAACCTAAAGTCAAATGATTTTCATCGCTTACTGTAATTTAATTAATGAGAGTAAATTCTAAACTGTGTAAAGTCTGAAAGCTGGTGCTAATGAGATGTTTTCTATGAAAAATTTCTTTCCCATGTGGGCTCTTTGTAATATTGCCATTTTAATATTTACCAGCTTTAGCAATGAAATTCAAGTGAGACACCGTGTCACACAAGTCACATAAACATTAACTAAAATTTCAAAATAACAGACAATATCCGATTTCTGACTGTGAGAGACAAGCTATGTGCTCCGTGGTGTACAGCACTTCTCTCTTGATTTTGCTAATAAATGATTAATGAATTATTGAAGGACACTCTGGTGCTAGTTCTCTAATTGAGTTGACATGTAATGAGTTCTTGTCTGAACTTAATTTAATACATTGTTGAAACTCAGTCATGTTGTTAAATTTAGCATTCATAAAGTTCAATGATATGCTGGAGTTGTGATATGATAGGCAAAATTAGATTTGTTGTGCTATAGTAAAGACAACCATTTCTTATTGTGAAAATGTATCTATCATTTTATGTCAAGTGTTACAGCATATATGAATCCCAACATGTTGTTCATCAGAATAGACCTTCAGCTGGATGGACTGTAATAGGGATCCAAGAACCTGTGCATGATCAGAACTTTTTTGCGATAAATGTTATTCATTGTGAAAGTGTTTCCTCCTTTTTGAGAATTACCTAGGATGGACAGTGCTTACCGGAATCCAACCTAGAACATTGCCACTGCATTGATAATTTCTGAATGGTCTGTTATGGTCAGTCTAATCTGTTCCCAAGTTGTCACATACAATGAACTTAGCAACAAGACACTGGCAGCAGAAGACTCATTTTTCTGAGCTGTGGAAATCTTGAGAGAAAATAACTTTCAATACCAGAAAGGACTGCCACTTAATAAGTGCACTATTATACATAACAAACATTACATAGAAGCAGGTTTGATTTATAGATGAATAGTTATGACATTATCTTAGATACTGCAAGATTAACTGACTCCAAATTAAATTCAATGTAATAAACAAGATAAGATGCTGTTCTCCACCCATGCTTGTTTTTCTTGTTCTCTGGGATAGAAGTGATTGCTGCATCTGTCGTGTCCTTCTGTAATTAAGGCCAATACTTTTTATCATAGTTAGATAGAGCCTTGTTGAATTCGTCTTTATCATGCAAAAAGTCTGGATTGCATCTCTGAACTCTTGATATATTACAGTTGTTATTCCTGTAATTAGTTAGTAGCACAAAATTTGTTTTGATCAATGACAAATAACAGTCTGAATCAATTTGTTGCTCTTTGGTATCATAAATTGAGTATTTCCTTGCTATGTTTCTTTCTGCTAGTGACATGGTCTCATTGAAACACCTGTAACATAGCGCTTAACATTTCAATGTTTAGTTTTCCTGTGAAGGTGTTTGAATGCTGTAGATTCAAGCACCAAGTTGCAGTTTCTGTATAAGTTCATCAGTCACTTTCCATTTCTGTTTGCTCTCTTGTGGTCTGAGTACTCTCTGACTATTTTCTTGAATCTCCTCTCCTTCCCAATCTGGGCATTAAAATCTGCTAGTGGAGAAGTTGTATGATGTTTATGAATCTTATATGTTATTTTTTCCAGTTATCTCCTGAGGTCCTATTTTCCAATATTTTTCCTGTTCGTGTCGTTGGTGGAAGCATGGGAGTTAATGGTCATAATCTTGGTTGAGAACTTTGAAGGACACAGCAGATGTTCTCCTGTTCATAGATGAGAAGGGGTTATAGAATTTACCATTCTGCTGTTGACAATGAGGCCTGTACCAAGGTGATACAATTCTTTTGACCTGTTTCTCCTCTGTAGCTACCATAGACCTGTGACTTCATTGTACCTACATTTATAAATATACGTTTTTTTGCAGTGCTACTATCAAATGTGTTTCATGAGAGCATCTAATGTAGATATCAGTTTTCCTGTCTGTAGGAAAGAACTGATGTTGATAACAGTTAGTTTCATTTTGGCATATGATGAAAAAATATTCCCATTTTTGTCAAACATATGAAACCACACACTCAATGAAAGATCCATAACCAAACTGGAAAATTGCATAGGTCACACCAATACCCAAGAAAGCAACAAGAAGTAATCTACTGAATTATAGACCCCTATCATTGACATCAATTTGTAGTAGTCTTTTGGAACATACACTGTGTTCCAACATTATGAAATACCTCAAAGAAAAAGATCTACCGACAACTAACTGGCATGAACTCTTCTTGTGAAACACAACTGGCTCTTCATTCATACAAAGTAAAAGTGCTGTCTGCAAGGGATTTAAAGTTGATTCCATATTTCTATATTCCACGAATGCTTTTGACACCATTCCTAACAAGTAGCTCCAGTCCTGAATCACTGAACCATTACGCCAATAACCTGAAAATAGCTTTTGCATCCCGAAACTACGCTCCTGACCTGGTACAGAAGCAAATAACCAGAGCCACTTCCTCATCCCCTCAAACCCAGAACCTCTCACAGAAGAACCCCAAAAGTGCCCCACTTGTGGCAGGACACTTTCCGGGACTGGATCAGACTCTGAATGTGGCTCTCCAGCAGGGATACGACTTCCTAAAATCCTGCCGCGAAATGAGATCCATCCTTCAGGAAATCCTCCCCACTCCACCAAGAGTGTCTTTCCGCCGTCCACCTAACCTTTGTAACCTCTTAGTTCATACCTATGAAATCCCAAAACCACCTTCCCTATCCTCTGGCTCCTACCCTTGTAACCGCCCCTGGTTTAAAACCTGTCCCATGAACAATCCCACCACCACCTACTCCAGTCCTGTAACATGGAAGGTGTACACGATCAAAGGCAGAGCCACGTGTGAAAGCACCCAAGTGATTTACCAACTGACCTGCCTACACTGTGAAGCTTTTTATGTGGGAATGACCAGCAACAAACTGTCCATTCGCATGAATGGACACAGGCAGACAGTGTTTGTTGGTAATGAGTATCACCCTGTGGCTAAACATGCCTTGGTGCACGGCCAGCACATCTTGGCACAGTGTTACACCGTCTGGGTTATCTGGATACTTCCCACCAACACCAACCTATCCAAACTCCGGAGATGGGAACTTGCCCTTCAATATATCCTCTCTTCTCGTTATCCACCAGGCCTCAATCTCCACTAATTTCAAGTTGCCGCCACTCATACCTCACCTGTCATTCAACATCATCTTTGCCTCTGCACTTCCACCTAGACTGACATCTCTGCCCAAACTCTTTGCCTTTAAATATGTCTGCTTGTGTCTGTATATGTGTGTGTGTGTGTGTGTGTGTGTGTGTGTGTGTGTGTGTGTGCGAGTATATACCTATCCTTTTTTCCCCATAAGGTAAGTCTTTCCACTCCCGGGATTGGAATGGCACCTTACCCTCTCCCTTAAAACCCACATCCTTTCATCTGTGTGTGTTATTTTATTGTGCCTGTCTACCGGCACTTTCCCACTTGGTAAGTCTTGGAATCTTTGTTTTTTTAGATATTTTTCCCATGTGGAAGTATCTTTCTAACTTCCACATGGGAAAATATATTAAAAACAAAGATTCCAAGACTTACCAAGCGGGAAAGCGCCGGTAGATAGGCACAATAAATAAAACACACAAACACACACACAGAATTTCGAGCTTTCGCAACCGGTGGTTGCTTCTTCAGGAAAGAGGGAAGGAGAGGGAAAGACGAAAGGATAAGGGTTTTAAGGGAGAGGGTAAGGAGTCATTCCAATCCCGGGAGCAGAAAGACTTCCCTTAGGGGGAAAAAAGGACAGGTGTACACTCGCACACACACACATATCCATCCGCACATACACAGACACAAGCAGACACACACACATATATATCCTTTTATTCCCCTAAGGGAAGTCTTTCCGCTACCGGGATTGGAATGACTCCTTACCCTCTCCCTTAAAACCCACATCCTTTCGTCTTTCCCTCTCCTTCCAGAAGAAGCAACCATCGGTTGCGAAAGCTAGTAATTCTGTGTGTGTGTTTGTGTGTTTTGTTCATGTGCCTGTCTGCCGGCGCGGGAAAACGCCGGCAGACAGGCACAAGAACAAAACACACACACAGAATTACTAGCTTTCACAACCGATGGTTGCTTCTTCAGGAAAGAGGGAAGGAGAGGGAAAGGCGAAAGGATGTGGGTTTTAAGGGAGAGGGTAAGGAGTCATTCCAATCCCGGGAGCAGAAAGACTTCCCTTAGGGGGAAAAAAGGACAGGTGTACACTCGCACACACACACATATCCATCCGTACATACATCATGTACGGAATGCAACACCAATAGAAGGAGTTAAGGAGTTGAGTGACATAAACAAAAGTTGGTAGGCATGTTTCAATATCTGAAAGATGACATCTCTTCAAATTTTGCACTGACTGCATAAAAGTGGCAGTAGTAGTGCCACTATGATGATACAAATCAGGGTTTCTTTAAATACACACTGTAACGGTCATAAGAAACCTTTGAGATTGGGTGTGGGGAGTTGACGTTAGTGAAAAATGTCTTTAAGGCAACAAAGATGCCTTTATCAACACCTCATTAAGTTTGAACGAAGTTGTGTAACAGGATTTCTAAAAGCTAGATGTTCCTTCTGCAGTACTGCATAAAGACTTGGCAGGAATGTAGCGTTGCACATGATTGCTGGCAGTGGTGGTTACAAGAATGTATGGTTGCAAGAATACAATGCTCTTGATGGCTATGTGGCCCTACTGAGAGGGAAGACCACAATGTTCAGTGTCAGCGTCATCCACAAACAGCGTTAACCATCCCTGTAGTGACTGAACAAGTGAAACAAGCATGGAATTCTGTCCCACAAACTGACATCTGGTACCTGTACGACACAATGCATGCAAGTTTGCATGCCTGAATTTAACACTCTGGTAGTTAGACCAGTTATGAATGTAGCAGCATTTCACATTTGCAATGGTGTTTCTCATGCTTACATTAACCTGTGATGTTGCAATGTTAATCACTTAAATATGTTACCTGGACAAATGTATTCTGAAATTTAGTTACTCAGCATTAAATATTTCTTATTGTTGGGATTTTTCATCAAAAGACAATCACAGATGTTAGTTAACATAACTCACTAGATGACAGCTGTTAACAGCATGATGATGACTTGCCATTGAATGAATGTAAATTTCATTATGGTCACTAAGAGAAAACTCAATATACTAATGTAACTGGACAACAATGTACATGATCTTACGTCAGCTGCATATTATGATTCGCACATAATCAAGTTTGAAGAATACATTGACATTGCTAAACAAAGTATTTGTAATGGTACAAATACAACTGTCCAAAATGTGACTGTCAGTATTCTTGCACTTATGTTACGACAAGATTCTGTCACACTCACACATTTATGCGTTTCATCAAGTTGCCACCAATATGGACAAAACTGGATTCTTGAGAAATATTGAATCTTGGATACAATTTGGGAAACACTTTTCACTTTAAATACATTGATACATAGAAAAAACATATTTTTCCACAGTTATTTGGAAGATTAACCTAAATGACTGGTTGATTGTATATTTGTGGCATTCAAAACATATGAAGAAACAATGTACATCCTTTGAGCAAAATACAGCTACAGGCTTGCATCATTTCAGGCACATCTTTACTTTCTCGAGCATTTGTAATCTGTATTGGCAGTCCCAACTGCTACCTTGAGCTATACATATGCCCAAGAGTAATTGTCGACACCATGCACTGTCTACTCATGAAGAAGTTGTTTAGCCTGCACAAATAACTGGTGTCTGATATAGATTACAACTTCTTCAATGTTTCCAATACTGCCACCCCATCAAATTCTGGTCTGAAGATGTTCTAACAGATATCAGCAAACAGAAAAGAAAAAAAAAACATGACTTGGACAGTTTCAAAATTTTAGTTTCATGTTCAATCACCAAAGTTCCATACAAATTATGTCTAAAATTAAAATATAGATAACTATCACTGCACAATTGCTCCAAAGGTTTTCTTTTGACATTTACCAGCAATGAATAATCCACATGAAATCCAGCAATGTTTCTGAACACAAAACCATAAAACTTATAGAGTTTTTGAGTGACAAAGTGGAAGGAATACTTGCCATAAAAAAAATGCAAATTGGTACTTTTGTTTCTGATCCTCTCTCCCTCCAATGGTCTTACTGAAGCTAGATTCAAAATTCAAGTAACCTTTAGAATCACTTGGAGACTGAACATGAAACTGCAAGAACATTACTATTTTAACAGACTGTATAAAGAAAAGAAGATACTCATTACAATGCCTTCTTTGTATCTCAGAAACCATTCAATCCATACCTGCAACAAACAAGGTAGAATATATTGCTCCAAATCCAAACAGTTATTTCATTATTTAATCTGCTCCACACAGGACAGTTCAAATCCCACAATATGTCCATTGCAGTCAACTTGCATTCGACTAGTGGGATCAACCAGTTTTTGTAAACAGGTTCACTTTGTCAAACAATGGAAAATCAAGGATGGAATGTAACAATATGAGAGAAGGAAAGTTGCTACTCACCAAATAGTGGAGATGCTGGGTCACAATAGGTATGAGTGTAGTTTCAGCTCTCTGAGACTGAAGACGTGTGTGCAAGTTGCACTTGCGTGAGTGTGTGTGTGCATGTGTGTATGTGTGTCTACTGCTGACAAGGGCCTTATTGGCCGAAAGCTATGATTGTTTTTATTGTGCCTGTCATGACCCAGGTTCACTTTGTCTTAGATGGAGGGAGCCAGTCTACATTGATTAGTATTTAGATCGTAAAGTTGTTACAATTTCCTACTGCGACCAAAACAGACGTGCATGATAGTTTTTGAAAGCAAGACAACAATGCAAGAAAAATGTGGCCTTGCAATGTTCCAATTGAAACTACTCCACATCAAAAGGTCCAATAGATACCACATCTGACCAGATCTAAAAATGTTTCACTATTTATGAAAATGCAAAAAATGCAGTTTACCAATACCAATGATTTACTATCTCAGTTTCCAACAAATCTTGTTATTGACACATAAACACTACTAAAAGCTGATCAACAGCATACCACAAATTTTAATCTCACCTTTTTTAATTTTATATCATTCCACTTTTGAACTGGCTCTCAATGGAAATCAAACTGGACTCACAATCAGTCAAATATGTGTCATTAGTATGTAGCTCGAAGATGACAATAACCTATTTAACCATCATTTTCATAAATCTTGGGACTATAGCATCAGCACCACTCAATTAAACCCAACTCTCAGAATCTTACACCAGATGTACCAACTCTGGAAAATGGCAAAATCTTTGTATCTAACAATATTAATAATGCTCATATTCAATTTCAAGTTTTGACTGGAAAATTACAGAGACATGGTCTCAACTGAAATGTAAGAAACACACATGTTACACTACATTCTCAAAGACAAGTTGAAATTGAAACATTTGACAAATACGTGAACGTGTGGAAACTAACATACTATTAGTCACTTGAAGAATATGGAGTACAACTGAGCTGAGAGTAAGATTGTCTTTTATGTTTGTTTTTGCAAAAAGTGAAGTCATTGCTTTAATAACTTAGGTAGGCCATAGGTAATGAATTGCTATTTGATGTACATAACATAGTGTTATGTTTCTGGTTAGATCACTATGCCATTTTAGATGACAGCATATAAGTATTTTTATATCTTTCATTTCACTACAGTCACAGAGAGAATTAATTTTTGTATGTGCAAAATACAGCGTAATGGTGATAACAAGTGTTAGGTCACTAATGACATGGCTACATACAAATTCGTGAGGCTTTCGTTTGGATTTATGTGTATCCCTTTCCTCTGGTCTGTAATTCTGTGAGAAGTGGCAAAAAAGGACATTGTCTTGCATTATACACACTTCTTTCACCTACCGCAATATTTCTTAATGGGAATGTTCCAAGTTGCATTGTGGTTTGGAGTCAACATTAAAAGTGTAGGTCTCTCTATAACAGGCTGAAAAAGTTCATTCAAAGGTCAGAGGAAGGAAAAGGTATACTAACTCCAATAAAACAGTGCCTAGTAAAGTAATGTAGTGTTTAAACCAATCTTTTGTTTGATGGTAGCTTCGCCTATTAGTCTCATCCTTCGGGTTATCTTTACAGAGAGTAGAAATGTACCCTTTTAATGATACTACTGTTATTAGTCTCACAGATTAGATTATATACATGGATGACTTGCCCATTTTGGCAGAGGACAGTGCATAAATTACTATGATATACCATCAGCTAGTAAAATTAAAGAATATCTTCAAATTCTCAACATAAAAATTGGAAACAAATTCTCATTCTTTGCATCCTCTGTGGCATTAGTAAGATTCACCACCTTACCTGAGACTTTTTCAAGACACTCTATGAAACACAAAATCTAACATTTCATATGTACCTAGTGTAATAGCCTGCCATGTGATTTTAAAAAGTACAGCAAGCAAGGCCCCTGACATTTCAGCACTGGTACAGTATCAAATGCTGATTCCACAGCTATGCTGCCAGCTAAGCACATGGAAGTAGTGTGAGTCCAAATGGCCATTTCGGGATGTGTCTGACCATCACAAGCTGAAGCTGAGTGTGACTGATAAATATGGCTCTCAATCTGCTCAAACAAACCAGATGTTGGTTTCCATTTTCTGGGTGCCATTTGGTCTGGGCCCTTGAATGTCTGTTGTTACTGATAGTCCACTGCTAGCATGACTTTATAATGTGTACATTACTGAATAAATGTACTGAAGTTACCATGGTCTTGGCTAATTGCTGAACACATATCCATTGAAACTAAGACTTTAGCCAGTTGAACTTAATTACCAATCATCTGCTGCCCTCACCATGTGCAGCATTGTATTCACAGCCTTGGCTTAGGATCTGCTGCCATGCAAACCCTATATACCTCACCAAGTCTAGACTAAAGTGAGCATTCTGATACATCACAGCCTACACAACCCATAATAATTGATGGTAGGGTGTGATCGGTGTGCAGATTAAGCATTCCAGAGGATGCAGAGTTGATGCTGACTGAGAACTTCAATGTAGGTCACCCCAAATTAAAGATTTGAGTGTTGACAGCATGTACAACCTGTCTGTTTCAGCAGTCTCCCCTCTCCATTCTTAGTATGAAGCAGTAACAAGATGTCAGTGGGAATGTTACCACACAACAGGTGGTGCAATATCTCTTAAATGACGATCTGGGTAACTAGATTTTGAGCAAGGAACTAAAAAGCTGAGGACAGGCACAAGGGCAGAAATCCCTTCAATATGCAGTCACTCTTTCCCAACACTGGATTACGCTTCACAAATTCCCTTTGGGGAGAACAAGGAAATGAGACAAAGTATTTCTGAGAAATCTGAAGCTTTCAGCTATGTTGGGTAAGATGTAAGAGACTGGAGCACCAAATGTTGTGTAAAGTTGACAGGTGGTATGCATGTGTTCATAATTTGTGAGGAGAAGCTAAACTGTATGGGAACTTTTGCAAATATGGATAATAGATTGTGTAAGTCCTATAAGCCGAAAACTCACAGTTTTTAATTAAATTTCATAATCAGAACAAACCTATTTATAATTATCACACATAAAGTTTTCCTGAAAATGTATGTCTGTCATGATTTGCGAAATCCCTTATAGATGCAATCTGGTAAGTTATCTGGAACTACTTTGCACCTCAATGCTTTTGAGCTGCAGACACAGAGGCAGGCCCCATTTGGCAGTTAACCCGCATAGTGGTGAGATATTGCTAACGTAGCAAGAACAAATAGTGTAGGTGCAATTTTTTTTAATATCACAGAATTGCAATTTTCTCAGAAATGCCAGAGAAGTGCACCTCACTACTTGCACATTATGTTGTTTTAATGGCCTGCTAAAGGTGTACAAAGTTTGAAGTAAATCTGTGATCCCAACATCGTGGTCTCCCCTTGTAAGAATTTGGACTCCTAAAGTCAAATTGAAAATGTGCATCCAAACACCCAAAGAAGAAATGGAATGGATAATCATCCAAAAGGCTGTGCAGCACAGAATGGAGTAACACCTGCCATTACTTTGACAGGCATACAATGTGACACATGGCATCAAGAATGGAGGAATGCATTTGCATACAAAGTGATATATTACCAGTATCTCTACTCAGATCACATATGCTGGGAATGAAGATGCTACAGTGTATAAATTGTGGACAGGTGATCCACTAAGAAACATAATGGCAAGAATGGCGAATGTTTACATCTGACAGATCACATGAAATCATGAATGTGTTAAATACAAGAGTAAGAACTGTTGCCTCTTGGCAGTAGTGCACATTGTCAATGAATAACATGTGTGTAACCTGTAGAGTAGGAGGGCAAAAAGGAAAATTTTTATTGGACACTGGAAAGCAGGTGTCAGATGTTGGTCTTCAGTTTTATGGGTTAGAAAATATGGATCCACATCATGGTGGAATGGAGGCAGCACTGTGAGCTTGTTTGGATCAGCAAAAATTACTCTCACCTTAATATACTCCCTAACAATGGTAATAGTTATTATGTTATCCTTGAACTGGCTTCCGCAGCTTCAAATCACAGTTTAGTGGAAACTGTGCACAATTTCCTAGTATTTATTATGCAATTCTTTCCCCATATGGCAATTAATTATTAAAATTTGTGTCCAGTTACACTAAAACTGAAAGCTTTCTAATGTGTTTGCTGAGAAAAGGTAGCAAATTTCTTTGGACTGCAGAGTGCAAAGAAGCTTTTGTGCACGTGAAGGAGCTAGTAACACCTATCTCCACTTTCCCATATCCAAAACAATTTATTCTATCCTGCAATGAAAATAATTTTGCAATTGGATCAGAGCTTTCATAGCAATTAGCTGGATTAGAACACCCTGCTGAATACGTGTATCATCAGCTGAACAAAAACAAAAAGAACTACTCTGCAATAGAGAAGGTATCATTGAGTGTGGTACACAAACTGTCTTTCTTTTGGTGCTAGTTCAAAATGGCTCTGAGCACTATAGGACTTAACTTCAGAGGTCATCAGTCCCCTAGAACATAGAACTACTTAAACCTAACCAACCTAAGGACATCACACACATCCATGCCCAAGGCAGGATTCGAACCTGCGACCGTAGCGGTCGCGCAGTTCCAGACTGTAGCGCCTAGAGCTGCTCAGCCACTCTGGCTGGCCACTAGTTGTATGGTACACATTTGAATTATTACTAACCATTTTTTATTCTTACATGTACATGTTTCATATTGAGTTGTGTAGATAAATTCATGAAACAGAAACCTGAAAGTGCTGTATTGTGCTGAAATAGCATGCACCCTCTCCCATGCATTTCAGGGTGACTTGCAGACTTACATATGTTAACAAAGACACATGTTACAACTCTATTATGAGTGCCAATTTGGTGTGTTAACTGTGTAAATATTGCAGTAAGCAAGTGCAAATATTTCAGGATAACTTTCAGTGATATAAAAAGAATACTTAAATCATCGGCATATTTTCATTGCACTATCCTGTATTATAAATTTAATTTAATATGAAATAAAAATGAATGATACTACTCAGTTTATGCATAGAGCTACATTTTTTAAAAAATTAATGATGTTGCCTGAAGTAACATATTCAGTTCTGAAAAATTTGATGGAGTATGGTAGCTGGTAAAGTTTTCACTAATCTATAAAATGCAAAATTCCGAAAAGAAAATATTTTCCAAATGGAAACCAGTTTACACACACAAACTACTTACAAAATAAAAAAATGTCATTTAATGCACTGTGATCAGTAAACAGATGGCTATTCACAACAGTAACATATAAATAACAGTGTGAAAAATTCTTAACAGAAGTATTTGACTACAGAAAAGCTTTGCATATACTGCCACTAGAAAAGGAATTTCTGATAGAATTATTGACAGCATTATAGTTATCCTGATTCTTCAAAAAATTTTGCTAATGCTGGACCAGTCATAAAAAGATTACAATTGTGAAAAAGAGCTTGTAAGATTATGTAGTGACTTTATTACTAGCCTCAAATTTGTTGTATTAGTAGGTCTTTTTATTGAATGATAACAATGTACTTTAATTCAAGAACAAAGGAAGTACTTCTCATGAATCCTATCACTCACTTTAAACCACAAAGCAATGGATACAGATTTCCACAGCTAAGAATGCGCATCAAGAGTGCAATAAAAGGTCCTCAAGTTACTCCTTTTTCAGATGTGTTGTTTTATGTTAAAAATATAACTAAAACAGGAAATTACAGCAAAGAAAACATCTGACCTGGTAACACCTAAATTAAAATAAAGTATCAGTAACAGTAGACACTGAGGTATAACTGAAAGGAAGATAAAATGAAACTCCTCTTGTTTTTTTTTACAGAACTTCTTAAAAAAAATCACTATGTTTTTAAGAGCCTATATCAGCAAAACTGATAGCTAATGCAAAGTTTGTAATAACTGCAAAGCACATATTAACTTTGTAGTAAAAAAAAAAAAAAGAATGACACTCCATAAATATGGTAATGTAATTTTAATGCACAACACCACCGTAAAGAAAAAGTCATAAATTTGAGTAAGTTTTTCTTAAACAATTCTACAATATATTGTAAAATAATTACCACATACAAAACATGAATTAAAATTAATTTTCATCTCTGTCATCTCTCATTAGACTAGTGCTAATAAAGTAAATTAAAGTGAACTTATAAAAAGAAATGCACAGAGACTTGATGAATCGATAATGTGTTGCTCTATAGTAGAAAACTGCAATAAATATAAACATCCCACTTGCTGATAATTACAGGAAGAATATATTTTTTGATTAAATTTAGATACCAAAATATAATAAGATAGTCGAGAAAAGTAAAACACAAAACTAAATTAGCAAGGTTGATCAATGTAATTTGTACTGGCTTAAAAAAATCTTAAATATGGTGCAAATATGGTAGGTGAAACATGTTGTTGGACAATAACTATTTCCAAAGTGACATTCAGTATGATATAGTACTACAGATGTCATGAATAAATAACAGCAGTGTCATAGAAGCCATTGAAATACAGAAAGCACATGGTATATTGCTCGACATACTTAACACAACCTATGGCACTAGTCACAATGCACTGACAAAACATTAGCATCAAATTTATTATGTGTTAATATGATTTACTTTTTATTCTGGGTTCTGAATATGAATGTACACATAAAACTAAAAATCTGAAGAAAAAATAACTTCCTCTACTGCAATAAGTTGACTCACAGGTACTGCAACTCTTCAGCCAGTCCTTGTGCCTCTCTAAGCATTAGGAAGGCAATTTTGTGAACACTAAGGGGCTTGGATCAGCTCACATTCTCTTGGTTAACACTACAAACTTTATGTACAAAATGCATGACCCGTTTTTGAACCTGACCATTATTTTAACTAACAGGCTAATAATAAAGCATCAAGTAACTCAAAAACAACCTTAGAAATTTTTCAGTGCCAAGGAACCCATTTCCTGAACTTTCTTGTAAAAATGAAAGAATAATAAACACTACTGTAAATTTTGCTTAATACATGACATAAATTTAATGTCAGAGGCTCTTTACTTGTCCTTAGCATGCTCTATCTGTGTGAAAGTCATAAAATTGTATTAAACCTCAGCTGCTATGTAAAAATGAAAAGCTGCTATGAAAAGACATTTACACATTAGATTTCAGCCAAAGCCTTCTTCAGAAAAGGAAACACACACATATTCATTCACACAAGGGAGCACACCTCATACACACGTAACCACCAACTCCATTAGTTTGGATCAAAATGCAACTGTCATGTTGATCTGGTGGGGGTGAGGGGGGGGGGGGAGGAAGAGATAGAATGGTGCGAGACTGTGGGGTAGAGAGGAAAGAGAGAAATGGGGAAGGGGAAAAGCATGAGGTTGTGTTGGCAGAAGGTGACACAGAAAGAGAGTGAGGGGTGCGAATAGGGAGAAGGTGGGTGAACAGAGGGGATGGAAACTGTTGAGTGGAGGTTGTGGGAACAGTGGGTTACCATAGGCTGAGGCTGAGACAATTTTGGGAGCAGACAATCTGTTGTAAGGATAACTCCCAGCTGTGCAGTTCATAGAAGCTGCTGATGAAGGGGAGCATCCATATGGCTTGGGTAGTGAGGCAGCCATTGAAATCAAGAATGTTACATTCAGATGTGTGTTATGTCATAGGTCTACTTTGCTCTTGATAAACAGCTGGTTGGTAGTTATACCAGTATAAATATCTGTGCAATGAATTCAGTACAGCTAATATATAACAAGGCTGCTTTCTCAAGTGGCCCTACCTCTGAAGGGGTAGGATAAGCCTATGACAGGACTGGAATATGAAGTGCTAAGTGGGTGGATTGGACAGGCCTTGAAACTGGGTCTTCCACAGTGATATGATCCCTGCAGCACGGGTTTGAGATTGGAAGTGGCACAGAAATGGACTAGGATGTTGTGAAGGTTGGGTAGGTGATGGACTAATAGTTTAGGATGGATGGGAAGGATCTTGAGGAACATGTCACTCATTTCAGGGCATGGTGATGGGTGATCAAAGCCCTTCCAAAGGATGTGGGTCATTTGTTCCAGTTCAGGGTGGTATTGGGTGACAAAGGGAGCACTCCTTTGTAGCTAGTTCTTGGGAGTGGTGGGAGGATTGGAGATGAATGGAGAAATGGCACAAGAGATCTATTTTCTGACTAGCTCAGCAGGATAGTGCTTGTCTGTGAAGGTCTTGCCGAGAACCTCAGCATACAGGGCTTGGGAGTTCTTGTCACTGCAGACAGGCTGTCCCTGGGTGACCACACTGTGTGGGTGGGATTTTCTGGTGGGGAAGGGATGACAGCTGCCAAACTGCAGGTACTATTGGTGGTTGGTGGGTTTAAAGTGGATAGAGGACTGGATGGAACCATCAGAGAGGATGAGGTCAACTTCCAGGAAGTGGCATGCTGCGGTGAGGAGGATCAGGTGAAACAGATGGGAGAGAAGGTGTCGGGGCTGTCAAGAAATGAAAAAAGGTGTTTTGACATTGAGTCCAGATCATGAAGCTCTCACTGACAAACCTGAACTATACTATGGATTTGGCATTTTGGTAGGCTTTGGAAGGCCCCTGGTCACGATGGTATTCAAAACCGTGTTCTCCAGGAGTTCACGGATAAAGCAATAGAATATCTCACGCATATCACGAATGCCATACTCAAACACCAACACTTCCCCGCCTTTTGGAAGACGGCCAAGGTCCTGATGTTCAGGAAGCCGGGGAAAGACCACTCCCTCCCACAAAATTACTGACCCATCAGCCTGCTGAGCGCGCTCAGCAAGATTGTTGAGAAGGTAATACTAAAACGACTCACTAGGCACTGCATTACAAATGACACCCTGAGGCCAGAGCAATTCGGCTTCAGGAATCACCACTCGACAACACAACAACTCCTTCGCGTCGTCGAATATATCACACACGGATACAACATGAACAAAGCAACTGGTGCGGTGTTCCTGGACATCGAGAAGGCTTTCGATCGTCTATGGCACAACGGCCTCATACGCAAACTAAATGACGCAGGGTTCCCCGACGGGCTCGTACGTCTCATACACTCATATTTCACGGACAGGAGTTTCAACACTGACGTGCAGGGCAAACAATCAACACGACATGGTATACAGGCAGGGGTACCCCAAGGAAGCATCCTAGGGCCGATACTGTTTAACCTCTACATTAACGACCTCCCAGCTACACATAACACGACAATGGCAATCTACGCGGATGACACTGCCATCCTAGGGCAAGATTGGAAGCTGTCTAACATTAACTCACGACTACAGACCGCCCTCAGAACGGCAGAGCCTTGGTTGGTGAAGTGGCGTGTTAGAGTAAACGTCGACAAGTGCGAAGCCATTCTGTTCACCAGAAGACCGAAACTACTGCGCAAACATCAACACTGCAATCAAATAACACTACACGCACGACCAATACGTTTCTGAGAGAAGGTCAAATACCTCGGTGTCTGGCTGGACCGGAAACTACTCTGGGGGGACCACATCCAACACGTGACCAACAAAGCAAACGCGAGGCTCAAACAACTCTACCCTATGCTTAACAGGCATAGCACACTGAACAGGAGGGTGTCCAGGTCCATGTACACCACACTTATCAGACCTCTGATGACGTATGCTGCTCCCGTTTGGGGATACGCTGCGCCCACACGTGTGGCCGTCTGCAGCTCATACCGAACAAAGTACTCAGAATCATAAGCAACGCTCCGCGCTACACGCGCACCGCGGACCTTCACCGGGAATATCGGCTAGATACCATCTTGCAGGTATTCCAAAAACTCTCCACACGACTATACAGAAACACGAGACACTCGCGTAACCTGTTTATCCTTTCTCTGGGTAACTATGACTACAATCATAGATGGAAACATAATAGACCAAAAACACTATTAGCACGAAACTGAAGATCTATGGTCCATACCACGCTAACATGACAGTACTGGCGAGCCCCTGCAACTCAGCTACTACTGGCAACCCCAGATGCTTAACCCGCCGAAATACCGGCAATCGCAGGGAAACCGTACTGTACACAGCACGCAAACCAGCCACACACACCCCCCACACTGTGAGCTGATCTATTACCGATCGCCCACTAATATATGACGACAATGAAATGTTTCAGGGACGCAGCAGCAGCAGATCCTGGAACGAGCGCCAGCAACGACAACGGTAATGATGCACGATACCTCGCACTAACATAACCACACCTTGCATGCGCTGTCACAGCTAGCAATCCGCTACTGCCCTTACTACCCGTCCTACTGTCGCAGAGGTTTTTTTCCCTTGGCGCTTGCCTTGGCACTTTTTTTCCTCTGCCCTTACAACCACTACCCTTCGATCGTTTTCGACCACTTCTATCTCCTGATGGACCATGTAAATGAGTAATCTTACCCAGACGCATGGATAACATCACAGCCTGCATTCTGTGATTCCTGATTCTAAAACTAACGTGTTATACGGAGGTGACAGTAGAACTTTCGGTTTGGTCACCACGTTGGTGAGGGCGTGGAGGGGCCCCATCCTATTTTAAAAAAAAAAAAAGGGGGCTTGGAGAGTCTCCTGTAGATGGCCCATAAACAGCGGGTACCATGGGCGTGCTCCTAGCTATGCCATGGATTTGCTGTATATTTCCCCATCAAAGGATAAGTAGTTGTGAGTTGGGGTAAAGTTAGTAAAATTGTAATAGGAATGAGTTCATGGGTTTGGAGTCTGAAAGACACAGGGAAAAGCAGCGTTCAATATTGTTAAGGCTGTGGCCATGAGTGATGTTGGTGGTTGGTGCACAGGGATGTGATGTGAGCAGTGATGAATAGGGATTCAGGAGGCAAAGGGGTGGGGATGGTGGAGACTAAGTGAAGGAAGCAAATGGTATCTTTGAAGTGGGAGGCTGGATTATGGGCAACTGGTTGGAGGTGTTGGTCAATGAGAGCCCAAATTCTTTCAGTGTAGGCACAATAACCAGCTACAATGGGGTATCCAGGATTATTGGATTTGTGGATTTTGGTGAGTAGGTAGAAGGTAGGAGTATGTGGTGTCACAGGGGTGATGAAGAAAAAACTGCTCTAATGGAGAGGTTCTGGGAAGGGCCTAAGGCATTAAGCACAGACTGGAGCTTATATTGGACTTCTGGGTTGGGATCACTCTGGCAGAGTTTATAGGTGGAGGAGTCAGGCCTTCCGCCAGATAATCATTGGGAGTCATGACACTGGTGGAATACTTGTCTGCAGTTATGATAAAGTAAGGTCAGGATTTATTGTGAGATTGTGTATGGCTGTCTTTTCTTCTGCTTAAAGGTTGATGTTCTGAAAGTGAAGTCTGGGGAAGGAAGATGAGTCAAAGTATCCTGAATCACAACTGCTTTTCCTTTGAAGGGAAGGTATACAAACAAATGCACAGCACAGCTGGAAGCACCCACATGATGCCAAGCTGTTTATGGGCCATCTAAAGGAGACCTTCTTAGCCTCCAAAAATTCCAAACCCCAGTCTGGTTGAGATTCATTAATGATATCTTCGTAATCTGGACTTAGGGCCAAGACACTCTATCTTTATTTCTTTACAACCTCAACACCTCTCCCACCTCTTCACCTTGTTCTGGACATTGAGCTTCTCCTCTTCATGGCTCCATTCACATCTCTGTCCACATTAAGCCCACCAACCACCAACAGTACCTGCATTTTGACAGGTGTCACCCCTTCCACACCAAAAAATCCCTCCTATACAGCATGGCTACTGGGAGGTGCTTATCTGCAGTGACAATAATTCTCTTGCCACAGGTATCACATCTCTGTGGAAGACCCAGGTACAATACCTGCCCAATCCACCTACCCAACACTTCTTATTCCAGCCCTGTCACAGGCTAATCCTACCCCAGGCCACCTGTGAAAGCAGCTGTATCATATACCAGCTCTGTTACAATCATTTCACAGTTTTTTATATTCATATGGATACCAATCAGCTGTCTACTAGGATGGACAGCCACCACCAGACTGTGGCCAAGAGCAAAGTAGACTTAACATGTTTGATTTCAATGGCTACTCACTACCTGAGCCATCTGTATCCTCTCCCCACCAGCAGCTTTACGGAACTGTGCAGATAGGAGTTATCCTTTCAAGAAATTTTCCACTCCCAAAATTATCTCAGCTTAAACCTGTGGTAACATAATGTTCCCACACCCTCAATCCAAAAGTCTCCACTGCCTCTACCCACCCTCATCCTTTCATGCTATTTTTCTGCTGCACCTGCCTGTCTTTTCCCTTCCCCACTCCTCTCCTTCTTTTCTTGCTGTCCGCCCCCTCCCACTCCCCCCTCCACCTTTCAGTATCCACAGCCTCCCAAAGCTACACCCGCCCTCTCCAGATTACTGCTTCCATTCTATATGATAGTTGCAGTCTGGTCTGAGTTGCCAAAGATTGTGGTCATCATGTGTGTGTGTGTGTGTGTGTGTGTGTGTGTGTGTGTGTGTGTGCGTGTGTGTGTGTGTGTGTGTGAGGTTTTCTTGCTTGTATGAATGAATGCATGTGCCTCCTTTCCTGAAGAAAGCTTTCTAAGTATCTTATCCTTGTGCCTATATGAAAATCAACATGTCATTATTAATAAAATGTTGGGAACAGCACAGCTAGCATATTCAATTATATTACTCTGAATGCAAAAGCATGAGCACAGTTTACATTTTGTTGCATGTTAGCTTGCAGAAAATTTCCCAGGGCATTGCACTTACAGTTACTAATGTATATTGCTGTTCTTTGTAGCCTACTGTAACCGCTTGTGAACATGTGGGAACCTATTGTGGTATCAAAAATATAGAAATAATTTATATGAAACAATTATTTTCATTTTGGATCATCTTTAACACATGAAATGATATACACATAAGGAGGAAAACTCTACATACATCAACTGACAGTTTCTATGGAATATTTTATTGTCTTTAGTGGCTTTCAAGGAGATATTGAATTATCAAAGTTCTGTAACGCAATCACGCTCTGAAAGAGAAACACTGTTTTCACAAAACAGTATTTTGTCATATCTTCTTTATTTTAATTATTTTTAAAGATCTATACTGCTGCACAGTTGCTAATTATGACACAAAATATGCAAATAACTAACATTATGCAAATAATTAAATAAATACTTCTCATTCTTCCTGTTAAATGATGAAAGCCTATTGTGAAGCCAAATTCAGATGTATTTTTGGCAATAACAGAATTACTGAAGACTCTTATTCTGCAACTCAGTGTTTCGAAGTAGATTTTTTTTTTTTTTTTTTTTTGTACTTTACAAAATAGTTTGCAAATAATAATAAAAATATAATACCCAGTTTTCTTACTAACTTGGTATAAATTTAAAATTTTGAGTACTATTGGACAGATCATAACTACGAATACAAATACATGACTTGAAAAGGCATTTACTCACAACTCAGTGAAACAATCCCTATAATCTTTTCTATCATCAAAAGGAACCCAGAAGACTATTACAAAAAGCTGTTACTCAAACAGTGTGCCCTTCTTGAGGATCTTAGCACAGTTTTAGGTACTTAGAAATACATCCATCCAAAAAGCAAAGAAAACCAGTTATAATACATATTTTGCAGGTTCTGGCACAAATATCTTGCACCTATATTCAAGACCCTAACTGGATCTCTGATTATCTAAAATCAGTGGTTTTTCCCAATACACAGCATTTGCTCCTGATCACTGCCAATGCCATATATAACTCCAATAGCTCTTATGTAGATGCCCTTCATGCAGCTGTCCTGTCTCAATGGTCTTCTGATTGCAAGTCCAAGAGATATTTTCTCATTACTGTGGTCTTCTTCTTTTTTAATAGGGTCAATGAAAGTCCTTGGCGGTATATAAAAGACAAAAAGAGCAAAGCCACCACCTCACAATAAAATTAAGGTGTGGAGTGATCATTAAGCACATAGACATGATTGAATGCTTTTCTAAGCCTTTGGATGATTTCCTTCTTCAGAATAAACTAGCAAAAAATGCACATACACATATAATCATACACCGGCATGGCTACCTTGTCTTCAGTGAATACATTTTATTAGCAGTGCAGTGTACCATACAGAATGTGTGAGGGAAGGGAGTAGGCAGGGAGGATTGGAGGGAAGGACAGCTAACGGCTGGGATGGACAGGCAGAAAGCATAGAATACATGAGAGTGACATCAGTGAGTTCACGGCAGGTAGATGTCACAATGATGTGGAAGTATGGATTGGCAGGAGGAGATACAACAAGGGAAGAGGGAGGCTGTAGAGAGGCGACTGTAAGTAGTGAAAAAGGAGTGTTGAGGACAGATTTGTAGATGGTGTGAGATAGGGACAAGCAAATATTGAGGTCACAAAAACTGCTGGATCAAAGGATGTGTTTAAAAGACAATTTCCATCAGACAAAAGAAGTTGGTGTTTGGGTTGAAAAGGGGAGGGGGGGGGGGGGGGGGGGTCAGGTGACACAGTGTGAAGCAGACATTGAAGTCAAGCATATTGTTCTTGACCATGTGTATATCATTTCACAGGTGGCTCTTCCTCCCATTTGATTGGATATGTTTATGAGGGGCTGAAATAGTGCTCCTGGGAGAGTGCATAGGATGGTTCTCATACCTGCCAACTCCAAAGGGATATGACTCATGAGGCAAGGGACTTGGATAAGTAATGACAAAAGGATAGACCAGGATATTTCATTGAATGGGCACAAGATATGGTTAAGCAATTCTAGTCCAGAGTGATAGTGGGTATTGAAGGTTGTGTTCCTTTTCAATTAGTTCACTGGAGGTGGGCAGAGGATTAGGGAAATGTGTGCATATTACTGAAATCTTCAGCATATTATTACTAAGACCCTCACCAAAAGGCATTACCCATCTGAACATAGTCAGAAAATAACATTAGTCATTAGATATGCACACACAATCATAATCCTCCAACTAGCTGACGAGCCAAATGCAAAGGAGAGGCCTCTCTTTATTCAATATCATCATAGAGTAGAACCACAGAGTGTCCAGAAAAATGTACACTCTGTGATAATAAATAAAAATGGAACAAAATGACAAAGCATTATAATTATTAGACACGGGGGAGGGGGAATTTATTTTGTGTGTTCAAAGTGACCCCCGTTAGCGGCCAAACATTGTCAATGTTGCTGAACTGTTGACTGAACTATGACTATCAGTGTTGGCAGTGTGATTGCCCCAAAGGATACCCTGATGGTTCATCATAGCTCCATCTGTGTAGCTGGCTTCTGTTGATAAACTTCTTTTTGCATCTAGCCCCCCCCCCCCCTCCCCAGGTAGAAGTCAAGAGGTGTAATGTCAGGACACCATAGTGGGTACTCAACAGTTCCTGTTAGACCTAGAGAGCATTGAGTTAGATCTTCATCCAGTTAGGGTCTGACATCTATGTGACAGGGAGGCGGAATGCCATCCCATTGCATGTAAAATTTTTCATTTCTAAACACATCTTGGGTGGCAGGTAAAATTTATTTTTGCAGCATATGAAGGAACACCTCACCAGTTATGTTGTTTTCAGAGAAGAGTGGACCAATCAAACTGCATGATGACAGAACAAATCATTCATGAAACCTGGTAGATTAACATGCTTGTCCATGTGAAAGTGAGGATTTTTAGGTGCTCAGTACATGCGGTGATGGCAATCTAATATACCATTCAATTAGAAGTGCACTTTGTCAGACCAGATAACCATCCCTGAAAACCATTCATCTTTGCAAAGCATACCTTCAAACCACTCACAGTATTCCATCTTTCATTCTGGGTCATCCTCATTTATAGCATGCGGCAATCTTGGAATGTTCACTTTCCACTTTGCAGCCTCCAGAATTCATCATACGCTTGATCAGCTTATCCTGCACTCGTGTGCACCCTGTTTCACAGATTTTTGCAGTGATTAAGAAAATGTTGCAACACAACAGTGCTGGAAGCTGGACTTGTTGATGTTTTTGGCCAACCAGACTTTCCCTTACGCACATCTTGAACAGCACCGTCATCTTCAAATTTATCTCCAATATGATAAATTGCTGTATGTGTTGGTGACTGAGTTCCATACAATTATGCTATTACTGTTGTACCTCCATCATGTTTTCATACTTACACTACCACTTCAATATGGTCTCGCATTGCTGAAACAACAATCTTACTTCATTCATTGGTGCACTGTTGTCAGCTGGAAAATGTATGCCAAGATCTGTTGAGAAAACAATGGACTATGCTACTTTGCAAAATTGCAATAATATGTCATTTTGTTCCAAAGATATTAATTAACAAACGGTGTCTACATTTTTCTGGACCCCTCTATATTTAACCATATCCCTTATCTACAATTCAAGTACTTGTCATGGTGAATAAAATGAAGAATATGCTACCCACAGTCCTCTCAAAGTGGCATTACACCATCCACCCAATATACGAAATATCTTACTCTGTTCGTTGCCACACATACTCCCAACCTCTTACCACACAGATTGTGTCCTTGTGGAAGACGTAGATATCTTATGCATCCACCCAGTACACCTATGCCAGACCTTTCACAGGCAAGTCCTATCAGTAACATGGTCATTTGTGAAAGGAGTCCCTGTCCACTCATTCATGCCCTTCCCTCCCAACCATCAGACATTGTTTCTTCAAAGCCTTCTGTTCTCAAACTCTTCTCTCTCCTCACCGACTCTATCAGACACAACTTCCTATCCCAGTTGAATCGCATTACCCGTACAAAGTAGTTAGGCAAGACAATGTAATCTCACAGATGTGTGTGTGTGTGTGTGCAATGTATTCCGTACTAGTTAACTCCAAAGAAGGACATTACTTGAAGACATAGTAATATATTCAGTGGTGTTTATGTGTATGTCATCGAGTCAATGTTTCAACTGTAAGCCAAGTTGTTACCTACACTCTTTCTACTATTCACTTATTTTAAATAATCATTATTTCTTGTCTGCAAGTTACACAAGTACTGGTCAAGATGCAGCGGTGACTATCAAACTCTTTAATTCCTCGTACCTGGAATTCACACACTTGCAAAACCTTGTGAATGACATAATGGTTGCCTTTGACTGTACAGTCATTTATTTGTACAATCCACTATTGCAATTACAGCTGTACAATCATGTCAGGTGGTAAATAAATAAATATTGAGATAATTACATATTGTCCTCATGTCTGTACATCATGTCTTTAATGTTAGCTTTGTTAACATCTTTTACATGAATCAGATCAAATCATATACATCTGTACCCTGAATACGTGACAACTTCCTTCTATGAACAGCTTTCACAATTTTCCTACAGAGAGTATATTTCTTTCATAATTCAGGACTGGGAGACTATGATCTGATACACATTTGTAGATTGCAGTTTGGTTGTCTGGCATAGCCAATCTTTGTCACCACAGTCATGTAGTTTACCTCTCACAATGTTTTTCATAAATTTTCGTGTTGACCTACCTGAATACTGTCTTAACCAACATGTCATGAAATCAACAAGGTCTCTTCTCCAAACTGCCTGCTGCCTTTCTGTATAATGTTGCATATGGTTCACTTCTCCCCTTCACATTTATATTTATACTGAGACTACCATATATTAACTACAGTAACTTCACATAAAGAGTGTCTATAGTTTCACATCAAGTTTTCTCTGTCTTAGTTATGCAACAAAGTCTCTCTCGTACAGCATATCAGCAATCTTATGAATGGCTTTGCATATCAAAACTAGCTAAACAAACCTGTTTGAAAGAAGATCTCTCAAACTATTGCACTTCTGGCAACACCAAATGATGTTCCATCAAAATAAAAGGGGATATCCACCATTACACAATATTAATATTGACTAGAATTTAGAATCCTGATCACACCTGTTTCTAGAACCCTCTAGTCATCTCCAGTCACACTTTATCTCATGGTCTATTTCCATTTAGGTGGCCACTAGGGACTTTATAGGTTTTATTATGATATTTTTAGTTCCAGTACTAGCAAAACTGACTTAATCAAAGAGGGAGTCATCTGTGACATTCTCATACATTCTGTGTGTGTGTGTGTGTGTGTGTGTGTGTGTGTGTGTGTGTGTGTGTGTGTGTACTTACAGTATAGTTACAAGAAGAGCAAAAGCTACATTCATAGTGCACTTTTGTCCTTTCAATGTGCATAGCATTCATCTGCTGATCATGCTTGCTTCTCTCAATTTTTTCATGCCTTTCTTATTATATTTTCTTTTCCTCACTCAGCATTCTAAGAAATGCATTCTATTTTAAAAACAAGAGATTTATCTACCATTTCAGTACATGTCTATCAGCCTTGTTTTAATTTTTTCTTTTATTGGAGCTGATGATAAAACACTTTCCTTCAGCCTCAAATATTGTTATTACCTTACATGAGTTGACAATCCTTGAATGAACAAAGTTATTGTTAAAGCAGCACCATGTGCTGGCTCTGATGATGCAATTATTTACTTTCTGTAAAAGACAAAATCTATATTTAGTTTTGAAATACACACTCTGGGAAACTGCTTTGAAATTCATCACAGTCAACTGTCAGTACTTCCAACAGAACCAATTAGGGTTTCTTCCTGATCCCTTTTTATATGGAGCATAGGAAGAATGACTGCTTGAATGGATGGCATAATATATTACCCTAACCTTGTTCTTGTTGTACCTATCACAGTGAGACACAGGGGGCTGTAGTATATACCTAGATTTCTCCCTGATTACTGGTTCTTCAAACTCTGAGAATAGGATTCTGTGGGATATCTGTTAGTTTAGATTTTTCATCATCTCTGTGGCTCTTTTCTATGGGTCAAACGAAACTGCTAGCGTTTGTGTTGCCTGTATACATCTAATACCCCCTATTATTGCTGTTTTATAGGGAATCCACACACCTTAGAAACATCCTAGGATGGCTTGCATGAGCATTTTGCAGCAAATTTCCTTTGTGGATTGATTACATTTTCCCAGTATCCTACCAAGGAGCTGAAGTCTGACAACCAATTCACCAAACACAGAGCCTATGTGATCATTCCAATTTCATATCGCCACAAACTGTTCCACATGGGTATTTGTACGAGTTGACTGATTACAACTGTGACTCTTTGATATTGTAGTTATCAGATAGAACTTTTTTCATTTTATGAAGTGCACAGTTTTATGTTTCCAAACATTTACGGCAAATTACCAATCTTTGCATCACTTTGAAATCCTGTCAAGAACTGACTGAATATTTGTGCAGCATTTGTCATGTAGTACTTCATCAGAGATAATTGCATCACCAGTAAAAAGTATGAGGTTACTATTTGTGCTGTTAGCCAGATCATTAATATGTACTTAGGACTGCAAGGATCCCACCACACTTTGCTGGAGCATATCTGAAGATGCTTCTACATCTACTGATTTTTTCGACCCAAGATAACAGGCTGCATTCTACCTACCATTAAATCCTAAATCCAGATACAAATTTTGCCTGGTTGCCTAGAGCCATAGCCTTCAATATATGTACAAACAGTGCATGTTGGGTTTCTGATGACCAATGTTTTTGAAATCCATGGTAGTTGGCATGGAGAACGTCGCTCTGCTTGAGATAACTCATAATGTTTGAGTTAAGAATATGTTCTAAGATATATGTCAGTGATATTAGATGGAAGTTTCGTGGATCACTTCTGTTACCATTTTAATAAAGCTGTGTGAGCTGAGTTGGGCACTACACGCAGCAAGCAGCTACACGGGTAGCAAGGGTTGTGTGGCGTGGACTGGGCGGTTTTTTAGGTTAGATGGCCTTGGTCAAGTACAGAAAGGGCAACAGCCTCAAAGGGTGTGGGGCAAAGTCAGGACATGTGGGGACCAAGCAGAAATTGGTATTGTAATTGTAAACTGTCGAAGCTGCATTGGTAAAGTACTGGAACTTCAAGCGCTGATAGAAAGCACCGAAGCTGAAATTGTTATAGGTACAGAAACCTGACTGAAGCCAGAGATAAATTCAGCCAAAATTTTTACAAAGGCACAGACGGTGTTTAGAAAGGATAGATTGCATGCAACTGGTGGTGGCGTGTTTGTCGCTGTTAGTAGCAGTTTATCCTGTAGTGAAGTAGAAGTGGATAGTTCCTGAGAAATATTATGGATGGAGGTTACACTCAACAACCGAGCTAGGTTAATAATTGGCTCCTTTTACCGTCCTCCCGACTCAGCAGCATTAGTGGCAGAACAACTGAGAGAAAATTTGCAATACATTTCACATCAATTTTGTCAGCATATTATAGTCTTAGGTGGAGATTTCAATTTACCAGATATAGCCTGGGACACTCAGATGTTTAGGACGGGTGGTAGGGACAGAACATCGAGTGACATTATACTGAGTGCACTATCCGAAAATTACCTCGAGCAATTAAACAGAGAACTGACTGGTGGAGATAACATCTTGGACGTACTGATAACAAACATACCCGAAATTTTCGACTCTGTAAGCGCAGAACAGGGAATCAGTGATCATAAGGCCATTGCAGCATCCCTAAATATGGAAGTTAATAGGAATATTTAAAAAAGGGAGGAAGGTTTATCTGTTTAGCAAGAGTAATAGAAGGCAGATTTCAGACTACCTAACAGATCAAAACGAAAATTTCTGTTCCGATGCTGACAATGTTGAGTGTTTATGGAAAAAGTTTAAGGCAATTGTAAAATGCGTTTTAGACAGATATGTGCAGAGTAAAACTGTGAGGGATGGGAAAAACCCACTGTGGTTCAACAACAAAGTTAGGAAACTACTGCGAAAGTTTAAACGCAGCCAAAACCTCTCAGACAAACAGAAGCTAAACAATGTCAAAGTTAGCGTAAGGAGGGCTATGCATGAAGCGTTCAGTGAATTCGAAAGTAAAATTCTATGTACCGACTTGACAGAAAATCCTAGGAAGTTCTGGTCTTACATTAAATCAGTAAGTGGCTCGAAACAGCATATCTATACACTCCGGGATGATGATGGCATTGAAACAGAGGATGACATGTGTAAAGCTGAAACACTAAACACCTTTTTCCAAAGCTGCTTCACAGAGGAAGATCACACTGCAGTTTCTTCTCTAAATCCTTGCACAAACAAAAAAAATGGCTGACATCAAAATAAGTGTCCAAGGAATAGAAAAGCAACTGGAATCACTCAACAGAGGAAAGTCCACTGGACCTGATGGGATACCAATTCGATTCTACACAGAGTACACGGAAGAACTTGCCCCCCTTCTAACAGCCATGTACCGCAAGTCTCTAGAAGAACGGAAGGTTCCAAATGATTGGAAAAGAGCACAGGTTGTCCCAGTCTTCAAGAAGGGTCGTCGAGCACATGCGCAAAACTATAGACCTATATCTCTGATGTCAATCTGTTGTAGAATTTTAGAACATGTTTTTTGCTCTAGTATCAGGTCGTTTTTGGAAACCCAGAATCTACTCTGTAGGAATCAACATGGATTCTGGAAACAGCGATCGTGTGAGACCCAACTCGTTTTATTTGTTCATGAGACCCAGAAAATATTAGATACAGGCTCCCAGGTATATGCTATTTTCCTTGACTTCCGGAAGTCGTTCGATACAGTTCCACACTGTCGCTTGATAAACAAAGTAAGAGCCGACGGAATATCAGACCAGCTGTGTGGCTGGATTGAAGGGTTTTTAGCAAACAGAACACAGCATGTTGTTATCAATGGAGATACGTCTACAGACGTTAAAGTAACCTCTGGCGTGCCACAGGGGAGTGTTATGGGACCATTGCTTTTCACAATATATATAAATGACCTAGTAGATAGTGTTGGAAGTTCCATGCGGCTTTTGGCGGATGATGCTGTAGTATACAGAAAAGTTGCAGTATTAGAAAATTGTAGCGAAATGCAGGAAGATCTGCAGCGGATAGGCACTTGGTGCAGGGAGTGGCAACTGACCCTTAACATAGAACAAATGTAATTTATTGCGAATACATAGAAAGAAGGATCCTTTATTGTATGATTATATGATAGCAGAACAAACACTGGTAGCAGTTACTTCTGTAAAATATCTGGGAGTGTGCGTACAGAACAATTTGAAGTGGAATGATCACATAAAATTAATTGTTGGTAAGGCAGGTACCAGGTTGAGATTCATTGGGAGAGTCCTTAGAAAATGTAGTCCATCAACAAAGGAGGTGGCTTAAAACACACTTGTTCGACCTATACTTGACTATTGCTCATCAGTGTGGGATCTGTACCAGGTCGGGTTGATGGAGGAGATAGAGAAGATCCAAAGAACAGCGGCGCGTTTCGTCACAGGGTTATTTGATAACCGTGATAGCGTTATGGAGATGTTTAGCAAACTCAAGTGGCAGACTCTACAAGAGAGGCACTCTGCATCGTGGTGTAGCCTGCTCGCCAGGTTTCGAGAGGGTGCGTTTCTGGATGAGGTATCGAATATATTGCTTCCCCCTACTTATACCTCCTGAGGAGATCACAAATGTAAAATTAGAGAGATTCGGGCCCGCACGGAGTCTTTCAGACAGTCGTTCTTCCCACGAACCATTTGCGACTGGAACAGAAAAGGGAGGTAATGACAGTGGAACATAAAGTGCCCTCCGCCACACACAGTTGGGTGGCTTGCGGAGTATAAATGTAGATGTAGATGTAGTCTTTTGCAGAGGGCACTACAGAACATAATGACTAAAAGAGGAGCTAGCTCACCTCTGAATCTGATATTGAATCATAGATGAATTCCATTAAATGCTCGAGTCTTGTTCAATTTCAGTGGTATAACTGTTTCTCAACATCCTCTCAATTCCAATTCTTGCACCATCCATGAACGTCTAGATACTAACTTCCAGCACCAAACCCTTATCATCACAATAAAATATATTGCAACCGGCAACTTGGTTCCTTCACCCGTTGTTGCCTGCTTCTTTCTTACTTTCAGTTTAGACTCTTCCACTTTAATTTTAATAATTTGTTCATTTGTATTATCCTATCACTGTATGTTTTATGCATCTTTCTTTTATTTCTATTTATTCAATTTATTTTCTTTTTGCATGCTTGAAAAGTTTCATTTTCTGCTATATTTTCTTTTTGTTAATGCATTTCACTATTATCTGACTCAAAAACAATTTTTTCTTCTTTTTCTTATTTCTCAGATTTTCAGTTCTTTCCTGGTGCATTCCAATGCTACTTTTCAAATTTTTGTATTCTGTACTGTTCAAATGGTTCAAATAACTCTAAGCATTATGGGACTTAATATATGAGATCATCAGTCCCCTAGACCTAGAACTATTTAAACCTAACTAACCTAAGGACATCACACAAATCCATGCCTCAGGCAGGATTCGGGATTCGAACCTGTGACCGTAGCAGCAGCGCAGTTCCAGACTGAAGCGCCTAGAACTGCTTGGCCACAGTGGGTGGCCTTCTGTCCTGTCCTGTTTCTTTTTAGCTCAGTGTCCTAACTGGTTTCCCTGCTCTAGTTCTTAAAAAGAAAGAGGAAAACATATTCCAAACTTAAACTTCTAGAAAACATTTTGCTTTCCGATTGTGGTCGTCATACTATGGCTGCATTTCAATGTATTAATAAGTTAGTTTAGTTACCTACATACCATCACATTCATGTACTGTCATGATGTAAGCTAATACAGTTACAGAATTATGATATTGATCTTTGGTCTGACAAACTATCAACAATCAAATAACTATCAACAACCAGATAACCAGATAAAGGGGAATTTCAACATATAGAATCAAAATCAAGTAAAAGGTTTCTTTAGTAGTCAAATCATTTACAATTTATTGGAACATTTAGAATCAAGGATGTAAATTTCACTTAAGAGTCATTTTTTTAATGAAATGGATCTCGACTTTGTCAATAGATGTAAAGTTTATTGTCACACACACACACACACACACACGCATGCAAGCACGCACACACACGCGCGCACACACACACACACACACACACACACACACACACACACACACACACACACACACACACTTGTTACTTGTTTGAGAGAGAGAGAGGGGGGGAGAGGTGAAGGAAGGTAGGGAGGGGTAGAGGAAGGCAGTGTGGGTAGGAGGGGGAGGGGAGAAGGAGACAGAGATGGACAGAGAGAGGGAGAGAGGAAGTGAGAGAACATTAAATTATAGATTAAAGATAGTCTCAGTTACTCAAATGTCTAACATATAAGAGAAAAACAAATGTAAATAATGTCAAAAAATGAAGAAAGTCAGCCATTCAACTGTATATGTTTGATGCACTGAAAATGATACATGTAATGGCACACAAAAATCCACTAGGTTTTAAGCACGCTGCTGCTCTCTTCATTCATTCACTCATTCGTTTACACATGCTGCTCCATGAATTCTGTTCTCGAGGACATTCAGGGATGTGATACAAGCTCAGCTGTATACTAACAGGCAGAAATGGCCACTGCAGGCTACTTCTGTAAAATATATCAATATAAAAATAGTGGCTAATATTAACATACACACACTGCTGGTTATCGAAATAACATCTAGATTACTTTATATATGTGCATTAGTACAAAAACAGCTACTTTTCAAAAAGCTCTGTTGCTCATCTTAAACAATTCAGTTGATGTTTTTATCCAACACTTAAACAAACAATTTATGCAACTTAACGATAAACACAATAAACTTTACATCTATTGACAAAGTCAAGATTCATTTCATTAAAAAATGACTCTTAAGTGAAATTTACATCCTTGATTCCAAATGTTCTGATAAATTGTAAATGATTTGACTACTAAAGACACCTTTTACTTTGTGTTAGAATATCTGGGGATTTCCAATTTCTTATCTAGTGACTACAGGAAACCCACTACAGATTTTTGCAGCAGAAAGTAAAATACTAATCTGAACCTCAGATAGGATGTGTGGTCTATATAGAAAATATATTTTCTTCTGATGTTGTGCTTGTAAAATGTACAGTTCATCCTAAATTCACTCTTGTTATTAACCACAGTTAAAGTTATGGAATCTATGTAATGGTATGTTAGGGAAAGAAACTCTAGTCCTCAAAGAGGCTTCTGTAAGATGTTCAGCTTTACACAAATTATCCTCCAGTATAAATAATTTTCTGGTTTTAATTTCATTGCCCTAGAAGATCATGGGCTAGAACAGTGTTGAGTCAAAGCACATCTAGTATGTTTGCAAACCCACTTACAAGGCAACAGCAAATCAGACAGAACTCAGCTAGTTGGTTAATTTTTCCTTATGGTCGATTATCCTCTCTCTCTCTCTCTCTCTCTCTCTCTCTCTCTCGCTCTCTTTCTCTCTCTCTCTCTCTCTCTCTCTCTCTCTCTCTCTCTCTCTCTCTCTCTCTCAATCACTACCCCTCCCCCCCCTCTCCCGCACACACACACAGCACAATAACATGGGGCCACTCAGTGGAGTGGAGTGGAGGAGAATTCTGCTAAGGATTGAAAGAGTATGGATACACTGGGAAATGGAGGAGTGTCTATTTAAACTTGAAAATAAGCAGCAAGTTGTTCAGAAACATATAGAGTTTTGTGGTGTTTAATGCATCTGTGCACCATGCATCACTCCACAAAAGTTCAGTGGTTGCCTTCCCTGATATCAATGTATAATTTTCATTGTAGAAATTTCATTACTGTGATAAAAAACTAAATAGAACAATTGACAAGAAAGTCTATGCATTCATATTCTCCTGTACTGCTCTGTTATATGTCCATACTGAGTCAACAGCTCATGAATGAAAACTCTATGTGTATGGTTAAAGTACCAAACAGAATTTTATATTAAATTTGGGTGAAGCATTTATCTTGAAATCATATCTACATAGCAAGAAATGTTAGTTACAGCATCTCTTAAAGGTGCAGCTGATACATTGCAACATACAAACCCTCCCCTGATGATAAGATGTTAATGTCATAAATCCATATAAGTAACATGACAACACACAAGAAGTATTTAATATTGCTTTGAATTAATGTTTTGTAGCAATGATCCATAAGTGAGCAACTGAATGGAAGAATGGAGCTTTATTAACGTACTGCTTATTGAGTTGATAATTAATATACATGAACATATTATTAAGTAAGAATTAACTAAAGATCAAAACAGAGCTGAAGGATATTTCTTCAAGCAAATTTTTGAAAGCACTGTATGTGTAAAACCTACCTTTCCTGCGGTCACGAGCATCACGGGGTGGTGGGGGAGGGCCCCTGGCACCAGGACCATGCCCCACAACAGGTCGGCTCCCACGATGATCCTGAGGGGGCAGCCGCTGCTGCCGAGGTGGCCCACTGCCATCTTCATAGTCAGCTGGTGCCTCTGTCAGGAAGTTAGATGGCACCAGCCCACGAACACCATCAAGCTCTCCCATGTAGAACCCATCATCATCCATTTCCCCATAAACGTAGATGATGTTACCCGTGTTGAAGGACAGTTCCACCTGCAGTGGGAGGTAGAAACCATTCCACGATATTCTCTTATCTGTGACTTCTTTGTCAGTACCATACTTTCATGTGTCATTATTTAGGAATGAAGTGTTTTTTCAACCACTCCAACTACTTACTTCACTGTAAGTGCTGCACAAATAAAACTGTATTTGTTATTTGATAAATTGACAACTAATGTTGAAGCTACAGCAAAAACATTATAAAAAATTGAAAAATGAATATACTTGGAATGGTCTGATAATCTAGAATGAGCTGCACTTATACATCTGTCCATTTCTGTCATGACTTATTGTTGTTGCGTTCTTCTGTCTGTGCAAAGGTTGGGTTGCTTCAGCTCTCCACACAACTCTACCCTATGCAAGGCTCTCCATCTCTGAATAACTACTGAAGCCTACATCCTTCTGAATCTGCTAACTGTATTCCTCTCTTAGTCACCCTCTATGATTTTTACCCCCACTCTTCCCTCCAGTACCAAACTGGTGATCCCTTGATGTCCCAAAATGTGTTCTATCAACTGATCCCTACTTCTAGTCAGGTTCTGTCACAAATTTCTTTTGTTACCAATTCTTTTCAGCACCTCTTGATTAGTTATGTGATCTGCCCATCTAATCTTCAGCATTCTTCTGTAGTGCTACATTTCAAAAGCTTCTATTTGTTTCTAGTCTAATCTGCTTATCATCCATGTTTCATTGCCATACACAGCTACACTCCATACTCATACCTTCATAAAAGACCTCCTAACCGTTAAATCCACTCTCAATGTCAACATATTTCTCACCTTCAGAAACACATTTCTTGCCATTGCTGGTCTACAATTTATATCTTCTCTGTTTTGGTCATCATCAGTTATTTTGCCACTCAAACAGCAAAACTCCTCTACTACTTTAAGTGTCTTATTTCCTACTCTAATTCCCTCAGCATCACCTGATTTAATTCGACTACAATCCATTACCCTTGTTTTGCTTTTGTTGATATTCATCTTAAACCCTACTTTTAAGACATTCTCCATTCAGTTCAACTGCTCTTCCAAATCCTTTACTGTCTGTCACAGAATTACAATGACATCAGTAAAGCTCAAAGTGTTTATTTTTTTCTCCCCCAACATTAATTCCTTCAATGCTAGCTCAATGTACAGACTGAGTAAAATTGGAGATAGGCTACAACACTGTCTCACTCTTTTCTCAAGCACCCCAACTTTAATAACTGCCATCTGGTTTCTGTACAAGTTGGAAATAGCCATTTGCTCCTGATGTTTATCGCTGCTACCTTCACAATTTCAAAGAGAGAATTCCAGTCAACATTATCAAAAACTTTGTCTAAGTTTACGAATGCTATAAACATAGGTTTCCTTCCTTTATCTTCTACGAGAAGTCATGTTCCTACATTTCTCTGGAATCCAAACTGATCTTCCTAAAGGATCAACTTCTGCAAACATTTCCATTCTTCTATAAAGAACTCATGTTAGAATTTTGCAACCATGATTTATTAAACTGATAGTTAGGTAATACTCACACCTGTCAGCTCTTGCTTTCTTTGGAATTTGAGTTATTATAGTCTTCCTGAAGTCTGAGGGTATTTCACCTGTCTCATGCATTTTGCACACTAGATGGAATAGTTTTGTCATGGCTGTTTCTCCAAAGATTCTCAATGGTTTTGACAGTATGTCATCTACTCCCGGGGTCTTGTATTGACCTAGGTCTTTCAGTGTTCTGTAAAATTCCTCTTGCATTATCATATCTCCCATCTCAATTTTCATCTATATTCTCTTCACTTTCTGTAACACTGTCTTCAATCCCATCTCCCTTGTCGAGACCCTCTAATACTCCTTCCACCTTTCTGCTTTCCCATTTTTGCTTAGTACTGGTTTTCCATTTGAGCTCATGATACTCATAGACCTGCTTCTTTTTTTATAAAGGCCTCTTTAATTTTCCTGTATGTGTCTTTAGCCTAGATATACATGCTTATAAATACTTACACTTATCATTCAGCTGTTCCTGCTTAGCCATTTTGCAACTCCTGTCTGTTTCATTTTTTAGTTGATAGTACTGCCTTTCACCTGCTTCATTTGCTGCATTTTTGTATTTTTTCCTTTCAACAATTAAATTCAGTATCTTTTGTGACTTCTACTAGTCCTTGTATTTTTATCTATTTGTTCCTCTGCTGTCTCCAGTATTTCATATACCCTTCATCCCTCTCTCCCCACACATACAGATTCACCCAAACATGCCACCCCATGAGTGTGCAACAGATAGTTAAAGTTATGATATAGAGGACTTCTATTCATTACACTTGTTCAAAATAGGAGATGGGGTGAGAGGGGGGGCTTCTGGCAAAATCTCACCAAACGGAATAGTGATACACACATATAAAAATGGCAGTAACGTGCATTGGCACAGCTGTCATTTCTACTCAGGTGATTCAAATGGAAAATGATTATGGCAACATGACTGGAATTAACAGACTATGAATGTGGAATCGTAGTTGGAGCTAGATGTGTGGGGCATTACATTTTGGAAATCATTAGGAAATTCAATATTCCTTTACCCACAATGTCACGAGTGTGCTGAGAATTCCAAATTTCAGGCATTACCTCTCATCATAGACAATGCAGCAGCCAATGGCCTTCACTTAATGACTGAGAGTAATGGCGTCTGAACAGAGTTTTCAGTGTTAATAGATAAGCAACACTGTGTGAAATGACTCCATAAATCAATGTGGGACATATGAAGAAAGTATCCATTAGGATAGTGTGCCAAAGTTTGGCATTAATGGGCTATGGAAACAGACAACCAATGCAAATGCGTTTGGTAACAGCATGACATTGCCTGCAGTGTCTCTTTTGGGCTCATGACCATATCTGTTGGCCCCTAGATCCCTTGAAAACTATGGCCTGGTCAGAAGAGTCCTGATTTCTGCTGACAAGAGCTGATGCTAGGGTTTGAATGTGGTGAAGATCCAAAGAAGCCATGGACCCATGTTGTCAACTAGGTACTGTGCAAGCTGGTGGCAGCTCCATAATGGTGAGGGCTGTGTTTACATGAAATGTATGGGATCCTCTGATCCAACTGAACTGATCACTGACTGAAAATGATTCTTTTCAGCTACTTGGAGACCATTTGCAGCTAACAATGATGGAATTATTATGTTTGACAGGAATCATTATTGTTGACAATGTGCCTTGTCACTGGACCACAGCTGTTCAGGATTATTTGAAGAACATTCTGTGCAATTCAAGCAAGTGATTTGGCCACCAGGATTACCCGACATGAATCTCATCGAACATTTATAGGACATAACTGAGAGGTCAGTAAATGCACAAAATCCTGTACTGGCAACACTTTCGTAATTATGGATGGCTATAGAGGCAGCATGGCTCAATATTTCTGCAGGAGACTTCCACCGACTTGTTGAGTGCATGCCACATCGAGTTGCTGCACTATGCCAGGCAAATGGAACTCTGACACAATATTGGGAGGTATCCCATGACTTCTGCAATCTCAGTGTTCATTATTATAATAGATAAAATTTTATTTTATAAAATTAATCTTGAGCATAGACAATATTAAAGTTTCCACCAGTCTTTATGACATCTCTCATTTGAACTGAGCTGCATGCTCAGGATTCCCTGATTTGAAGCATTTGGGGAGTTCCCTGCAATACTGGTTGAAACCACTGCATCTCAGTCAGTGAGTCAGTCTTTATATTCTGCAACGTTTATAAAGCTGATGTTATTGTGTTCAATGTGAATTTGTATGGAAACCATGACAGTACATAAGTTAAGTGGCATGTCGCAAAGTTGAGAGAAACACATAAGCAAGATATGACACTCTTTTGTGGAATGAAACTATGATGAAGTCAGTCAGCACTGCATGGATCCCCATGAGCACATACAGTCAGTGTACAATGTTAAGTTGTGGAGCTGCTGTCCACTGTGGACAATAGGCTGGAGTGGCTACATGAGGAGGATGTAGGTGCTTCTAATGACTGTCTTTCAGTCCCAAAACTTATGGATGTCATGTGTCCGATCACTACAATAGGGGAAGCATATAAATGCCCAAGGAGTGAAGAATTAAGAAAGGTGGTATTGCAGCCTATTTTTTCATCTGCTTATTTGTGAAAATTATTTGCAAGAACCATGATATGTAGACAGCCATTTGACAGCTTTCAAGGCAGTTAATTTAATTAAACTTGCTATATGGCACCTTCAACACAATTATTATTTTTACCTCTAATTTTATAGAAAAAATCTAGTACATGGAAGATATGCTTCGTCAAACACTGTAAAATCCAGGATGGAATAATATTATGAAAATGATTTATTGCTACTCACCACATAAAGGAGATGTAGAATTACAGTCGGGCACACATGTGTGCTTCTGGCCAAAAGGCTTTCCTCTGAAGTAGACCAAGACCACACACATACATTCACACAAGCACAACTCACAAACACTTGACCACTATTTCTGGCCACAGAGGTCAGACTGCAAGCAACTGTGCATGGTGGACGAAGCAAGATGAGTAACGTGGGTAAGGAGGAGGCTGGGGGTGGGGGTAAAGTGCTGCTTGTGGGAGAATGCAGGGATGTGGTGCGGACAGGACAGTGCATCTGGGTGCAATTGGGAGGTTACAGAAGAAGAGTGGGGAAGGTAGAAAAGGAGAGAAGTAGAGGGGACAAAAAAACATCATTGAAATGAAAAATGATTGTGTTGGGCAGCATGCCCAGCAACTAGGTGGTCCAACTGTCCCTTGGCCACAGTTTGTTGGTGGCCATTCATGCAGACAGACAGTTTATTGGTTGTTTTGCCAATGTAGAATGCAGTATAGTGGTTGCAGTTTAGCTTGTAGAAGACAACTGCTTTACAGGTAGCCCTGCCTTTGATGGGATAGGTGATGATTGTGACTGGCCTGGAGCAGGTGGTGGTTGGATGATGTATTAAGACAGGTTTTGCATCTAGGTTTCTTACAGGGATATGAGCCATGAGCCAAGATGCTGGGAGCAGGGGTGAAGTACAGATGGCGAAGTTATTATGTGGGTTTGGTGGGTGGCAGAATACCATAGTGGGAGAGGTGAAAAGGATAGTGAATAGGACATTCCTCGTTTCAGAGTGAGAAAAGTGCTAGTCAAAACCTTGGCACAGAATGTGATTCAGTTCCTCCAATCCTGGGTGGTATGGAGTCATGGGGACAATGCCCATTTGTGACCAGATGATGGGACTCTGGGAGGTGGTGGATGACTGGAGAGCTAAGGCATGGGAGATCTGTTCCTGTACACGGTTGAGAGGGTAATTACAGTCTGTTAGGGCGAAAGTGAGACCCTTGTTATATTTGGAGAGGAAAAGCTCGTCACTATCCTTCCCATCCATGCTGCCCACAGAACATACTCCACCCCTGCTTCCAACTCCTTACATCATGGGCCATATCATTGTAACAGACCCAAATAATAGACCTATCCCATACATCCTCTCACTGCCATCTACTCCTGTCCTGTCACAAGCATCAACTATCCCATCAAAGGCATGGATATATGTGAAAGGAGCTGAGTGATCTACAAGCTAAGCTGCCACCACTGCACTGCATTCTATGTATCCAAGACAACCAAAAAGCTGTCTGTTCAAATGAATGGGCACCAACAAACTGTGGCCAAGAGACATTTGGACAACCCAGTTGTTGAGCATGCTGTGCAACACAATGTTCTTCACCTCAGTGACGGCTTCACATCCTAGTCATCTGGACCCTTCCTACTAACAACAGCTTTATTGTACTTCACACATGGGAATTCTCCCTGCAATATATCCCATGTACCCGTATTTCCCCTGACCCCAACTTTCGTTAGTCCCTATCTTTCACCCATCTATCCCCTTCCTTGCTCCCACTCCAGCACTACACAGCCTTCTACTCCACCAATGCACCTACTAGTCTCTCTCTCTCTCCCCCCCCCCCCCCTCTACTTCTCTTTTTTTTCCCCTTTCCTCTGCTTCTCTCCTTTTGCAGTCCCCTCTCAAAATGTCTAACTTCCGGACTGCACCTAGCTACACTACACTGTTGTCACCACATCCCACAAGCACCACTTTACCATCCCTCACCCCTACTCTGCTATTCTTTGCTGTCCCCACCCCAGTCTCCTCCTTACCCTCCCCACCCAGACTGCTTTTTCCATCACATGCAGTTGTTCATAGTCTAGCCTCAGTGGGCAGACAGTGGTCATGTGTGTGTGTGAGTTGTGTGTATGTGAATAAGTATGTGTTTTCTACCTTAGAAGAAAGTCTTTTGGCTGAAAGCTCACATGTTTCTCAGTCTTTTCAATGTGCCTGTCTACAACCCAAATTCTCATCTATATAGTAAATGGCAGTCTACCCTTTTCTTAATATTGGAAGTATGCTTTAGGTATTTTGGTGGCATGAAGCAAGAACATGAACATATTGGATAAATTTAATTATTTAAGAATTAAAAGGTAATGATGAAGCAAGCTGGGATAATTTTACTTCCCCTCTTGTTTTGCCATCTGCTTACTTAAATTTGTTTTTTCACTTTTAACTAATTACTATTAACACACATGAATTACCTTATTTTTAACAAAGAGATAGATGGGCTGGCCAGCACTTAGCTCAGTACAGCCAATAGATATACAAAACAGAACAGAAAATGTACGTTCCTAGCTTTCGGAACTTTGTTCCTTCGTCAGGGAGGAGAGAGGGGAAAGAAAGGGAAGAAGGGAAAGTGCATTCAGTTACTCACAACCCAAGTTATGAAGCAACAGGGAAAGGTAAACAGGGAGGGTAGCAAGTATGCAAGAATGGAGGCATGGTTGTCAGAGGGAAGCCAATCATATTCTACTGTAGGTACTGTGCCAGCTTCAAACCAAAGAGGATCCATATAAAAGTAAAGAGGTATATAGTATAAAGATAAACACAAATATGTAGGAAGAAAAGATGTGTGAATGGCTAAAGAGGAAAAACTTACAAAGCTGTTACCCAGGATCCCATTCCCTCCATCCAGACTGAGCTGCAGAAAATCTTAAAAATCCAAGGTCCCTCACAAGGCCTCACAACGGTTTCCATAGACCTACTCACTCCACCTGAGCCACGTACCCCTACCTTCTACCTATTCCCCAAAATCCACAAAGAGAACCATCCTGGCCGTCTCATTGTAGCAGCCTTTAAAAGCCCCAACAGAACGTATCTCAGCTCTGGTAGACCAACACCTCCAACCTCTCACCCGCAGACTCCCATCCTACATCAAAGACACAAACCACTTCCTAGAACGCCTCAAATCCATTCCCACTCCTCTCCCACCTGAAGCCTTTCTTGTCACCGTAGATGCTACATCCCTTTACATAAACATCCCACATACCCATGGTCTCTCTGCCCTTGAACACCACCTCTCCGAATGCCCCCCCCCCCCCCCCCCCCCCCCCGAAGATCTTCCAAAAACCTCGTTCCTTATCACACTTACCAACTTCACCCTAACCCATAATTACTTCACTTTTGAATGCCAGACCTAAAAACTAATCAGGGGAACAGCCATGGAAACCAGGATGGCTCCGTCCTATGCCAACCTCTTCATGGGCTGCATGGAGGAGGTTTTCCTGAAGACAGCTGCTTCCCCTGGCCTGGTATAGGTTTAGAGATGACATCTTTGTGGTCTGGACTCATGATGAAGAAACACTCCTTGATTTCATCCATAACCTCAACTCCTTTTCGAATCTGAATTTCATTTGGTCCTTCTTCAAAACCCAAGCCACCTTCCTGGATGTAGACCTTCACCTTCTTGAAGCTCATATCCACACCTCTGTCCATATCAAACCCACAAACAAACAACAGTACCTTCACTTTGATAGCTGCCATCCATTCCACATCAAATGCTCCCTTCCTTACAGCCTAGGTATTCATGGCAAACGTATCTGCTCCAGTGACGAATCCCTCAACAATTACACCAATAACCTGACCAGTGCTTTCCTGTCCCGCAACTATCATTGCAGACCTTGGCCACAAATAGATCTCCCGAGCAATACATTCCTCCCGGTCCAACAACAATGTTCCTACCCCCAGACCACACTGAAGCATCCTCCTTGTCACCCAATATTATCTTGGCCTCTAATACATCAAAAAATTACTCCATCAGGAATATGACTTTCTCAAGTCAAGCCCTGAAATGAGATCATCCCTTGACAAAAATCTCCCTACACCACCCAGAGGTGCCTTTTGTCGCCCCCCTAACCTCCGTAACATCCTTGTCAAACCCTACAATGTTCCCAGACTACCTTCTCTACCCAGTGGTTCCTACCCCTGTAACCAACCCCGCTGCAAAACCTACCCCATGCATCCCCCCACAACCACCTACTCCAGCCCCTCTACTGGTAAAACATACACAATTCAAGGCAGGGCCACATGTGAAACAACACATGTCATTTATCAGCTGACATGCCGGCACTGCACAGCCTTTTACATTGGTATGACAACAACTAAACTGGCTGAGCGCATGAACAGACACAGGCGAACTGTCCACCTAGGAGATGTTCAGTACCCAGTAACAGAGCATGCCCTCCAGCATAATTCTATAGACCTAGGAACCTGCTACACTGTATGTGCCATTTGGCTTCTCCCACCCAACACCAGTCCCTGGAAACTGCGGAGATGGGAACTTGCACTCCAGCACATCGTTTCATCCCGCCATCCCCCTGGACTGAACCTACGTTAACTAACCACACTCCCATTTACTCTTTAGTCTTCTCCTCTTTCCCTTTCCTCTTTAGCCATTCACGCATCTTTTCCTCCTACATAGTTTTGTTTATCTTTATACTATACGCCTCTTTACTTTTATATGCATCCTGTTTGGTTTGAAGCTGGCACAGTACCTACAGTAGAATATGTTTGGCTTCTCTTTGGCTTCCCTCTGACAACCATGCCTCCATTCTTGCATCCTTGCTACCCTGCCTGTTTACCTTTCCCTGTTGCTTCATAACCTGGGTTGTGAGTAACTGAATCCACTTTCCCTACTTCCCTTTCGTTCCCCTCTCTCCTCCCTGACGAAGGAACAAAGTTCCGAAAGGTAGGAATGTAAATTTTCTGTTCTGTTTTGTGTATCTGTCGGCTGTACTGAGCTAAGTACTGGCCATCCCCTCTATCTCTTTGTTAAAAATAAGGTAATTCATAGCAAAAGCTGTTTTGTATTTTAAGTGATAGATAATGAGTGGCCTTAATGAACAAGACAGTGTGACTGAGGAGAAAGCTGTAGAGGTTAAGTTGTTAAATGAACGGAAGGATTAAGTGCAACTGGTTCTGCAGATGGTGATGATTGTAAAGCAAACATGATTATAATTTTGAATGATGAGGACAAAAGTCCTATTGTAGATGAAATGATAGGAGCATCATCTACATTGTATGGTGAGGTAAACAGAATGGACAAAAACAGTACTGAAGTATATGAGATCGTTAAGGTTAAGGAAGAGGAATCTAACAGCAAAAGTCAGCAAGGGCAAAAGCTTATGGAAGATGAAAATTTGGGGGCAATGTTAAGGCCATTTATGAATAGTTTGAGTTATTTGAGTAATATGAGTACAAAAGAAGACATGAATAGGAAAGAAAGCAGTATGAAAGAAGACATGAATAGGATGGTAAGTAGTATGAAAGAAGACATGAATAGGATAAAAAGTAGTATGAAAGAAGACATTAGTAGAGTGGAAAAGAAAACTGATAGCATTAGAACTGACACAGTTAACTTAAAAGAATGAACTGAAGAACAAAATTCAAAAGGAGATTAAGTTAGTCGGCTCTAATCTCTTAGAATTAAATAATAAGTTTGATGCCACAATTAAAGATTGTGATAGTAGTAATGAGAAATCAACATTGATGAGTAGTAAATGTGTAGAAAAGAGACAGAAACTTTTTAATGACAATAGTATGAAGGTGGAGGCTTCCGAGAGAGTTTGTGCTGAAAGTAGAGTTAAACTTGAGAACCAAATCGATCACATTAAAAATGATTTTGAAACAGAGGTAGAGGAAAAATTGGAAAAAAAGTAAATAAAAATGTAGAGTCAAAAGTGGCTAAAATGGAAGAGGTACAAAATTTGAAGAATGGAGAAAGTGGTGTGTTTGATAATCATTTTGGCAAACAGGTTGATAGTTTGTCCAAAGAATGAATTAATGACGATTTGTTATATGAAGGTCACATGGTAAGCAAAAAGGAAGTGTGTCACCATGAAATAACAGCATGCATACAAGGTATACATCTATAAAGAACACTGAGGATATAGTTGTGATGCATGTGTCTGGAACAAAAATTATTGGTGCTACTCGTAAGCTGTCAAGGAGTGTGAAACAAGAGGTACTACTAAATGTAGAATTGGCAGCACAGCTGTTGAAATACAATTTCTTGGTGATTCAAAATCTCAGCATTGATGTAATATTTGAGACTAATTTCCTGTGCAATTTGCAAGTAGGGGGTTCAACATTTTGTGTTGGATTAATTATGTGGCAATAATGCATACCCCAGGTATCTGTCTCATTATTCATGTTTCGTGAGGCAGTCAAACTATTCTCCTATCTGATCTGTAGTTTATAAGCAAATCTGAAACATTCTTTCTTTGACTGTCATTAGATTTGTTCAATAACCCACGGTTGCTTCATCAGGAAAGAGGGAAGGAGAGGGAAAGACGAGAGGATGTGGGTTTTAAGGGAGAGGGTAAGGAGTCATTCCAATCCCAGGAGCGGAAAGACTTACCTTAGGGGGAAAAAAGGACAGGTATAGATTCGCACACACACACATATCCATCTGCACATATACAGACACAAGCAGACTCCTTACCATCTCCCTTAAAACCCACATCCTTTTGTCTTTCCCTCTCCTTCCCTCTTTCCTGATGAAGCAACCATGGGCTGCAAAATATTGAAATTTGTGTGTGTGTGTTTGTGTTTGTTATTGTCTCTATCAAAATACCAACGCTTTCATTTGGTAAGTTACAGCATCTTTGTTTTTAGATATATTTTTCCCACATGAAATATTTAAAAAAAAAGAGGTGCTGTGTCTTACCAAACAGGAAAGCACTGGTAGATAGACACACAAACACACACACTAATATCAAGCTTTTGCAACCCAAAATTGCTTCATCAGGAAATAAGGAAGGAGAGGGAAAGACAAAAGAATGTGGGTTTTAAGGGAGAGGGTAAGGAGTCATTCCAATCCCGGGAGTGGAAAGACTTACCTTAGGGGGAAAAAACGACAGGTATACACTCACACACACACAAATATCCATCTGCACATATACAGACACAGGCAGACATATGTAAGTGCAAAGAGGTAAGGGCAGAGATGTCAGTCGAGGTGGAAGTACAGAGACAAAGATCTTGTTGAATGACAGGTGAGGTACGAGAGGCGGCAACTAGAAATAAGCGGAGATTGAGGCCTGGTGTACAACGAGAAGAGAGAATATATTGAAGGGCAAGTTGCCATCTCCGCAGTTCTGATAGGTTGGTGTCAGTGGGAAGTATCCAGATAACCCGGACAGTGTAACACTGCGCCAAGATGTGCTGGCCATGCACCAAGGCATGTTTAGCCACAGGGTGATCCTCATTACCAACAAACACTGTCTGCTTGTGTCCGTTCATGCAAATGGACAGTTTGTTTCTGGTCATTCCCACATAGAACGCTTCACAGTGTAAGCATGTCAGTTGGTAAATCACGTGGATGCTTTCACATGTGGCTCTGCCTTTGATCGTGTACACCTTCTGCGTTACAGGACTGGAATATGTGGTGGTGGGAGGGTGCATGGGACAGGTTTTACACCGGGGGCGGTTACAAGGGTAGGAGCCAGAGGGTAGGGAAGGTGGTTTGGAGAATTAATAGGGATGAACCAAGAGGTTATGAAGGTTAGGTGGATGGCAGAAAGACTCTCTTGGTGGAGTGGGGAGGATTTCATGAAGGATGGATCTCATTTAAGGGCAGGATTTGAGGAAGTCATATCCCTACTGGAGAGCCACATTCAGAGTCTGATCCAGTCCCGGAAAGTATCCTGTAACAACTGGGGCACTTTTGAGGTTCTTCTGAGGGAGGTTCTGGGTTTGAGGGGATGAGGAAGTGGCTCTAGCTATTTCTTCTGTACTAGAGCGGGAGGGTAGTTGCGGGATGCGAAAGCTGTTTTCAGGTTATTGGCGTGATGGTTTAGGGATTCAGGACTGGAGCAGATTCGTTTGCCACAAAGACCTAAGCTGTAGGGAAGCAATCGTTTGATATGGAATGGGTGGCAGCTGTCAAAATGTAGGTACTGTTGCTTGTTGGTGGGTTTCATGTGGACAGATGCGTGAAACTGGTCATTGGACAGATGGAGGTCAATGTCAAGGAAAGTGGCATGGGATTTGGAGTAGGACCAGGTGAATCTGATGGAACCAAATGAGTTGAGGTTGGAGAGGAAATTCTGGAGTTGTTCTTCACCGTGAGTCCAGATCATGAAGATGTCATCAACAAATCTGTACGAAACTTTGGGTTGGCAGGCTTGGGTAAGCAAGAAGGCTTCCTCTAAGCGACCCATAAATAGGTTGGCGTATGAGGGGGCCATCCTGGTACCCATGGCTGTTCCCTTTAATTGTTGGTATGTCTGGCATTCAATAGTGAAGAAGTTGTGGGTTAGGATGAAGCTGGCTAAGGTAATGAAGAAAGAGGTTTTACGTAGGGTAGCAGGTGATTGGCGTGAAAGGAAATGCTCCATCACAGCGAGGCCCTGGACATGAGGCATATTTGTGTATAAGGAAGTGGCATCAATGGTTACAAGGATGGTTCATTTCAGCCTCATGTTACACTTTCCACCTGCTAATACCACATCATCCTCACAACATCCCCACAGCGACCACATTAAGTTTTATTTACATTCACTCTGGAAACATGCCTTCGGCCTAGCCAGATTACGCTCCCAGATTACGCTCCCATATTTTATTTACTCAGGCTTGTCTGACATTTGGCATTACCCCCAAAGGCCTCACACTTAAACTTCCCATCTTTGGCCATAACCCTTCTTTCCATCAGTCCCTATACCAGTTCCAAACTTAACAATCCATAGCCCTCAACCACCTAATCCTTCACCTACACATCAACTCAGCCAATGAACACACCCGTCAATTCCTATCCCTAATAAAAGTCCTCAATCTTTCCTCTCACACATCCACACCGGCTGTTCAGAGCATCCTCCTACAGGCCAACTGCAAATTAGAACAGCCACCCTCCACCTCAAAAAACTATCCAATCTCCAGGTTTCCCACCTCTGGAAAAGCAAATCACTCACCCTCCACAACCTTTCCGTCAAACCTCAACCTCCTCTCATTGCATACAGACCCAGTCTCTCCCATCTACTCAATCTCCCACTTCCAGCTCCACTACTCCCAAAACCTCAAAATTCTAATCAACACAATCTGGAACCACAACAGTAGTTAACCTTCCCTCCAAACCTCTCTCCCAATTCGAAACCTCTGTCCTATCCAAAGGCCTCACCTCCAGCCCTACTCCCAGATTCAACCAAACAGCCCTCGTCAAAGATTTACTGTCCTACACTCATACTCTCTGCTGGAAATATCACTTTGCCATGAAGAAAAATAATCCTAATTCTTTTGGTTGAATTTAGGCGTGGGGCCACAGGTTAAGCCTTTTGATAGAACAGATGTCTCTGGAGGAGAGAGGGATCTGGATGAGAGGTTTAGAACTGAATTGGGACTGATGATATGTGGCATTTGACTGTGGTTATAGTTGAGATTTGGTCAGTGTGGTGTATGTGATGGGATTGGGAGATTGAGTAGGGTGGCTAGGCTAGGTTTGTTGGCTATGAGGGGGGTTTGTTGAAGGTTCTGTTGTGGTTGGTGTTTCTGAGGGATAGGGAGAGTGACCCCACTTCTTAGGTGTTGCACTAGCACTGTGGATACTTTTTTCAGGTGGCGTGTGGCATGGAACTCAAGTTTACAGCTGGCTTCTAGGATGATGTTCCTGAGTGTGTTCTCCAAGCAAGAGTTTGAGAGGTGGAGGACTTTGAAGAGAGGCAGGAGCTGTTGGGAGTAGTGGTTACATAAAGCAGTGTAGAGATTCAGGACAAGTTGGGTAAGGGCTAAGGATTGAAGGTACTGGAAGGTAAGTCCTTTAGAAGTAATTCCAAAGGTTAAGCAGGACTGGAGGAAAAGTATGTGGGATTGCCGTTTGGCTACGGTGAATGCATGTTTCTGGAATGAATGTAAATAATGTGGTTTAGAATTAGGGTACATAGTGGGTAACTGGTGGGTAGGGAAATTAAGTAACTAAAGTTAAAATAGTAATAATAAGAAGGAATAAAACACGGAGGGAAGGTCGAGAAAGAAAGAAATTGTGTTGGTAATGTTCAACATATATATATACAAAAAAGATGTGACTTACCAAACAAAAGTGCTGGCAGGTCGATAGACTCACAAACAAACACAAACATACACACAAAATTCAAGCTTTCACAAGCAACGGTTGCTTCATCAGGAAAGAGGGAAGGAGAGGGAAAGATGAAAGGATGTGGGTTTTAAGGGAGAGGGTAAGGAGTCAGTCCAATCCCGTGAGTGGAAAGACTTAACTTAGGGGGAAAAAACGACAGGTATACCCTCGCACACACACACATTTCCATCCGCACATACACAAGCAGACATTTGTAAAGGCAAAGAGTTTGGGCAGAGATGTCAGTCGAGGCGGAAGTACAGAGGCAAAGATGATGTAGAAAGACAGGTGAGGTATGAGCGGCGGCAACTTGAAATTAGCGGAGGTTGAGGCCTGGCGGATAATGAGAAGAGAGGATATACTGAAGGTTAAGTTCCCATCTCCGGAGTTCTTACAGGCTGGTGTTAGTGGGAAGTATCCAGATAACCCGGATGATGTAACACTGTGCCAAGATGCATGTTTAGCCACAGGGTGATCCTCATTACCAACAAACACTGTCTGCCTGTGTCCATTCATGCGAATGGACAGTTTGTTGCTGGTCTTCCCACATAGAAAGCTTCACAGTGTAGGCAGGTCATTTGGTAAATCACGTGGGTGCTTTCACATGTGGCTCTGCCTTATTGGTAACAGAATCATAAGAGGATGGAAGAAAGTAAACTGGTAACATGATTAAAAAGAATTTCTGTCAAACAAGGGGGTAAGGTAAACTGAAAATGAAAGGTGACAGCATGTTAACATCTGAAGTAATCAGTTCATGTGTGAAATTAGTAGAATTTGGTGCAGTAGCAGAGGCAATTTGCACCAAAAATCATTTTAAATATGACATCTGAACATTAATTGTGGTATAACAGAAGTTTTTGTGTTCAATTCCATGAGCAAGTTGAGATAACTATCTACCCAACTTCAAACATAGTTCCTGGAGTAATGTGTGTGGATAGAATAAGCAAAGTTTGTATGTATATCACCCTTCAGGCTAGAATCTTAAGTAGTTCTATAGAATACAGTGAAATTATGGTTTTGTGAAGTGATAATTTTGCCTGATTAGTAATGAGAGTTAAGTTTGTCTTAGCATAAAGATCTGTTACTGTGGAGTGTTTTCTGTAGAATCAACTTTGCATTGGATGAGCAGAGCAGGTGTTTGTTTATTAGATAATGAAGCAATAATGAAATAATAAAATAATGAATAATGTTAGAGTCCTAACAGTTAGGGAGCCTGTCTCTGCAGTAGGGATATTTTTTGAGAATGCCCTCCACTAGCTAACAAGGAGAGAAGTGTAAGTAAAATAATGGAGCTGACAGACATGATTAATGGAAAAGGTAGCTGTATACAAACAAATGTGGTGTAACTGTATTGATGATCTAATTGTGAACTAGGCACCATTGGGTACTCTTTATATTGCGCAAGTCATTACACTGCAGCTGAGAAAGAGAGCTTAACATTAAGAGCAATTTTTTGTGAGGCACAAATAATATAATGCTGCATCATTGGACCTATTTCTTATCTTAAAACTTCATTTTGTGCTCTGAGGAATTATGAGCTTGAAGTGGTAAAACTGGGACAAAGAAGAATAATTTTGTTGTTTAACTGATAACTGTGGTGCTAGACTGAAGTGAATATTTTGACAGGTAAACTATTTGTTAACATTTTGTGATTTTGTGAGGATTTAATTTTCTGGTTGAATGAGAGTAGCACTCAGAGTTGAGTAAACAAGTGAGGCAATGATTTGATACAACTTGCATTACTGTAAGTTTGATTTAAGTAGTAATTAAGTTATGTGATGGTGATTCTACTCTTTTTTCATAACATAACAATTAGCAAATCTATACCACTGCACAGATTGAGCTTTTACTAGAGGCAACGCATATCTTGAGATTTTGCAATTTTGCAAATGGAAAAAGAGACTCATACCTTTCAAGTTTACCCAGTTTCAGACAATTATGACTTCATGTAATGTTTTGAGGTGTAATGTGCTCTTGATGTTAAAATTTTTTTTAGTGCTCACCTTTTGTACTATAGTCAACTTTAGTGCTAATGATTGTAATGTTATGAGAACTATGTAATGTATATATTATTTATAATGTATATATTTATGATTATTATTTACTGTAGACAGTGTCCAAATTACAGATACCATTTTTCAGCCAGAGTAGCAGCACAGTACATTGACACTGAGGACAACAAGTGCACAAAATAAAGCAAGCGAACTGCTACAAAGGGGGAGGGTCATCACCAATGCAGGAGGGTTTACAAACAAATAGAAAACAATACTCATAATAAAAACCCTTTTGTAACTAATGGACATTCCCAAAGGATGTGGTTGAATTTCTGAAGGCATGTAGAAATTTCTGAAGACTTGGTGAAATTTTATGATACGGAATGATTGGCAGCTGGTTCACGCTATATTTGATTTAGTGAAAACACTGGATGAAATGGTGTGGGAAAAGATTTTCTATATTAACGGAGGGTTGGGTTAGGGGGGAGGGTTGTAAGTTTATGGGCATGGCAGATTCCTTTGCCAGCTGGTTTACAGCTCAACTACTTCCTATACTCTGAACACCTCAAACTCATAATCTAGTTCAGCTTCCTGTACACTATCTACACCCACAGCAAAGAAAGTCTCTGCCCTGCTGTACAGAACCTCAACATCTGTTGCTGAACCTGCATGACTTTGTTGTTCTCAGCCCAATGTGATACCTCATTGATATTGTGCCCTACCTCATTCTCCAAGGAATAACGTGTCACTCACCAATAATACTCAGTATCGTAGGCTATTCCTCTGTCATTACTACCTCTAGATCTGAACCTCAGCATGCAATTATCATGAGGACAAACCAGATAAGGATACCAAAACAATGAAACGCTTTCCATTTCTATTGAATTTTTTTGTATTTGGGGCTTTGTATTCATTATTAAACTTTTAGTGGTTCTACCTGCTTTATTTATCCCTTCTTTTGTTGTCTTTGGTGTTAACGTACTGCATTGCTACACTGACTGAAAAACGAGTTATGGCTTCCGACACTGACTACTGTAAATATTGTAGCCGACAGATGCACAGTTACATTTCACAGTATTTTACTTCCACTTTTCACAATCCACCCCCACAATAATACACATTTATATATGGCCAGTGCACTATTGTTTAGCTTCAGATAAGCCTAATTAATAGTTTGCAGGCAAACCTCCACATACTGGTACAATAGTTTACCATTGCACATCTATGAGCACTAAAAACCTAACCACAAAGTTAAAAGTTCTTGAAGAACAGAAAGATATGTATGGAGCAGGCACTGTCATTAATTTTACACATGGCCTACTTGTGTAACACTTATTCCAAAGTTAAGTTGAAGCACTGTCGTTGTTCTAACCAACAATGGCTCCTCGTCTGACACTCGGCCATGGACTGACTGTTTTGTGACAAGAAATTGGGCCCTTACATATCCTCACAATAATAGGTAGTGAAACTACACATTGTTCAAAGTTAATTTACACAAATTACAATTACAACTTAACTCATTTGATTAACTGAATACATCAAAAAATTGGTCCTTTTTAGCAGTTTCTTCTGAGTTAAGCCAAATTATTTTTTTAAATCATGAAATTAACAAATATAAGTATGCAAACATTACTTTTATCAAAACTGTTAATTACTTTGTAATTAATTAAGGGCTGGCTTTGCTAACATGTGTTGTGTTGGCAGAAGAGCCAATACCATGTTACTAAAGGAGGCCGAAAAGCACGCGTTTTAGCTCACACAGGCTGGCGTGAGGAGTGAAGAACTATACTGACATGAGGTCTGGAATATGACAAGCAATTAGAATTCAGAAAGAGGGCGTAATTAGTTTGATACTTAACTTTAATCCATTAATGATGAACGTTGCTCTTGACGGTACATGAGTCACAATATTATCTATTCAGAAGACATAGTAACTAAATATGGCACCTTGCTAGGTCATAGCAAATGACATAGCTGAAGGCTATGCTAAATAGATACTTTAAGAATACAATTAGTTGTTCCTCCAAATGTTTGTAATTAGTACAGAATTCATATTCATTTATAAGTCAACAATAGAATTTATGTTAAGAAACAATTACTGATTTCACTCTCTAACGAAAGATACTAAATAGTAATAGCCAAAATAAATTAGAAATTGAATTACATACATCAAACTAAGCATAAAATTAGATCTGGTGTTATATTCTTTAAAACTCAGGGCCAACCTTTCTCTTCTATGAAAATACCAATTATACTCATGTATGTTAATGGTAATTAGTTAAAAGTGAAAAAACGAAGTTAAGTAGGCAGATGGCAAAACAAGAGGGGAATTAAAAATATGCCAGCTCGCTCTGTCACAAACTGTTAACTACTTACATGAGAGTTAAACATCAAAAGTGAAATTTAGATTATAAGCAGTACTGAAATAATGATCAATACTAGTGTTTCCATTTCATCCCATATGGTAAGTCTCCCCTGATGAGTGGTTTTGAGTGACTCCCAAAATCTAAGCCCTTCCCTAGACCTCTCCGGTCGTTTTTCTTCACCCCTCTTCCTTCCCCTTCAACCCTCCTACATGAAGAACAGGCCATTGGCTCCAAAAGCTTGCCTAATTAAAATTCTTTTTTATGTATTTGTTCTGCTACTGCTTGGTGATCTATCCAATCAAATTATTTTGTCAAAAATTGATTGTTGTCATTGTTATAATTTATAAAATGTATTACATTGAGAAAGCCTTGAACAGTGTGTATATTTCTCTCCCTTACAGTCATAAGATAAAAAGGATTACATACAACTACATAAATATAGCCAATGGAATGATGCTTGTGATAAATCATGTTTGCAACATACGAACACATTCTATACCACAATTAATTGAATTGCAAGTGATTGATGAAATGATTGAGAAACACTATAATTGCTTGTTTACTCAACCACTGTATCATTTTGGATGAAGCCTGAGTGACTACATACTTCACTATTGATAAGCCTTGGGTCACATGTGGAATCTATGATCTTTGTGATCCTGTTGTGTATAAATAGCAGTCAAATGATAATTAAACAAATAGAAAAAAGGCAAGTAAACTGACTATTATTTCAATAGAAATCGTCATAACTGTTCATATGTTTATTGCAGTGAGACAAGACAGTCGGTGCCTTCCTAGAAAAAATATTTGCACTTCCCTATGGGGCCATGATTGTAGCTAGGCATGCACCTCCAGTCAGAACAAATTGATTGCCAGGCCTTCCCAGCAGAAATTCTGCTGTGTAGTTGAAACAACCTGCCAACAAAATGTCCATTTACATGGTGCCAAAGTCGTTTAGACTATACTGCTGAAGTTTTGCTGGGCAGCCCTTACACGTCCTCCATACACTCCCAATCTCTCCCCATGGGGTTTTCATATTTTTGGAGCACTGTAGAAAGACATTTGTCGCAGTTGATTTGCTTTGGGCGAAAAGGTGTATGCCTGGCTACAACCATGGTTCTGTAGGCAAGTGCAAACATTTTCCCATGAAGGCACTGTCTGTATTGTCTCACTGTGTGATAAGTATATGAATAGTTGTGACAATTATTGAACTTATTTTTTCTACCAATCTTTCATTTAACTACTCCTTACACATAACAGGATTACAGACATCACAGATTGCATACAAGACCCAAAGCTTATTAGTAGTGGAGAGTATTGTCACTCAGGTTCCTTATTCAAAATGATAAAATGATTGAGCAAATATAGAAGCTCCAGAGTAGATAAACAATTTATTTTACTTGATCCTGAATGTTCTATTATCTACAATTAAAAATTAAATAATGTGGAAGCCACAGGACTTCATATGGAACACGTCAGAGGGTGGAGGAGAAAAGAAAAGAAGTGGGGTAATGGCACTGTCTTACACACTGCACTGAGTTAAAGTTGTAGCCAGAAAATTATGAATGCTGTAATAGCAAAATCCTGTTGTGAGGTGGGTCCCACTCATCATGGAGTCTGAGTGACATGGCCTTTCTTTTTAAAATTGCTTAACCTGTAACTCTCCCCTCTCCAAAGAAAGTACGAATGGTTCTCAAAGTTCAGATAGTGTCATGTATTTTGATAAGTATATATAATTAGGGAACACCTGGAACAATTTAAACTAAACTTAGTACACTTACAACATACTAACTGTGAAAATTACCAAATGGTAGCAGAAGAAAACACATATAAAAGATGTGGAATTGCAAAAGCTTTCAGAGCTAATGACTTCTTCTTCTGTCTGAGGGATTGAAGGGAATGGAGGAGGGGTGAGGGAAAAGGACTAGTAAGGTTTATGAAATGGGAAGAGATATGGAAAAGTGGCTTAGAACCTGGGATCATGGGAGGCTTGATGGAAGTGATGAGGAAGAAAGACTTATTATTAATGCCTTTACCAGAAGAGTTTTTAAAACATGAGACCTTAGAGATGGAAGGCAGAGTAATAAGTGAGATAGAGGTTACTGAAAAAACACAGTGAAAGAGGTAATATGATTGAAAATCTAAGTGCATTTTACATGATAGATCAGAGAAGGGCTCAGTGAAAAACAGACACGTAAAATTAAATAAATAAATAAATAAACAATTGAAAAATAAAAGGAGTTCAAGAAAAGGAATAGATACTGAACAAATTGCAGAGACCATAGAAACTAATGTTAATTTAGGCCAGGAGGGAGGAGAGAACTAAGCACAGTGTTGTAAATCCAAGTCCCATTTGCAGAATTCTGAGAAACTGATGTCAAGGGAGAGAATGCAGATGGATTGTGTGGTGAAACAGGCACCAAACTCATGACAGTAGTGATGTAGACGATGTTGTATGTTGCCAGTATACATCCTCTGATGGTACCCGTTCAATCACTGATAACCTGGTGGTTGTCACATAAATGTAGAAGACCAAACATTGTCTACATTACAGTTGACAGACATGTCATTTCACAGGTGACTCCCTTGAGATAGTATGTGTGTTGCCAGTTACAGGGTTGGTGTATGTGGTGGTAAGAAGGCCCATGAGAAAGTTTTACAGTAGGGACTGTCTTAGAGGTAGGAGCAATATGGTAAGGAAATGGGTGTAGAAAGAGCATAGGGGTGTAACTGGGTACTGCACAGAGTGGGAGAGTGATGAAAAGCTGTAGGTGGGGTGGGAAAAATATCAAGCAGAACAGACCTCATTTTAGTGAGTCACAGCCCTACCAAAGTAGCTTATTAATAGATTCAAGACCACAATAGTGCTGAGTGACAAGAGCTGTACTCCTAAACTTTTTTTGGATGGATCAGCAGGAGCGGGATTTGATGTGATGACCTGGGAAATATGCTTCTGAACTAGAGTGGTGGGATAATTATGTACAGTGAAGACTGAGGTGGCGTGGTGGTGTATTGCTTTAAAGAGTCTGCATCTGAGAAAATGTGTTTGCCTTTAATGCAAGGCTGTATGAGAGGGAAATTTGACATGAGAAGGATGGCAATTGTCAAAATGTAATTACCTTTGCTTGTTTTTAGGTTTAATGTGTGATAGAAGTACGTAACTGAGCCTTAGTGAGGATGAGGTCAACATCAAGAAAAGTGGCCTGAGACAGGAGCATGCGAAATTTCATTGGGAGAATGTATTTTGAGATTCCAAAAATTTCAACAAGTTAGCCTCATGATGAGTCCATGAGGTAAAGAAGTCATCAATTGACCTAACCAAATCAGAGGCTGAAGGCTTGTGGACTCCAGGAAAGGGTCCTTCAAACAATCCATGGAAAGTTTGGCATAGGAAGAAGCCACCGTGATACCCATGGCCATACCACTGATTTGTTTGTCTGTCCCTCAATGGTAAAGTAGGCACTGGTAAGTATAAAGTTGATGAAGGTTAGCAAGGAGGACAGATTTGGAATTATGTGAGAATTGGTGTAACAACATGTGACTGGTTCTCACTACCCACCTGGCCTAAATTTGCATTTATTTCTCTGCTCTTAGCATTTCTTTTCAGAACTGTAACTATTCCTATAGTCCTTTTAGAGGGACTATACAAGAGTGATGAGCCTGAAAGCAATGTTATAGAAATGGAAGGGGATATAGATGAAGATGAGATGGGAGATATATACAGGGAGAAGAATTTGACAGAGCACTGAAAGGCCTAAGTCAAAACAAGGCCCTGGGAGTGGACAACATTCCATCAGAACTGCTGATAGCCTTGGCAGAGCTAGCCACAAACTCTTCCATCTGGTGTGCCAGATGAAATCTCCTCAACACATTGACAAATGTAATAATTTCAGTTCCAAAGGAAGCAGGTGCTGACAGGTGTGAATATTACCAAACTACCAGTTTGATGTGTCATCATTGCAAAATACTAACACGAACTCTTAACAGATGAATGAAAAAATGGTTGAAGTCATCCCCAGAGAAGATCAGTTTGGATTCCCAAAAAAATTAGGAACACACAAGGCAATAAAACCCTATGATTTCTCTTAGGAGGTAGGGTAAGGAAAGGCAAATCTATGTCCACAGCATTTGTAGCGTTAGAGAAAGCTTTGACAATGTTGACTGGAGTGCACTATTTGAAATTTATTTAACTGCTTGGATAATAAAAATATACTCACCAAGCAACACCAGAACACACACATTAAAAGACAGTTGTAATTGACAAGCTTTTGGAGCCAGTGGCTACTTATTCAGGCAGAAGTTTTGAAGCAGAAGGAAGAGGGATGAAGGAAAAGGACTGGAGAGGTCTAGGAAAAGGGGTAGATTTTGGGAAAGTCACCCAAAACCATGGGTCAGGGGAAACTTAACCTATGGGATGAGAAGTAAAGTCTGATTGTTAGTGAATGCATCACACAAGATTTGAAAACTTGAGAGCTTGAAGATGAAAGACAGGGTAACATGCACACAGAGATTACTGCTTATACATCATGCACGAGTCAATAAGAATGAAAAGCAAAGTTGATTGTATGTAACAAAGGTAGGAGGGGCCAGTGAAAAATAGATGGGAAAGACAATGAAAAATGTAGAAAACTAAAATGCCTTGAAGAAAAGAGTAGTTACAGTGAAGAAATGCTGAGTCAGAAGAAATTAACATAAATTAAGGCCAAGTGGGTGGAAAGAACTGAGGACATGTTGTAGTGCTAGTTCCCACCTGCGGAGTTCTGAGAAACTGGTGTCCAGGGGAAGAATTCAGATGGCAAGTGTGGTGATACAGGCACCAAGCACATGAATGTCACGTTGTAAAGCGTGCTCTGCAACAGGATATTGCGAGTTGCCAATATACACCCTCTGCCTACGCCCAGTCATCCTAACTGATAATTTGGTGGTAGTCATGCTGACGCAGAGGACTGAAAAGTGTTCACCTGACAGCTGGTATACGACGTGTGTTGTTTCAAAAGCAGCTCTCCCATTAATAGCATATGTTTTGCCAGTTACAGGACTGTTATGAGTGGTGGTAGGAGGGTATAGGACAAATCTTGCAGGGGGGTGGTCACAGGGGTAGGAGTTGTCGGGTAGGGAGATGGGTGCAGTAGGAGCATAGGTTCTGACAAGAATATTGTGGAGATTGGGTGAGCCATGAAACGCTATTCTAGGTGTAGCGGGCAAAATTTCATACAGAATGTATCTCATTTCAGGGCATGATTTTAGAAAGTCATGGCCTTGTCAAAGCAGCTGATTAAGACATTCAAGACCAGGAAAATACTGAGTCACCAAGTTTTTTTTTGGAGGGATCACCATTACCAGGATTTGATGTGATGGCCCAGGAAATCTGCTTTTTAACTAGGCTGGTGGGGTAATTATGTGCAGTGAGGCTGAGATGAGAATGGTGGTGCATGGCTGCAAATAGTCTGCATTTGAACAATATGTTTGCCTCAGGTGTCAAGGCTGTATTGTGTGTGTATGTGGGGGGGGGGGGGGGGGGGGCACATTTGACACAGAAAGGAAATGTAAGAACTGTGTTTGTTGGTAAGTTAAATGTGGATGGAGGTGCAGAGCTGACCTTCGGTGAGGATGAGATCAACATAAAAAAAAGTGGCATGGGATTCAGAATAGGACCATGTGAAGTTCCTCCCCCTTCTGCCAGTTAAACTTCACATGGTCCTATTCTGAATCCCATGCCACTTTCCTTGATGTTGATCTTATACTCACCGAAGGTCAGCTATGCACCTCCGTCCACATTAAACATACCAACAAACAACAGTACATTCTGACAGTTGCCAAGCTGTCCATGTCAAACATTCCCTCACATACAGCCTTGACATCCCAGGCAAACATATTTGTTTGGATAAAGACTGTTTGCAGCAATGCACCACCATTCTTACCTCAGCCTTCACTGCACTTAATTACCCCACCAGCCTAATTAAAAAGCAGATTTCTTGGGCCTTCACATCCAAGCCTAGTACTGCTGATCCCTCCAAAAAACAACTTTGGAGCACACCATTGGTGGCTCAGTATTCTCCTGGTCTTGAATATCTTAATTAGCTACTTTGACAGGGCCATGACTTCCTAAAACCATGTCCTGAAATGAGATCCATTTTGTCTGAAATTTTGCCCATTGCACCTAGAATAGCTTTCCATTGCCATCCCATTCTCTGCAATGTTCTTGTCAGAACATATGCTCCTTCTGCACCCGTTTCCCATGATTTGCCCTATACCCTCCTACCACCACCTATAACAGACCTGTAACTGGTAAAAAATATATTATCAAAGGGACAGCCACTTGTGACACAACACATTATATACCAGCTGTTATGTTAACGGTCTTCTACGTCAGCATGACTATCACCAAATTATCAGTTAGGATGACTGGGTGTAGGCAGAAGGTGTATATTGGCAACTCGAAATTTCCTGTTGCAGAGCATACTCTACAATATGACAACCGTGTCCTTGGTGCCTGTTTCATCACACGCGCCATCTGGGTTCTTCCCTCAGACACCAGTTTCTCAGAACTCTGCAGGTGAGAATTAGCACTAGAACATGTCCTAGGTTCTTGTCACCCACTTGGTCTTAATTTATTTTTTCCATCTCAGCATTTCTTCTCTGCAACTACTGTTTGCTTCACTGCATTTCATTGTCTTTCCTGTCTACTTTCCACTGCACCTCTCCTACCTCTGTTACATAAAATGCACAGAGCTTGTTACTCTTATTAAGTCATGCATGATGTTTAAGCAGTAATCTCTGTCTTGATATTACCCAGTCTTCCACCTTTCAGCACTCAGGTTTTCAAATTTCATCTGATGCAGTCCCCAACAATCAGTCTTTTATTCTTATCCTGTATGGTAAGTCTCCCCTGACCTGCAGTTCTGGGTGACTTTTCCGAAATCTACTCCTTTTCCTAGACCTCTCCAGTCATTTTCCTTCACTGCTCTTCATTCCTCTTCAGCCCTTCTGCCTGAAGAAGGAGCCACTGGCTGTAAAAGCTTGCAAATTACAACGGTCTCTTACGTGTGTTCTGCAGCTGCTTGGTGACCTATTCAATTAAATAATTTTGTCACTCTTTGAAATTTGGAAGGTAGCTTAGGTAAAATATAGGGAGCTAAATGTTATTTACAACTCGTGTGAAAACCAGACAGCAGCTATAAGAGTCAAAAGGCATGAAAGGGAAGCAGTGGTTGAGATGGAAGTAAGACAGGATTGTAGCCTATCTCTGATGTTTTTCCATCTGTATGATGAGCAAGCAGTGAAGGAAACCAAAGATAATTTGGGGTAGGATTATAGTTCAGGGAGAAGAGATAAAGACTTTCAGGTTTGCCGATGTCATTGTAATTCTGCCAGAGACAGCAAGAGACTTGGAAGAACCGCTGAATGGTATGGACAGTATCTTGAAAGAATGATATAAGATGAAAACAAACAAAAGAAAAAACGATAATGGAATTAGTCACATTGAATTATGTGATGCTGAGGCAATCATATTACAAAATGAGACACTTAAAGTAGTAGATGAGTTTTTAGCTACTTGGGCAGCAAAATAACTGATGATGGCCAAAGTAGAGCAGATATTAAAAGTAGACCAGAAATGGAAAAAAAAAAAATGTTTTGGAAGAAGAGAATTTTGTTAACATGGAATATAGATTTAAGTATTAGGAAGTCTTTTCTGAAGATATTTGTATGGCGTGCAGCTATGTATGGAAATAAAACATAGATGATAAACAGTTTACACAAGGAGTGAATAGAAGGTTTTGAAATGTGGTGGTACAGAAAAATGCTGAATATTAAATGGGTAGATGACATAATTAATGAGGGGGTATTGAATAGAATTGGTGAGAAAAGAAATTTGTGGTACAAAATGACTAGAAGAAGGGATCAGTCAGTAGGATACATTCTGAGACATCAGGGGGTCACTAATTTATTACTGGAGACAAGAGTGGGGGTAAAAACCACAGAAGGAGGCCAAGAGATGAAGTTTGCAGTAGTTATTAGATGAAGGTACTTGCACAGGATAGAGTAGCATGGAGAACTGCATCAAACCAGACTTCAGACTGTAGACCACAATGGCAACAAGTATTCCTTTTCTTCACTGTCTTTTATTGTTGTACTTTTTTGTTATTTGGGCTGCCATTAATATCATAACATTTTAAATCAATGTTTTTGTCTTAAGTGAACTGCTAACTTAAGTGAATGTCACACCACATTTATTTCACTTTCATTGACAAGTCTGGTTCTGTAAATATTTGCATATATAGTATGTTTCTACATTTTGATTATGTAGATTAAGAAGGAAAAACTGCTTTTAGTCTATGAGACTCAATACGTCAAAATGTATTATGTAAGTAATATTACAGAACCACAATTCATGACGCATTGCCAGTAAACATAAAATGTATGTGGTGTGACACTCTTCTAAATTATAGTGCAATTAAGACAAAAATTGATATAAAATGTTGTGATACTAATGGCAATCCTCTTTTGTAGACAGATATGAAAAATCAGGATAACATAAATATAAACTGTCACAGGAATAACTTAATTAAGAATGGAGAGACATAACGTGAAGTTTTAAAAGGTTTAACTATGGCCCCACTCCTTTTATTAACCTACATAAATGAATTTACGGCACAAACATACTAATCAAGGTCCCAATTTCCACTCTGCCATAAACAGCCCAGATGACAGCTGAATGACAACTCTTCATAGCAAACAGTTGATCTCACAAAGACTCATTTTAAGCATTAAGAAAGATCTTATACTGCCAAGAGTCAAATGCTTAATAAAAAAGTGTGTAAAATTCCTTGGAATTCAGGTGAGTTATGTATTAAAATGTACTCAACACACAGATAAATTAATCAAGAAGCTCAATCTGGCACAATTTGCAACCAGAAAAATCTCTTTTTTTAACTGACAATAAGGATGTTGACTATTTTATATATTTTTGTCTCACATTATTTTATGAATTTACACGTTGGAACAATGTACCTAATGCAAATAAAGTATTTGTTGAGGAGAAGCAAGTGGTAAGGATACTCAAGGATGAATCTTTCGCTTTGCAATAGAGTCTGCTCTGTTTTGAAACTTCCTGACAACTTAAAATTTTGTGCCAATGAGCAACTCAGTGCCACAACCTTGACTTTTGCAAAACTTGCTCTTACTGGTAGAGTTATTCATGCAAAACTCATGACCTGCACACAGATCTGAGAGTTGTGAATTGAGCCTGGACAATTCAGTTGGTAAAGTATTGGCATGAAAGACAAGGTTCCACGTAGAAGTTGCATTTATGGCAAACTATTTAATCCACTGGAAACATTCAGTTATGATATTGTGTAATGTAGAGAAATAAGTCAGATAGAGATATATCTACATCTACATCTACATACATACACCACACTCCACCATACGGTGTGTGGCGGAGGGTACCTTGTACCACAACTAGCATCTTCTCTCCCTGTTCCACTCCCAAACAGAATGAGGAAAAAATGACTGCCTATATGCTTCTGTGCCAGCCCTAATCTGTCTTATCTTTGTGGTATTTCCATGAAATATAAGTTGGCGGCAGTAAAATTGTACTGCAGTCAGCCTCAAATGCTGGTTCTCTAAATTTTCCTCCATAGCTAACCACGAAAACAACGCCTCCTTTCCTCCAGAGTCTCCCACCCGAGTTCCTGAAGCATCTCCGTAACACTCACATGATGGTCAAACCTACCAGTAACAAATCTAGCAGCCCTCCTCTAAATTGCTTCTATGTCCTCCCTCAATCAGACCTGATAAGAATCCCAAATGCTCGAGCAGTACTCAAGAATAGGTCATATTAGTGTTTTATAAGCGGTCTCCTTTACAGATGAACCACATCTTTCCAAAATTCTACCAATGAACCGGAGACGACTATCCGCCTTCCCCACAACTGCTTGTCCTATTTCATATTGCTCTGCAATGTTACACCCAAATATTTAATCGATGTGACTGTGTCAAGTGCTACACTACTAATGGAGTATTCAAATATTACGGGATTCTTTTTCCTGTTCATTTGCATTAATTTACATTTATCCTCATTTAGAGTTAGCTGCCATTCTCTACACCAATCACAAATCCTCTCCAAGTCGTATCATCCTACAGTCACTCAATGACGGCAACTTTCCGTACATCACAGCATCATCAGCAAACAGCCGCACATTGCTATCCACCCTATCCAAAAGATCATTTATGAAGATAGAAAACAACAGCAGACCTACCACACTTCCCTGGGCCACTCCAGATGATACCCTCACCTCCGATGAACACTCACCGTTGAGGACAACGTACTGTGTTCTATTACTTAAGAAGTCTTCGAGCCACTCACATATTTGGGAACCAATCCCATAAGCTTGTACCTTAGGAGTCTGCAGTGGGGCACCGAGTCAAACGCTATCCGGAAGTCATGGCATCTGTCTGATACCCTTCATCCATGGTTCGCAATATATCATGTGACAAAAGGGTGCGTTGCGTTTCACAGGAGCGATGCTTTCTAAAGCCGTGCTGATGCATGGACAGCAACTTCTCTGTCTCAAGAAAATTCATTATATTCAAACTGAGAATATGTTCAAGAATCCTGCAACAAGCCGATGTTTAAGTTTATTGGTTTGTAATATTGAGGATCCGTCATTCTGCCCTTCTTATATACAGGCGTCATCTGCGCTTTTTTCCATTTGCTTGGGACTATAGGTTGGGCAAGAGATTCATGATAAATGCAAGCTAAGTAAAGAGTCAATGCAGTAGAATACTCTCTGTAAAACCGAATTGGAATCCCATCAGGACCTGGTGATTTCTTTATTTTCAACCAATTCAGCTGATTCACAACCCCAGATATGTCTATCACTATGTCCTCCATACGGGAGTCTGTATGAGACTCAAATGGCGGTATGTTTATACGGTCCTCCTGCGTGAAAGATTTCTCAAATTCTTAATTTAAAATTTCAGCTTTCATTTTGCTGTCTTCCATTGCCAGGCCAGACTGATCAGTGAGTGACTGGATGGAATCCTTCAATCTGCTTACCGATTTTATGTTAAGACCAGAATTTCCTTGGGTTTTCAGCAAGATCTTTTGTTAAGGTATGACAGTGGTAGTGGTTGTATGCTTCACGCATCACTCTTTTTACAGCAGCACAAATCCCTACTAACTTTTGCCTGTCCTCATTCCCCCAATCTTTCTTGTACCACGAGTGCAACTGCCTTTGCTTCCTGAGCATTTTCTGAATTGCGCTGTACCATGGTGGGTCTTTTCCTTCAGTAACCCACTTTTTCGGCACATACTTCTCCAAGGCATGATTTACAATGTGTTTAAAATTTTCCCATAATTCTTCCATGTCCATCATACCGGAAGTAAATGAAGTCAGTTCATTTACTAAGTGGGATGAAAACAACTGCTTATCTGCTCTTTCTAATAAGAATACTCTTCTAGCCTTCTTGACTGACTTTTTAACTTTCGTAACCATATTCATAATGACAACATCATGATCACTAATCCCTGTCTCAACACTGCCACCATCGATATACAGAGGAGGAACCATTTTTAATTGGTCACTGCAGTACCTAGCCTATGCAGATGATGTGGCATTACTCGCACAAAAAACCACTATGCTGTATGATGCCTATCAGCAACTGGAGAGAGGTGCAAGGGAACTTGCTCTCGTAGTCAATGTCGAAAAGACCAAATATATGGGAATGACCAACCAACAAAACCTACCGATTCTCGAATAGCTGACAAGGAGTTTGAAAGGGTGAGAGACATCAAATACCTCGGATCAACTACCACAGAGTCAAATGACATCAGCAGCAATGTGAAAGATAGAATAGCAGCAGGCAACAGATGCTACTTTGCCACACCACCCACGCTTAGAAGCTCACTTCTGTCACGAAAATCTAAAATCCTCATTTACAAAACAATTATAAGACCAGTTTTTATGTATGGTGCTGAGACATGGACCGTGAGTACAAATGAAGAAAGGATACTTAGCATTTGGGAGAGAAAGGTTCTGTGTAAAATATACGGCCCAATATACAATAAAGAAGACTGGTGCATCCGTATGAAGGAAGAATTAGAACAACTTTTTGAAGAATCTGACATTGTCACTACCATTGAAATAAGAAGACTGCAATGGGCAGGATATGTGGTCAAAATGGAGGAAGACAGGACATGTAAGAAGATTTCTGATAGCAATGCTGGAGGCAGACAACAGAAGGGATGTCCCAGAAAGAGATGGGTGGACAGAGTTGAAGAAGACATGAAAAAACTGGGTGTCAGAGGTTGGAGACGGAAAGCCATGGACTGGATAGAATGGCAGGATATTGTGATGCAGGCCAAGGCCCTCCAAGAGCTGTAGAGCTGAGGAGCAGTAGTAGTAGTAGCAGTAGCAGGAGTAGTAGAGAAATAAGAGTGGAGGAGCAAAAATTACCTGGAATGCTTTGGTACACTACACTTGTCAAAAATAATTTTCAGGTGTGTCTGAAATGTAAATATTACAATCAGTGTGTATTACCAGCTTTGATTTATGGAAGAGGGACAAAGACTTGGAAAAACCATTCAAGAACTGAAGATTAATCATAGAGCAGTGGAGATACACGTGTTGACACTTACTTGGAGACACAGGAAAACAAATTAACATTTCAGAAGAATGTATTTATGACTTAAATGACATATTTATGACTTAAATGACAATGAAATAAAATTGGGTTGAACACACAACCAGATTAATTGGTGGTTGATGAGCTAAATAAGTTCTTCATTAGATTCCAAGAGATAAAAGAGACTGAGACATATTCTATGATGATGAAAGAAAGAGAATAACTGACATGGAAATAACAAGCTGATCATTCAGTGTAATTTTAACAATCTAGCTTTCTTCCAACAAATAGTTTGCATAGTAATAACAAATAAATGATGAGACCTGATGCCTAAGGCATTCCTAGTAATTTGACAATATTTCAATGGAACACTACTCATCCTATTCAGGTGATGGGGCTGATAGGTGATGGAAGACCCCAAGAAGGTGTTAACAGACGTGGTAAAATGCTGTGTGTGTAATCACTAAGATAATATTTTACAAGTAAACTCTGTAGAAGTTCAAAGAAAATGGGACATTGCGTTGGCTGTCAAAAGTCAAAACACAGGGTTGTGATGCAAGTGGACTTATTCCTCCTCTTTTGCATTAACCTCCATGGTCAATGCACATTTAGCATGTCCAGTGTACAGTCCCACTGTTTGGTAAGATTACAGTTTATCCTTTCTGTTAATACCGTTATTATTAGTTGTGTGATTTAGACAGCACCTTAAACAATGCAGTTCCAAAAAACAAATTAAGCCTTCTTTACATGCAGGTGCTCTATTCAGTTACTTCTGTGCCTTAGAATAGTGATGACCATGGATCATGTGCTAATGTGCTACGCCACACTGTAAATATCACAATAAAATTATGCAATTTCTTGTTGAATAAGTGCTGGTATGCAAACAAAAGGGACAAAAACATGTTTTGTTGTGCTATCTACTTGATAACCAGAAACCAGTGTTGAGTGCTGAAACTGCCACACTATGATCAAATCAGAGAAGGAGCACAACTGTTGCCAACTGCGCATGCTCTGATGCAATGTCATCACTCCCAGCATTACTGGTGCTATGTTGTTCACAGCACCAGGCCAGTATTTTTCTTTGAAAGTACTGTAAAGTAGTGCACAAGCAACATGGAAAATTCTGTAGATGATCTGCTACGGCCAGTTGTACAAACTCTGGTTAGCAGCCAGTTAAGTTCTATTCTTGAAATGTTTGGGAATGACATTGTGCAACCTAACAGGGGTATAAACTAGGGCTACCTTTACCAGTGATATCAGGCCAAGTTAGCAAGTTTAACTGGAGAATAAGTTTCAATGATGGCAGGAATAGTGCTAGAATCAGACAGTGCTGATGAGATTTTGGCAGAATCATTTGTTAGAAAGAGGAAGGTGTCAAGACAAGATGTCATCCCAATTACATTTAAGAATTTTATGATTCCAAACATACATCTAAATTTTGTCCATTGAAGAAAGAAGTAATTTGTGTTTTTGATCTCATACATGAGAAACTGGAGGAGATGACTGACTTGTGTGAATATTTCTGCATTTCAATGATGTAAATAAAATAGAAAGACACTTCCACATGGGAAAAATATATTAAAAACAAAGATTCCAAGACTTACCAACAACGAAAGCGCCGGTAGACAGGCACAATAAAATAACACACAAATACACACAAAAAATTTCTAGCTTTCGCAACCAATGGTTCCTTCTTCAGGAAAGAGGGAAGGAGAGGGAAAGACGAAAGGATGTGGGTTTTAAGGGAGAGGGTAAGGAGTCATTCCAATCCCAGGAGCGGAAAGACTTACCTTAGGGGGAAAAAAGGATAGGTATATACTCGTGTGCACAACACACACACACACATATACAGACACAAGCAGACATATTTAAAGGCAAAGAGTTTGGGCAGAGATGTCAGTTGAGGCGGAAGTGCAGGGGCAAAGATGATGTTGAATGACAGGTGAGGTATGAGTGGCCGAAACTTGAAATTAGTGGAGATTGAGGCCAGGTGGATAACGAGAAGAGAGGATATATTGAAGGGCAAGTTCCCATCTCCGGAGTTTGGATAGGTTGGTGTTGGTGGGAAGTATCCAGATAACCTGGACTGTGTAACACTGTGCCAAGATGTGCTGGCCGTGCACCAAGGCATGTTTAGCCACAGGGTGATCCTAATTACCAACAAACACTGTCTGCCTGTGTCCATTCATGCGAATGGACAGTTTTTTGCTGGTCATTCCCACATAGAAAGCATCACAGTGTAGGCAGGTCAGTTGGAAAATCACTTGGGTGCTTTCACACGTGGCTCTTCCTTTGATTGTGTACACCTTCCGGGTTACAGGACTGGAGTAGCTGGTGGTGGGAGGGTGCATAGGACAGGTTTTACACCGGGGGTGGTTACAAGGGTAGGAGCCAGAGGGTAGGGAAGGTGGTTTGGGGATTTCATAGGGATGAACCAAGAGGTTACGAAGGTTAGGTGGATGGCGGAAAGACACTCTTGGTGGAGTGGGGAGGATTTCATGAAGGATGGATCTCATTTCGGGGCAGGATTTTAGGAAGTCATATCCCTGCTGGAGAGCCACATTCAGAGTCTGATCCAGTCCTGGGAAGTATCCTGTCACAAGTGGGGCACTTCTGGGGTTCTGCTGTGAGGGGTTCTGGGTTTGAGAGGATGAGGAAGTGGCTCTGGTTATTTGCTTCTGTACCAGGTCGGGAGGGTAGTTGCGGGATGCGAAAGCTGTTTTCAGGTTGTTGGTGTAATGGTTCAGGGATTCAGGACTGGAGCAGATTCGTTTGCCACGAAGGCCTAGGCTGTAGGGAAGGGACCGTTTGATATGGAATGGGTGGCAGCTGTCAAAATGTAGGTACTGTTGCTTGTTGGTGGGTTTTATGTGGACGAATGTGTGAAGCTGGCCATTGGACAGATGGAGGTCAACGTCAAGGAAAGTGGCATGGGATTTGGAGTAGGACCAGGTGAATCTGATGGAACCAAAGGAGTTGAGGTTGGAGAGGAAATTCTGGAGCTGTTCTTCACTGTGAGTCCAGATCATGAAGATGTCATCAATAAATCTGTACGAAACTTTGGGTTGGCAGGCTTGGGTAACCAAGAAGGCTTCCTCTAAGCATACGAGGGGGCCATCCTGGTACCCATGGCTGTTCCCTTTAATTGTTGGTATGTCTGGCCTTCAAAAGTGAAGAAGTTGTGGGTCAGGATGAAGCTGGCTAAGGTGATGAGGAAGGAGGGTTTAGGTAGGGTGGAAGGTGATCGGTGTGAAAGGAAGTGCTCCATTGCAGCGAGGCCCTGCACGTGTGTGATATTTGTGTATAGGGAAGTGGCATCAATGGTTACAAGGATGGTTTCCGGGGGTAAGAGACTGGGTAAGGATTCCAGGCGTTCGAGAAAGTGGTTGGTGTCTTTGATGAAGGATGGGAGACTGCATGTAATGGGTTGAACGTGTTGATCTACGTAGGCAGAGATACGTTCTGTGGGGGCTTGGTAACCTGCTACAATGGGGCGGCTGGGATGTTTGGGTTTGTGAATTTTAGGAAGTAGGTAGAAGGTAGGAGTGTGAGGTGTTGGTGGGTTCAGGAGTTTGATGGAGTCAGGTGAAAGGTTTTGTAGGGGGCCTAAGGTTCAGAGGATTCCTTGAAGCTCCGCCTGGACATTGTGAATGGGATTACCTTGGCAAACTTTGTATGTAGAGTTGTCTGAAAGCTGACGAAGTCCCTCAGCCACATACTCCCGATGATCAAGTACCACGGTCGTGGAACCCTTGTCAGCCGGAAGAATGATGATGGATCGGTCAGCTTTCAGATCACGGATAGCCTGGGCTTCAGCTGTGGTGATGTTGGGAGTAGGATTAAGGTTTTTCAAGAAAGATTGAGAGGCAAGGCTGGAAGTGAGAAATTCCTGGAAGGTTTGGAGAGGGTGATTTTGAGGAAGAGGAGGTGGGTCCCGCTGTGATGGAGGACGGAACTGTTCCAGGCAGGGTTCAATTTGGATAGTGTCTTGGGGAGTTGGATCATTAGGAGTGGGATCAGGATTATTTTTCTTCGTGGCAAAGTGATATTTCCAACAGAGACTACGAGTGTAGGACAGTAAATCTTTGACAAGGGCAGTTTGGTTGAATCTTGGAGTGGGGCTGAAGGTGAGGCCCTTGGATAGGACAGAGGTTTCAGATTGGGGGAGAGGTTAGAAGGAAAGGTTGACTACTGAAGGTTAACTACTGAAATCTTCATCATCTGGACTCACAGTGAAGAACAACTCCAGAATTTCCTCTCCAACCTCATCCGCTTTGGTTCCATCAGATTCACCTGGTCCTACTCCAAATCCCATGCCACTTTCCTTGACGTTGACATCCATCTGTCCAATGGCCAGCTTCACACATCCGTCCACATCAAACCCACCAACAAGCAACAGTACCTCCATTATGACAGCTGCCACCCATTCCATATCGAACAGTCGCAAACGTGGCAAACGAATCTGCTCCAGTCCTGAATCCCTGAACCATTACACCAACAACCTGAAAACAGCTTTCGCATCCCGCAACTAGCCTCCCGACCTAGTACAGGAGCAAATAACCAGAGCCACTTCATCATCCCCTCAAACCCAGAACTTCTCACAGAAGAACCCCAAAAGTGCCCCACTTGTGACAGGATACTTCCCGGGACTGGATCAGACTCTGAATGAGGCTCTCCAGCAGGGATACGACTACCTAAAATCCTGCCCTGAAATGAGATCCATCCTTCATGAAATCCTCCCCACTCCACCAAGAGTGTCTTTCCGCCATCCACCTAACCTTCGTAACCTCTTGGATCATCCCTATGAAATCCCCAAACCACCTTCCCTACCCTCTGGCTCCTACCCTTGTAACCGCCCCCGGTATAAAACCTGTCCTATGCACCCTCCCACCACCACCTACTCCAGTCCTGTAACCCGGAAGGTGTACACGATCAAAGGAAGAGCCACGTGTGAAAGCATCCATGTGATTTACCAACTGACCTGCCTACACTGTGATGCTTTCTATGTGGGAATGACCAGCAACAAACTGTCCATTCGCATGAATGGAGACAGGCAGACAGTGTTTGTTGGTAATGAGGATCCTATCATTTTTTCCCCCTAAGGTAATTCTTTCCGCTCCCGGGATTGGAATGACTCCTTACCCTCTCCCTTAAAACCCACATCCTTTCGTCTTTCCCTCTTCTTCCCTCTTTCCTGAAGAAGGAACCATTGGTTGCGAAAGCTAGAAATTTTGTGTGTGTGTTTGTGTGTTATTTTATTGTGCCTGTCTACCGGCGCTTTCCTGCTTGGTAAGTCTTGGAATCTTTGTTTTTAATATATTTCTGCATTTCCTAACGTATACTGTTTATTAGTAGCAATATGCATTTTATATCAGTACTTTGCAAATGACATACTGTCAAACTAAACATCAGGTGTACACATATGAAAAATACAAGCCAAACTCTCTTGTTTAATTGATGTGTGTTGTAATTGCTGCAGAATTAGAAATAAACCACAGTACTTCATTTTATTTAGCAGACTGTGCTGAAATAGACGTAATCAAATCAAAAACCCACATCAGTCTTGGGAGCTATTTGTATTATCACCTTCTTCAGTATTAGAGAACAACATTACGATCTTTAATATAAAAAAAAAAAACTTGATAGTATACTGATGTTCCAAATTCACTCCACCGCATCCACAGCTGAAAATATTGTTCATTCTTATCTCCCATTAGGACAACAACTTCCCTTTTAGTGAAAATATTAGCACCACAGGCTCATTAATGCTTCTGAGCAATGAAGTTATCTCCCAGCAAGTATTGTTCCCACAACCATGTAAATTATTTGTTTTTCAAGCTAAGTTTAAGAGAGTAACATTAATAGTAAAGTCAGTACTTTCTCTTTCCTTCTTTCTTTATTTTCACTTCAAGAAAAAATAGAGAATATAGCTGTTGTGTTTCTCAGTTATTAGTATTACCCACATAAACACACCCATATTTATTATGAAATAATAGTTATTTGTGTGCTGTAAATGCATAGTTATTGACTCTAAATAATCATAACATGCAAGGAGAGGCTGCCAAATTATTTTTTAGATTATTTTTTGAATTGTCACACAAATTTTCTCATGTCATTATTTTCTTTCTTTCAGAAGTGACTCTGTTCTACTAATGAACCAGCTGCTATGACACTCAGACATTTTTCATCTGGTGATTTCCTTCTCGCCACTGGAGATGACTTGATACTGACAAGAGGAAAGCCAGCAAGATTATTAAAAGGATGTGTAGGACACCAGATAACATGCACAATAGACAGTTTTGTTAATTATTTTAGGACTGTAATGTAATTAAATATGAAATATGTATATGGATTAATATATTTTTATTCTAAAATCATTTGTTTTAATTTTTATTCTCTAATCCCAATTTGGAGCTTTATGCTCTTTTTTTAACTGATACACTTCTTTCTCTCTTCTCTGGTGTTAGTGAAGTGACATTATCTGCAACTTTGCTAATTCTCACAATTGAGAACAGGTGCTTTTATTCTGAGAACAGATTGATCATTTTAAGCTGAAATGGTTGTAAGAAACAAGGAAGAACACAGTGAAGGTGTCATCCCCCCCCCTCCCTGCCCACAGGTTTCATATGGTTCCTAGATATTATTGCAGAGGCCAAAACTATGAATGAATGAAGGATACTGTTCCTCAAACATATAGGTGAATTGCATATTATTATTCTTCGTACATGCTGCTAATATAATTATTAAAAAATCATCACATCAAGAAACAGGATTTATATATACCCAACGAATACAAAAGTAGATAAACAAATAGTGTTCAATAATTCAACAAAGATACTTTTTGTGGAACACCTACTGCTGCTGTAATGAATTAAATAATTCTAAGATGCAAATATAACAGAATTGTCAGTCAAGTGAATCCCCATGACGTCTGTGTTGACACAGCTTGTTGGAAACTGTGAAAAGACAACCTGTTTCACAAAGCAGACTGCATTTCACAGTTCCTACTACATCAGGCACCTACTTACAATTCATCATCTACCATACAGCAACATATAATGGTACATTATCTTGCCTAGAAATGTTGCATCTGAATCGAACTGACTGTGGCATCCTATTGTCGAAAACTTTATCAAATTATGTATTTCACTGTACCAAACTTAGAACTTACATTCCATTTATGGATAACCATCAAACTGTAGCCTCTGCTGCTCTAATGGGTATAATATTCCATATTTCTTACTTGCTTAAATAATGACTATAATAATAATAATAATAATAATAATAATAATAATAATAATAATGATGTATTAAAAACAAAGATTCCAAGACTTACCAAGCGGGAAAGCGCCGGCAGACAGGCACATTAACAAAACACACAAACACACACACAGAATTACTAGCTTTCGCAACCGATGGTTGCTTCTGCAGGAAGGAGAGGGAAAGACGAAAGGATGTGGGTTTTAAGGGAGAGGGTAAAGAGTCATTCCAATCCCGGGAGCGGAAAGACTTCCCTTAGGGGAAAAAAAGGACAGGTGTACACTCGCACACACATACACACACATATCCATCCGCACATACACAGACACAAGCAGACATATTTAAAGGCCTTTAAATATTTAAAAGCCATTAAATATGTCTGCTTGTGTCTGTGTATGTGCGGATGGATATGTGTGTGTATGTGTGTGCGAGTGTACACCTGTCCTTTTTTTCCCCTAAGGGAAGTCTTTCTGCTCCCGGGATTGGAATGACTCCTTACCCTCTCCCTTAAAACCCACATCCTTTCGTCTTTCCCTCTCCTTCCTGAAGAAGCAACCATCGGTTGCGAAAGCTAGTAATTCTGTGTGTGTGTTTGTGTGTTTTGTTAATGTGCCTGTCTGCCGGCGCTTTCCCGCTTGGTAAGTCTTGGAATCTTTGTTTTTAATATATTTTTCCCATGTGGAAGTTTCTTTCTATTTTATTTACATCATTAATAATAATGATGATATTGTATGATTGTTGTAGCTGCTCTCTCAATCTATGTAAAGTTGTTTCTGAACTAAAACTTGCATACTTTTTCCCCATGCATTATTCAGAAATTTAGGAAAATCTCTTACTAGTGAAACAACAAATACCTGATTCTTTAACTAATTGCAAGACAGATTTTTATGTTATATACACAAATATCTTACAAACTTAATTAAATGTTTTGTACTAATCTTTCCATTGCATGAAACATCATCAGTTTCCATATTTTCTACTATGCTTTTGAACTCTCTTACAGCATCTGCCAGCCTCAACGAATCCTCAAATGAACAGTTTTGCAATCTGGAATGCTTATCACTCATGTTAGATACACTATTTCTGCAGACGATGATTAAATAAATGTCAAATGACATATGCAAGAATATCCAGTGTACACTTCAATTGTTGCCAACTTATCTGGACACAAACACTATTCCAGGAATAAATATCTGGGGACTATAATGGCATTGTACAATGCACACTCCAAGCTATTGTGTTGTTAACCAGTTCCTTAGCTGTCTATCCCTCAATTTATCCCAAAATTGTTTAACTGCCTCTTCAAGAGGCAAGGGCATGAGAAAGGGCTCCCAATTTGGCTCATGTACAAGTACAGTATGGGGGATTTTTGAACAATACTTGACTTATTAGTGGTCTGGTGCAGTGGTCAAGGGCACCACTTGACAATTTGTCTTTAACTGCTACCTTCACATTTTCTTTTCTTCTTTCCATTTTATTTTATTCCTTACAATGTAAATTTATTAATTATAAAATTAAAATATATTTAAACAATTCAATTTATATACATAAAAGTAATATATAATCCTATAAATAGGTTGGCGTATGAGGGGGCCATCCTGGTACCCATGGCTGTTCCCATTAATTGTTGGTATGTATGGCCTTCAAAAGAGAAGAAGTTGTGAGTAAGGATGAAGCTGGCTAAGGTAATGAGGAAAGAGGTTTTAGGTAGGGTAGCAGGAGATCGGTGTGAAAGGAAGTGCTCCATCGCAGCGAAGCCCTGTACATGCGGGATATTTGTGTATAAGGAAGTGGCATCAATGGTTACAAGGATGGTTTCTGGGAGTAACAGATTGGGTGAGGATTCCAGATTTTCTTGGACAGTGCTTGATGGTAATGAATATCACGCTGTGGCTAAACATGCCTTCGTGCACGGCCAGTACATCTTGGCACAGTGTTACACCGTCCGGGTTATCTGGATACTTCCCACTGACACCAAAATATCATAACTCCGGAGATGGGAACTTGCCCTTCAATATGTTCTCTCTTCCCGTTACCCACCAGGCCTCAACCTCCGCTAATTTCTGGTTGCCACCGCTCGTACCTCACCTGTCATTCAGCAACCTCTTTGTCTCTATACTTCTGCCTCGACTGACATCTCTGCCCAACCTCTTTGCATTTGCATATGTCTGCCTGTGTCTGTATATGTGCAGATTGATATCTCTGTGTGTGTGTGTGTGTGTGTGTGTGTGTGTGTGTGTGTAAGGTAAGTCTTTCCTCTCCCATGATTGGAATGACTCCTTACCCTCTCCCTTAAAACCAACATCCTTTTGTCTTGCCCTCTCCTTCCCTCTTTCCTGATGAAGCAACCTTGGGTTGCGAAAGCTTGAAATTTGTGTGTGTGTTTTTGTGTTTCTTATTGTGTCTATCTACCAACACTTTCTCGTTTGGTAAGTCACAGCATCTTTGTTTTTTTAGTATATGAAAAGTGTTTGATTTGTGAGTGTGATGTTCCCAATGCACTCCTTTGCTTTCCATGGTTGTTCTCTGGGAAAAGTGATTCATGAGGCACTGGGGAAGTAAATATCTAGGACATATTAATGTATTAAAAAAAATAAAAATGTAAAAAAAATTGGAAATCACAGACACATAAACGACATACTTGATCTGAGTGCATTAGGTAAAGCTAATATTGCAACAATATTAAGTCACACCTATCACAATGACACAGTGAAATACAACCTGTTTATTTCTCTATATTGTAGCACATTGGTAAATTTTTGAACGAGCTAGCACTGTCTTAGAATCTAAGATTCTAAGACTGCTAACTCAGTACTGATGTCAATCAAAGAAATAGAAGTGAAATTTACTGACCAAAATGATATATTCAGTCTCATTAAGACTAATTATGATTATAAGGAAACAGTGTGACCAGTATATAAAACTGAAACCTGTGAGATACTCATTCTTTCAATCATTCATTCCCACACTATGACCTATAAATCTCATTATTATGGAGCCTTCAGAGGTATGGAACAAGTCAGGCTACATATTAATGGAAAGCAGCAGCAACCGTAGGCCGCTTCTGTAAAAAAAATATTGAAATACTTAGAGTATTTACATAACTTTTCACGGAACACTATCAGGTGTCTATATACTGGCAACAAGACGATCAGATTAAAATAAACATGCAGAATTTACATCAGTCCACATATTCTGATAAAATGCAGTAGTGGCTATTGAGGTGTTTTTGTATTTTATTTTCAAATATCTGGGAACTTTCAATTTCATGTGCATTGTCAGCTGGCAACATGCTACAGACTTTCCAATCAGAATGTAAAAGACAATTTTCAGTCCTAGATAGGGATCTGTAGTAGATATGGACCCTATTTTTAATACTAGTAATGTGGCAGTGAACTGCACAGTTCACAGTAAATGCGCTCTTGTTATTAATATTTAAGGTTAGTGATTTCTGGAAGGTTCCAAGACTTCTTCATTTATAGAATACAGTAATTTGCTACAATAATATAGTATATATAAATAGAAGCACTTTTGTATGTGATAAATAAACATGCTTTTAGTATGAAGTGTTAATTCCTGTCAACGACTTTGTCCTTGGGACTGGTACTCGATTCTGAATTCTGTATCACATGCTGGGTATCTCAGCCACCAACTGAGTCTTAGCTTCAATAGGGCTATGCAAAAATCATAGTCTTTATGGGCTGGCACTTCTCCTACAGTCCTCATTGGCAAAGCGCCAACAGATACAAAAGAATTAATGACTTATGCACATCAGTCATCCAACAGTGATTTTGAATGACAATGGCCAGTAGAGATCAAAAAGATGTTTAAACAGTGTTGTTAAACAAAGCAGATGGGATGACATGATATGTCTCATCACTTTTGACTGGATAGTATAGCTCAGAAGTGGTTTGAAAATTAGGGGGAAATACTCAAGGCCTGGGCAAATTTCAATCAGAAATTAAGAAAACATTTAGCTAGAGTCAATGGAAGCTGTTAAAGTTTTGCACCTAATGAAAGGCACAGAACATTCAACATCAACTTCTTTTGAAGGATGTCATTAATGAAAATAATAAGGTAAGAAATATGAGAGTTTAGGATGTCTGTTAATGTCAAACACAGATGGAAACATGCTTTCCGGCACCTGCAGATGACTAACCCTGACCTATGGGATAAAAAGCATTACTGTTCATGGACCAGGATGCTGTCTAATAAGCTGCAGTCATTTCCCTTTGTCACACAAAGGTTTCAGCACTTGTGCAGCTGCTGAAACCTACCATGGAAGACAGATTGATAGCACTGACATCAACAAGACAATGGTTTGGACATTCAGTTAAACTGTAGAGCACTCATTAGAAACCAAAAGCAGTATTTGGCCTTACAAAAGAAAGCTGTTCAAAGAGGGCTCTGCGTCGTCACTTATATGAACAGCTACAAGGTGAACAATTTTGCTTCTGCTGTTTGCCGATAGGTGGCAACAATGGTAAGTAATAGTCAAAAGAAACAGATCGTAGATGTCAGGCAGTTAGCTTGGACCTCAGTCAACATAACCTGATTCAAACATTAGTTGATTTGTGTCTGCATCGTAAAGTTGTTCTTGATTGAAAATGTCAGTTTACAATCCTAATTCTCATCATTTGTTGGAGGTGTTACTGTTTTGTTCCAATATGAAGAAAATAGCAGTTGAGTCTTATTGAATGCTCTCAAGTATGTATGTTAAGGACGCAATTAGTGAAAGAATGTGTCATGAGTGGTTTCAATGCTTCAAGAACAGTGATTTTAACTTCGTAGACTGGCATAGGGGCGGAAGAGAGAATGTTTTCGAAGATGCAGAATTGGAGATATTACTGAGTGAAGACTCATCTCGAACTCAAGAAGAATTGGTACGATTAGTGGGAGTGACACAGCAAGCCATTTCAAAAAGTCTCAAGGCTGTGGGCATGATTCATGAAAAAGGAACTTGCATGCCGTGTGAGATGAAACCAAGAGATGTTGAACGGCATTTGTGTGTTTGTGAACAGTTGCTTCGGAGGCAAAAATGGAAGGGATTTCTGCATCGTATTGTGACCAGGGACAAAAAATGAGGTCATTAAGATAACGGTAAATGGAAAAAATCATGGGGATATCCTGACCATGCTTCCATCTTGACGGCCAAACCGAATATTCATGGCTCCAAGATCATGTTCTGCATTTGGTGGGACCAGCTCGGCATAATGTACTATGAGCTGTTAAAACCAAGTGAAACAATCACAGGTTCTTGTTATCAAACACAATTCATGCATTTGAGCAGAGTATTAAAAGACAAATGGCTGCAATATAGTGAGAGGCATGTTAAAGTAATTTTGCAGCATGACAATGCTCGACCCCATGTTGCAAAAGTCAAAACATACTTGGAAATATTACAATGGGAAGTCCTACCCCATATTCTCCAGACATTGCTCCCTCTATCATCTGTTTAGATCAATGGCGCATGGCCTGGCTGACCAACCATTCTGATCTCATGAAGAAGTCACAAATTGGATCAACTCATGGATCACTTCAAGAGATGAACAACTTTTTCAACACAGGAGAAAGTAGTGGCCAGCGATGGAAAATACTTTGAATTATACATGTGTAACCAATTTGTTTCACTGGCAGGAGCAAAGTTGTACACCTTGTACAATTTATCAAGAAGGGCATATGCACAGGGACAGCCATAAAAGGCCAGGCAGTACCATCCTTGGATAATCATGTTATGCTTCCATTACTGGCTGGAGGAATCTACTATCTAACTGCCAATAGGTTTTGGCTTGATGAGGGAACAGTCAGAAAATGCAGGCCATTCTTCATCAGTTTTCAGGCCATTCAAATCTGTAGTTGAAATGAGGCAAACCAGGCATGCCAATTTTAAACACCATACTAACTCTATAGGTCATTCATATATCTGTCAGAGTTCATATACACTGTGCCCAGGTGAATGATGGGCTGACAGTAATACAAAAGTGTTCTCTGGAGTGGAGATCATCTGCTGCTTCCCATTCAGCAGTGTCTGCAAGAGCAGGAAAGCAAACTGTCAAATCAATGGCAGTGTGTCCCCATTGCAAAAATGTGACATTGCGCCTGTATTCAGGAGTGGTAATACACCTTCATCCTGATGACCTCTTGGGCCAGTGGAGACACTACCCCACAGAATAAGCAACCTCATCTCTACTATTATAGCTCTCAAGTCCTGGAACTGTTTTAACCTTATCACCATTATACTGCAGAGCTGCAATAGTTGACCAACCATAACCACACTGCACAGCATCAACTTTAGTAAAGGTAAAATTCACTACACATCCACAAAACACAAAGGGAGCCTGCACTATAACTTGGGCACCAATGGCATCAGCTGTGGTAATCTCCAAATCATTGACAGTCTTGTATACTATCATGCGTGAATGTATTCTGTAGCGAGGCATCTTCTGTGTGAATGGTCCAATGCTGTCACACATGTGGCTGCTCAAAGACTGATGCCTTCTTAGCAAAATGATTACCTACAGGGTGTTTCAAAAATGACCGGTATATTTGAAACGGCAATAAAAACTAAATGAGCAGCGATAGAAATACACTGTTTGTTGCAATATGCTTGGGACAACAGTACATTTTCAGGCGGACAAACTTTAGAAATTACAGTAGTTACAATTTTCAACAACAGATGGCGCTGCAAGTGATGTGAAAGATATAGAAGACAATGCAGTCTGTGGGTGCGCCATTCTGTACGTCGTCTTGTACACAGTGTTGTTGCAACAAGACGAAGATTTCAACGGAGGTTTAATGTAACCAAAGGACCGAAAAGCTATACAATAAAGGATCTGTTTGAAAAATTTCAATGGACTGGGAACTTGACAGATGAATGTGCTGGAAAGGTAGGGCGACCGCGTACGGCAACCACAGAGGGCAACGCGCAGCTAGTGCAGCAGGTGATCCAACAGCGGCCTCGGGTTTCCGTTCGCCATGTTGCAGCTGCGGTCCAAGTGACGCCAACGTCCACGTATCGTCTCATGCGCCAGAGTTTACACCTCTACCCATACAAAATTCAAACGCAGCAACCCCTCAGCGCCGCTACCATTGCTGCACGAGAGACATTCGCTAACGATATAGTGCACAGGATTGATGACGGCGATATGCATGTGGGCAGCATTTGGTTTACTGACGAAGCTTATTTTTACCTGGACGCCTTTGTCAATAAACAGAACTGGCGCATATGGGGAACCAAAAAGCCCCATTTGCAGTCCCATCATCCCTGCATCCTCAAAAAGTACTGGTCTGGGCCGCCATTTCTTCCAAAGGAATCATTGGCCCATTTTTCAGATCCGAAACGATTACTGCATCTCGCTATCTGGACAGTCTTCGTGAATTTTTGGTGGTACAAACTGCCTTAGACGACACTGCGAACACCTCGTGGTTTATGCAAGATGGTGCCCGGCCACATCGCACGGCCGACGTCTTTAATTTCCTGAATGAATATTTCGATGATCGTGTGATCGCTTTGGGCTATCCGAAACATACATGAGGTGGTGTGGATTGGCCTCCCTATTCGCCAGACATGAACCCCTGTGACTTCTTTCTGTGGGGACACTTGAAAGACCAGGTGTACCGCCAGAATCCAGAAACAATTGAACAGCTGAAGCAGTACATCTCATTTGCATGTGAAGCCATTCCGCCAGACACGTTGTCAAAGGTTTCGGGTAATTTCATTCAGAGACTACGCCATATTATTGCTACGCATGGTGGATATGTGGAAAATATCATACTATAGAGTTTCCCAGACCGCAGCGCCATCTGTTGTTGACAATTGTAACTACTGTAATTTTGGAAAGTTTGTCTGCCTGAAAATGTACTGTTGTCCCAAGCATATTGCAACAAACGGTGTATTTCTATCGCTGCTCATTTAGTTTGTCATTTTTGAAACTCCCTGTATATAGAAAAAACTGTTGCCTTCTTGAACTCCTGGTTCTTGATGTACACATTTTGGTTAGTGGCTGACACTAGCGATCAATGTGTGATGTCATCTTGGAGCCCGACATATTCTAAGTCTGGCACAGGGTAAAAATACCGTATGAGTGCTGAGGTCTTACTAGCAGTGCTCATCCCATTGTACGTGGTTATGTAAACACTGATAAGCAAAAGGTTGCTCACACAGACAGTGCTGCCTTGTCTAGGTCACCGGGCGATAAGCGATTCTGTGAGGTGAATTAAACAAACACACCAGTATGAGCTTTGGCATTAAAATCCAATAAGAGCAGAAATATTGGTGGAATCCAGTCAGTAACCTCAGAAAGTGCCTCACCATCCAGTGGTTCCTGCAGTGGGAGATAAAAGAGATAGAATTTACCTGAAAAGACACAAAATGCACAGTGACAGAAGCCGCCTACAGTATGGCGATTAGGGTTGGAGATGAGGAGCAAAGTGTGTCATTGACAAACACTGCAGCTTCTCCCTGAGCTTTGTTGCCACTGACATCCTCTTTCCAACCTAGCTCAAAACTCCTAGAAACAGGGGTATTGGAAGCTTTGATTTGTGTTTCCTAAAACACTCTCTCTCTCTCTCTCTCTCTCTCTCTCTCTCTCTCTCACTCACACACACACACACACACACACACACACACACACACACACACACACACTGCGACTCTTTAGTTCATCCATACAAACTCTGGAGCCATTTAAATTCTACTGCATTATGTACATTATCTACTGATAAGGTTTGCTTTCCACTTCTCTCTGCACCTTGGCGGTGAGCCTAAGATCATTTTTGGTGGACTAGTAGGACTTGGTGGGCTACCAACTGGGATTGAATCTATTGCCAAATCTTCAATAGCAGCAGCAGCTACTGATTTTGTTGCTGGTGTTTAAGTCCTGTTCCACTGGACTTTGACTTGACCTTTGTGATAGCTTTTCCTTTTTGGGCTGAAACACAGAAGGATCCCTGCATGAGTGTACCATTTGATGCAAATGGAACATTTGCTTTTTGGGGCAATGGCTGCACATTGTCAGTCTGAGAAATTTGTGCAACTAAGCCTCTGGTAAATGCAGGATTACCAAAGTCTGCCTTTGGCATGTGCAGCAACAGGAGCAAGTGCTAGAAGCAGCAGTTGCCTCTTCCGTTAACTATGGGCTGTTTCACAGCTGATGCAAATGAGGTAACAAATGATGGGGCCGCATGGCTTTAAACAGCTACTTCATTTCTGCATATGACAAGTGACATGTAACTTTAAGTTCTTTAATTCTTTTGTCCCTGTAGATGGGGCACTCTCTGTGCTGAATGGTGGTCATTGAAGACTGCCCAGAAGTTATGGTGACAGACTGGATGTGAGGTGGAGCAATTAACACACACTGATCAAGATGTAAATTCAATACCTGGCTCATGAGCTGCTCGACCACAGTTCCCACAAGTAACATGACAATTATACACTACGGTAGTTTGAACAAATATTTGGCACTTGAAATGCCACACTGGATTCAGAAAAAAGGGAAAACTGTTAATTGTCAGAAACCTGTCTTAATGTGGAAGAGCAGGTTTTGCGTATTGAAAGTTAAAATTGATGTAGGTGTTGTTTAACGATTCCTGTTCACATTCTGTACTTCCACAATGCCTTCACATTCCCATTCCTGTTGTACTTCACTGATGTCTTCATCCATGAGGTCTTCACATGTTACCAGCCGGTCACTGTATTTTAAGGTTTCATGCAGTTCAATAATAATAGGGTATGCGCCCATTGTTGTTGCTTTGAAAAGTTTCTGTACTTGCCCTGAAGTGATTATTTCAATCAACAATGTTTATTGACTTCAGACCACTCGTAATACTATATAAACCTTTCTGGATGTAGAATGAGGACACCTTGCTAACTCTCACAAAAACATTTTGACACAGGTATGCCTTATTACCATAACTTGTTTTTCATTTTTGAGGAGTATGCTGAGGATATATACCCTCAAGGGTCCTCTTGTTGGGATGAGTATAAGTGCTCACCAATGGCCCAACAGATGCACTAGAAACAGTTTTTGAAGAATTAATAGTCTCCTTGGTCATACTGAGTGTAACAGTCTCCCCCTCCTCTTGCCTGAGTAAGCCTCATACAACTGAGGTCGGCCAGGTTCCCCAGATATCACCCACTTATATTTGTTTTGCCTCAACAGCTTTTCATCCCATACACCAGCCCATAGCACACCTCAGGATAGAGGTTTTTCAGAAAGGTTTTTACCATCCTTGCAACCCAGGCAGTTAAGGCACAGTCCCTGGCCCATGTGACACTGCTGGGCTGAATGGTGGTTGTTGATAGACTGTCCAGAAGTTACGGTGACAGAGGACTAGCAGCACTCACCAGTCATTAGCTCTGGGAACCTGGGTTCGCCAATCCCGTACCCAGCAAATGTAGTTCTTGTGAAGAATAAAGATGACACTTGGCATTTATGTTGGCATTTCTGCATCAATTGAAAGATGCTGATTTAAACTATGAAAAATAATGTATACCCACTGTCATGAAATGATGACTCCTTGGATTCTCTGTTGGGTGTGAAGTATTTCATTACTATTGGTATGCAGTCTGTTATTGGCACATCATGATTTACAAGGCTAGTGGGAAAAACTTCTTTCATAGAGGTTCTGGATATTCCACAGATCATATTCACAGCTTGCCATGATGGGAAACATGTCACAAGGTTAAAAAATTAGATAAATTTTCTTTGCACAAACATGGCTAAATGCTTACCATTCACATTAAATTTTTTAAATAAAATTTTAACCTTCCACAATATTTCACCAGTGAAGTAGAGGAAGGTATGAAGTAGAAATAATTTTGTTATTAAAACTTTCTTTAGCACCAGGAACTTTTAATTCACGAAGGAGGTTATCAAATATTTCATGGTTGCATACTTTGGTGCTTTCTGTGAAATGTAAGGGGGGGGGGGGGGAGGTGGAAGTTACTTTTTTCCTAGTGCTAAATTTCTGTATATATTACTATTTTTTTCAAATTGTGTCTGATTGTCTGATTCATCGCAAGAGAATAAATGTATAATGCGGCTGATGTTAGTATGTTTAATCTTTCATTCAGTTGCCTACGTGAAGTTAGAGGCTGGACACCATACATTATCCTTTCAGCACACTTCTGTTCAATGAATATTTTGTGCCTATGTGTGGAATTGTCCCAGAAAATTATTCCATATAATATCAATGACTGGAAATAAGCAATGTAAGCTATTTTTTTTTACTGCTTTCATCATCAAACTTAACAATTACATAGAGAGAAGATGTCGATGATCTCAATGGTTTGAGATCTCTGATGTGATTTCAAATCCAAGTTCTGATCATTATGTACACCCAAGAATTTTGACTATCAACTTTACATATCCCTTCTCCACCAAGCTTTGTTGTTATGGTTGATGTTATACATCTTGCCTTATATAGAACTGAATGGAATCTTTTTTTTCCAAATTAAGCCTCAAGCATTTACTGAAAACCAGTCAATAATACCTTTGAATGTGACATTTATGGTTCCTTCTGTTGTTGCAGATCTGTTGGGCTTGATTATGATATTTGGGTGAACAGCAAAGACCACTACTGTGCTTTATGAGCTTAAGATGGAAGATCATTTATATACAGCAAGAACAAGAGTGATCCCCGAACTGAGGTCTGTGGAATACCAGAAGTAAGCTGCATCCTCCCCCCACCCCCCCAAAAAACATCATCATCATCATCATCATCATCATCATCATCATCATGGGAGCTGCATGAGGTTCCTAAAATAACCATTTGATTCTCATCAGCTAAATATAAAGTGAATGACTTTCTCATTGTCCCTTCAAATTCACTAAATTTAAGTTTATCCAAAACAATGTTGTGATTTGCTCAGCCTAATGCCTTAGACAGGTCAGGGGGAAACAAAAGAAAAATGGTTGGTGACATTTTTACATTGAGATGTTTTAACACTTTAACACTTTGTAAGTGTAATAACAGATGACATGTTATGGTATATTCAATGAAAAGGCCCTTCTGGAATCTAAATTATGACTGATGTAGAATCTTACTATCATAGATATCCTCAAGCACTCCTAAATATGTTGTCATTTCAAAAGACTTTGAGAAGGAAGTTAAGAGTGAAATACACTGATATTTATTAATATCTGTTCTACTACCTTCTTTAGAGATGGTCTAACAATGCTATCCTTTCGTCTGTGTGGACATAAGCCACGTAAAAGTGATACAGTAAATACAAGGTTTAGTACAGTGGCTATAACAGAAGAACATACTTTTAGTTTTTAACTGGAAATGTTAGGAGTCGTCTGATAATGTTTTTCTTTAAAGACACTTAAATTATTTTCATGACTTTTCATTTCAGCAATCACCAAGTTCTGATACTATATTGCAGAGCAATCATTGTTCTGACTGATCATCATCCTTTATGTTACCTGACGAGCATGAAGGATTCATCTGGTTGGTTGGCAAGATAGATAGATTAGATTTAGTTTTCACAGACCCAAAAAATGAGATGATGCTCGTGGGTGTCGAACATGTCAGGAATACACTGTCACAGTAACACACAAAAATGATGCATGCACAAGGTTGCCAAGTGCTTTTTGCAAAATCCACTGGAGGTACTAATAAGCATTGCAACTGAACAAAGGGAAGAGCCAGGATTACTGAAGCACATGGGGCCAGAGAGAAGGAAGAAGATTTTGAAAGGGATTTCAAGTTAGTAGATGGAACATTATGTAAAAGGAATTATGATCCAATGAGATGGAAATCGTTACTTGTCATCCCAGTTCACTGACTGTTAATCATTCTGAACAAATCCCATGATACTCTGACATCAAGTTATCTGAGATTTGCAAAGACCCCTGATAGAAACAACATATGCCTGTATTATCTCCATGACATGTGGTATCAATTCCTCTTTCAATTACTCAATTTTACTGGATTGGAATTAGCATTCTGAATAGGTTTCCCAAATCAACAGACTGAATAAGTGGATAACAGTGTGCATTGATGACCTCACTTGCTACGCTGCCCTATACTAACTGCTGAAGCTTCAGAAATCAATCTCTTTATTCATCTGTTAACAATATACATTGTATAGATGTACTGAATTGCAATATAATTCCTTATATCTAATTTGTTTCAGAAACTTGGATAATAAATACAAATATTTTATGTCAGTGTATATAAATAGTATTACTTTTCCATATTACCAGATTTATTGTAGAAGACAAAATTCTGAATCATTAATAACCACTGTAATGATCTATGATTATAGAAAACCTTTTCACTTAAGACTGATGTCAGGAGTAACTTCATGACACAACATTGTACACAGAATGACAATAGAAGAGATACTCTCAGTGTATGTTCACACTGAATATAGAGACTGGAATACAGTACAGCCTCTTGTGACATTTGCATAAGTATAACAACAGCAGTTGGGTTCATTACATCCATCAAGTTTGTCAGGCTATCAGAAAAATTATTAAAGTGGTATTTTGACCCATATTGAATCCTATGCCACTTATCAAATGTCAGCTATGAAGTCAAAGACAATCCTTCATTGTGAAGACAAAAATGCAAAAATATTGCCCACACTCTTCACATGAAGCCCTATCAAGTTCCTGAGGTTCAGGATAATGGTAGTACCTTTGATATAAGGAATAAGAAGACGTGCTTAATGAACACAACACCTTGATGAAAGTAACTCTAAACATTGTAATGACCATATAGACAACATGATCAGAATGCAAGGATCTGTCTGTGCCAGAGTATGAAAGACCATTAACTAGATTCAGATTGCCTCAAGATGACTGGGTGTTTGTGTTGTCCTCATTATTTCATCATCATTCATGAAAGTGGGCAGATTGGACTGCGCAAAGGTTGGGAATTTGTATGGGCACTGATGACTGCACAGTTGAGCGCCCCACAAACCAAACATCATCATCAACATCATCATCATCATCATCATCATCATCATCTAGATCCAGTTCCTGGAAGCTATACTGAATGGTGAAACAGCGGGTCGCTGTTTTTTGAGGAGGAGGATCAATAACACATACTTAGTGATGCACTTATAGGAATTAGCTAGTGTGTGGGCTACCTATTCATTCCCACTTGATGTAATTACTTATCATTTAATCTTTGCAATTTATAAAAGCCATAGGACTTAATGTAGACTGATTCTTACAAAGAAGAAGACACCAACCAGCCACTATTAATAATGCTATTTTTTTAAGTAAACAGTACTGTAACTGGTTTCGAACTGATAAGTTCATCATCAGATGGCTGTTCACAAGATTCATTTTACATAATCATCAGTTTTTGATTTTTATTCTCCCACTGTAGTGAAATATTCTTGGTGTGCTGGTGCCATAGAAAATTCTGCGAAATTTTGTTGCACACACACACACCAAAAGTATTTGCCACATTTGAAGTTGAAACATGTATCAACTTCACATGTGGCAAATACTTTTTGGTGTGTGTGTGTGTGTGTGTGTGTGTGTGTAGGAATATTTCTCTACAGTGGGAGAATAAAAATCGAAAACTGATGATTATGTAAAGTGCATCTTGTGAAGAGCCATCTGATGATGAACTTGTCAGTTTGAAACCAATTACAGTGCTATTTACTTAAATAAATAACATTATTAATAGTGGCTGATTGCTGGCTTCTTCTTTGTAAGAATCAATCTACATTAATTGTACACATCCACAGTCTCATCATGTCAGTTTTAGAAAAAATAGCCCTAGAAATTATTTATGGAATACTGTAATTAGCAAGAACATTCTGTGCATGTACTCTCTGCTGAGGGAGCTGTTCAGCTTCATCTGCATTTTTGAGTGTGCACAATAAATATGCTTCCAGCTTGAGATGTTACTTTTTGTTGATGACTCTGCTCTCATAATTTCTACTCAATGTTTATTGTCACATGACAATATGCATTGGCACATACCTGTAAAAATCCCCAGGTCCTTAAAGATGCTTCTTTCCACAAGATGTTCAATTATCAATTTAACATGATATTCTAACTCCATGCTTCTGCAGCAAAAACTTTGCTGTATTGACCCCTATGATTATGCCATAGGACAGTACAGAGTGAAAGTGTGTGAGCAATGTTGTTTCCAGATCAGTAAAATGAGAGAGCTTTACAAGTGTAAAGCTAGCTTCTTGCTTATTTTACTTGTTTGAATTATATTTAGATCCTGCTGTCTTGTGGTTTTACGACAGGTTGTACACCACAATTTGTCTTCCTGATCTGGACCCTATCCACATACCTCCAGAACCTCAAAATCTCCTTGTCCACTCACTTCACCTGATCCAGTCAGCCCAACGAGTCACCTTTCTCAATGTTGACATCCACCTCAAGCATGGCTACATCACTAACTTCTTCCAGATCAAACCTACCAACCACCAAGAATACCTTCATTTCAACAGCTACCAGCCATTCCATACCAAGAAGACCCTTCCATAGAGCCTAGCCACACATGGTTGTCACATCTGTAGTGATGAGCAGTCCCTCCCCAATATGCCAAGGGTAATGGTGAGGCCTTCACAAATTACCTTCCAGACCTTATACAGAAACAGATTTTCCATGCAGTGCCTCTCCAGTCACCTGCCACCTCCTACATACCCTCTGTCTGGCCACAAAGGAGGGTCCCTCTTGTTTCTCAGTATCACCCAGGACTGGAACAACTGAATCACAGTCTCTACCAGGTTTTTGAATACCTTTTGTCATGCCCTAAAATGAGGAGCTTCCTACCCACTATTCTTCCTGCCCCCCACCCCACGGTGATATTCCACCATATGAAAACAGAGCTGAGTTCTTACTAAAAGGTTATTATTAGATAGGTGGTTCAATATTGTGTTGTCAGCTACTTTACAAAAAGAAATTTGGAACATGGCAAGGAGAAATATGGGTCTTTAAGCAAATGTCACTTCCATTTCTTCACTTTTTAAATTGGTGTTACTATGACACCTTTCAGTCTTTCAGGCACTACAATTTGACTCAGTGACTAGATGGAAAAATAATTCAGCAAGATTTTAGTATTTTGGTCTGACAGCTAGAAAAGTTACAGCTTTCCAGTGACCTAATGATTTTTATAGTCTCTGATTTGAAAAATATAATTTACATAATTCATTCATTTTATATCTGACAATGCTCCAACTTGCTTTTGTACTTGGATTTTGAATTTTTTGAACATAATGCATGATTTTATTTATTTACTTATTTTCTAGCAACATGAATGATTTTTCAGTGTTGGTTGTTGTGCCAATTTAACATACAAACAGCAATACCAGGAGCAAATCTGGAGAGAAAACCCAATCCAACGCAATGACCTGTTTTCACTACCATGCAACAGAGTATAAATTGATCTGTGTGTGAAAACATTCTGATATCTCTGGTCTTCCATCCACATTTTCAAATTTTCTAAATACCTGTAATGTCTCTAATAAAAATTACAATCACTTATCCAATACACTCTGTTAATCACGTCTGTCTAGTAAGTTCTGACAATTATTCTAACTTCACATACAAAGAAGTGAATCATGAGTTTTCTAATGAAATGATAAATGTTTTCTTTGCTTTGTAACTTCTTTCTGTTTTTTCCCCTTACTTTCCAATCTTACTTATAATCAGTGCTGGGTCAGAAGAAATTAAATACACTTCTGCCCAGAAGGTAAGATATCTTCTACATTTACGAAAAAATGTAACATATGGCGATGATGTATTCACTCCAAGACTGGAGTCATTAGTTTTGATGTGGTCCACCATGAATTACTCTCCTGCCCTAATTTTTCATCTCAGAGTAGCACTTGCATCTACTTGCTGGATGTATTCCAATCTCGGTCTTCCCCTACAGTTTTTACCCTTCACAGCTCACTGTGGTACCATGGAGATTATTCCCTGATGTCCTGACATGTTACCTATCATCTTGTACCTCTTTCTTGTCAGTGGTTTCCAAATGTTCCTGTCTTTGCTGATTCTGCAAAGAACCTCCTTGCACCTTATCTTATCAGTCCACCTAATTTTTAGTATTCTTCTGTAGCATCACATCTCACATAGTTTGATGCTCTTCTGTTTCTGTTTTCACACTGTCCATGGTTTGATACCATACTACGCAGTGCTCCAAATACAGGTTATCAGAAATTTATTCCTCCGATTAAGGTCTATCTTTGATGCCAGTAGACTTCTCTTAGCCAGGAATGCCTTCTTTACCTGTGCTAGTCTGCTTTTCATGTCATCCTTGCTTTGTCTGCCATGTCTGATTTTGCTTCCAAGGTGGCAGAATTCCTCAACTTCATCTACCTCATGATTATCAATTTTGATGTTAAGTTTCTTGCTATTTTCATTTCTGCTGTTTGTCATTACTTTTTTCTTTTCTGATTTACACTCTATTCATATTCTGTACTCATTTAAACTTTTCATTTCATTCAACAGATCCTGAAATTCTTCTTCACTCTTACTGAGGACAGCAATGTCATCAGTGAATCTTATCATTGATATTCTTTCACCCTAAATTTCAATACAACTCTTGAACCTTTCTTTATTTCCACTATTTATTCTGCAATGTATAGGCTGAACAGTAAAGGGGAAAGACTGCATCCCTGTCTAACATCATTTTTAAATACAAGCAATTCATTCTTGGTCTTCCAATCTCATTATTCCCTCCTTGTTCTTGTACATATTGTGATAATCTATCTTTCCATATATATAGCAGCTTACCCTTATTTTTCTCATAATTTTGAACATCTTTGAACTTCTCACTGTACTGAGTATACCGCAATTCAGTTAGGCTTGCAGTAATCCCTTCATTTCTGGACAAGTCCCTTCTGGATGTCAGCAATGGGCTGTAGTCACATTTTTAGGTGTGACCTGAAAGCAGCTCTGCCTGGTATAAACTAGCAACAGAAAATTGTAAATTTGAATTGGTTCCAAACCTCAAGAATGAAATTTGATGACATGTTCCCAATAATCCTCCATGAAGAATCATGTTGGCAAAAAACAAGGAGGGTAAAAACCTATCAAAGGGAAGATGTGGTATACCACTAGGCTTGATAAATTAAAATACACTGTCATTATGTTCAGGGACGAGGTGTAGATAGATTTATGTCTTCCAATTAAAGACCTCCTTCCCTGTAACTAATTAAGAGCCAAGACGACAGAGGAGGACACAAAAAAGAAAAGAGGACAGTGGAGGAGACAAAAAATAAATACAATGACAGGTTCATTGAAAAGAAACTTAACCCATGTAAAGCAGCTTGGACTTTGGTAAATGAAAACAAAAAGAAGCCTCCCTCCATCTTAAATTCCTGTAGTCCTGATGTTTTCAGTCATTACTTTGTTAGGATAATGAAACAGATACTAAGTTACTTTGCAGACAATGACCTCTTCCAGGACACGCAGCATAGTTTTTGCAAAGGAAAATAAATGGTTATATCAGCACTGGACTTACATTATGAGGGGTGTTCAGTAAGTAGCACAACACATTTTTTTCTGAAACAATTCTTTTGGCTACAAAACCCTCCTCCTTAACATAATCTCTGTGAAATGCAACAACTTGATGTCACTTATTGAAAGGACTTATATGCCTACATAATGCTAGTGGTTGACATTAGAACCAATGTTTTGCTGCATCAATAAGCGCCACATCATCAATGTATTGCTTTCCACAGAGTGCATCCTTAATTGGGCCAAACAGATGCAAGGCATGAGATACTGGCTGTGGGGCAGATGAGGAAGAACAGTCAGATGAAGTCTTGTGAGCTCCTCTAGTAACACTGAAGTCCTACTGAGTAACGATATGTTTGTATTCTGTCAGTTACCTTGAGTGACAGTATTCATATGTTCCAACACTGGAGGGAGCACAGCTGTGGGTGGACAGCCAGTGTGCAGAAGACTGGAGTAGTTTACATGACCTCACTGTGATGATGACAGACGCCTTGCCCAATAACTCACAGTACTTTTGCTCACTGCCACGTCTTTGTAGCACCTATGAATATCTGTGATGCTCTGGTTTTCCACAAAAATAAACTCAATGATAGCTCTCTGCTCACAACACACCTCTGTTACAGATGCCATTTTTAAGGTTATACATAGCGCCACCAACTATTGGAACTTCGTGAAACTATAGGGGCGAAAGTGGGACTATTCCATGATGTCCCACAGTAAATTTCACATTTTTTCAACTGAATTGCATTGTATTACTTACTGAAAACCCCTCACACAATAATAAAAGGGTTTAAGGACAGAGAAAGTGTGGCAATGACACTCTATGATCTCAGTAAGACATTTGACTGCATCTAGCAGAAGATACTGCTTAAAAAGCTAGTCTCATGTTACTGGAAGTGTTGCTCTGGCAACCCTTCAATATTATCTTGAAAACTGAAGGAAAGTAGTATCAGTCCTTGGAGCAATCACCCAAGAACAAAAATTGGAGTAAGGCTTACCCCAGATATCTGCTACAGGACGTCTTCTGTTCGTTATTTACATCTATGATATAGATTGTAACAATGATATGTTGCAGTTTGCTGATGAAAATACCTATTTTACCAAAGAAAAAGCTGCTGTACAGGCTCTGCTAACAACTTATGTGCTGTTTGAAAACTTCAAGGAGAGGTTTATCTCTCTACATAAAAGGCAATGTCCTGATCGACTGTCTGACTAACCGACTCAGCATCACCCAGCCCAAACCACTATGTGTAGAAACATGAAATGTAGTTGTCATTTAAGAAGAGACTTCTTGAAATTACAGCCATAAGAGGGTGAAAAGGGGATGAAGGATTAATTTTTTGAAAAATTTCACTTTTAAGGGAATTTTCCAGCTAGACCTATGAAAATTTCTCGGTCAGAAATAAAGAAATACATGATTCAGCATTTCTGGAAATTTAGCTCTATGTGGGTGAAATAGTGGGTGAGAGCTTTTTTTGAAAATATATTGTTATTAAAAACCTACTAAAGCATATTAAAGTTACATCTACAAAGACAGCTATTTGACTTCTTGGTTACAAATAAAAAAAATATGTGTTTTGATGTTTTTGGAAATTGAACCTCTAAGGTGGTGAAACAGGGGATGAGATTTTTTAATGAAAATATTTTATTATGAAACCATTTTTAAAACAAAATCTCTGAAAATTTAAATTTGGCTTCTCAGTTAGACATAAAAAAGGAAGTGCTTCACTGTTTTTGGAAATTTAGCCCCTATGAGGGTGAAACAGGGGAGTTTTTATGGACTGTTTTTGGAAATTAAACACCCAAGAAGGAAAAATAGAGGGGGAATAGTTTTATGAAAATATTTCATTGAGAAAGCATTTTTCAACCCAAAAAATCTTTGAAAATTGTTGTTTGGCTTCTTGATTAGAAATTAAAAAAATACGTTTTTCACTGTGTTTGGAAATTCATTCCCTAAGGGGGCATAATAGGGTCAGATTGATTCACTGACTCATCATTGCCCAGTCCAAACTGTTAAGGATAGAAACTCGATGTTTGGAGAGGATGTGGATCTTATACTGTGGGCATTGTTTATGAAGGGACTGTCCAAAATTCTATTCCTAAAGGGGTGAAATAGAGGACGAAAGGCGTTTTGAAAGTGTGTCACTATTAACAGAATTTTGAAGTAGAACTACGAAAACTGGTTTAAGTTTCAAAGTTAGAAAATAAAAAATATGTTTCAGCAGTTTTGGAAATTTAACCACTAACGGGATAAAACATGGGTGAAATTTTTTTGAAAATAGATAACTGCTAAAGAGCTACTAAAGGAATTTTAAGGTTACAGGTTGACAATTGCTAATTGACTTCTCAGTTAGAAACCTCCACTAATTTCAAGTTGCCACCCCTCGTACATCACCTGTCACTCAACAACATCTTTGCCTCTGTACTTCCGCCTCGACTTACATCTCTGCCCAAACTCTTTCCCTTTACATATGTCTGCTTGTGTCTGTATATGTGCGACTATGGGTTGCAAAAGCTTGAAATTTGTGTGTGTGTTTGTGTGTTTTTATTGTGTCTATCTACCAGCCCTTTCTAGTTTGGTAAGTCACAGCATCTTTTAAAAACAGAGATGATGTAACTTACCAAATGAAAGCATTGGTATGTTGATAGGCACACAAACAAACACAAACACACACACAAAATTCAAGCTTTTGCAACCCATGGTTACTGCATCAGGAAAGATGGAAGGAGAGAGAAAGATGAAAGGATGTGGGTTTTACGGGAGAGGGTAAGGAGCCATTCCAATCCCGGAAGCGAAAAGACTTACCTTAGGGGGGGAAAAAAGGACAGGTATACACTCGTACACACACACACACACACACACACACACACACACACACACACACACACACACACACATATCCATCTGCACATATACAGACACAAGCAGACATCATATATATAAGTGTTGCTGTAAATTAAACCTGTAAGGGAGTGCAATAGGGGATGAAAATTTTTAAGAAAGTATATTTTGTTACATTAAAAAAATTTATATCTAAATTTATGAAAATTGTCATTTCATTTCTTCATTAGATATGAAGAAATATTTGCTAGGGAATAAAAGTTGCAACGGAAATATCTCCACAAGAATGCAACTGGCATTATTAACAAACATTTTGGACTCCAGCTACCAGAACTGCTTTTTGGTTAGAAGTACACTCAAAAAAGACCATTCTGTTGTGACTCACTGATCTTTCAAAGTGCTGCCACGTAGTTAATGCACATCCTCTACATGCGGCGCTGTCTGCAAGCCATGCAGCAGCAGCACTACCTAAGCAGCCAGCCAGCCAGCGGCCGCTAGACTCGGACTCAGTTATGATTTGACTGTTAAAGTGACACACATCTTACTCTGCTTACTTGATCTGCGACTTTCATGTATTGCGCCATTCTTGAAATATATTTGTTCAACTTGATGTCATAACACATTCTCATCTAGACTTAATTACCCTGAAAAGCTTAGAAGGCATTGAAATTTGTGAACAACGTATAAATTTGGTTAAATAAAAACAAAAGTAAACCTCTGCAGGCCATACTTTATATGCAACTGAAGTAGTTGACACTAAGCTAGTCAAAAATAAAATGAAAATGAATGAAGAAGAAGCACATCTGTTATGCAGCATCAGTAATGCTGTATGCCAGTATAATTTGGAGGCTGTCAAACTTCTGGACTTCATAATTGACAGCAAACTATCAATCAGTGAGCACAGAGTGTATGTGTGCTCCAAGCTTTCCCATGAAATGTACTATCTTCGGAGTCGAAAGGTTGTATTAACTGACCAGTACCTTATAACAATGTATTACGCAGTATTTTGTAGCCACATCAATTGTGGGCTGTTGTATGGGGACACTCTTCAGGTTGCATGGAAAAGTTAATGGTATAAAGAAAGCTGTCAGGATCATCACACTAACCAAAAGACTGGAACACTAGAAGCCTATATTCACCTGTTTACAAATAATGACCATTTCCAGCCAGTATCTGTTTTTTTATACCACATCAGTGTAAAAGAATACCAAGGGGCATTCGAAATGTGACAAGAAATACATAATTATGACTGCCACGACAAGAGGAACATTGAAGCACCAAGCTGTTGACAGTCTGGAGCACAAGCTACTTTTCCAATGCTTGTTCTAAACATGATTAACACACAGGCTCAAGAAGTGCAATGTCTACTGCCAGCATTATTCAAAAGGAAAATTGCACACACTTGAAACAGCACTCATTTTGCTCATTGAAGGATTTTCAACAGTGACAAAAGTGATTGGGCAAAATAATACTGTGTTCATCCATATTGTGTACAATTTTCTTTATATGTTATGTGAAAAATTGTAAACAACTCATATGTATATGTAATTTTGACACAGTCTGTCCACTCATGACATAGTAATTTCATTTGATGGAGACCAGTTCTGTATGGACTGCTAAAAAAGGCACATGTATCTTTGTAGGCTGCAATACCAGTACCCTAGGAAGGAAATTGTCTCAACAAGATGACATTCCCAGATGATATGAGAAGATCCTCAATAATAATGGAAGGTTGTAACATGTTCTAGGATACAACAGATGAAAAGATAGTGGGGACTGCTTTCCAAGCTGAATTGTGACTCATCTATGGACAGGACAATACTTCACAGTTCCAACATCCACTCAGATTTGAAGGCTCTCCTCCTTGATGGGATGTACAAAAACCATAAATGAATGACATCACATCACTAAGCTATGTGGTGTCATTGTGTTTGGTGAATGCATCGTGTAGGCCACTTGCATACAAAGCAACTTTTCAAAGCCAACAATACATATTCCAGTAGGAAATGTGTGAGACAGAGATAGTCACCACAATGACAGTCACAAGGTATCCATTCACAACAAAACCAGAATTTCTTGCATGTGCTTGTACACTTATGGCAAGTTTATTACTCTAGTACTGGGCTATTGTAAATGGTCAGCCTTGCCCATACAATTGTTAAATGTTTTCTTATTTCTGGGATCTTCTCTGCAGTTGTGGATAACATTCAACTGCAGGCCAAACTTGTATTGACTGTGGCAGACTTCAAATGTACTAATGATCTGGTGACATGCAAACTCATTCAGATGTATTCACTATGGCATCATATTTATTCATGACTATAACACCGTGTAGCATATATATCCATTATCTATCGGCAGTCATATTCCAGACACACACTAAGTACTTTCATAATATTGTCCTATGTGTATTATGTGCCTGTGTTTTCTCTTTATTTTGTTGCACGATTGCTATGATATCATGTCTATTATTTGTAGCTCTGGAAGACAGTTCAACTTATGGATATTAAAAACCATAAAAATATTACAGAAAGCAAAAAAGTCAAAATATTTAAGGGAAATTTTGAGTCTGGCCTCAGAGACTTTCTTGGTGGCATCCATGTATAAGATTTTCTCAATGCCCAAGCTACAAAATATCTGAATTCAAAATCAAGGATAGAGAGATGCTCACCATCACCTTCATCAGGAACCAATTGAAAGTGTGATTATCACACATGATGTGCTCTGAACACCAGGAAAATTTGGCACACAAACTTCATTTTTGTTGTTCAGAAGTAGGAGAGGTCAAGAAGCAACCTAGGAACTATCTATTGTTGAAATCTATTTATTATTAAAATAGTACTAAAATACCAATCCCAAAGTGAAACAGATTTATCAACATCAGTACCAATAATGCCAATGACTCAAGTTCAGCATTAGTTGAGCAGAATAGTTTCTGCTTGTGATGATAAACAAGAGTAGTATTTTTTGAAAACTATAAAACTGAAAAATTTGTTTCTGAGGTTTAACCAACAGCTTGAAAAAGCTATAGTTATGTCACTAATAGATGTTTTTGTATCTATTTGATATGCAGACTGCACATGTTTATTGTGCTATTTATCTAACTATATTGTGAGACTTCCATTATTTTTGCAATACTGATTATTTGTGTATTCATTAAATTAATAAATTGTTCCAATTACAAAAGAAGCAAATACGTAATCCTGGGTGAATAATTTGTTTGTAAACAGAGAAGGAAAATATACATGTAGAGACTTTGAAACAGACAAACACATCCAGATGATACCTAGCTCAAGGTTTGTTACTCGGTTCAATAGATGGACATTTGATATAAGCATATCATCTCAATAAAATTTGCTCCAAAATATGCCACACCAAAGTTTTAATAAGGAAATTGCTGGAGGGAGTAAATACTGGTACATCTTTGACATTACATTACGATCTAATCTAGCCACACTTACTGCACTGTGACATGGGGAAATACACGATATACACTTATAAAGAGAATAGTGAAGCCACAGAAGAAGTTATACAAACAATTAAAAATGTGGCTCAAAGATATCCCTGCACAGATAAACAATGGAGTGCCCAGGATGGAATAACAACATTATTACAAGAAGCATATAGAGGTGTGACTGAGGGACAGGGAGATGAGTTGTGCTCATGTGAGTATTTAGAAACCACTTATTAGAGAGACACAGCTACAATACTGATACATTAAATTAAGTATATGTGGAGGTAACATGTAAACTGTTTAAATTTCTAGTACCGAAATGTTTCCGCTGCATACTTTTCCATCTTTTTTACTTACCTTTAAATACTTAGCAGACCTCTGAAACAAGGCTTGCAAGGAATTAAGTGAATGGAGTAATGCAGTGTGAGTAATGTGTGAACATGTGGTATAATTGAAGTAGTAGACAAATCTCTCTCTCCTTCTCTCTCTCTGTGAGTGTGTGTTTTGTTTTGACACAAAATTAGGAAAAAAACTGTGTTATAATTTTATAATTTTGTTCATATCATGCTTCTTGTTTCTCCACAATTCTACATGTCTAATATAATTTTGTAAAATGTCAAATTGGTACAGGTACCTCATCCTCCTCCTCCTCCTCCTCCTACTACTACTACTACTCACCTCGGCATCAACATTTGGTGACAGTTCCTGAGGATCATAATCATAAAGTGCAATCATCTTTTTGACTGGCATGTTGGCATATATATCTCCCCATCGATCACGAGAATGAGGAGGTCCATGTGAAGGATGAGGATGTTGTCCCCTTACAGGTTCTATACTATTCTGTAAGACAGAAATGGCAGCAACACTAATCAGAGAACAAGCAAAATCATTAATGAGCTTGCCATGTATCTTTTGTATCTAGGGCAATTTTGCTGTCACTAGATTGATGAAGACATCAAAATTTGGTTGTTACATTTAAACAATGAAAAATCCAGGATGGAATAATGACAATATTATGAAAAGGAAAGATTGCTATCTCCATATACAGGATGTGCTGAGTCACAGACAGACATAACAAAAAGACTGTCATACATGTTGCGCTTTTGACCAAAAGGCTTTTTTCTAAAGTAGACATTCACACAAGCACAGCTCACACACATATGACCACTGTCTCTGATCTTTTGGTCGAAAGCTCAATGTATGACAATCTTTTTGTTATGTCTGCCGGCAACTCAACATCTCATCTATATAGTGGGTAGCAATCTTTCCTTTTCATAATACTGTCATTATTACATTTAATAACACAACATTCATTTTTGACAATTACTATGAAACCCAACACTAAGAATGGGATCCAATAAATTTATGAAGTATTATCAATAGATAATTTGACATATTGTGATTTGTTGGTCACACAACTTAGTTTATTTTCTATTTAGAGAGACTACACTGTACCAGCACGCAATTTATTCAGACCTCAGAGATACATGACATTCATGTTGAGTAGCACTGTTAGCTATCCCAATGGTTGACAAGTAGCATCCGACAGTATACATTATCACTGTGCTATTACAATAACAGAAATATAAGGATAGATACAATAAACGACCTGTACTTATCTACAACTATAAATTTTCTATGCATTTACACACACACACACACACACACACACACACACACACACACACACACACACACACAATTAGGCATTCCCCGAGGTTCCAAATTAGGGCCGCTATTATTTTTGTATTATATCAGCAATATGCCATCTCAAGATTAGTCTGATACTATCCTCTGTGTAGATGATTCAACATCAATAGTCTGCTGTAAAACAAAGATTTAATTGAAATTACTGAGCAGGCACTTGGGGAAGTATATGCACAGGCCAAAAATTATAATTTGATACTTAACTTTGGAAAAAAAAGAAATTGTTCATTTCACCACAAAACAATCTCCACAATATATAAGTGGAGTAAATTATATGGATACAAAGTTGGACACAGCAAGATGTGTCAAATTCCTGGGTGTACTGGTAACTAAAAAGATGTTATAGTGTAATAATGTCGATACCATACTGATCATGAGTTGATTGAACTGTCTCATTTATGTCATGAACAACTTACATAACATCACTGATTCTGTTGTAAAAACTGTATATAATTCATATTTTGTTTCAGTCAATACATATAGTATAATTTTCTGGGGGTCTGAGAAATCTAATCTATTCAAAGCTTTTAGAGGATGGAAAAGAGTTGCCTAAGACCTCAAAAGTATTGAAGTGGAAGAAGTGTTCACAGCTCTTAATGTATGCATTTTACAGCCCATGTTTACTGGATTTTCTGCTTCAAATGTTCATTTCTGTCATGCCATGAATAATGACCATTCCTCCTGACACTCATTTTCACAAAGAAAAATCCACAACTTTACAAGGGTAACTGCTTTTTTCATCAAGATGAGACAAGACACAGAACAAGTTACATGTTATATAGCCACAGTCTAAAAGTACATAAAAAAACTCCATATTAAATTGGCATGAGATTTATAAATAAAATCTGGAATGAGAAGTGTGAACTAAATCTAAAAAATTCTGAAGGAGACTTGGAAAATTATCTGAAAACCAAATGTTTCTATGGTGTAGAAGATTTCTTCAATGATAACCATGTAAAATAGTATATGTCAGAGAAGTAACAACATATGAAGTATAACCATAAGTTTTTAAGGGAAAATAATGTAAAATATTAAGTGTCTGAAGGAATACCAATTTATGTATTACACTTGTAAACTTAATTTTATCAGTCTATTTATGCTGTTAGAATTTACAAGTCACCCATTCTGCAATCGTTGGTTGTATGAGACATGTTATGTTCATTTAATATCCTTCCTTCCACCCCTCCCTCCCCCCCCCCCCCCTCTCTCTATCCCCACAAAGTGGCCATGTGGTTTGAGGTGCCTTGTCATGAACTGCGCAGCCCCTCCCGCAGGAGGTTCGAGTCCTCCCTCGAGCATGGATGTGTGTGTTGTTCTTAGCATAAGTAAGTTTAAGTAGTGTGTAAGTCTAGGGGCTGAGGACTTCTACAGCTGGCCCCTTAGGGGTTACACACACACACACACACACACACACACACACACACACACACACACACACACACAATGTAGTACATATAAGAAGGATAACAAATTTCTTTCCAATCCAAGAAGGAATTACACTCACTTTTGGCATATCCTGCACCTCCACAACCATGTTATGCGGCACGTATCCCCTTCTACCTCTGCATTCACCCCAGTAGAAACCATCAGCATCCTTTTCACCATAGACCTATAACAAAATTAAAACAGTTTTTAATATTAATTATTCCCAACATGTCAATCAGTTTCCTATAACTGCTTAATAAAAGGGTGATGGCTACATCCTCCTAGCAGTCAAGCACAGACTGACCACTTATAAAATTTACTGCACATATGTGCTGGATGGTCTGCAACTTGGGCTGATTAATTTACTGTACGACATTGTGTTGAAGGATTCCTGCAATTATAAAAATGTTATTGACTTCTTTATGTAACTGAGAAAAAGAACAATGGATTACCAAAGGAATTGTGGCGATTTTCTGCTAACACAGTTTGTTTCATCACAACACAGGACAAACGTGACCTGCATTCATTTTCTTTACTGCTACATCAGAAGTGCAAGAAGATTTTGGCAAGTTTGTGACAGTATTCAACCAGTCAACTGCTAATTGGGAACCAGTATTCCTCTTAGGAGATACTGCATATGTGCTTGGTATCTGTGGTGTTGACTACTTCATCATTGTTGAAATCAGGCTACTTGCTCGCCGAGTTCCTTACACTTGAGCTGTTACCTGGTGATGGGTTACAAAAGTGGCCTGCCATTTCCTGTGCTGAATATTTTCTGGAGTGCAAAACAGAGATATAATATGAAGGAAATAGTCTTACATTGTGCACGGAAATTGTAAACTGTTGCACGTTCTGTAATAGTAAAATATATAAAAAAATCCATATTATCATTTTACAACTGACTTGTCATATATATATATATATATATATATATATATATATATATATATATATATATATATATATATATATATATATATATAGGATGATGTAAATAAAATAGAAAGAAACTTCCAAATGGGAAAAATATATTAAAAACAAAGATTCCAAGACTTACCAAGCGGGAAAGTGCCGGCAGACAGGCACAATGAACAAAACACACAAACACACTCACAGAATTACTAGCTTTCGCAACCGATGGTTGCTTCTTCAGGAAAGACAAAAGGATGTGGGTTTTAAGGGAGAGGGTAAGGAGTCACTCCAATCCCGGGAGCGGAAAGACTTCCCTTACATACATTATGTACGTACGGATGGATATGTGTGTGTGTGCGAGTGTACACCTGTCCTTTTTTCCCCCTAAGGGAAGTCTTTCCGCTCCCGGGATTGGAATGACTCCTTACCCTCTCCCTTAAAACCCACATCCTTTCGCCTTTCCCTCTCCTTCCCTCTTTCATGAAGAAGCAACCATCGCTTGCGAAAGCTAGTAATTCTGTGTGTGCGTTTGTGTGTTTTGTTCATTGTGCCTGTCTGCCGGCGCTTTCCCGCTTGGTAAGTCTTGGAATCTTTGTTTTTAATATATATATATATATATATATATATATATATATATATATATATATATATATATATACCAAGCCGGAAAGCGCCGGCAGACAGGCACATGAACAAAACACACAAACACACACACAGAATTACGAGCTTTCGCAACTGACAGTTGCTTCGTCAGGAAAGAGGGAAGGAGAGGGAAAAATGAAAGGATGTGGGCTTTAAGGGAGAGGGTAAGGAGTCATTCCAATCCCGGGAGCGGAAAGACTTCCCTTAGGGGAAAAAAAGGACAGGTGTACACTCGCACACACACACACATTTCCATCCGCACATACACAGACACAAGCAGACATATTTAAAGGCAAAGAGTAAGGGCAGAGATGTCAGTCGAGGCGGAAGTACAGAGGCAAAGAAGTTGTTGAAAGACAGGTGAGGTATGAGTGGCGGCAACTTGAAATTAGCGGAGGTTGAGGCCTGGCGGATATCGAGAAGAGAGGATATACTAAAGGGCGAGTTCCCATCTCCGGAGTTCGGATAGGTTGGTGTTGGTGGGAAGTATCCAGATAACTCGGACGGTGTAACACTGTGCCAAGATGTGCTGGCCGTGCATCAAGGCATGTTTAGCCACAGGGTGATCCTCATTACCAACAAACACTGTCTGCCTGTGTCCATTCATGTGAATGGACAGTTTGTTGCTGGTCATTCCCACATAGAAAGCATCACAGTGCAGGCAGGTCAGTTGGTAAATCAGGTGGGTGCTTTCACATGTGGCTCTCCCTTTGATCGTGTACACCTTCCGGGTTACAGGACTGGAGTAGGTGGTGGTGGGAGGGTGCATAGGACAGGTTTTACACCGGGGGCGGTTGCAAGGGTAGGAGCCAGAGGGTAGGGGAGGTGGTTTGGGGATTTCATAGGGATGAACCAAGAGGTTACGAAGGTAAGGTGGACGGCGGAAAGACACTCTTGGTGGAGTGGGGAGGATTTCATGAAGGATGGATCTCATTTCGGGGCAGGATTTTAGGAAGTCGTATCCCTGCTGGAGAGCCACATTCAAGGTCTGATCCAGTCCCGGGAAGTATTCTGTTACAAGTGGGGCACTTTTGGGGTTCTTCTGTGAGAGGTTCTGGGTTTGAGGGGATGAGGAAGTGGCTCTGGTTATCTGCTTCTGTACCAGGTTGGGAGGGTAGTTGCGGGATGCGAAAGCTGTTTTCAGGTTGTTGGTGTAATGGTCGAGGGATTCAGGACTGGAGCAGATTCGTTTGCCACGAAGGCCTAGGCTGTAGGGAAGGGACCGTTTGATATGGAATGGGTGGCAGCTGTCATAATGGAGGTACTGTTGCTTGTTGGTGGGTTTGATGTGGACGGATGTGTGCAGCTGGCGATTGGACAGATGGAGGTCAACGTCTAGGAAAGTGGCATGGGATTTGGAGTAGGACCAGGTGAATCTGATGGAACCAAAGGAGTTGAGGTTGGAGAGGAAATTCTGGAGTTGTTCTTCACTGTGAGTCCAGATCATGAAGATGTCATCAATAAATCTGTACCAAACTTTGGGTTGGCAGGCTTGGATAACCAAGAAGGCTTCCTCTAAGCGACCCATAAATAGGTTGGCATACGAGGGGGCCATCCTGGTACCCATGGCTGTTCCCTTTAATTGTTGGTATGTCTGGCCTTCAAAAGTGAAGAAGTTGTGGGTCAGGATGAAGCTGGCTAAGGTGACGAGGAAAGAGGTTTTAGGTAGGGTGGCAGGTGATCGGCGTGAAAGGAAGTGCTCCATTGCAGCGAGGCCCTGGACGTGCGGGATATTTGTGTATAGGGAAGTGGCATCAATGGTTACCAGGATGGTTTCTGGGGGTAACAGACTGGGTACGGATTCCAGGCGTTCGAGAAAGTGGTTGGTGTCTTTGATGAAGGATGGGAGACTGCATGTAATGGGTTGAAGGTGTTGATCTACGTAGGCAGAGATACGTTCTGTGGGGGCTTGGTAACCAGCTACAATGGGGCGGCCAGGATGTTTGGGTTTGTGAATTTTAGGAAGTAGGTAGAAGGTAGGAGTGCGAGGTGACGGTGGGGTGAGGAGTTTGATGGAGTCAGGTGAAAGGTTTTGTAGGGGGCCTAAGGTTCTGAGGATTCCTTGAAGCTCCGCCTGGACATCAGGAATGGGATTACTTCGGCAAACTTTGTATGTAGAGTTGTCTGAAAGCTGACGCAGTCCCTCAGCCACATACTCCCGACGATCAAGTACCACAGTCGTGGAACCCTTGTCAGCCGGAAGAATGATGATGGATCGGTCAGCTTTCAGATCACGGATAGCCTGGGATTCGGCTGTGGTGATGTTGGGAGTAGGATTAAGGTTTTTCAAGAAAGATTGAGAGGCAAGGCTGGAAGTGAGAAATTCCTGGAAGGTTTGGAGAGGGTGATTTTGAGGAAGAGGAGGTGGGTCCAGCGCCGGCAGACAGGCACATGAACAAAACACACAAACACACACACAGAATTACGAGCTTTCGCAACTGGCAGTTGCTTCATCAGGAAAGAGGGAAGGAGAGGAAAAAATGAAAGGATGTGGGTTTTAAGGAAGAGGGTAAGGAGTGATTCCAATCCCGGGAGCGGAAAGACTTCCCTTAGGGGAAAAAAAGGACAGGTGTACACTCGCACACACACACACATATCCATCCGCACATACACAGACACAAGCCTTTAAATATGTCTGCTACTCTATCCTGTGGCAGCTTCTTCATCTCCCAGTACCTACTCCAACCCACATCCATCTGAATCTGCTTCGTGTATTCATCTCTTGGTCTCCCTCTACGATCCTTACCCTGCACACTGCCCTCCAATACTAAATTGGTGATCCCTTGATGTCTCAGAACATGTCCTACCAACCGATACCTTCTTTTAGTCAAGTTGTGCCACAAACTCCTCTTCTCCCCAATTCTATTCAATACCTTCTCATTAGTTATGTGATCTACCCATCTAATCTGCAGCATTCTTCTGTAGCACCACATTTATTCTATTATCCTCGTTTTGCTTTTGTTGATGTTCATCCTATATCCTCCTTTCAAGATACTGTCCATTCCATTCAACTGATCTTCCAAGTCCTTTGCTGTCTCTGACAGAATTACAATGTCATCGGCAAACCTCAAAGTTTTTATTTCTTCTCCATGGATTTTAGTGCCTACTCTGAACTTTTCTTTTGTTTCCTTTACTGCTTGCTCAATATAAAGATTGAATAACATCGTGGAGAGGCTACAATCCTGTCTCACTCAGTTCCCAACCACTGCTTCCCTTTCATGTTCCTTGACTATTATAACTGCCATCTGGTTTCTGTACAAATTGTAACAGAGGACAAATGATGCTTTCATAAAAAATTCCACTAACAAATGTAAAGGTGCCTGGAAGGTAATTAACACAATAGCACAGAAATATAAAAACAGACAAGAAACTTCAATATTGTCAGAAGTACTAAATGAGTTCTTTGTAAATAGTACTAAGTGTGAAGATCTTACTACTTCCACTCCACTTCTGGAAGTACTTTCCATAACATACATGACTCAAATAACTTAACTCTTAAATGGAAGCAGGTTACCTGCCAAATTGTAAACAAAGTGGTCACAAACATATGTTGCCAGTACAGAGAAGATCGTTATGACTTCTTAAACATCATTCTGAAACAGAAAATAAACATTATCATTGCTCCTCTTACCGTTTTAAGAAATAATACTTTTAAGGCTGAAAAATTTTCTGAGGGCCTGAACACTATCATTGTTATCCTTGTTTATAAGAAGAGTTCAGAAACATACCTACCTACAATATCCAAGGTTATAGAATGATGTATTACATTGCAACTTTTCAGCTATTTTGGGTATCAAAATCTATTTTCCACTTTGCTCTTTGGTTTTAGACCAGATTTGTCTATAGTAAATGCAGTATAAACTCCTGTTACTGATATTCTTGATGATTTTGAAAAACAATTCTTTAGTTGTGCCTTAGTACTAGACTTGAGCAAAGCATTTGCCACTGCATCACATGAAACACTCATAAATAAGCTAGAGTGTTATGGTATCAAATATTCTGAAGTCAGACCATTGTTGATGAAAGGGTGAAGTTAAGACAAGGGAAACTATCACCCAATTTCTATTCTTTGAGTCCTGTCAAAAGTAGCTGCAAACTAGATCAAAAATTTTATTGTTAAAAATGACATTATAAGTAATCAATGTGGATTTCAAGCAGGAAAAACACTCTGGACGCAGTGAATAACTTTATTGTAAAGATATGCAAATCATTGGATCAGAGAAGTAAAGGTGCAGGCTTCTTCTGCAATCTCACAAATGCATTTGACTCTCTGAACCATGACTTGTATATCTACAAATTAGACGAATATGGAATGAAAGATAATGCTCTAAATTGGCTCGCATCATACGCATGCAACAGCAAACAAACGGTAACTATCATCTCAGATGCAGTGAATTATTATTCTAGGTGGAGCACAATATCACAAGGTATGCCTCAAGGCTACATTTTGGGGCCAATCCTGTTCCTGTTCTACATAAATGACCTACCCACAAAAATAAATTTCGCATCAGTTCTGTTAGCATATTATACTTCTGTTTTAATTGAAGATGATAATGCAGAAAACATTCCAAGCTCTATCTTAAGCACACTGGATACCTTTGAAAACTGGTTCCAGTTAAATGTGTAGAAACTGAACATTGCAAAAGCCCATATGGTACACTTCAAAACCAAACATTGAAAATGTGTGGAACTTAAAAAATAACATAACAATCAACTTATGAAAGACGTTGACACAGTCAAATTCCTGGGACTAAATGTGGACAAGGATTTAAGCTATAATATACATATTGACTTCCTACCAAATAAACTAAGCAGTTTTGCATTTGCAATGCAAATACTGGCAAATTCCACTGACTTGAGCATATGAAAACTTACTTGTCATAGTTATTTGGAATCTGTTATTAGATATCAGATAATTTTCTGGGGAAGTTCAAGTAGTGTATCTCTAATACTTAAACTGCAAAAGAAAACTGACAGATACATGTGTACTGCACAGCAAACAGAGTCTTGTCATCAATTATTTTGGAAACTGCAAAACGTAACTAGTCCTCCCCCCCCCCCCCCCCCCCCCTGTAAATTTATGAAATTTTGATCTTCCTACACAACAGGCAAAAATTATTTGTGGAGAATCATTTTAATCACACATATAACATGAGAAATAATTCTTTTTTATGCTACCCACAAACCAGTGGAAATTGTGTGCACACTACGGTATATGGAGAGGACAATATATAACAAGTTAATGGGCAAAAACATATTTAATATGAAACCAGAAATTTTAAAAATGAGGCTACACCAGATTCAGTGGGATAAATGCTACTACTCAATAGAAAAATTCATAGAGGATGAAATTATAATTTGTGTGAGGGGTGATTAAGTGTTAGATTTTATTGTATGTATATATACAAAAACTGTATTACTATTATGATGCTTTTTGTTGACATCAGCTGTTCTGTGTTTATGATGATATTTTACCACAATTTTGACATGTCTCCTGACCTGAATCAAATGGTTTAGATTAAGTACTTTATGAGACAAATAAATGATGATTCACAACAAACTGACACTAAATAGAGCATACTTAGCAAACAGAGGTCAGATGGTTATGGAAAGTAGCTGACAATCAAATGCTCTACCAATTTTTAGGGGTGCACCTTAAGGCTCAATGCTTAGACTGTTCCTTTTTCTTGTTTGTCAACTTGAACGACTTGCCTTCCTTCTCATCTCACACATCCATAATATGTGCTGGTGACAAGACTCTGATTATTGTGGATAACAACTTGGAGGAGGTGAGTAAAAAAAACAAAAGTAATGCTTGAAACATCTACAACATTGCTCAATAACAGCAAGGTTATACTAAGCATCAAACTACGTGCTTCTTCTTGCAGAAGCAAAATGAAAAAGTAAATGAGTGTTACTCTGTTAGACTTCTCGGAATTGATATGGATCCCATACTGACTTGAAAGAGCCACACCAAATAGTGTAGTATTTTGAGAATTTCTGCGTAAATTCTGGAACCACTCACCCTTCTATTGTCTCGAACACACAATATTTTAGATGTGAGTGTGGGATGATAGAATCTTACCTCCTGGCATCACATGTTTGTATGCGCAGGTTTTAAATTCACTCACAAGAAGAATGTAGATGCGGTGGTCAAACGGCAATGACAAGTACTTGTCGGCGGTCCATGGAAGTTTTAGTAAAAGTGCGTATGAGAGGGCCATGGAGTATTTATGTAACTCTGTGATAATATTGTCAGTGACTATTGTTAGTGAAAAAGAAACAGTGGAGAAGGCACTCTTGAGAAAAACTTTTGTCTCAGCCTTGTTTAAGGGATGACGTGTATTACGGTTCATGTTGAGACTGGACAGGATGTTTAAGCAACCTTTCTCTTACATGTAAATTTGTTTTTTTCTGACGTTTGGATACACAAGAGACTTACTAAACAGTATATATTTATGTGAAGAGTGGGTTGTGTAATATGGCTGAAGTTTACATATATGTCATTAGTTAATGCAAATGAAACTTTGTACGACTACCTATTTTTGTAAGTAGAAAGAGTATTAAGAAATTCCTGTTACTAGCAGCATACTTTGGAGAAGAAGTGAAAGACAGTTTGCAGAATCAGGCTGACCAACAAGGAAAGTTGGCTGAGCATGTCAAGTAAGTCATTTCGTAACAGAAGTGGAAGTTAGTATATTTAATTTGCACTTAAATTGTCGTCCAAAGCCATTAGAATAGTTATGTACTAAATTATCTAGATTAATCTTTTTGCAAATCAAATCAAAAACATTAATTAGTAACTATCAACGACTTTCTTCCTACTATGCCTTCTTTCAGTCTGATCTTCAATAAGCAATAAAACTAAGGGGCAACTTTCCTGGTGCTCAAACAGTGTTCCTGTGGCAGAATAAAGCTATAAGAGTTGATAATCATGTCAAAAGCATTTTTTATCTTGACTGTGCCTTCTCTTTTTATTGAATGATGTCTTATATAAAAAACAAAGATTCCAAGACTTACCAAGCGGGAAAGCGCTGGCAGACAGGCACATGAACAAAACACACAAACACACACACAGAATTACCAGCTTTCGCAACCGATGGTTGCTTCTTCAGGAAGGAGAGGGAAAGACAGGTGTACAGTCACACACACACACACACACACACACACACACACACACACACACACATATCCATCAGCACATACACAGACACAAGCAGCTGCTTGTACATAATAGATTTAGGCATTGATTTTTAACATACTTTCATTCATAAGATTTATGTTGAAATCCCCACAGACAACTACAGTGGCTCTTTCAGTAAAAAGAATGTTAAGCAGTGTTTCTAATTTATTAATGAATATGTCTGTGTCCCCAGTATGTGATAAAGCTCTTCATTCCCATGTACCTCTCAAACTTATCACTTACTGTAGCAAATGAGCTAAGTAGGAAATAAAAATTCACCAATTTGTATTCCTGAAACTGGAAAGTGCATATAAAAAACAACAGGATTGTGTAACATAAAGTGTATTTCCAGCAATCAGATGGTAAAATAGTAAATGTGATATAAAACTTGAAATGTAAAATTGTCTATCTCAACGTACATAGGCCAATGACAAATAAATAAATAAAAATAAATACATCTGAACAGCTTGGGAAAGAATATCTGGCATAACCAATAATAAAGTAAATAAAAAAGAATACCAACATTATTTCAAAATAAAAACAATAGTTGCAAGTTACTCATCAGCTTCAACAGGAAAAATAATGCACTACCAAAAGATGTACAATTGTTGCAATTAAATCTTCAACTCCAACAGGTAGATGTGGTAGCAATATCATCAAAGGGGAATAAACAAATAAGTGAATAAATAAATAACCAATAAGAACAGCTTTGGCTAGTGTAATTAAGCACCAATGGCTAGTTGAAGTTATTTTTTAGACCAAGGCTTGAAAAATGAGTCCTCAGTGTTCTTGATCCACCAAAGTATCCAGTTCATAAGAAATAAAGAACAACAGCTATAAATGGAAGTGCAGACTGTAGGCAGCTCACTTGTTTTTGAATACTGCAACACTGGTTTAGCACACCTAGAATAACATATGTAGCTCCAAACTCATACAATCTCACATGCCAGTATGGTTGAAACAGCTAAAAATGAACACTAAACTAACTAGGTGAATGTAAAGACACATATTGCTTTCATCATAGGCTATCAAAACTGTGTTGAAAACTACTGGAAAGATATAGTTCAAGTTGACACAACAATTTTAATGACTCTTGAGTCTGTGCAGTTATTCATCTTCAGATAAAAATGAAATTCAGAATTTTTAAGTGTCCAAATAAATTATGTATGCACTGTGTTTATGTCATTTGAGCACTGGTCACACTCAGAGCAACAAATGCAACAAATAAAATAATTTCAGGTGTTACGGCATGTCATAATGAAACTAAATTGCCAACATTTTGAGAGACTTACTGTGGTACTCTTCAGGGCAGTTAATTGCTAGACACTTGTGAATTTTTCTCCATGATGATATTGTGGGTACACATTTTACAAAGAGATAATATGCAATACTTTAAAATTTCAATACATAATGTAAGGTTATTTTCTTCAAATTATATCTTTTTGTGCACTCCAAAAAATATGGTAGGCCACCAACCACAGATAACGGTCCCAGTGCAGGGCACTCAGCATGCAAGTAGTCAGATTATCAATAATGATGCAATGGTCAACACCACAAATCTGGATAATAGAGGTTTCCAAATAGCAGTTGTTTGGTTGAATACCCTCACAACTTGCCAAAATCTGGTTGCATTTCTGACACAGCGATGAAGAAAACAGAGGCATTTAACATTCATCAAAATGAATGGAGGTCACTAATATCCTGCTATGTGATGAAACAAACTGTATTAGCACATGCTCAAAATCACCACCATTCCTTTGGTAACCCATTAGTTGTTTTCATAGTCAATATATATAGGAGTTGCTCGAAGAGGAATTCATCTCTTCTATAAATGCAGTTGTCATTTATGTATGCCTTCCATCTGAGTTTAAAAGGAAGTAATCCATAATTTAGCCCACCTGGTTAGCCATGCGGTCTAATGTGCTACTTGCCAAGGAGGAAGGCATGCTGGTCCATGGCACGAATCCACTCGGCAGATTAGTGTCAAGGTCCAGTGTGCTGGCCAACCTGTGGATGGTTTTTTAAGGTGGTTTTCCATCCATCACGGTAAATGCAGGCTGGTTCCCCTTATTCCCCCTCAGTTACACTATGTCGGCCATAGCTGTACAAACACTGTCTACATGTATGCGTACACCATAATTAGTCTATCATGCAAAAAATTTGGGGTTACACTCATCTGATATGAGACATTCCCAGGGGTGGCCCACTGGGGCCAAACCGCACAATAACTCTGGGTTCAGTGTGGGGCAATGGTGGGGTGGGTGGACTGCTTTGGCCTGTTGTGGGTTTGTGAACTATTGAAGGCTATGGCAGGATGAAGCCTCTCCATTGTTTTTAGGTTCCCTGTTTAATACATAATACACAATACACAATCAATAATTGTAAATCATTTCCGATAGTGTACGCTTGTATCAACCAGAAAGAGAACAGTTTTTAAAGGCTTTTGGAAATCATTTACGTAGGTCAAGAACATCAGTGGGTCAGGTTCTAAATGGCATGACACTCCATATCTAATCTCTTTTCACTCTGAATTTAGATTTACTTCCTTGTTATCATTTATTAATATGACCCTCTGTTCTCTATTATTACGATATGACCCAAACTATGGAAGTAAGTTGCATTTTACATCACAAAATCCTAATTTCTCTAGCTGAACTTTATGGTCCACAAAATTAGCGAGCTCTGTAAAATGACTAACACAGTAATCTTCCTCATTTAGTTTTATCATAATTGTGTTTGTGAGGTCATATAATGCTTTCCAGTACTGAACCCTTCACAGAAGTGTGAGAGCAGCTGGAGAGGAGGATTATGGGTTTATTCTCAGAGGTCATTTGCATATCTTTATGGCTAAAGGCAGACAGATTAAATTTTGGCAAAATACAATTCATACAAGTAATTGATTTTCTCAGAACCTATATTAATAAGCTGTATAAATATAGAACCTTGTAAAATTGATAGCTCTCTGTTCTAACCTCGTCAATGTCTTCTGTCCTTATCAATGCTTTTGTGATGAAAAAGAAGAGCATAAAAATAATTATGGTGTCCCAGACATTACCCATGTATCTAGTATCATCCACACCTGTTCTGGAGGCAATATGCACATCATTTTTGATTTCATGTAGACATAACTGTCAGGTTTGGGATTCTACAGGGTGATTCAAAAGTCATGTCCCATACAACAAACCAGGTATTAAAAGAGATAGTGAATACTACAACAAGAGGAATGACCCACCATCACACCATCAAAATGACCAGTCATGTGCAGTGCACAGTACCACATGGCTTGTTGCCTATCAGGCAACTGATTAATTTAGCCTGACAGAAGGGCATTAAAGAGGCACTAGGTACCACAACCATGTAATGTGGCACTGTTCTGCAACATAGTGACTTGAACAAGAATTTACACTGTCAGAAAAAGGCAGAGATGGTCCTTATTCACATGGCAGACTTGACTCAATGTGAAGCAGCAACAGCAGAATACTACAGGTAACATTGGAACCAATGTAAGCCTAATCATAAAATGATCGGCCATTTAATGGATGTTTCAGACAAGCATGCACAGTAACACAGGATAAGTACTAGCTAAGGCGATGGTGAGCCGAAGTCCATCAACAAGCAGGTACTGTAGGAATGAATCATGAGCTAAGCCTCCATGTCCTGGATACTATCCTCTAATCATTTCCACCTTCATGGAATTTACTTTGTGCAAAAACTCCACAGTGATGATACTGATAGCAATTCTGTGAATGGTTTACAGAAGGGTGCACACACTAGCAGAAACTTCAAACTGACATTTCTTTCCACAATGAAGTTAGTTTCCTTTCCAATGAGAGTGAATAGATATAATGCTGTCTATTGGGCAAATGGCAACCTTGATTTTGTTGTCAAGGCATACACTCAGACTAATCCTAGTTTAAATGTGTGGTGTGGCTTACACAGAGATGTTCTCATTGGTCCTATATTTTTTAACAGCTTGCTCATTGCTGCATCCTACAGACAACATTTTGAACCAACATTGATAACCTATTTGGATGGTCTTTCTGTTGAACAGGGATGTACACTTTCCTTCCAGTAGAATGGCACACCCACACACAATTGAGATGAAATGTCTGCCATATCCTGGACGAGGTTCTTCCTGAGCATTTGGTTGGCAAATGGGATCTGCTGGAATGGCCAACTAGGTCACCATCCCTGACACTACTAGACTTTTTCCTTTGGGAGCACCTCAAGTCTATAGTGGACACCAACATACCAAGAACATTAACTGACTTGCAGGAGAATATCACCAGAGCCTGTACAGAAATACCAACAGTGACATTACAGTCAGTGTCCATCAGTGTGAGACACTGCATTCACATGTATCTTCTGCAGGGTAGCAGTCAGTTAGCAAACCTTCTGCATTAGTGGTACTTTCAAACGACTGAGTCACCACTGACTGACAATATATCATTTTTTTTTGCATGATTCAAGCACATCAGTAGCATGTATTCGTTTCTTTGTGTCTTCACTATCTCCACTAATTACAACTTTTGTCCTATGGGCCAAGACAGCTTAGGCACCATTGTTGATTATGTCCTATGGGACATGACTTCGAATTTCACTGTATACATATGGCACTCTCATGGAGCATTTTACCAATGGCATACAAGACCAAGATGACTTTAGGAGTTTCCCAAGCCTATTCATCATTTCTTAAACCTATGTTCTGTCTTGGAGAATGATCAGGTAAATGTAACCCAACCTTCCTTCTGATGATACAATTTTAAAGGGGAAGAAATGGAGAACTGAACAGTATAATACTTGGAAAAAAGTCGTTTGAATTACTACACTCCTGGAAATGGAAAAAAGAACACATTGACACCAGTGTGTCAGACCCACCATACTTGCTCCGGACACTGCGAGAGGGCTGTACAAGCAATGATCACATGCATGGCACAGCGGACACACCAGGAACTGCGGTGTTGGCCGTCGAATGGCGCTAGCTGCGCAGCATTTGTGCACCGCTGCCGTCAGTGTCAGCCAGTTTGCCGTGGCATACGGAAATCCATCGCAGTCTTTAACACTGGTAGCATGCCGTGACAGCGTGGACGTGAACCGTATGTGCAGTTGACGGACTTTGAGCGAGGGCGTATAGTGGGCATGTGGGAGGCCGGGAGGACGTACCGCCGAATTGCTCAACACGTGGGGCGTGAGGTCTCCACAGTACATCGATGTTGTCGCCAGTGGTCGGCGGAAGGTGCACGTGCCCGTCGACCTGGGACCGGACCGCAGCGACGCACGGATGCACGCCAAGACCGTAGGATCCTACGCAGTGCCGTAGGGGACCGCACCGCCACTTCCCAGCAAATTAGGGACACTGTTGCTCCTGGGGTATCGGCGAGGACCATTTGCAACCGTCTCCATGAAGCAGGGCTACGGTCCTGCACACCGTTAGGCCGTCTTCCGCTCACGCCCCAGCATCGTGCAGCCCGCCTCCAGTGGTGTCGCAACAGGCGTGAATGGAGGGACGAATGGAGACGTGTCATCTTCAGCGATCTGCCTTGGTGCCAATGATGGTCGTATGCGTGTTTGGCGCCGTGCAGGTGAGCGCCACAATCAGGACTGCATACGACCGAGGCACACAGGGCCAACACCCGGCATCATGGTGTGGGGAGCGATCTCCTACACTGGCCGTACACCTCTGGTGATTGTCGAGGGGACACTGAATAGTGCACGGTACATCCAACCCGTCATCGAACCCATCATTTTACCATTCCTAGACCGGCAAGGGAACTTGCTGTTCCAACAGGACAATGCACGTCCTCATGTATCCCGTGCCACCCAACGTGCTCTAGAAGGTGTAAGTCAACTACTCTGGCCAGCAAGATCTCCGGATCTGTCCCCCATTGAGCATGTTTGGGACTGGATGAAGCGTCGTCTCACGCGGTACTGCACGTCCAGCACGAACACTGGTCCAACTGAGGTGCCAGGTGGAAATGGCATGGCAAGCCATTCCACAGGACTACATCCAGCATCTCTACGATCATCTCCATGGGAGAATAGCAGCCTGCATTGCTGCGAAAGGGGGATATACACTGTACTAGTGCCGACATTGTGCATGCTCTGTTGCCTGTGTCTATGTGCCTGTGGTTCTGTCAGTGTGATCATGTGATGTATCTGACCCAAGGAATGTGTCAATAAAGTTTCCCCTTCCTGGGACAATGAATTCACGGTGTTCTTATTTCAATTTCCAGGAGTGTATTTATTGTGTATTTGTACTAACAGAGTCATGTGTAATATATCACCAACAGAAGGCCATTCTCAGGTACATGCAGTATTATGAGCATTCATATTGTAGATTTCATGCCCAAGTACCCTGCAGATTTTCAGCTGTTTTATCTCAAGCAGTTTAACACATATTCATTGTCATTTTACAATACATAAGTATTCCAATACATGAATTGATATAAAGAAAAGTTATATAAGTTATATACAGTCACAACGAATTTTCAAGCTATATGTCATGCTATAAGGAATTAAGAATTGGAAATGGTGAAAGCTCCAGAAACATTTCGAGTACCAAGGTCAACTGTATAAGACAATATTCGAAAATTAAGGAAGTAACTACACTAAAAATAAAGAAAGTCAGGAAAAAAACAGATGCAGACAGTAGATATTGTTTTAAAAAGTTTATTCATCACTGAATCAATATGGAAAAGAATCTGTTTGCCATAACTGGGGCTGAAATAAAGCAGATGGCTTATCAACTAGACTTGAGGAAGAATCTTCCCTACTCATTTTCAAGTGCAAATGACAAAATTGTGCTAAATTAATTGGTGTTGTCAGTCAGAATTACTTGGAGTATTTAAAGACCAAGGATCTTAGAATTCACTGAAAAAGTGTGTTTTTCCCCTCCTTCTCAGTTCTTTAAAACGTAAGTACATATTTCACAAGCTTAAACTCACTGTGAGTATCACCTGATGATCAATATGCCCTTTCCCCCTCTCAATGATCATTTTCCATATTTATATAAAACTCCTGCCATGCTCCTAGACCTGAGTGGTCCAAATTTGACATACACATTACTTGCACCAAGAGGACCAATACAGTGGGGGTATCGCCCTGTTTTGCAGGAGAGCCTGCTCCTCATATGCAAGAAACAATTTTCTAGACTGCAACATAGGCTGCCCAGCACAACAGGTATATTGTGTTGGAATAATATCAGCCTGCTTTGCATGACAGCCGACACATAATGGGAAATAATGTTCCATAAGGGCTGTGCTGCACAAGAGGTGTGTTGTGGATATAATACCAGCCTGCTTTACTGACCTCCTTTGCAGAGGATACATGTGTAGATGGACATGCCGAAGGTTGAAATGGGTATAAGAGATGCTGGAGAAAGGGGGGCAGGAGGAGATGGACAGGGTGAGAGGGATGCAGGAGGGTATGAGTAAGAACAGAGAGGACAGGTAGGGGTTGTAAAGAGAGGGAGGGGGAGGGGGAGGGGGAGGAGAAGATAAACAAAGAGGGGGAGGACAAGATGGGCAGAGCAGGGGGGGGGGGGGGGGGCAAGTAGATGGACAAAAAGAGGGGAAGAAAGGAGAGGTGGAAGGAGTAGATGGACAGATAGGGAAGTGAGGAGGCGATGGACAGGCAGGGGGGAGGAGGAGATGGAGCAAAAGATGTGCACATTATTCGTGACATACCTGCACACAGGCGAAGCTGTGGGAAACATGCTAGTTTATACACTAGCTGACAGACCCGGCATTGATTGAGTGTTAATTTTGCTAATTTTCTTAAAGAAATGAAAACAAAATATGAACTGTGTTTGTAGTGTCATACAGGAAAAATTTTGAAACACTTTCTGTATGCTGGACACAGCTGCTTCGCATGTCTACAATGCAATTTTGTAAATGTCTGTATGACAATGCCTCTGCATAGTTATTTATAACTGCTATTGTTTTCATCTACAACTATTTGCACTTTGTAGTTGAAAGCTGTCAAAAGTGCTGCCACAAGTCACGGATTTCCTTAAGTTGACTCAACTTTACGAGAGGCTCAGTAGTAAAGAATAAACATATTGAAACTTCACAATGTGGCAATTTTTTCATGTCTCTCATTGTTTATGAAGTTACATCTCTTGAGCTATGTGTTGCCCAATAATATTTTTGTTTTGGTACATTCAGCAGAATATGTGAATATCATCCATGAAATTGTTGTGAACAGAGTTGGTAGCAAAGAAATAATAAATTTAATCATCATCATGATGTGGCAGCTTTTATTGTATCTCATTGTTTATTTTGTCATATCTCCTGAACTATGATGTATAGCTGGTTCTTATCCCCACAGCAATTGTTTCCTGACAGTGAGGGATACATGTATCAAGTTTGGTTGAAATCCGTCCAATGGTTTAGGAGGAGATATGGAACATGCACTCATACATGCATCCATTTTGATAATGTGTATGGTTGTACAAACCACTAGAATAAAATGAGGAAGAGGTGAAAACTGGATGCAGTTAGGAAATGTGATACAGTCTCATTCATATGACACTACACTGTACACACTGAAAGCTAACAGACTAACAAACATATTCAGTGATATTGAGTTGAGTCTAACCTTTATCGTGTCTCCTTCAGAGAAGGGCAGCTCTTCTTCACATGCGTCAGGATTAGGAGACATGGTTGTTGGGTCATAATCAAAGAGCGCAACAAACCAGCGTGTGCGCTTGTCACGAGGAGGTGGAGGACCCCGTCCCCCTGGAGGAGGGGGTCCTCTGTAGGCTGGGTGGCCTGCATGCCGAGCTCTTGGATCGCCACGCATTACACCATCCATGTAGTATTGGTCCCTATGAAGAGAATAAATGAACAGCAGCAACATGAGTTTAGTTTCTGGGGAGTACAACTGTTTTGAAAGTATGATCCCAAGTATGTTTCTTGTAATGGGTACAAATTTTTGCAAGCACATACACTCAGACAAACATCTGAATATAATAAGGCTCATAATTTTCATGAAACCATCACTACTGCAGAACATCTGAATAATTAAATCTATGAACTTTCTGAACACAATGCTCTTCAACTGGAAGACTAGATGAAGAGTACATGGAGTGACATAAAAAAAAGAAGAAGCATTCATTATGATTTGTAAATAAGTTACACGCTAAATGGATCATAATGGAGGATTAGTCATTTAAATTTATGTTTCTAAAACCAACACAATATTACAGAGGTACCAGTAGACTGTGAAAAATGGAATCACTGACAAGCCATCATACAGAATACATACTTAGGAATGAGGATTAAGGGAGGACTTTCTTCTTTATGCTCATCCTCAGTGAACCCATAACTATAGAGCTTGAGATATTTTTCATGTTGTAAATTAACCATCTTTTTCTTTGTTGCGATAGTAATATTTGATTTAGCATACCTTGTGAGATATTTTTGTCTTAGTATGTGTATGAGTAAAAAATATACTTCCAGGGATGCTATTTTGTATGTGGTAATAAATGGTAGCATACAGAAGTAATTTTAGAAAACATTAACATCCTTGCACTATTACTGCTTTGAAGGTCATTGTTGAGTAAGCTAATGCTTTGTATGAAGGGCACATGTATTGTTGAACATCTACATCTTATTTCTGCAAACCACTGTGAAGTCATAACAGAGGGTACATAATATTTTATCAGTTATTTGTGTTTCTTCCTGTGCCATTCATGTATGGAGCATGAGAAGAATGAATGTTTAAATGCCTCTATGTCTAGTTAAATTAATCTATTCTTGTCCTCATGACTCCTGTATATTCATCATTTAAAGCTGTTTCATGAAACTTTTTACATAGGCTTTCTGGGGATAGTTTACATCTGTCATCAAGTGTCTGCCAGTTCAGTTACTTCAGCATCTCTGTGACTCTCTCCCATGGATCAAACAAACCTGTGAGCATTTGTGCTCTCTTTCTCTGTATATGATCAATATCTCCAGCTAGTCCTATTGGGTAAAAGTTCCACACATTTGAGCAGCATTCTAGCATTGGTTGCATGGCTGATTTTTAAGCAATCTCCTTTGTAGACAGATTGCATTTCCCCAGTATACGAATAAACTATAATATACCACCTGCTTCACCCATAACTTAGCCTATGTGATCATTCCGTTTCTTATCAATATTTGACTGAACATTTATGCAGCTTACTTCAGACAGTACTTCATTATAGATAACTGCAACATCTGCAAAAAGTCTGAGGTTAATATTAACATTGTGTTTGAGGTCATTAATAAACTGGGTGATCAAAAAGTCAGTATAAATTTGAAAACTTAATAAACCACGGAATAACGTAGGTATAGAGGTAAACATTGACACACATGCTTGGAATGACATGGGTTTCTATTAGAACCATCCCATATTGCTAGATGCGTGAAAGATCTCTTGCGCACGTCGTTTGGTGATGATCGTTTGCTCAGCCGACACTTTCGTCATGCTTGGCCTCCCAGGTCCCCAGACCTCAATGCATGCGATTATTTTCTTTGGGGTTACCTGAAGTTGCAAGTGTATCGAGATCGACTGACATCTCTAGGGATGCTGAAAGACAACATCCGACACCAATGCCTCACCAAAACTCCAGACATTCTTTACAGTGCTGTTCACAACATTATTCCTCGACTACAGCTATTGTTGAGGAATGATGGTGGACATATTGAGCATTTCCTGTAAAGAACTTCATCTTTGCTTTGTCTTACTTTGTTATGCTAGTTATTGCTATTCTGATCAGATGAAATGCTATCTGTCGGAATTTTTTTGAACTTCTGTATCTTTTTCGTTCTAACAAAACCCTATGCCATTCCAAGCATGTGTGTCAATTTGTACCTGTCTATCTACATTATTCCATGATTTATTCAGTTTTCAAATTTATACTGGCTTTTTGATCACTTGGTACAACATGAATGTGAATATGATCCACTCATACTTAACTTGAGCAACTATTGAGAAAAAATTCCATTTTTGAAAGCAACACAGATCTAACTGAATGATTTTCACTGAAAAGATTAAGTTTAGGCACTATGGAGTTTAAGTCTATGGCCATGGATGTGATTAAAAAATTGTCAACATTTCAACTAATATTATGCTCCGAGACGGACAACTATGAAATGAGTATAACTGCATGTGCGCATACACGCAATCCAGAGACCAAAGAGTTGTGAATCATTACTGTATTTTGGTTTTTAAAAAAGTCTTTTTGAAGCAATTGAGTTAATTCAGTCAATGCAGGAGTAATGAGTGTAGAAATATGTTGATTAAGCCTACAAATACTCCATTTACAAAGAGGTATGAAGTGCTCAGTGCCTACAGTGCTTCAAATATTCTTGAGCATAGTCAAAGTTTGAATGTAATGAATTTCCTTGAGACAGACAAGTGTCTGTTCACAAGTCTCCATAGATTTAGAAAGCATCACTTATGTGAAAATCAGTTTGTCATTTCTTCGCATGATATTCTGCAAACTATGAATGGAAGGAACAGGCAGATTCCACATTACTAGATTTCTGGGAAGTGTTCGACACAGTACCCCACTGCAGACTGTTAATGAAGGTCTGAGCATATGGGCTAAGTTCTTACATAAGAAAGTGGCTTGAAGAGATCTTAAGTAGTAGAATCAAGTATGTTTTCAAGGATGGCGAGTATTTATCAGAGATATGGGTATCATCAGGTGTGCTCCAGGAAAGTGTAGCATGCCCACTCTTGTTCTCTATATACATAAGCAATCTGACAGGTGGAGTGTGCAAAAAGCTATGACTGTTTAATGATTATGCTGTAATATATGGGAAAGTGTCATCATTGAGTGACTGTAAGAGAATACAGGACAACTTTGACATAATTTATGTTTGATGTGTTAAATGACAGCCAATTGTAAATGTAGAAAAATGTAAATTAATGCAAATGAGTTGCAAAAACAATCGTGTAATGGTTCAATACAGTACTAGTCATGTCTTGCTTGACACAGTCATCTTGAATAAATCTTTAGATGTAGCAATGTAGCACTGCAAAGCAATACGAAATGGAATGAGCACATAAGATTGGTAGTGGGAAAGGTGAATCACTGACTTTGGTCTACTTGGAGAATTCTAGGGCAGTGCCCTCTAATGTTCAAATAAAATATCAATAGTGTGCTCTGAACACATTCATGTTGATTAACTACCTAGGCATAACGTTGCAAAGCGATATGAAATGGAATGAGCACATACAGTTGGTAGTAGCAAAAATAAATGGCCAGCTTCAGTTTACTGGGAAAATTTACTGGGAGAATCCTAGGAAAATGTATCTCACCTACAAAAAAAGACCATGTACAGAACACTAGTGCAATCCAGTTGTAGACAGTTCTTTTTCCTCACTCCATTTACGAGCAGGACAGGCAAGGGTTGAGCAGTAGTGTTAGAAGGTGCCATTCACTACACACTGTGTGGTAACTTGCAGTGTATCTATGTACATGTATGTGAAGATGTAAACATACTAAAGTACTACCTGCCACAGTAGCTTTTCTCCAGAAGATTACTTCTAAACATTAGAATGTGCTGTTGTTCCTGTTACCCAAAATATCCACACACAAGAAGCTCATGGTTTTTGATAATAATCTGGAACATAGATCCTCTCTTCTGGAAATGAAGTTGAAATTAAGAGAGCAACAGGTTTCTCCAAGCCTGGGTATGTAATAAGAAAACATGTTCATTTGGAGGAAATCAGTAGGTTGTTTTTGAATACCTTCACTGCACATTATCTGATGAAGACAAGGGCTATCTGTGTAAACATTATTTATTGCTTTGGTCAATTGCAAACAAAGAGATTATTGCCATGGAACAATTTAGGAATAAAGGAGACAACTCTCCAAAAGGAAGAAGCGCAGCATCATTGATAGGCACACAAACAAAAGGTACGGAGCTTGGCTATCTTTTGGTATGTACTTCTTTCTACCTGTAGGTAAAATATGCACACAAATGCCCACACACTCACACACATGCACATGCCTGTCTTCCTACATTGTGCTTAGTTGACTGCCAGCTCTTTACTGGCACACAATGAGTGTACAGAGATGAGGTGGGGATGCGGGGTGAGGTAGGGTGAGGGATGGAGAAAGGCACGAGGCAGGGAGGCGGTTGTGGAGGAGCATCTAGCAACTTGAAGGAGAGTTGGGAGCCATCTGTGGTTTCAGGTAGAGAGAGCAGGTGGAAGATTTCATAGACTAGGGCCTGAGATAACAGTACATAATTAGCTGAAGTGGGGAGACAAATTGGGCAGGGTTACAGGGCAGGGGATGCTGTACACACACACACACACACACACACACACACACACACACACACACACACACACATACACTTTCATTCTAGTTGACAGCTGGCTGGTTGTCATACCAATGTGAAATTCTGTGCAGTGGTGGCAGCAAGGCTGGTATACCTTGGCTGCTTTCTCAGGTGGCCTGGATTCTGATGGGATAGGATGAGCCTGTAATGGGACTGGAGTAAGTGGTACTGTGTGGGTGAAATGGGCAGATTTTGCATCTGGGTCTCCCACAGGGGTATGATCCCTGTGGCAAGGGGTAGGGGGTGGTTGTGTCATAGGGACAGATGAGGATGTTGTGGAGGTTAGGTGAGTGTCGGAACACCAGTTTGAGAGGGGTTGAAAGTATCTTAGATGTGATGTCACTCATTTCAGTGCATGATGATAGATAATCAATGCCCTGATGAAGGATGTGGTTCAATTGTTCCAGTCCGAGGTAGTACTGGATAATGAGGGAGGCACTTCTTTGTGATTGGTCCTTGGCATGGATGTTAGGTTCAGGTGTGTGTGAGGATATGGCATGGGAAATCTGTTTTTGAATTAGGTCTGGTGGGTACTGCCTGGTTGGGAAGATCTTTGTGATGCCTTCAGTGTACTGGGCAAGAGAGTTATCATCACTGCAGATACATCTACTACAGATGGCCAGGCTGTATTTGAGGGATCCTTTGCTGTGGAAGTGGTGGCAGCTGTTAAAGTACAGGTACTGTTGGTAACTGGTGGGTTTAATGTGGGCCAAGGTGTGGATGCAGCCATCTGCATCTAGGAAGGTGGCAGGATGGGTGGAGGTGGGCCAGGTGAAGCGGATGGGAGAGAAGATGTTTAGGTCAGGGAGGAATGAGGATAAGGTGTTCTGGCCTTGGATGAAGATTATAAAATGTCATCAATAAACCTGAACCAGACCATGGGTTTAGGGTTCTGGGAAGCTATGAATGTTTCCTCTAGGTGGCCCATGAAGAGGCTGACATAAGATGGGTAGAAAGTAGTTGGTTAGGCATACAAGGAATGAGATGGTGAGTCTGGAATCTACAGGGTGATGGAAGAGGTAGTGTTTAGTCATGGCAAGGACATAAGCATGAGGGATGTTGGTGTATAGAGAGGTTAAATCAACAGTGACAAGTCAGGATCTGTGACGCAAGGTTGTGGGGATGGTAGAGAGGCAATGCAGGTAGTGGTTGGTGTCTTTAATGTGGAAGGTTAGGTTTTGGAGAACTGACTGGAGTGACTAGCTGGCAGAGGGCCTCTGCCAGTTATCCAACACCTCCAAGTACAAGTTCTGCCAGAGTGACCCCATGCCAGGAGTCAAACACAAGCTACAATCCCTGCTGAAACCCATAGGCCCTTCTTAGAACCTCTCCCCTGAATCCATCTGCCTTCTCACAAAAACAACAGTCCACACTCACACCTTATACATGGTCCTGAAATTCAAGATGTTTATCAGCATGGGCCAAAATTCTTTCAGTGGGGGCACTGTAACCATCCTAGATGGAGCACCCACAAGTGTTGGGTTTGTGGATTTTAGAAAGCACATAGAAGGTGGGTGTGTGGACTGTTGTTGAGATGAGGAGGGCGATGGATACAGGGGAGAGGTTCTAGAAAGGTACTAAGGATTTCAGCAGGGATTGGAGTTTGTATTGGACTTCTGGCATGGGGTACTCCAGCGGAGCTGGTAGATGGAGGTGATGGACAACTGGTGGAGGGCCTCTGCCAGGTAGTCACTCCAGCCAACTGTCCAAAATGTAGCCTCTCATATTAAAGACACCAACAACTTCCTGCATCGGCTCTCCACCATCCCCACACCCTAATCTCTCAGATCATGACTTGTCACTTTTGTTGCATCCTTCCTATACACCAACATCTCTCATGCACATGGCCTTGCCATGACTGAACATTACTTCTTCCATCAGTCGGCAGATTACAAACCCACTACTTCATTCCTAATACATCTCAACAATTACATCCTAACCCATAACTACTTCACCTTTGAAGGAAAGATATGCATACAAATTCGTGACACAGGCAAGGAAGCCCACATGGTGGCCTCTTAAGTCAACCTCTTCATGGGCCACCTAGAGGAAATGTTCATAGTTTCCCAGAACCCTAAACCCATGGTCTGCTTCAGGTTTATTGATGACATTTTATAATCTTCACCCAAGGTCGGGGCACCTTATCCTTATTCCTCCATAACCTCAACACCTTCTCTCCCATCCGCTTCACCTATTGTGCCACCTTCCTAGATGCCGAATTCCTCCTCTCAGATGCCTGCATCCACACCTTGGTCCACATCAAACCCACAAGTTATCAACAGAACCAATACTTCAACAGCTACCACCACTTCCACAGCAAAGGATCCCTCAAATACAGCCTGGCCATCTATGGCAGATGTATCTGCAGTGACGAGAGTTCCATTACCCAGTATGGCAAAGGCTTCACAAAGGCCTTTGCAGATACGCAGTACCCTCCAGACCTAATTCACAAACAGATTTCCCATGCCACACCCTCATAAACTGCTGATCGTTACATCCAACCCAAAAACCAATCACGAAGAAGTGGAATCCTCATCACCATATATCACCCTGGACTGGAACAAATGAACAAAGTCCTTCATGACAGTGTTGAATGTCTATCATCATGCCTTAAAATGAGGGACATTCTACCAAAAATTCTTCCAACCCCTCCCAAAGTGGCGCTCTGCTGCCTTCCCAGAATCCACAATATACTAGTCCATCCCTATGCCACTCCCACCCCGATCCCCTCCCACAGGGCTCATACCACTGTGGAAGACTCAGATGCAAGACCTGCCCAACCCACCCACCCAGCACCACCTATTTAAGTCCAGTGGCTCCTTCATACTCCTTGCCATATGGATCCAGCCCATGACCAACAGCTTTTCTGATCTGCCCAGACAGGATCTATCCTTGCAGCACATACTTCATTCCCCTAAACTTCTTGGAACAAACCTTGGGTGACTCGCTGCCCCTCCACACACAACTGTGTGTGTGTGTGTGTGTGTGTGTGTGTGTTTGTGTGTGTGAGCACACATGTGAGTGAGTGTTTGCATGTTTTTCCTACACCTAGAAAAAGGAATTGTATTCTGAAAGTCAACCATTTGTTTGTCCTCCTACTGATGACACAGTGCTTCTCACTTCCAGGAAGTAGTTTCCTTTATTCCAAAATAATTCATAATTTTAAACCAGAACTTTCAGTACATTCAGATTACTCCCATATTTATGTATCAGGTGTATCAGATATCACTGCTGTCCATGCACAATATTTTGACAATGCAATTCATTGTCTTCACCAAGCACCATCTGAGACTGCTTTGTCAATTGGAAGATGTCCAATGTTTATACGTACTGCTTTCTCCTCCCAAGTCAGTTATAGGCACTCTATCTGTGGCCCGTTCCCACTAAAATCATCCTGAGACATTCTGTCTTCACTAAGGTACACCTGGTGATGAGAGGGCATTCCATTTTCTGCTTAAAATGCCTGACTGCGATCCGGCATTCTGTTATCAGTATGATGCACCTGATGCTCTGTTTGGAGACTGTTCCACATTCTCAGTTCTTCTTTTTATTGATTTTTGCTGCTGCAACCATTGCATATTTAACACCTCCATTGCAGCATCCCAGACTTTGTTGAGTTGGAGCCCTGTGTTTTGCTGCATGAGGTTCTGTGCCATCTTTATTTCAATTGACTCTCTTATAAAACTGTCGCAATATCTGAGTGTCTATATCACAACCTAATTTTTTCATTGCTTTTGGCATGATTAAGTTACAGGCAGTGCTCAGCAATGCCTGCTTTAGTTGCCTATTATAATGGATCATATTATTTTTTCTTTCTTTGTTTTTTTCATTTTGTACATGTAGAAAACCAACAATAAAGTAACAAGTTTTTTTGCCACAGATACTGTTTTGATACAAAAAAGAGAAGAGATAGGCTCTTCATGATTAATTTCTGTATCTTCTTCCGTTTTTTTCTATGCAGACGAACGTATGACTAGCTACGCTATGCCAGCGTTGTTTAAAAATGTGTATTACAACTATATATTAAAAATTATTATAAAAGTTATCCAGAAGGCAAGTTTATTCATATATATATTTACATCAATAACACTCATCTGTTCATCATTTTGCCCATGCCAAGAATTCTGCAATTCTGATTCAGGTAGTTCGAAGCAGACAAGAGGAATTTGTTTGAGCAACAAAGGGGCAATCCAGTATAAGCATTGTCATAAACAGTTCTATACACAATGAAACTGAGAAGGAGTAGGTAACTTTAAATGATGAATACTGATCTTAAATGTATTGACATTGAAGGTCTGTTGATAATAGTAAAAGTTGAAGTTCACCAGGATATGTGTACCTTCCAATTTGCTTCAATTATTCTTTCCAACTAATGATTCTTTAGTTATTCAAACAGCAGTTATTCACTGGTTTCCATTATTCATCCCCCCACCAACCCACCCCCCCTCCCACTCATATGCCACTATTCAATGGTGACTGTTTCAAGGACGGCGCTCAGCGGAGTGTGAACGGACGTATCAATTGTTGAGATAAGGAAAAAAAAAAAAAAAAATCATTTGATCCAAAGGATTCATTTTATTGACACAAGAGACTAATGAAACTTTTGTTGTATTCCTTACATGTCTGTGAAATTGGGAATAAAAAAGAAACATAGAAGGAGCAAATTAAACTTAAATTCTGCCAACAAACTAGATGCATGGGAATGCTCATTTCAGTGATACAAATAGGAAGCTGGTACGCTATATGCTTATACTGCTGCAATTGGCACCGTCTGTCTGGCAGTCGATAATCTCTTTTCCTTCAAATTAATATCCTGTATGGAAAGTGCATTTCTATAGAAAAGACAAAAATTTGTATACACTCATAATTAAAGTGCAAGATAAGTGATCAAATTCTATAAGACTGAGTCAGATAATAATCACATTTATTAATGAATATGCAAAATGGCCTTACTGTGCTGGTACTGCGAACGGCTGAAAGCAAGGGGAAACTACGGCCATAATTTTTCCCGAGGGCAAGCAGTTTTACTGTATGATTAAATGATGATGGCGACCTCTTGGGTAAAATATTCCGGAGGTAAAATAGTCCCCCATTCAGATCTCCGGGTGGAGAGTACTCAAGAGGATGTCGTTATCAGGAGAAAGAAAACTGGCATTCTACGGATCAGAGTGTGGAATGTCAGATCCCTTAATTGGGCAGGTTGGTTAGGAAATTTAAAAAGGGACTGGGATAGGTTAAAGTTATATATAGTGGGAATCAGTGAAATTCGGTGGCAGGAGGAACAAGACTTCTGGTCAGATGACTACAGGGTTATAAACACAAAATCAAATAGGGGTAATGCATAGTAAACTCATTATTGTGGCCAAGATAGATACGAAGCTCACACCTACTACAGTAGTACAAGTTTATATGCAAACTAGCTCTGCAGATGACGAAGAAATTGAAGTAATGTATGATCAAATAAAAGAAATTATTCAAATAGTGAAAGGTGACAAAAATTTAATAGTCATGGATGACTGGAATTCGGTAGTAGGAAAAGGGAGAGAAGGAAACGTAGTAGGTGAATATTGAGTGGGGCAAAGAACTGAAAGAGGAAGCCGCCTGGAATTTTGCACAGAGTATAACTTAATCGTAGCTAACACCTGGTTCAAGAATCATAAAAGAAGGCTGTATACATGGAAGAACCCTGGAGATACTGACAGGTTTAAGATAGATTATATAATGGTAAGACAGAGATTTAGGAACCAGGTTTTCAATTGTAAGACATTTCCAGAGGCAGATGTGGACTCTGACCACAATCTATTGGTTATGACCTGTAGATTAAAACTGAAGAAACTGCAAAAAGGTGTGAATTTAATGAGATGGCACCTGGATAAACTAAAAGAACCAGAGGTTGTACAGAGTTGCAGGCAGAGCACAAGGGAGCAATTGACAGGAATGGGGGAAAGAAATACAGTAGAAGAAGAATAGGTAGCTTTGAGGGATGAAGTAGTGAAGGCAGGAGAGGATCAAGTAGGTAAGACGAGGCCTAGTAGAAATCCTTGGGTAACAGAAGAAATATTGAATTTTTTTGATGAAAGGAGAAAATATAAAAATGCAATAAATGAAGCAGGCAAAAAGGAATACTGCCATCTCAAAAATGAGATCGACAGGAAGTGCAAAATGGCTAAGCAGGGATGGATAGAGGACAAATGTAAGGATGTAGAGGCTTATCTCACCAGGGGTAAGATAGATGCTTCCTACAGGAAAATTAAAGAGACCTTTGGAGATAAGAGAATCACTTCTATGAACATCAAGAGCTCAGATGGGACCCAGTTCTAAGCAAAGAAGGGAAAGCAGAAAGGTGAAAGGAGTATACAGAAGGTCTATACAAGGGCAATGTACTTGAGCACAATATTATGGAAATGGAAGAGGATGTAGATGAAGATGAAATGGGAGATACGATACTGCGTGAAGAGTTTGACAGAGCACTGAAAGACCTGAGTCGAAACAAGGCCCCAGGAGTAGACAACATTCCAGTCTTGACATAACTCTACCATCTGGTGAGCAACATGTATGAGACAGGTGAAATACCCTCAGACTTCAAGAAGAGTATCATAATTCCAAGGCAGGTGTTGACAGATGTGAAAATTACCAAACTATCAGTTGAATAAGTCACAGCTGCAAAATACTAATGCAAATTCTTTAGAGAAGAATGGAAAAACTGATAGAAGCTGACCTCGGGGAAGATCAGTTTGGATTCCGTAGAAATGTTGGAACACGTGAAGGAATACTGACCGTATGACTTATCTTTGAAGGAAGATTAAGGAAGGGCAAACCTACGTTTCTAGCATTTGTAGTCTTAGAGAAAGCTTTTGACAATATTAACTGGAATACTCTCTTTCAAATTCTGAAGGTGGCAGCGGTAAAATACAGGGAGCGAAAGGCTATTTACAATTTGTACAGAAACCAGATGGCAGTTATTAGAGTCAAGGGAATTGAAAGGGACGCAGTGGTTGGGAAGGGAGTGAGACAGGGTTGTACCCTCTCCCCGATGTTATTCAATCTGTATATTGAGGAAGCAGCGAAGGAAACAAAAGAAAAATTCGGAGTAGGTATTAAAATCCATGGAGAAGAAATAAAAACTTTGAGGTTCGCCGATGACATCGTAATTCTGTCAGAGACAGCAAAGGTCTTGGAAGAGCAGTTGAACGGAATGGATAGTGTCTTGAAAGGAGGATATAAGATGAGCATCAACAAAAGCAAAATGAGGATAATGGAATGTATTTGAATTAAGTCGGGTGATGCTGAGGGAATTAGATTAGGAAATGAGACACTTAAAGTAGTAGATGAGTTTTGCTATTTGTGGTGCAAAATAACTGATGATGGTTGAAGTAGAGAGAATATGAAATGTAGACTGGCAATGGCAAGGAAAGCATTTCTGAAGAAGAGAAATTTGTTAACATTGAGTATTGATTTAAGTGTCAGGAAGTCATTTCTGAAAGTATTTGTATGGAGTGTAGAGATGTATGGAAGTGAAACATGGACAATAAATAGTTTAGACAAGAAGAGAATAGAAGCTTTCGAAATGTGGTGCTACACAAGAATGCTGAAGATTAGATGGGTAGATCGCATAACTAATGAAGAGGTATTGAATAGAATTGGGGAGAAGAGGAGTTTGTGACACAACTTGAGTAGAAGAATGGATCGGTTGGTAGGACATGTTCTGAGGCATCAAGGGATCACCAATTTAGTACTGGAGGGCAGCGTGGAGGGTAAAAATCGTAAAGGGAGACCAAGAAATGATTACACTAAGCAGATTCAGAAGGATTGCTCCCCAAATAGCAAAACTCATCTACTACTTTAAGTGTCTCATTTCCAAATCTAATTCATTCAGCAACACCCGACTTAAATCGACTACATTCCATTATCCTCGCTTTGCTATTGTTGATATTCATCTTATACCCTCCTTTCAAGACACTGCCCATTCTGTTCAACTGCTTTTGCAAGTCCTTTGCTGTCTCTGACAGAATTAAAATGTCATCGGCAAACCTCAAAGTTTTTATTTCTTCTCCATGGATTTTAATGCCTACTCTGAACTTTTCTTTTGTTTCCTTTACTGCTTGCTCAATATACAGATTGAATAACATCAGGGAGACGTTGTTCCCTTTCATGTCCCTTGACTATTATAACTGCCATCTGGTTTCTGTACAAATTGTAAATAGCCTTTCGCTCCCTGTATTTTACCCCCGCCACCTTCAGAATTTGAAAGAGAGTATTCCAGTTAACATTGTCAAAAGCTTTCTCTAAGTCTACAAATGCTAGGACCGTAGGTTTGCCTTTCCTTAATCTTTCTTCTAAGATAAGTCGTAGCGTCAGAATTGCCTCACATGTTCCAACATTTCTACAGAATCCAAACAGATCTTCCACGAGGTCGGCTTCTACCAGTTTTTCCATTCATTTGTAAAGAATTCGCGTTAGTACTTTGCAGCTGTGACTTATTAAACTGATAGTTCGGTAATTTTCACATCTGCCAACACCAACTTTCTTTGGTATTAGAATTATTAAAAATTCTTCTTGAAGTCTGAGGGTATTTCGCCTGTCTCATACATCTTGCTCACCAGATGGTAGAATTTTGTCAGGACTGGCTCTCCCAAGACTGTCAGCAGTTCTAATGGAATGTTGTCTACTCCCGGGGCCTTGTTTCAACTTAGGAGTTTCAGTGCTCTGTAAAACTCTTCATGCAGAATCATATCTCCCATTTCATCTTCATCTACATCCTCTTCCATTTCCGTAATATTGTCCTCAAGAACATTGCCCCTGGATAGATCCTCTGTATACTCCTTCCACCTTTCTGCTTTCCCTTCTTTGCTTAGAACTGGGTCTCCATCTGAGCTCTTGATAATCATACAAGTGGCTCTCTTTTCTCCAAACGTTTCTTTAATTTTCCTGTAGGCAGTATCTATCTTGCCCCTAGTGAGATAAGCCTCTACATCCTTACATTTGTCCTCTAGCCATCCCTGCTTAGCCATTTTGCACGTCCAGTCGATCTCATTTTTCAGGTGTTTGTATTCCTTTTTGCCTGCTTCATTTACTGCATTTTTGTATTTTCTCCTTTCATCAATTAAATTCAGTATCTCTTCTGTTACTCAAGGATTTCTACCAGCCCTTGTCTTTTTACCTACTTGATCCTCTGCTGCCTTCACTATCTCATGCCTCAAAGCTACCCATTCTTCTTCTACTGTATTTCTTTCCCCCATTCCTCTCAATTGTTCCCTTATGCTCTCACTGACACTCTGTACAACCTCTGCTTCTTTCAGTTTATCCAGGCCCCATCTCCTTAAATTCCCACCTTTTTGCAGTTTCTTCAGTTTTAATATACAGTTCATAACCAATGCCCCTGGAAAAGTCTTACAATTGAAAATCTGGTTCCTAAATCTCTGTCTTACCATTATATAATCTATCTGATACCTTCTAGTATCTCCAGGGTTCTTCCATGTATACAACCTTCTTTCATGATTCTTGAACCGAGTGTTAGCTATGATTAAGTTATGCTCTGTGCAAAATTCTACCAGGCTGCTTCCTCTCTCATTTCTTAGTCCTAATCCATATTCTCCTATTACGTTTCCTCCTCTTACTTTTCCTACTGTTGAATTCCAGTCACCCATGACTATTAAATTTTTGTCTCCCTTCACTACCTCAATAATTCCTTTTATCTCATCATACATTTCATCAATTTCTTCATCATCTGCAGAGCTAGTTGGCATATTAACTAGCTCTTTATTCGCACGAAGTAATGGCCGCTATCGACAGGGGATCTCAAGTTGATTCCGTATTTCTAGATTTCCGGAAAGCTTTTGACACCGTTCCTCACAAGCGACTTCTAATCAAGCTGCGGAGCTATGGGGTATCGTCTCAGTTGTGCGCCTGGATTCGTGATTTCCTGTCAGGAAGGTCGCAGTTCATAGTAATAGACGGCAAATCATCGAGTAAAACTGAAGTGATATCAGGTGTTCCCCAGGGAAGTGTCCTGGGACCTCTACTGTTCCTGATCTATATAAATGACCTGGGTGACAATCTGAGCAGTTCTCTTAGACTGTTCGCAGATGATGCTGTAATTTACCGTCTAGTATGGTCATCCGAAGACCAGTATCAGCTGCAAAGCGATTTAGAAAAGATTGCTGTATGGTGTGTCAGGTGGCAGTTGACGCTAAATAACGAAAAGTGTGAGATGATCCACATGAGTTCCAAAAGAAATCCGTTGGAATTCGATTACTCGATAAATAGTACAATTCTCAAGGCTATCAAGTCAACTAAGTACCTGGGTGTTAAAATTACGAACAACTGCAGTTGGAAGGACCACATAGATAATATTGTCGGGAAGGCGAGCCAAAGGTTGCGTTTCATTGGCAGGACACTTAGAAGATGCAACAAGTCCACTAAAGAGACAGCTTACACTACACTCGTTCGTCCTCTGTTAGAATATTGCTGCGCGGTGTGGGATCCTTACCAGGTGGGATTGACGGAGGACATCGATAGGATGCAAAAAAGGGCAGCTCGTTTTGTATTATCGCGTTATAGGGGAGAGAGTGTGGCAGATATGATACACGAGTTGGGATGGAAGTCATTACAGCATAGACGTTTTTCGTCGCGGCGAGACCTTTTTACGAAATTTCAGTCACCAACTTTCTCTTCTGAATGGGAAAATATTTTGTTGAGCCCAACCTACATAGGTAGGAATGATCATCAAAATAAAATAAGAGAAATCAGAGCTCGAACAGAAAGGTTTAGGTGTTCGTTTTTCCCGCTCGCTGTTCGGGAGGGGAATAGTAGAGAGATAGTATGATTGTGGTTCGATGAACCCTCTGCCAAGCACTTAAATGTGAATTGCAGAGTAGTCATGTAGATGTAGATTTATTTCTGTAGTAGGCATGGGCTTTGTGTCTATCCTGGCCACAATAATGCAATCACTATGCTGTTTGTAGTAGCTTACCTGTACTCCTATTTTTTTTAAATTCATTATTAAACCTACTCCTGCATTACCATTATTTGATTTTGTATGTATAGCCCTGTATTCACCTGACCAAAATTATTGTTCCTCATGCCACCGAACTTCACTAATTCCCACTATATCTAACTTTAACCTATCCATTTCCCTTTTTAAATTTTCTAACCTACCTGCCCGATTAAGGTATGTGACATTCCACGCTCCGATCCGTAGAATGGGTAGAATGGCAGTTTTCTTCCTCCTGATAACAATGTCCTCTTGAGTAGTCCCTGCTAGGAGATCTGAATGGGGGACTATTTAACCTCTGGAATATTTTACCCAAGGGGGTGCTGTCATCATTTAATCATACAGTAAAGCTGCATGCCCTGGGGAAAAATTACAGCTTTAGTTTTCCCTTTTCAGCCGTTCGCAATATCAAAACAGCAAGGCCATTTTGGTTAGTGTTACAAGGCCAGATCAGTCAATCATCCAGACTGTTGCCCCTGCAACTACTGAAAAGGCTGCTGCCCCTCTTCAGGAACCACACGTTTGTCTGGCCTCTCAACAGATACACCTCTGTTGTGGTTGCACCTATGGTATGGCTATCTGTATCATTGAGGCACACAAGCCTCCCCACCAATGGGAAGGTCCATGGTTCATGATATGCTAAGTAAAGTCAAGTACCCATAGTATCAAACATGAAAATATTAATTGTTTTCCATGTATTTTGACACATTCATTTCTTATGTGTTATCTCAAGATACATTTATGGTAACAAATGAATGAAGTCAGATTTTCAACCTCACAAACAAAAGTACACAACCACTAGTGGCCATGGAGGTATTTATGGCTGAAACTGTCAGGTTCAATGACAATTTGATATGATATTGGGTTAATGGAGGAAAAGCTCTGAAAAATAAATAAATCTCATACATCCTGGTTATAGACATTAAGTTATGAATATGTTGGAAATCTGAACTTGGCAACAGTTGAAGGTAACATGCCAGGTTGTGAACTGGGTGATTGCTACCAAAACAACGAGGGTGGTGTCCCACTATCAATAACCGGTAATATATCTAATCATGAAACTGAAGCATGCGAGAACAGCAAACAGTTCATAAAAGAGATGTAAATACTAGTAATACACACAGTTTGACACAACTCATGCAACTCATAACACAACAGTTTACAAAACAACAGAAATTTCAGGAAAGTGTAACACAACATCTTAAGGAAGATATAGGACAACAGTTTAAACAGCAAAATTTGGCATTTAATGATTTCAAGAATAATATCAGTCAACAGTTCGGTGGGGTGAGCAAAACTAACTGGAAGTTGACAGAGCTAGGTAAACAACTACAACAAGAAATAATTGTGAACATACCCTGCAATATAAATTCATCAAACGAAAAAGTATCATCAGTAGATAATAAACATGAACAACTTGCAAGTGAGTTACAAAACCTTAGTGAAGCATATTTTCAAATTCAGGAGATGCAATCACAAGTGGATGCATTGGTAAAAATTGTGACGGACGCAAGACATATGCAAAAACTTATCTACAGAAGCACAAAAGTTAAGTCTAAGAGTAGCCCAGTTCAGTTTAGAGTCAAAATTCGCCAAAAAATAGAGTGATAAGATATGTGAAGATGTAAAGTACATAACTGTAAAAGCTGAAGCTGGGATACTGGATAAGGGCAGCACCCTAGCTGGAAAGCTAGTGTCAGAATGCAAAATTTATGTAAACTACTGATGTTCCAAAACAACATCTGACAGAAAACAAACCTATGCTTTTAGAGAAGTTAGGTACTTTTACTGGTTACCCACAAAACGTGGTTAGCCCAACACAGGAAAATAGCAAATGTAGTTACCACTGAAGGGGAAAGAACAAACCCCATGGTCTTTTTGTCACAGCATTTCAAAATGTTTCACTTTGTACCTGGACTGAAGCCCAGAAAACTAGATTTGTTGTTGGGTACACATAGAGTGACACTCTGTTGTGGGCTATGGACATGGTGGAATGTTGTCACTACTATATACAGTTTGAGAGAGCCTTTCTGGGTAAATATTGGTCTGAGGCCATACACGAGAGACTCAGACATTAAGTATTCAACTCAGCTCCATTCAACAGCAAACATAGCAGCTTAAGGGGCTATTTTGAGAAATATTTGAATAAAACCAGATACTGGACGAACCCGGTATCTCAGATGTGCTGAAAATTTTAAAATTTCCTACCCACATTAGAGCAAAACTCATTAGCATTCTGGAACATGACACCGAATACTTTCTATCTGTACTGGAATCAATAGATTTGATATGTGAAGAGTGATTGGTACAACTGAAGCTTATTAATATGCAGATAGTGCCACAGAGATTTACGGACCAACAAGCAGACAACGGATTTGTAGTACAACATGGATGGCAACCTTCCCCACCACAGACCCATGGTAATGGTAATGGTAATCACAATGGCAAAGGACAAAGCCATAAATTCAAGAGTGGATATAAAAGAAATGAACAAATATTTAGCAAAAACAACTACAATGGGCAAGTAGCATATGGCCAGCCTGTACAATATGTACAGACACAAGCTACCATCAATAATCAGCTGGTTGCTTGGCAAACACAAAACACTACCACACACCAAATAACCCACAGACAGTGTGATTTGGCCAGCAAAATAATGCATATATGCCAAATAAAGTGCAAAGACAAAGAGAATTTCAGTCGAGAGCCTCACAGGATACTAATTGGCATAATCAAACACCAACAGTCCATACAGTGGAAGTTATGTCTAACCCACAGACTGATGCCACCATGTTGCCAGAAAACTTGAACCGGTCACAGTAGGTCCCCCATTCTGTGACATTGATGTACACATGGTGCCTGACACAGGTGCTAAAACTAATTTGATGTCACAGAAATTCTTTCAAGAACGGAAGAAATGTGGGCATGTACCCATACTGACAGAGCAAAATTGCAAGGTACTAATTGCAACTGGTCAGAAACTGAGTGGAGTCAAAATACAAGCCTTAATTCCTATACAATTACGACAGATTTCTGTGCCATGCAATTTTTTGATAGTAGAGAAATTAATAGTTGATTGTTTAATCAGTATGGATACATTTAGGGCATACCAAGTACAAACGATATAGGAAAGGGCCAATGTCATTTAACCATTATTTGTAATAGACCTAATCAGGAGAAGTACTAATAGATGTAAAACTGAAGTTACTCATGACTTCGACGTTCAACAGGTAAATCCCACAGTTATGTTTGTCAATACATACATTAACAAACAGTCAGCAGCAGAAGAAGTAAACACTGACACAATAAGCACAAAGGTAAGTGAATCTATTTTGGCTGTGAGTAAGTCAGATGGTAAAGTGTGCTTGGTCCTCAATGCAAGTAATATTTATAATCTTATTGTACCAGTTCAAACATGTTGAGGCAATTTAGAGGAACAGCTTATGAAATTCCATGATGCTAAACTTCTTATTATAATCGACTTCCAGTCTTCATATTGGAAAACAAAAATACACGAGGAAAATCGGAAGTATACTGCCTTCATATGTGGGGGCAGCAGCTTCGAATTTCAAGTATTACCATTGGGATTGAACATAAGTACAGGTGTATTTATCTCTGTACTGCACAGAGTGCTAGGGCCCTAACTTTTGATTAAAGTAACACTATACATGGATGACCTTTTAGTCACTACACCCACTTGGGTAGAAAACTTAAGATCACTGGCACAAGAATTGAGCTGCTTTTTTGAATATGGAGAAACAGCAAATCTCAAAAAATCTAATTATGGACAAGAAAAGGTTAAATTTTTAGGACACATAATCTCTTTGGAAGGCATACTGCCAGATCTTATAAAACTTGATGCCATTAGGAACTGCCCTGTTCCTAAAAACAACAGAAAATTAAAGGCATACCTATGCCTAGTCTCATTTTTCAGGAAATTCATCCTTAAAAAACTTATGAACAGTGATATTTTACTCATCTTCTTCAGAAAAAAATCTTAGTTATGGGACAAACTATGTCAAACCAATTTCAAGAACATCAAGCAAGCCTTATTAAATGCTAATATTTTATCTCAACCAGACATGAAGAAGGATTTTTGTTTAAGCACCAACATGTATTTTCAAGGTCTGGATGCATGCCTTTTTCAAATGGTAGAAGAAGAGGGAAATGTTATCCCTAAAGTAATTAGCTTTGCCAGCTGCACCTTACCCAAAGCCGAATGTTCATATTCAGTTACGGAGTTGGAGGATTTGGCTGTAATTTGGTCCTTTAAAAAGTTTAAATATTTCATTTGGGGTAAACACACAAAAGTATACTGTGACCATCAGTCCCTATTGTTTTTGTTAACTTGTAAATTACTACACTGACAGTTAGCCAGGTGGCGTATGTATCTTCAAGAATTTTATTTTGAAATAGTATACATAAAAGGAAACCAAAACAAAATAACTGATGCTCTTTCTAGATTACCACAAGGCTTAGAGGAATTTGCGATGTATACCTGCTTTATTTCTTCATTGATAGACTTTGGGGTCAATGTACTGCATTGTTAACTGGCTGAAAAATGGGGGTGAAATTTTAACACTGGCTATTGCAAATGATGTAAGCAAAAGTTGCATAGTTGTGTTTCACAGTTCTACAGTTCTCTTTACTTTCACTGTTCACAATAAGAAGGGCCACACTATGAGCTAAATTTAGTTATAAGTTTATGATACGTATGAATGTGATAGGGTGAAAGTATGTGAAGAGGAAAGTAGTTGCAGAACGTTACATATCACGATGCTAAACTAAGGTTGAGTACTACCAAATAATTAAGGGGCTGAAACCTAACTATTGTGAGCATCGACTACCCATGAAAGCATCGAACACCTGATTTACATAGAAATTTTTATGCACGTTTGTTACTTATGTAAACACTGTTTTACGTTCATTGTATATAACATGTCATATTGATGATACAACTCTATATACCTCATCATATGAAACGGTTATGCATTATGCAATGAACATAACAAGTAAATATTGAGCTGCACTTTTAAACACTGAATAAGTATTTGATACAATTGTTACCATCAGATTTGAGTTGCATTTATACTCAACAAACTATTTTGTTCTTGGGATCACAAAAGCTTAGTAACGAGACGTAGCTCAGCACATAAATGCCTTTCTGTAGAATTTCCTCAACCCTATAGCGAGTAGATCCTTCTTGGAGAATGCTAGAAAGGTGAGGCCATGCCTTGTTATTTCAGCAGCATGTAGTATCTATTGTAGTGACTATTGTTTACTTCTTTAATTCTTTTTAACTGATGAATATGCTCTGACAAGAAGTCACAGTAAATTGATATGAAATGTATCTCAATTTATGCCATAAAGGAAAACAGATTCTATTATTGGATAAATGTTACATGAAGAATGTATAACCAAATGACAGTAAAATATGTACTCATGTAATTGGAATTGAACAATGTAACAAAATTGTAATTTAACAATACGTACTAAACAAAATGACAAGCAGACTATAATTATATAAATTACGATAATGGCATGTCAGCAAATGAGTAGAATAAGTGTATTTTGTAATTGTGTTTGTATTTTTTTATGTTATAAGTATAGTATGTGGAAAAGACGCTACAGAAGCTTTATATAATGCAACTGTATGAGAGACGCTCAAAAACATAGCTCATAAACATATGAAACCTGGCTGCAAAGTGTTAAGTGTGCATGTGATATATGTGGGTGTGAGCATGATAAATTAAGATGACAATACTTGAATTTTCTGTGCTTGACAACATCATACAACTGGCAGGAAACTTACCTTGTTAATGGATGTCGGATCTATGGCTGGTGTCCCCACTGAATAAGTGAGAGCAGTGAGGTGAAATAAAGGCCTCAGGCCATTGTTATTGAAACCAGTTGTCATGGCATTGAAGATTTCACAAAAGATCACACCACTGAATACGAGCTTCACGAATTTATACAATGAAAGCTACTGTAAATGCATGACATGGACACTCTGGGCGTCTTATTGAACATGTTAGTGTGAACTGGGACAATAACAAACATAGCGCTGTTGATCATGCTTCGCAAATTAATCACTGGGTAGATAATGACTGACAAAAATTGGGCTATGTGGTTACAGTAAGCACTTTGTTAGGAGAGAAAACTTACGTATGTATGTGTTAAAAGAAGCTGACATTCCCATATAAATTGATAACCATACAGCATAATTCCAATGGCTGAAAATTAAGGCTATGCCCATACCAGTCATGGTTATCAACTCTCATAAAGGGAAATAAGCTAAGCTCAGACACTGTGCACCTCCATATAACTTCAGGGCACAGTGGTGGCGGGGGGGGCGGGGGGGCAATTATAATGGATCATATTATTTTTTCTTCCTTCATTCTTTCTTTTCTTTTTATACATGCACAAAACCAACAATAACGTAACAAATTATTTTGTAAATAAAACAGAAAGAAACTTCCACATGGGAAAAATATATTAAAAACAAAGATTCCAAGACTTACCAAGCGGGAAAGCGCCGGCAGACAGGCACATGAACAAAACACACAAACACACACACAGAATTACGAGCTTTCGCAACTGGCAGTTGCTTCATCAGGAAGGAAGGAAGGAGAGGGAAAAATGAAAGGATGTGGGTTTTAAGGGAGAGGGTAAGGAGTCATTCCAATCCCGGGAGCGGAAAGACTTCCCTTAGGGGAAAAAAAGGACAGATGTACACTCGCACACACACACACATATCCATCCGCACATACACAGACACAAGCAGACATATTTAAAGGCCTTTAAATATGTCTGCTTGTGTCTGTGTATGTGCGGATGGATATGTGTGTGTGTGTGCGAGTGTACATCTGTCCTTTTTTTCCCCTAAGGGAAGTCTTTCCGCTCCCGGGATTGGAATGACTCCTTACCCTCTCCCTTAAAACCCACATCCTTTCATTTTTCCCTCTCCTTCCTTCCTTCCTGACGAAGCAACTGCCAGTTGCGAAAGCTCGTAATTCTGTGTGTGTGTTTGTGTGTTTTGTTCATGTGCCTGTCTGCCGGCGCTTTCCCGCTTGGTAAGTCTTGGAATCTTTGTTTTTAACAAATTATTTTGTGCTAGAGATAATGTATTGATTCAAAAAAGAGAAGAGATAAGATCTTCAATTGATAAATTTCTGTATCTTCATCTGTTTGTTTCTATAAGTGGTAACGGTTGGATGTATGAGTAGTTCAGTTGTGCCAATATTGTTTAAAAATATATATTATAACAGTATATCAAAAAGTATTATAAAAGTTATTAGGAAGGCAAGTTTATTCTTATATATATTTACACCAACAACACCTGTTTGTTAATCATTTCCCCTGCACTGAGAATTCTGTATCAGGAGGTTCAAAGCAGACAAGAGGAATTTGCATGAGCACTGGAGGGGTAATCCTGTCTCAGTATTGTCAAAACCAGCTCTATGCACAATGGAACTAATGAGAAGAAGTATGTAACTTTAAATGATGAATATTGATCTTGAATGTATTGGCATTGTAGGTCTGTTGATATTAGCACCAGTTAAAGTTTACCCAGGATATGTGTACCTTCCAATTGGGTTCAATTATTCTTTCCAATTAATTTTTTTAATTATTAATACAGCAGTTATTAATCTTCCCCTCATATGCCACTATTCACTGTCTCAGGTGGTCAGGTGGGTGTGCTTCTGAAGTTCTTGCTATCAGTGCTATCAGATGTCTACTATCCAGGTTGTATAGTTAATGTACGAGAATCTACATTGGCTAGATATGTTGTAGATGCCTGCTGGAAGCTTAACGAACAGCTGTCTTTTCATTGTACCAGTCTGTGACTCAAAACCTCTTCTATACGTGGGTAGCAATTTATCCTTTTCCTATTAATTTTATTCCATCCTGATCTTCCTATTGATTGATTTTTCAAAACCATATTTGACTTTTTTGTCAGTTTGATAGATAAGATATCACTTTAGAATTCATTGAATGTATCTTACATTGCTCTACATATGTTAATTTTGTCTCTGTCTGGGTTTTGTTTTACCAACAAGGCTCTGAATTTGTTTAAATCTTTGATGAAGGTCCTACTGCTTTCATAGTAACTTTATAACAAGACTACTATTCACTTCGTGCATTTTCTGTGCATGGATGTTTCTCCTGATTAACATGGACCTCTGGTTATGGTACAGATCAGCTCATCACTTTGTCTAAGTTTCACTTCATTTGTTGGATATGCAAGCTTGCAACAAAAGTGTTGCCTCTCAGCCAAACCTAACTACAGGCTTCACTACAGATCACTCTCTCAAAATAAGCTAGATTTAATATTTACATTCATTGGCTTCAGCAACTCACAACCAAATTGTCACCTTCCAACCTAACCTAAACCTTGGGCTACACTACAGGTTAAGTTTATCACAACATAGATTCTGAATTTGAGACTAAATCTACAATAGTGTTTGCACACAGACAGTGAAACAGTGTTGTTTACATCAACAAAAGAGAGTCCAGTAAGTGGCAAAAGCAGGAAGTGATGGAAGGACAGTTCACACAACCCAAGTAGTGCATATCATTTGTAGTCACAACCAAGATTTGTATATTTCAGAGAAAATCATTAATAACACAATGACACATTTCAAGCCCATGCTTGTGAAATGTATTCCTCTTAGAATTTCATACTTCCCTGCCATTCCTTTATAGTTTAAATCAGCTTCCTGTTCTGGGCAGTAAGAGAGCATCTGTTACATTAATTAAAATGCGATTAAAATTTTCTCTTTCTGATATTCAAAGATGACTATTTCTCTATGTAATTAATGTGAATAATGCACTCTTCTCTTTTGGTACAGCATGGAATTAGTCATAAAACCAATGGTCAAGTTTTTCAAACATAAAAACCTCACATACATACCTCACAAATATTCTGCTACCTAGAACCTGCTTCCTGTGAGTAGTGCACTACTGGCCTTTTCAGATGAGGAGAGGTACACAATTCTGCATCTAACATCAGAAGTCAGGGAGAGAACATCTGAGTTTGCAGAACAGTTATGAGACTCTTGTTTAAGTGCTCCACACAGCTCCTAACCAAACACTGCATCATTTATGACAACAAAGCTGCAACTCATCAGTTTTCCCTCAATTTTACATATGAGGTTAGTTGTCTTCACTATGTCAGCCACATGTTGTTGTTGTGGTCTTCAGTCCTGAGACTGGTTTGATGTAGCTCTCCATGCTACTCTATCCTGTGCAAGATTCTCCATCTCCCAGTACTTACTGCAATCCACATCCTTCTGAATCTGCTTAGTGTATTCATCTCTTGGTCTCCCGGGGCCTTGTTTCGACTCAGGTCTTTCAGTGCTCTGTCAAACTCTTCACGCAGTATCATATCTCCCATTTCATCTTCATCTACATCCTCTTCCATTTCTCTAATATTGTCCTCAAGTACATCACCCTTGTATAGACCCTCTATATACTCCTTCCACCTTTATGCTTTCCCGTGTTTGTTTAAAACTGGGTTTCCATCTGAGGTCTTTATATTCATACAAGTGGCTCTCTTTTCTCAAAAGGTCTCTCTAATTTTCCTGTAGGCAGTATCTATCTTGACCCTAGTGAGATAAGCCTCTACATCCTTACATTTGTTCTCTAGCCATCCCTGCTTAGCCATTCTGCACTCCCTGTCGATCTCATTTTTCAGGCGTTTGTATTCCTTTTTGCCTGTTTCATTTACTGCATTTTTATATTTTCTCCTTTCATCAATTAAATTCAATATTTCTTCTGTTACCCAAGGATTTCTACTAGGCCTCGTCTTGTTACCTACTTGGTCCTCTGCTGCCTTCACTACTTCATCCTTCAGAGATACCCATTCTTCTTCTAATGCATTTCTTTCCCCCCCATTCCTATCAATTGTTCCCTTATGCTATCCCTGTAACTCTGTACAACCTCTGGTTCTTTTAGTTTATCCAGGTCCCATCTCCTTAAATTCCCACCTTTTTGCAGCTTCTTTAGTTTTAATCTACAGTTCATAACCAATGCCCCTGGAAAAGTCTTACAGTTTAAAACCTGGTCCCTAAATCTCTGTCTTACCATTATATAATCTATCTGATACCTACTAGTATCTCTAGAATTCTTCCATGTATACAACCTTCTTTTATGATTCTTGAACCAAGTGTAAGCTATGATTAAGTTATGATCTGTGCAAAATTCTTCCAGACGGCTTCCTGTTACATTTCTTAACCCAAATCCATATTCACCTACTATGTTTCCTTCTCTCCCTTTTCCTACTCTCAAATTCCAGTCACCCATGACTATTAAATTTTCGTCTCCCTTTACTACCTGTATAATTCCTTTTATCTCGTCATACATTTCATCAATTTCTTCATCCGCTGCAGAGCTAGCTGGCATATAAACTTGTACTATTGTAGTAGGCATTGGCTTCATGTCTATCTTGCCCACAGTAATACGTTCACTATGCTGTTTGTAGTAGCTTACCTGCAGTCCTATTTTTTTATTCATTATTAAACCTACTCCTGCATTACCTCTATTTGATTTTGTATTTATAACCCTGTATTCACCTGACCAAAAGTCTTGTTCCTCGTGCCACCGAACTTCACTAATTCCCACAATATCTAACTTTTAACCTATCCATTTCCCTTTTTAAGTTTTCTAACCTACCTCCCCGACTAAGGGATCTGACATTCCACACTCCGATCCATAGAATGCCAGTTTTCTTTCTCCTGATAACGACATCCTCCTGGGTAGTCCCCGCCCAGAGGTCCAAATGGGGGACTATTTTACCTTCAGAATATTTTACCCAAGAGGACACCATCATCATTTAACCATACAGCAAAGCTGCATGCCCTCGGGAAAAATTACGGCTGTAGTTTCCCCTTGCTTTCAGCCGTTCGCAGTACCAGCACAGCAAGGCTGTTTTGGTTAGTGTTACAAGGCCAGATCAGTCTATCATCCAGACTGTTGCCCCTGCAACTACTGAAAAGGCTGCTGCCCCTCTTCAGGAACCACACATTTGTCTGGCGTCTCAACAGATACCCCTCCGTTGTGGTTGCACCTACGGTATGGCCATCTGTATCACTGAGGCAAGCAAGCCTCGCCACCAACAGCAAGGTCCATGGTTCATTGGGAGGGTGGGGGAGGGGGGGGGGGGGGTCAGCCACATAACTATAAAACTATAATCAATTCATTTGTATTCCAATCAGAATTTGGTGGCACTGTATTAAGTTGTAATAATGTATGTGGTATATTGCTGTTTTGGTTCCAGAAGAGCTGTTCTTTTCAAAATGTCATTTCTATTTTGGCAGACCACTAAACATGAATTAGATTTAGTAATTTTGATGGAAGACATAAATGTTGTAATTACCTTCAAGAAGTGAAATTTTCAGTATTACTGATACACACGCACAAACATACATGACACAATACTAACAGTTCCTTCCTTGGAGAGCAAAAGGGGGTAGGTGTGGAAGAAAATTGTGTGTGTGTGTGTGTGTGTGTGTGTGTGTGTGTGTGTGTGTGTGTCCAGTTGGAATTTGGTGGACCTAGGATCAACTGTGGTGTTGCCAGGGATTTTCCTGGATGGGAGAACTAGGAAGGGCTGCACTCAGCTATCTGAGCCCAGCTGAGGAATTACTTGAATGAGAAGTAATATCTCCAAGGCATGGAAAGCTGACAATGGCCAGGAAAGTGGTATGCTGAGCCATTGCCCCTCTCAGTGCATCCAAATATTATCATATGGAGAGAATGACCTATCATTTGGTCAATACTGTGTGGCTCTTGGGCCCAATCATGGAGGTAGAGAAAGAAAGAGTGAGAGAGAGAGAGAGAGAGAGGGGGGGGGAGGGGGGGAGGGAGGGAGGGATGGAGGGAGGGAGAGATGGAGAGAGAGTAATTTTTAATATATGGGTATTAAGGGTAGAGAGGACCAACACTTCAACAACAGAGTGAGGGGAGCTAATAGTCTGGTGTTCTCTCAGTTTGTACCTGTGGGTGTTCCTCACACCTTCCATTACCTACAGGACTCATCCATTCATGACATTCCGTACTTGAAACTCACAGCACAATACTTGTGCCAGTAACACGTGCCCTGCATTCCTGTGTCCATCATGTTGTTTCATCTCAAGATTTCTACAGCTGAATTATGGTTTTAAACCCGAACCCTTGCGCCTGCCTACACTGTCATTTAAGCAGATGTGTGGGGTAGTACGTCTGTCACACACTTTTGTAACAGCTATCAATTACTCAACAGGATGGTGTGGAGGGACGGAAAGCTGATTGTTGGGAGGGAGATGCTTGTAGCAGAGATTGAGGCTAGGAGGACTTTGTGTGATTCCAATACATGCTATTAAGTATAATTCCCATATACGTCATTTGATGGGCGGGGGGGATGGCTTAGAATCTGGATGGCACAGATTGTGGAGCAGCCACTGAAACAGAATGTCGTGCTCAGCAGCATGTTCTGCAACTAAGTGGTCAATCCTGCTCTTGGCCTCAGCTTGCCAGTGACCAGACATTTGGGTGGACAGCTGGCTGGTGGTCATACTCACACAAAATGCTGCGCAGAAATTACAGCAGAACTGGTATCTGATATAACTGGTTTAACAGGTGGCCCTGCCTCTGACAGTATAAGACAAGCCTGTGATAGGAGATTAGGAGAATATCTGAATATGGCACCTGAGATCTGTTTGCAAATTAACTTTGAAATGTAATGCCTGTTTGTGAAGGACTTCGAAGGACTTTCCGCATATAGTGCAAGGACTACTTGTCACTATAGATCTACATGTACATGATTGTGGTACAATTAACTCTTAAATAAGTGGCAGAGAGTTCATAAAACAATCTTCAGATTATTTCTCTACTGTTCCAATCTCAAACAGCACACAAGAAAAACAAACACGTCAGTCTTTCAGTGCAAGCTCTGATTACTCTTAATTTATTACATTGATCATTTCTTCCTACGTAGGTGGCAACTCATGTATTATATCTATGACACTCTCTCTCCTTCTTTGAACATTTTTGATGTCCTCTGTCAGTCCTATCCAGTGAGGACCCCATATAATGCAACAATACTCCAGAAGAGGACAGATAAACATGGTTTATGCAATCTCTTTAGTAAATCCATTAGATCTTGTAAGTGTTCCACCAATAAAAAACAGTGGCTGATTTGCCTTTCCCACAAACTTTTATGTGTAACCATTCAAATTTAAGATATTTTTAACTATTATTCCTAGGTATTTAGTTGAATCAACAGCCTTTAGATTTGTGTGATTTAATGTGGAACTGAAATTTAATGGGTTCCTTTTAGCACTCATATGGATGACCTTACACTTTTCATAATTTAGTCAGTTGCCACTTTTCCAACCATATAGGTATCTTGTCTAAATTATTCTGCATTTGGTTTTGAGCTTCTGATAACTTTACTAGATGATAAGTGACAGTGTCATCTGTAAACAATATAAAAGGGCTGCTCAGATTGTCTCCTAAACTGTTTATCTATGTTAGGAACAGCAGAGGGCCTGTAACACTTCCTTGGGGAATGACAGATATAACTTCTGTTTTACTTGATGACTTTTTGTTATTTACTACAAACTGTGACCTTTCTGACAGGAAACACACCCAAGATGATATTAGACAGATGATATTAGACAGCCATGATGATGATATTAGACAGCCATGCAGTTTGATTAGAAGATGCTTGTCAGGACTGATGCCAAAAGCCTTCTGGAAATCTAGATAGAACAGATGTACTATGCCTGCCTCAACATCATATAGTCACAGGTATGCAAATCGTAAATGTAGGTGGGCATAAGCACATGTAAATAAAGACCATATGGAGAGAGGAGGAGTTGCCAAATATGTTAAAATCAGTCATACTGTGAAAAATTTTGAAACTAAAAACTTTTGCATAGAGCAACTCATAGAAGCATGTGCATGTGAGCTTCAACTAAATAAAGGCACTTTTATAATTGTAGCCATGTGTACGTGCCCATTGGGAAATTTTCAACTATTTTTGAAGAACTTGGATTCTTTGTTGTGCTGCCTGTCAGACAAAGCAAAACAAATTATTGTTTGTGAGGATTTTAACATAAATTTTGTGAAAGAGTCAGATAGAAAACTTGAACTCAAAGTATTACTTGGTTCTTTCAATTTGTCATCAGTTATTGATTTTCCTACTTGCGTGGTACAGGAAACCATCACAGTGATAACATTTTCACAGACCAAGATAAATGCAGTCAAATAAAAACTTTTCCTGTTAAGAAAGGTCTGTCTGATCACGATGCACAGATTGTTACACTATATGATATAACTCCATACAGTAATGGAAAACAGTCCTCCAAAATAGTGGGTTCCATTAACGATTTAACACTTCAAAACTTTAAGGAAAGCTTGGAACAGTTAGACTGGGATGGGGTGTACAGGGAACATAATGTTAATTTAAAATTTAACCTATTTCATGATACCTTTGTAAGTATATTTGAAAACAGTTTCCCTAAGGAAACAGTGAAATATAATTGTAAAAAACCACGTAAAAAGCCATGGCTTACTAAAAAAATAAAAATATCTTGTAAAAAGAAAAGGGAAATGTATCTTATAGCTAGGAGGAGTAATGATCCCGAAACAATGAAACATTATAAAAACTACTGCACTGTATTAACAAAAGTTATTAAAAAGTCCAGAAGTATGTGCATTATGTCTGAGATTAGCACATCTGATAATAAAATTAAAACAATTTGGAACATTGTGAAAAGGGAAACATGGCAACCAAGAGCACAGGAAGGCTGTATTTCTATCAAACACAATGAAAAGTTTGTTAACAAGAAATCTGAAGTAGAAAACATTTTTAATAATCATTTTTTAAGTGTTGTAGAGAAAATACGTTCCAGCTGTTCATTAGAAAATGCAAGGCAGTATATGGAAGATGCAGTACCTAAGCAATTTGATAAAATTGAATTTCAACCCACCTCTCCTACTGAAATTAGGGAAATAATAAATTCACTCAAAAGTAAAAGCTCACATGGAACTGATGGCATTTCCAACAGAGTACTAAAAGCTTGTCCCCAACAAATAAGTAGGATTCTCCATATGTAGTAGCTCACTGAAACAAGGAATTTTTCCAGAGAGACTGAAATATGCTATTGTTAAACCATTGCATAAAAAGGGGGATAGACTGATGCTAACAACCACTACCCAATCTCACTTCTGACAGCTTTATCCAAAATCTTGAAAAAGTAATGTAATCAAGAGTAGCATCACATATTTGTAAAAATGAAGTACTGACAAAATGCCAATTTGGTTTTCAGAAAGGCTTTTCAACAGAAAATGCTATATATGCTTTCACTGATCAAATATTAAATGCAGTGAATAATCAAACATCACCCATTGGGATATTTTGTGGTCTCTCAAAGGCTTCTGATTGTATGAATCATCAAATTCTTCTAGATAAGCTTAAGTATTTTGGTATGAATGGGACAGTGCTCAAATGGTTTAATTCATACTTAACTGGAAGAATACAGAAGGTTGAAATTAACAGTACATATAGTCTACAAAAACCAGCAGAGTCCTCTAACTGGGGAGGTATCAAGAATAGTGTCCCCCAGGGTTCAGTCTTGGGTCCCTTATAGTTCTTAATATATATTAACAACTTGCCACTCTATATTCATGAAGATGCGGTGTTAGTTCTTTTTGCTGATGATACAAGTATAGTAATCACACCCAATAAGCAAGAATCAGCTCAGTAAATTGCAAATAATGTCTTTCAGAAAATTATTAAGTGGTTCTCTGCAAATGGACCCTCACTAAATTTTGAGAAAACGCAGTTTATACAATTCTGTGCAGTAAATGGATAACACCATTGATAAATATAAATTATGATCAGAAGTCTGTTGCTAAGGTAAAATACTCAAAATTTCTGGGTGTGTGCATTGATGAGAAATTGAATTGGAAGAAACACTTCGATGATCTGCTGAAATGGTTAGGTTCAGCTACTTATGCTATTAGGGTTATTGAAATTTTTGTGGTAAACACATCAGTAAATTAGCCTACTATGCCTATTTTCATTCACTGCTTTCATATGGCATCATATTTTGGGGCAACTCATCATTAAGAGAGCAAGTTTTCATAGGACAAAAGCGCGTAATCTGAATAATAGCTGGAGCCCACCCAAAATCACCTTGCAGACATTTATTTAAGGAACTCAGGGTATTCACAGTACCTTCACAATACATATATTCACTTATGAAATTTGTCATTCATAACCCATCCCAATTAAAAAATAACAGCAAAGTACATAGCTACAACGCTAGAAGTAAGGATGATATTCACTATACTGGATTAAATCTCACTTTGGCATAGAAAGGGGTGAACTGTGCAGCCACAAAAAATCTTTGGTCATTTGCCAAATAGTCTGACAGATAGCCAATTAACATTTAAAGGCAAATTAAAAGAATTTCTAGATGAATTCTAAGATATGAAGTAGTAACTGTAAAAAAGAAAAAAAAATTAATTATTTTGTGTAAAGAAGACTTATGTAAAAGTGATATGTTCCACATCATTACAAAATGTTATATTCATGATATATAGAAGAAGGATTAATGTATGTATGTAGAAAAATGGTATCAGTTTGAGATCCCCTGTCAATAGCACTCATTCCTTTGTGTGAATGAAGAGTTAGTTGTGCTTCACATGAACAATATTTTCGGAATTTGTGCTGAATATGTGTTAAGGGATTGTTTTCTTCAAGATAATTCATAATACAGTAGGATTTTTAAACAGAACTTGTATAGTTGTGTTTAAAAATCCTACTGTATATCAATGTCACTGCCATAGGTCTGCAAGACAGCAGATTACCCCTACTTCCTTTTTTTGAGTATTGGTGTGGTCTGCACAGCTTTCCAGTCATTAGGTAGGAACTTTTTGTTAAGTGAGCAGCTGTATGTGACTGTTAAGTATGGAACTATTATATCAGCATACTTTGAATCTAATTGGTACACAGCCTGGACTGGAAGACTTGGTTTCATTGAATGATTTTAACTGCTTTGGATATACACTTCCAATTTTCTCACATTTGCAGCTTTGCCGATTTGAATTCTGAAATATTTACTTTATCTTCTTTGGTGAAGGAATTTCAGAAAACCATGTTTAGCAACTTTGCTTTAATGTTGCTATCGAACAATGAAGGTGGTGATAGTGTCTTCCCACTGGTGTACTTCAGATATTTTCTCCTAGATTTCAAGGCACAGTTTCATTGGGGAAACTGTTAAAAGTGACTTTCATTGAGGATTATGCCTAATTTCTAGTGTCTATAAAAACACTTAATCTTGAAGATTTTGAGTTCTTTTAAATTTGGCACTTTTTTTATTCTGATATTTTTTGTGCACCATGAGGGATCAGTTCCATTTCTCACAAATTTATCAATATTAGAGAAGAAAAGTTGCTATGACCATATAGCGGAGATGCTGAGCCATGATAGGCACAACAAAAAGATTCACACAATAAGAGCTTTCAGCCATTAAAGGCTTTGTCAACAATAGACACACAAACACACATGCAAACAAACACAAATGCAACTTTCACATACGTCTGCAGTCTCAGATAACTGAAACCACACTGCGAGCAGCAGCACCAGTGCATGATGGGAGTGGCCACTGGGTCGGAGTAAGGAGGAAGCTGGGGTGGGGAGACGGAGAGATAGTATGGTGAGGGTGGCGGACAGTGAAGTGCTGTAGTTTAGATGGAGGGCAGGAGAGAAGGTAGGGAGGGGGGAGGGGGAGGAAGTAGCGGAAAGGAGAGAAATAAAAAAAAATTAATTAAAAGATTGGGTGTGGCGGTGAAATGACAGCTGTGTAGTGCTGGAATGGGAACCAGGAGGGGGCTGGATGAGTGAGGACAGTGACTACTGAAGGCTGAGACCAGGAGGGCTACGGGAGCGTAGGATGTACTGCAGGGAAAGTTCCCACCAGCACAATTCAGAAAAGCTGGTATTAATGAGAAGGTTCCATATGGCACAGGCTGTGAAGCAGTAATTGATATGAGGGATATCATGTTTGGCAGCGTGTTCAGCTACAGCGTGGTCCAGACAGCTTGTTGGTTGGCATGCCTACATAGAATGCAGCACAGTGTTTGCAGCTTAGCTAAAAATCACATGACTGGTTTCACAGAAAGCCCTGCCTTTGATGGGATAGGTGATGGTAGTAACCGGACTGGAGTAGGTAGTGGTAGTAGGATGTATGGGGCAGGTCTTGCATCCAGGTCTATTACAGGCATATGAGCCATGAGGTAAGGGATTGGGAGCAGGGGTTGTGTAAGGATGGATGAGTATATTGCACGGAATACCACTATAGGAGGAGTGGGAAGGATAGTGGGCAGGGCATTTCACATTTCAGGGCATGACGAGAGGTAATTGAAACCCCAGCGGAGAATGTAATTCAGTTGCTCCAGTCCCAGATGGTACTGAGTTACGAGGGGAATGCTTCTCTGTGGCTGGACAGTGGGACTTCGGGAGGTGCTGGGAGACTCAAAAGATAAGGCAAGGGAGATTTGTTTTTGTGCAAGGCTGGGAGGATAAATACGGTCAGTGAAGGCTTCAGTGAGGCCCTCGGTATATTTTGAGAGGCATTGCTTATCACTCGTCACCACAGATGTGACGACCACGGGTGCCTAGGCTGTACAGAAGGGACTTCTTGGTATGGAATGGGTGGCAGCTGTCAAAGTGGAGGTATTGCTGGTGCTTAGTAGGTTTGATATGGGCGGAGGTCAACATCTAGGAAGGTGACTTGTTGTGTTGAGTAGGACCAGGTGAAGCAAATGGGGGAGAAGTTGTTGAGGTTCTGGAGGAATGTGGATAGGATGACCTAACCTTCAACCCAGATAGCAAAGATGTCATCAATGAATCTGGACCAGGTGAGGGGTTTAGGGTTCTGGATTTTTAGGAAGGATTCCTGTAGATAGCCCTGGAATAGGTTGGCATAGGATGGTACCATGCGGGTGCCCATAGCCGTACCTCGGATTTGGTCGTAGGTAATGCCTTCAAAGGAGAAGTAATTGTGGGTGAGGATATAGTTGGTCATTGCAACTAGGAAGGAGGTTGTTGGTTTGGAATCCGTAGGGCGTCTGGAAAGGTAGTGTTAAATAGCAGTGAGGGCATGAGCATTAGGAATGTTAGTGTACAGGGAGATCACATTAACAGTGATGAGCAGGAAACCATGTGGTAAAGGGACAGGAACTGTGGAGAGTCGTCGGAGGAAATGATTGGTATCTTTTATATAAGAGGATAGGTTCCAGGTAATAGGTTGAAGGTGTTGGTCTACGAGAGTAGAGCTTCTCTCAGTTGGGGCACAGTAACTGGCCACAATGGGTTGTCCTGGGTGGTTGGGATTATGGCCTTTGGAAGCATGTAGAAAGTGGGGGTGCGAGGAGTGGAAGGGGTAAGTAGAGAGATGGACTCTGGGGAGAGGTTCCGGCATGGGCCTGGGATTTGAATAGTGACTGGAGATACTGCTGGATTACTGGACTGGGGTCACTGTGGCAAGGCTTGTAGCTGGAAGTACCTGACCCTGGCATAGTTCTTTCACCAGGTAATCCTTGCGGTTCAAAACAAAGGTGGTGGACGCTTTGTCTGCAAGTAGTATTATAATGTTGGGATCAGTTTTTAGATGGTTGACTGTAATCCTTTCAGCAGATGTAAGGTCAGTTTACATTTTGAAGGATTAGGGGAGTGATGGTGAGGCAAGGTTCAAGGTTAAGAAACTCTGGAAAGTTAATAGGGGGTGATTTGGAGGCAGTGGGGGCAGATCAGGGTTTGATAGAGGAGTGAACTGAGTTAGGCAAGGTTCAATACTGGTCTCTGCTTGAGTCTGGCTTGTTGGGTTGGTGGTGAAAAAGTGTTTCCGCTCTAGGGACCGGGAGAAGGAGAGAAGGTCTTTAACAAATCCTGCATGATTGAATTTGAGAGTGGGCAAAAGGCGAGGTCTTTGAAAAGAACTGATATTTCTGTGGGACTAAGGCTTCTGGAGGAAAGGTTCAAGACTGTGTTGCAGGTCTGTTTAGGTTCTGGGTTCAGTGTAGTGGTGGGAGGGAATTTTTGAGGGTGGGGTAAGTGTAGTAGGTCTGCAGTACAGGGTTTGTCAGCTATGAGGTGATGTGGAGGAGGAATAGAGGTTGTTGTAGAGGTGGTGGGCAGTGGTACTCTGAGGTGGGAATGGGAAGTCAGCAGTGTGGAGAGCTTTTTGAGGTGGCATTGTGCGTGTTTCTCAAGTTCCTGCAGGGCAAGAGTTTCAAGGTTTGTTATGGGTTCCAGGAATTTCGGATTACATAACAGGAGAATTTTGTAGATGGAGAGAAGGTACTGCAAGAAGGATTGGGCGTGGTTGATATGGTTTTTCAGGATTTTGTTTGTGAAGGCTAAGGATTGGCAAAATCTGAACAGACGGAGGTAATTGTGGAAGGAGGATTGGCAACGAGAGATGGATAATTTGATGGAATGGCTATTAAGGGGGATTTCAAGAGCCAAGCAACAATACAGGAACAGTATGTGGGACTGGGATCTGGCTAGGGATAAGGAAACTTTTCTGTATTGACACAGATGGAAGGAGCAAGGATCCATGGTGGTGCAAAAATGCGTAAAATTATGAAAACAAGCATTTAGCATTGGTGTGGGTGACACAGTGCCACAGAGTAGACACTACCAGCACCAATGTAGCTATACCAGCTGGTGGTGGGCTGACTAGACACAGGGGAGCTCAAACCTAGAAGAGGGAATGAAGCTTGATGTGTAAGTCAATCTATGGGGGAGTAGACAGACCGAACAGCATTTAGAGGATGAGCATAAAGGAAAACACAACATGCAACCAGCATGACTGATTGATTACTGAACACACGGAAACAGAGCTCTGCATGAGGAGAAGGCTCAATCTTTGGGCACTGAAATCAGTGTATATAAGGGTGGTAGTGATATCAGTTGTGGAAGAATGAGGACAGACTGTTTTGGCATTGACAGGCTGAGCTACACCTGTGGCTGGTGGCAGTTAAACACCTGGCTCTGTGGCTCTGTTCATGTCACACTTCACATGCACCCTCCAGTGCTGTGTATATTCTGATGCAATGACCATGCCAGCTCCTCTACATCCATCTCGATTTCTGCTGGCAGGGGTACTAAAGTAGGTCAGGCCTTTCTCTACACCAAGCACTTGGGAAGCGACTTAGATATGGAAGGTGAGACCAGATGAAGTGAACAACTCCTGGAAATAACCTGTCAGAGGGGGAGAGACTGGATAGAGGAATGAACTGAAGGGAGGTGTAATATTAGGTTTTGCTCATTTTGTTCAGAAAGGCCAATGGAAATATGTGCTTTCGCCCTAGTGACTGTGTCACAAGAGTAGATCTTAAACAAGTCCAGCACGATGAATATTGATATGGCACTGAAGGTGACATCTTCGGAAAGAACTGAAAACACATGTTATCTCTGAAGAGTGAGACTGTCTAAAATGTCTGCAACACTTTCAGTGTTGTTTATCTGCCTGTCAGCATCTTAATACCTCAGCTATATGATAAGTGGTTACTGTTATTTCTTCCACCATTCACATGCCACCCAGGACTTCATAACTTAATGTCTATAACCAGGATGTATGAGATTTATTTATTTTCCAGAGCTTTTCCTCCATTAACCCAATATCATATCAAATTGTCATTGAACCTGACAGTTTCAGCCATAAATACCATCCATGGCCACTAGTGGTTGTGTACTTTTGTTTATGAGGTTGAAAATCTGACTTCATTCATTTGTTACGATAAATGTATCTTGAGATAACACATAAGAAATGAATGTGTCAAAATACATGGAAAACAATTAATATTTTCATGTTTGATACTATGGGTACTTGACTTTACTTAGCATATCATGAACCATGGACCTTGCCATTGGTGGGGAGGCTTGCATGCCTCAGTGATATAGATAGCCGTACTGTAGGTGCAACCACAACAGAGGGGCATCTGTTGAGAGGCCAGAGAAACATATAGTTCCTGAAGAGGGGCAGCAGACTTTTCAGTAATTGCAGGGGCAACAGTCTGGATGATTGACTGATCTGGCCTCGTAACATTAATCAAAACGGCTTTGCTGTGCTGTTACTGCAAACATCTGAAAGCATGGAGAAACTACAGCCATAATGTTGCCTGAGTCTGAAAGCAAGGGGAAACTACAGCCATAATTTCTCCAGAGGGAATGCAGCTTTTCTATATGGTTAAATTATGATGGCGTCCTCCTGGGTAAAATATTCTGGAGGTAAAATAGTCCCCCATTTTGATCTCCAGGCAGGGACTACTCAGGAGGACATTGTTTACAGGAAAAGAAAACTGGCATTCTACAGATCTGAGTGTGGAATGTCAGATCCCTTAATCCTCCCAGCGGATAAAGGCTCCATAACTGTGGTACTTGACTGTGTGGAGTATGTGGCAGAAGGACTGCGTCAACTCTCCAACACCTCAACTTACAAACCTGTTACCCAGGATCCCATTCCCTCCATCCAGACTGAGCTTCAGAAAATCCTAAAAATCCAAGGTCCCTCACAAGGCCTCACAACGGCTTCCATAGACCTACTTACTCCACCTGAGCCATGTATCCCTACCTTCTACCTATTACCCAAAATCCACAAAGAGAACCATCCTGGCTGTTCAATTGTGGCAGGCTTCAAGGCCCCAACAGAACGTATCTCAGCTCTGGTAGACTAACACCTCCAACCTATCACCTGCAGACTCCCATCCTACATCAAAGACACAAACCACTTCCTAGAATGCCTCAAATCCATTCCCACTCATCTCCCACCTGAAACCTTTCTTGTCACCGTAGATGCTACATCCCTTTACACAAACATCCCACATACCCATGGTCTCTCTGCCCTTGAACACTACCTCTCCAAGTGCCCTCCCAAAGATCTTCCTAAAACTGCGTTCCTTATCATACTTACCAACTTCATCGCCACCCATAATTACTTCACTTTTGAATGACAGACCTAAAAACTAATCAGGGGAACAGCCATGGAAACCAGGATGGCTCCGTCCTATGCCAACCTCTTCATGGGCTGCATGGAGGAGGTTTTCCTGAAGACAGCTGCTTCCCCTGGCCTGGTATAGATTTATAGATGACATCTTTGTGGTCTGGACTCATGGTAAGGAAACACTCCTTAATTTCCTCCATAACCTCAACTCCTTTTCGAGTCTGAACTTCACCTGGTCCTTCTCCAAAACCCAAGCCACCTTCCTGGATGTTGACCATCATCTTGTTGAAGCTAACATCCACACCTCTGTCCACATCAAACCCACAAACAAACAACAGTACCTTCACTTTGATAGCTGCCTTCCATTCCACATCAAATGCTCCCTTCCTTACAGCCTAGGTATTCGTGGCAAACGTATCTGCTCCAGTGATGAATCCCTCAACAATTACACCAATAACCTGACCACTGCTTTCCTCTCCCACAACTATCCTGCAGACCTTGTCCACAAACAGATCTCCCGAGCAATACATTCCTCCCGGTCCAACAACAATGTTCCTACCCCCAGACCACACTGAAGCATCCTCCTTGTCACCCAATATTATCTAATACATCAACAAATTACTCCATCAGGGATATGACTTTCTCAAGATCATCCCTTGACAAAAATCTCCCTACACCACCCAGAGGTGCCTTTTGTCGCCCCCCTAACCTCCGTAACATCCTTGTCAAACCCTACAATGTTCCCAGACCACCTTCTCTACCCAGTGGTTCCTACCCCTGTAACCGACCTCGCTGCAAAACCTGCCCCATTCATCCCCCCCCCCCCCCCCCCCCGCCCCTGCCCCCTGCAACCACCTACTCGCAAAACATACACAATTCAAGGCAGGGCAACATGTGAAACAACACATGTCATTTATCAGCTGACATGCCTACACTGCACAGCCTTCTACATCTGTATGATGACAACTAAACTGGCTGAGCACATGAACGGGCACAGGTGAACTGTCCACCTAGGAGATGTCCAATACCCGGTAGCAGAGCATTCCATACAGCATAATTCGAGGGACCTAGGAACCTGCTACAATGTACGTGCCATTTGGCTTCTCCCACCCAACACCAATCCCTTGGAACTGTGGAGATCAGAACTTGCACTCCAACACATCCTTTCATTCCACCACCCCCCCTGGACTGAACCTACGTTAACTAACCTCACTCCCATTTACTCTTCAGTCTTCTTCTTTTTCCCTCTCCTCTTTAGCCATTCACACATCTTTTCATCCTACACAGTTGTGTTTATCTTTATACTCTATATCTCTTTACTTCTGTATGCATCCTCTTTTGTTTGAAGCTGGCACAGTACTCAACAGTTGAATGTCTTTGGCTTCCCTCTGACAACCATGCCTCCATCCTTGCTACCCTCCCTGTTTACCTTTCCCTGTTGCTTCATAACCTGCGTTGTGAGTAACTAAATCCACTTTCCTTTTTTCCCCTTGTTTTCCCCTCTCTCCTCCCTCATGAAGGAACAAAGTTCCAAAAGCTAGAAATCTATATTTTCTGTTATGTTTTGTGTTATCTATCGGATGTACTGAGCTGAGGTAAGTACTGGCCAGACCCTCTATCTCTTTGTTAGTATAAATTTTGTTCTTCGTGTGTTTTTTGCATTACTGTGGCAGTGTAAATAGTTGCATCTGTCGAGGTCATTTTATGAAGTTTACTACAGCAGCAACCACAATCTCAGTGCTGCTTGGAAATGCAGCAGTGGAAGCACAAGATCATGCTTGACAAAGTATCAGGCATGTCTCTCCACCTACCACCATTCCCAGCTGCTGTTGCTGCCAAAGGCTGGGACTTTTATGAAAAGTGCCTATGGCAACACCTTGTGGCCTTCAATGTAACAGATGCCAACTGCATTGAAGCTCTTTTTCTGTCATGAATCATTTGAGAAAAAAATTGTTCAAATGGCTCTAAGCACTAGGGGACTTGACATCTGAGATCATCAGTCCCCTTGACTTAGAAACTACTTAAACCTAACTAACGTAAGGACATCACACACATCCATGGCCGAGGCAGGATTCGAACCTGCAACCATAGCAGCAGCGCAGTTCCAGGCTGAAACGCCTAGAACCGTTTGGCCACGGCAGCTGGATCAACCCTATAACTCCTGGGTAGCAGAATCACAGGTGTTAAGTTGCAAGTGCCTTTTGTTACTGTTAAATCTCAGGAATCTTATACAGATACTATGATGTGAGATGCCATTATCCGGACAGACCTCAATAAGGAAGTTCATCAAAAGGCATTGAAATTCAACAATTCCTCTTCAGAAGTATTACTCAAAATAGCACAGGCTTTGGAGTTTCTCATACCACTGCCCATTAATTAGATTCATGGACCAACATAGCCGCAGTCAGTTTAGACAGCAACAAACAGACAAATTCTATCGTGCCCTCAGAAGCACAGGTCGCAGGTGCAACAGGCTTGGTTGTCATGTTCCCCACACACACCGCCATGGTGGAAAACTTTTAGCATGCCCCTGCCCTACTGACCAGCTTGTTTTGTTCAACATGACCAGCTAGGTTGCTCGCAGTGTTGGGCAATGTGCGTCTCTGTCAAAAGAAAGGGCATTTTGCAACTGTATGCAAAACTCGGTCTACTTCAGCACTGCCAAATGCATTTCGACCTATGGACATTAATGTTGCCAATCATGGATGTTGCATATGGGTACTGTTTTGAACAAACTGTTAATTGATGTATGTATTCAAGTGACTCCTACATGCCTTCCAGTCGATTTTGGTGCAGTGGCCTCATTACTGAATTCTAATACTTATCTGCACCTTGGTTCAAACCCACTCTCTAGACAGCAGATCCCTCTTCTTGGCCAGTCCACTGCAGCAGTGACAGACAAAATGGTGGTTAGACCAGTGACATTTTTGGTTGTGAACAGTGCCTTTTTGGACAATTTGTTCATTTCCAATGCTTTCCAAGGTTTTGGCTATACAGTTTCTGACACTACTCTTTTAGTGTCAGTTCCTGTTCCCTATGAAGAATTGGATGCTTTGTGCAAAGAATATTCATCACTGTTTTTGTCTAATCTAGACAAAGCCATGGATTACACTGCGCATATTACTCTTAAGAAGTGGTAGTCAGCTTCATCCCTAATGGCCCCTAGTGGGTGTTCCAGTTTTTATGATGGGCAGCATGTGGTAGTGATTCTAAAAGAATTTTCATTAGGTTTCCACAGAATTTTGACATAAAGCATTTAATAAGTAATTATTATATGCTTTTAACATACTGTAAATTGCTTTATAAATTACATAAATCAAAATTAATTCCCTACATTATAAATCAACATTACTGTTGAACTAGTGGGAAGTTAGAAAATTTTGCTACTAACAGAGATGCAAAAGTGGAACTTAGGTAAAAAAGGCTGACTAACCCTGCTCTTAAGTCTATAGCACAATACCTGTTTTTCCATGGCAGATCTGTCCAACATATACTTCGCACTCAAGTACATGAAGAACTAGACTTATTGACAGCTCCTGGTGTAATGGAACTCATTTCAACCAGTTAATGGACTACACCTCTGGTGATTATCAAGAAACTAATGGAAAAACTCCATCTTTTTGGTGACTTCAAAGAGACAGTGAATTTCCAGTCTGTAGTTGATATACACCCCATTCCTTGACCATATGAACTTATGACAAAGCTGGTACATGGACAATATTCTTCAAAACTTGATTTCTTGGAAGCATACCTACAGCCACCACCTGATGACACTTCATGTCAACTTCTTGTCATGAATACACTGTAAAACCTCAACCAATGCAACTGCTTGGTTTTTGGCATGACAAGCATGCCTCTATTTTTTGACGATATTTGGAACAGCTTAGTCACCAAATTCTGTGTCATATATATTACCACAATGACATTGTTTGTACTGGTATTACTACACAGCAGTGTCTTTGCAACCTTCATCTTTTGTTTCAATCCTTACAGGGCATGGTTCTTAAGTCCTTGCAGCTCTCTGTAGGATAACTGGAACATATTACCTCTCTCCAGGGAATCCAGCTGAATGGCATAATCCACACAGCAGCCGTCGTGGCTCTCCTGCATCCATCTAATGTAAAGGCATGCCAAGTATTGATAGCAAAGTCATATACTACGATAAGTACCTTATTAGGTGGCTTTGGATTTCCTACCCTTTAAATCAGCTGCTTAAAAAAGGTGCAGCATTTGGAGGGATTGCCACCTGTGACCACGCATTCAAGACGTTGAAAGATGGTTTACATTACACCCCATTCCACGTATCAGCCAAGGCTACAGTTTGCGGCAGTGAGAGATTCATTGCAACATAGAACAGGGGCCGTATTGTCTCAATGTTATATTGATAATTTGTAACAGCCTATTGCTTCTGCATCAAAGTCACTTAACCTGGGTCAGAAGAATTATTATCAAATCAAAAGGAGGTTCTCACTATTATCTATGCTATTAATAGGTTTCATGTGTTATTATACTATGTGGAGTCAGGTTCATTTGATAACTGATCACAAGCCATTAGCGCCTCTTTTTAGTACTGCACCACATTTGCTGGATAAGATAGCACACAGGCCACAATGATGGACTCTATTTCTGAGTACATGGAATTACGAGATTCATTCCCACCCTATGTCACAATACATAAGTATTGATGCTATTTTTCATTTACTGATGAGACACAACCCTAGTCTTGATCAAGATGAAGTGGTTTTCATTTACCTTGATAAAGAAACTTGCCATACAGTGGACAGATTTCTTATTACCAGTTCTCAAATCGCTTATGCTGTTGCCAATGAACCCATTATTTGTCAACTTGCCGATATGTTCAGCAGGGGAGGCTCCCACCCACAGTTACACATAAGTTTAAGTAAACACAATTAACAATACATCAAGAATCAGCTTAATTTTTCAAGGAACTGCTCAATAGAATAGAAGGAGTGACTCACGAGGAAACTCTTCAGTTTCGATTTGAAAGCACTACTGCTAAGATTTTTTAATTCAAGTGGTAGCTTAGTGAAAATGGATGCAGCAGTATACTTCACACCTTTCTGCACAAGAGTTAAGGAAGTCCGATCCAAATGCAGGTTTGATTTCTGCCGAGTATTAACTGAGTGAAAGCTGCTTATTCTTGGGAATAAACTTACGTTGTTAACAAGAAATGACAGTAAGGAATATATATATATTGAGAGGCCAATGTCAAAATACTCAGACTCATGAATAGAGATCAACAAGAGGTTTGTGAACTTACACCACTTATTGCCTGAACGGCCCGCTTCTGAACCAAAAATATCCTTTTAGAATCGGAAGAGTTACCCGAAAATATAATACCGTATGACATAAGCGAAAAAAAATAAGCAAAGTAGATTAATTTTTTTGTCGAGCAATCAGATGCCATTCAAATAGTAAAAATGTCAGCATTAAGTCTTTGAACAAGACCCTGAATGTGGGCTTTCCATGACAGTTTACTATCTATCTGAACACCTACAAATTTGAACTCTTCAGTTTCACTAAGCAAATGCCCATTCTGTGAAATTAAAATGTCAGATTTTGTTGAATTGTGTGTTATAAACTGTAAAAAATGAGTCTTCCTGTGATTTAGTGCTAGTTTACTTTCTACAAGCCATGAACTTATGTAATGAACTGCACAGTTTGAAACCAACCCAACGTTGCACACAACATCCTATACTACCAAGCTAGTGTCATCTGCAAACAGAAATATTTTAGATTTACCTGCAATACTAGAGGGCATATCAGTTATATAAATAAGGAACAGGAGTGGCCCCAACACTGATTACTGGGGAGAAAAGAAAATATAGCACTTTCAGTTGTTAAATGACTTCTAATGCCGAACTGTAGTTTTGACAGCAAATTATGTGATATAAAATGATCAATTATCCTTACATATACACTCTTTACAATAACTTTAGCGAACATTCATGGCATGGAAATAGGTCTAAAGCTGTCTACATTATCTCTTTCTCCCTTTTTATAAAGTGGCTTTACTACTGAGTACTTTAATCGTTCAAGAAACTGACCATTTGTAATGGAAAAATCACAAATATGGCTAAGTACAGGGCTAACATGCACAGCACAGTACTTTAATATTTTGCTAGGCACTCCATCATATCCATGAGAGTGCTTAGTGTTCAGTGATTTAATTATTGCCTCAATCTTCCCCTTCTTGTATCACAGATGAGTATTTCAGACATCAACCTCAGAAAGACATTTGCCACCAGAGTTATATGATTCTCTGTAGAAACTAAGTTTTTATTTAATTCACCAGCAATGTTCAGAAAATAATACTGTACATATATATGTGATTTATCCATAACAAAAATATTTTTACTACAGATTGACTTTACGTTGTTGACCTTGTGCTGCTGACCAGACACTTCCTTCACAACTGCCCATATAGTTTTAATTTTATCCTGTGAATTAACTGTTCTGTTTGCATACCAAATACTCTTTGCCTTCGTAATAACATTTTAAAGCACCTTATAACACTGTTTGTAATGGGCTTCTGTAGCTTGATCTTGACTAGTTCTAACATTCTGATATAATTCCTGCTTTGTTCTACATGATATCCTTATCCCATTAGTCAGCTACCCAGGCTGCCTTTTATTGCTAGTACCCAGTATATATTGTTCTAATGGAAAGAACTCTCAAAGAGCACGAGAAATGTGTTAAGGAAAGCATTATATTTGTCATCTATGTTATCGGCACTATAAACATACTGCCACTCTTGTTCCTGGATGAGGTTTAAAAACCTCTCTATTGCCTTTGGATTAATTTTCCTACATAGTTTGTAATTTTATGTGACATATGTTTGAGTACAAAAGCCATTTGTATTAAAATTCATGCATCATGGTCTGAAACCGTATTCACCCTTTTACTAACAGAATGCCCATCTAGTAATGAAGAATGAATAAAACTACTGTCTATTGCTGTGCTACTGTTTCCCTGCACCCTAGTTGTAAAAAACACAGTCTGCATCAGATCATATGAATTTAGGAGATATACCGACATCCTTTTTCTTGGAGAATCATATCCAAAATAAATATTTAAGTCACCACATATAACTAATTTCTGATACTTCCTATAAAGTGAATCAAGAACCCTCTCTAGCTAGAGCAGAAGTGCTCTGAAGTCAGAGTTAGGGGGCCTATAAACAATAAAAATTAAAAAATTCATTTCACTAAATTCAATTTCCCTTGCACAGCATTCAAATATCTGTTCAGTGCAGTGCCTTGATATGTCTGTGGACTCAAATGGAATACTGTTTTTTATGTACCTGCCCACTCCTCACATTGCACGGAACTCCTTGAAAAACAGCCAGCTATTCTGTATCCTGGTAAAGGAAGCCTCTGAATTGTCAAATTATTTAAGTGGTGATCCAATATACCAATCATTTCAGAGTCAACATCTATAAGCAGTTATTTATCTCTAATACCTCTTATATTTTAATGCAATATGCTAATTCCTTCTGTACTTGGCAACATGACATCCTCTGAAGGTGATTCCTTAGTAAGAGGTACTTCCTTTAATCCGGTATACCTATCAGCTGACTTCAATCTAAACAGAGTGCGGCTCTAACAGCAACTACTACAGGAATTTTTTCATGAGTTATCCCACCACCATCCACTACACTGTACCCTATAAGTGAAACGTGATATACTGACTCAGCTCACATCATTGCAATGTGACCCATGTGCTCTGCTATCAGAGTCTTCTCCAGCCCCACATTAACATGCATAACAGCCACATCAAGATGAGGCTGATCATCATACTGAAACAGTTGCATGAAATGTACATTAGTGCCACCAGTTTGAGTAGCTATCATTACCAGGGCACCACCTACATCATATTCCCTGTCCCTATCAAGATGATTCTCTGCTCCACCCGCTATCCCTATCTGATGCTTGTTCGGAAAATTCCTACAGAACTCCACTATGCTGTCAGTCACCTCAACCAACCCTGCACTAGGCTTCAAAATGATGGTGGCCCACAGAAAATGCTGCTCCCCAAATGGATATTCCCACAGCTCTCCAAGACAACATTCTTCAGATTCTGCACCAGGATCATTGTGGCATTTCATGCACGAAGATGCCGGCTTGTCATCATGCATACTGACCCTACATAGACCAGGAAATCAAACATTTAACTGTTGCATGCTCTAAATGTGCAGGTCTTCAGGTCATTCCCCACAAATGTTATCCCTCTGGCCACAGCTGTCACAGCCATAGGAGCATGTCCATCTTGACTTTGATGGTCTGCTCTTGCATACATCCTGGTTCTACCTTCAACTGATTAGGGAAGCATATTGGCGACACAATAGTGGATGTAGCTCTCACACATTTTTGAGTTGCTAGAGATCTAAGCCCATCAGCAAGAAGTGTCTAACATAATTTCTGCATGGCTGCTAAACAATAATCTTTGTCCACCATCACAGAGGCCTTCCAGCATACCACCAACAGCACATTATGTGCCTGGGACTCAAGTCTGGCCCTGAGCTTTTGATAGATGCAGGCACTGGATTCCAATGATCATACACAACTCGTACTAACAACATGCCTACATGCTACAGTTTGATGACAGAATGGTGACATGTCACCATAATCAACTTCACTCCCATGTGGGTCCACTCCACTTCCTCTACATGGCTCCTGTAGACTCTTCCAGTAACTGGTCACCTCCTCCTACTCCTTCTTCTTCACCTTCTGAGGCCTGCCCACAGTGCCTACCCCCATATGTGATTGCACCTTGTTCACCATCTTCTTTTCCCATTTCCATCCCTCCTCTTGCTTGGCAGGACCTGGACACAGAAGAACACATGCAGCAGCCACAAGCTCTGTCAGCACTGCCTCCACTAGAGTCAGTCCCTGCCCCCAGCCCCTAGATTATCTCCAGGGAGCCTGTTCCAGTGTGGGCAGAACCAGCCACAGCATCCATCACGATCTGGGCAACTTCTGACATTATCCTCTGTTGCACGCCAAAGGGGATCTATTTGTGGTGTCGTGCCCCCCCTCCCCCATCCCTCCAGCCGGAGACACCTCCAAACAAATGGATAATGCCTTCCTGGACTCGAAACACCATCTCTTAGGATGCTGAGGTGACACCAACTAACAGGTGCCCTGATGAGGGACCTGCAAGTAACTTACTAGCATATTGCCATCCATCAGAAGCCAACAAGATATGAGGTGTCTGCCAGTCACTTGTCATCTGTCAGTCCATAATAGCGCACAGCAGCAAGGCTCAGACACCAGGAGGCACCAACACTATCTGATACTATGGGCAGCTGAATCTCCCAAGTGGCTAGTGCAGCCTCCTCTCAGCCCCACCAAATGGTGACAACTATGCAGTGTCTATTTAACCTTGGAGCAGAGTGTACTCATACTCATTCTGTAATGTTCTATGTGACTGATAAGTATCATCTGCTCTTGGATCTTGGCTTTTTCACTCAGCATCAACCTAGTAATGTATATGGACACTGTATCTGACGCTATTGATATTTATGTATTGAAGTAATTGTCAATTTACTGGTGTTCTGAATTTTATGTGTTTTAACTCTGTGACTCAACATGCAACAAGGAGGAGCTTTGCAAATCCTGACTTTTCTAGCATCATTTGCAGTTGAAGACCCTTTTCTATAAAGATAAATGGAAAGTCATAACAGATGTATTAGCAAATGTTTCTTATAATGATAGCTGGATTTCATGTCACAAACTGATATGAGGTATTTGTTTCTCTAGTGAAGGAATAAGCTAAAATAATTTATAGTGGAGGTGGTGACAATAAAGGATGATGATGAAAAGGAGGATTCATCTTCAAGATGTTTTCATGTAGCTATGCAAGGACGTGACGTCATAAAAAAGTTTCACTTTGTGGAAAAGCAGATTGACTCCCACCATCCTATATTAATCATGACATGAAAATTATCAAGATTGTAGAAACAAATGCCTCCTACTAAACTTTATTATTCAGGTCATTCAGTTTGTTGCTCTGGTTGCAATGAGCTAATTAGTTTCATCATAAATGATATCAATCAAAAGTTTGTATGATTAAAATTTTTTGTGTATCTTGCTATAGAGAAAATCTTATGAGCTAATAAATAAAACACCCCCCCCCCCCCCTCCCAATGAAACATGGACCTCAGTGATATAGATGGCCATACTATACATGCAACCATAACGGGGGGTACCTGTTGAGAGGCCAGACAAATGTGTGGTTCCTGAAGAGGGGCAGCAGCCTTTTCAGTAGTTGCAGGGGCAACAGTCTGGGTGATGACTGATCTGACCTTGTAACTCTAACCAAAACGCCCTTGCTGTGCTGGTACTGCGAACGGCTGAAAGCAAGGTGAAACTACAGCCATAATTTTTCCCCAAGGGCATGCTTGTTTACTGCATGGTTAAATGATGATGGCGTCCTCTTGCATAAAATATTACAGAGGTAAAATAGTCCCCCATTCGGATCTCTGGGTGGGGACTACTCAAGAGAACTGGCGTTCTAGGGATCGGAGCATGGAGTGTCAGGTAGCTCAGAAAATTTAAAAAGGGCAACGAATAGGTTAAAGTCAGATATAGTGGAAATTAGTGAAGTTCGTTGGCACGAGGAACAAGACTTTTGGTCAGGTGAATACAGGGTTATAAATACAAAATCAAATAGAGGTAATGCAGGAGTAGGTTTAATAAACAGGAGTGGGAGTAAGCTACTACAAACAGCATAGTGAACGTATTATTGTGAGCAAGATAGACATGAAGCCAATGCCTACTACAATAGTACAAGTTTATATGCCAACTGGCTCTGCAGATGATGAAGTAGTTGATGAAATGTATGATGAGATAAAAGAAATTATTCAGGTAGTGAAGGGAGACCAAAATTTAATAGTCATGGGTGGCTGGAATTCAACAGTAGGAAAAGGAAGAGAAGGAAAGTAGTAGGAGAATATGGAATATGGCTAAGAAATGAAAGAGGAAACCGCCTGGTAGGATTTTACACAGAGCATAACTTAATCACAGCTAACACTTGGTTCAAGAATCATGAAAGAAGGTTGTATACATGGAAGAACCCTGGAGATACTAGAAGGTATCAGATACATTATATAATGGTAAGACAGAGATTTTGGAACCAGGTTTTAAATTGTAAGACATTTCCAGGGGCAGATATGGACTCTGACCACAATCTGTTGGTTGTGAACTGTAGATTAAAATTGAAGAGACTGCAAAAAGGTGGGAATTTAAGGAGATGGGACCTTGATAAACTGAAAGAACCAGAGGTTGTACAGAGTGTCAGGGAGAGCATAAGGGAACAATTGAGAGGAATGGGGGAAAGAAATACAGTAGAAGAAGAATGGGTAGCTTTGAGGGATGAGATAGTGAAGGCAGCAGAGGATCAAGTAGGTAAAAAGACAAGGACTGGTAGAAATGCTTGGGTAACAGAAGATATACTGAATTTAAGTGATGAAAGGAGAAAATACAAAAATGCAGTAAATGAAGCAGGCAAAAAGGAATACAAACACCTGAAAAATGAGATCAACAGGAAGTGCAAAATGGCTAAGCAGGGATGGTTAGAGGACAAATGTAAGGATGTAGAGACTTATCTCACTAGGGGAAAGATAGATACTGCCTACAGGAAAATTAAAGAAACCTTTGGAGAAAAGAGAGCCACTTGTATGAATATCAAGACCTCAGACGGAAACCCAGTTTTAAACAAAGACGGGAAAGCATAAAGGTGGAAGGAGTGTATAGAGGGTCTATACAAGGGTGATGTACTTGAGGACAATATTAGAGAAATGGAAGAGGATGTAGATGAAGATGAAATGGGAGATATGATACTGCGTGAACAGTTTGACAGAGCACTGAAAGACCTGAGTCGAAACAAGGCCCCGGGAGTAGACAACATTCCATTAGAACTAATGACGGCCTTGGGAGAGCCAGTCCTGACAAAACTCTACCATCTGGTGAGCAAGATGTATGAGACTGGCGAAATACCTTCAGACTTCAAGAAGAATATCATAATTCCAATCCCAAAGAAAGCAGGTGTTGACAGATGCGAAAATCACCGAACTATCAGTTTAATAAGTCACAGCTGCAAAATACTAATGTGAATTCTTTACAGAAGAATGGAAAAACTGGTAGAAGCCGACCTTGGGGAAGATCAGTTTGGATTCCGTAGAAATGTTGGAACATGTGAGGCAATACTGATGCTACCACTTATCTTAGAAGAAAGATTAAGGAAAGGCAAACCTACAGTTATAGCATTTGTAGACTTGGAAAAAGCTTTTGACAATGGTAACTGGAATACTCTCTTTCAAATTCTGAAGGTGGCAGGGGTAAAATACAGGGAGCGAAAGGCTATTTACAATTTGTACAGAAACCAGATGGCAGTTATAAGAGTAGAGAGGCACGAAAGGGAAGCAGCGGTTGGAAAGGGAGTGAGACATGGTTGTAGCCTCTCCCCAATGTTATTCAATCTGTATATTGAGCAAGCAGTAAAGGAAACAAAAGAAAAATTTGGAGTAGGTATTAAAATCCATGGAGAAGAAATAAAAATTTTGAGGTTTGCCGATGGCATTGTAATTCTGTCAGAGACAGGAAAGGACTTGGAAGAGCAGTTGAATGGAATGGACAGTGTCTTGAAAGGAGAATGTAAGCTGAACATCAACAAAAGCAAAACGAGGATAATGGAATGTAATCGAATTAAGTCTGGTGATGCTGAGGGAATTAGATTAGGAAATGAGATACTTAAAGTAGTAAAGGAGTTTTGTTATTTGGGGAGCAAAATAACTGACGATGGTTGAAGTAGAGAGGATATAAAATGTAGACTGGCAATGGCAAGGAAAACGTTTCTGAAGAAGAGAAATTTGTTTACTTCGAGTATAGATCTAAGTGTCAGGAAGTTGTTTGTGAAAAAGTTTATGTGGAGTGTAGTCATGTATGGAAGTGAAACATGGATGATAAATAGTTTGGACAAGAAGGGAATAGAAGCTTTTGAAATGTGGTGATACAGATGAGCGCTGAAGATTAGATGGGTAGATCCCGTAACTAATGAGGAGGTATTGAATAGAATTGGGGAGAAGAGGAGTATGTGGCACAACTTGACCAGAAGAAGGGACCGGTTGGTAGTACATGTTTTGAGGCATCAGGGGACCACAAATTTAGCACTGGAGGGCAGCGTGGAGGGTAAAAATCATAGAGGGAGACCAAGAGATGAATACACTAAGCTGATTCAGAAGGATGTAGTTTGCAAATGTGTGCTTTTACTGATAGTTTCTAATTAGGGATAAGTTTGTTGGAAGAAATAAGGGGAAAATCAATTTTTATTCATCCACTAGCATTACAATAACTTAATAATATGTATTCACTGTTATAACAGCCCAATTACTTATTTATAGCAGTTTAATTGTAGCACTGGAGTTGTTATTTGGAGACAGATACAACTTTGGAATTGCAATATTTCAGTATTTCACAATGAATATTCTGTAAGCTATGAAATGAAAACAGACTTTAATTGTTTAAATGAAGACTGTATATTTGAAAGCTGTTACTTTAACATGCTAGTCACTTAAATTTATAGACTTCCAGGAAGGGCATTGGTCACACCATTTCTCTCTAAATCCCAGTGTTTGGTAGATAAACTAAAGAAAGAAAGGAAGAAAAAATTGTAATAGCAGCGCATTTTAATATAAACACTGCAAATGACAATGAGTCAACACAATTTATTGATTCAATTAAAAAGTCTGGTTTTACTCTAAATTTCTCAAGTTCACCTGAGAAAATATTTACTCACCAACGTGTATTGACAACATTGTAAAAAATTACTACTATGATAATGCTATTGCATAACTATTTTTTAAAAATAGTATATTCTCTTTTATGTTTTTTTAAAAGCTACAGCTAAATTTTCTCAGGGCACTATCGCCAGAAATATCATATGTATTCAAATGTGAAGACATCTGTCTTACTCACGATGGATTTAAAAAAAAATCTTTAACATTACACGATAAGCAAATTAAACATAATGCTTAATTATTTTTTTCCATGAGGCTTGATGCTCCAGGATAGCTGCCAATTTATAGAAATTACTCTTAAGAAATTACTAGCCAAAAAAATATGTACTCGCATTTTGAAGAAGAGTGAAGGAAAAAGTATAAATGACCAACAAACGGAGATTAAGAAGTGCTTTAGACAAGTTCCAAGCTGTGCCATCAGCCAAATGTAAATTACCAAGTGGTTTAAACCGATTAGGCAAGAAACAATCAATCAAGTAGTGAGCCAAATGAAAATTACGAAATGGTTTAAACGGAGGAGGACAGATGTGGGTGAAGCAAAACTTATACAAGCTCCAGAAGTTAACTCACCTGCTGATTGCCACCAGTGAACAGAAGCCACACAAGAAAGATACAGAAAATAATTTAGGGTAAGTTCTGTATTAGAAATGCTATTAGATAAAGAATCAGAAACCGTTTCAACTAAAGTTACTAAGTATTCAGATTGTGGTATACTACACCATAACGTTCAGTCACTCACAAATAAAATTTCCATGTTGGAAGCACTACTCCAGTATGCACTAAACATAGACATGATTTGCATTACTGAACATTGGCTACGCAATGACGAAATAAAATTAACCTCAATCTCAGGATATAGATTAGCAAGTCATTTTAGCAGAGAGTTTTCCAAACATGGTGGCTCTGCTATCTTTGTGAAAGAACAAATAAAGTTCTGTCATGAAAGTAAAAGTTATATTGACTCAATTGAAAAAGACTGAACTTTCCATTACCAAACTGCCAGAGCTTAATTTCATAGTTATTAACATATATAGAGCACCAAGTGGAAACCTGTCAGTCTTCGTGAATAAACTAGAGGTTCTGCTGAACAGGATCAGTACACTAAATATGAAGATAGTGCTTTGAGTGGATTTCAATATTGATTTTTCAAAAGATAGCAGCAGCAGAGATGCTTTGATAAATATGACTAACATATTCAATATGATCCCCACAATACACTGTCCAACAAGATTAACAGAATGCACAAATTCCATTATTGACCAAATATTCATCTCAGAAACAACTTATAGATTCACAAGTAGGGTACTGAGCATGGGTTATAGTGATCATGAGGCACAGCTGCTGTGTATAGAAATGCCAACAAGTAGTAGCAGTTCTGGAAAAGTAGTTGAAAAAAGAACCTTTTCTGAAGATAACATTAGAATTTTTAATCTCTTGCTGAGGAAGGAAAACTTGGAAAGCATCGCCACTCAGAACAATGTTGATAGCATGTACATGAGTTTTCAGAGCATCTTTCTTCACTATTTTAATGTAGCATTTCCAAAAGTAGTAAAAACAGTGAAACCTAACAATAATAAGCAATGGGTAACTAAAGGCATAAAAATTTCAAGTGAGAGAAACAGATTTCTGCACTACTCTTGTAAGAAATATAGAGTAACCCAAGAACTCACAGATTATTCAAAAGCCTACAAAAGAAGAGTAGTCAAAGAGGCAAAAATTATGTGGAATAGCAATTTGATAAGAAACTCATCTAACAAAATGAGATCCACATGGAGAGTTATACAGAAAGAAACTTGTAGCTCAGTGCCAAAGAAAAAGAATGTATCATTAACACTAGAAGGCTCAAAAGTCACAGACCCCAATTCAGTTGTGGAAAAATTCAATGAATACTTCACCTCACTACCTGAAGACCTCATTCAAGTACACAGTCAAGGACCAGACCCAAGTTTCTCCAGCAAGTCAGTGATCTCGACTGCTTCTATGTATATGTAAGAAACAAACCCCAATGAAACTATAAGTAAAATTAAATCATTAAGCAATAAAATGTCAAGTGGTCTTGATGGAGTACCAAATTCCATATTAAAAGCATGTGCTCACCACATAGCAAACCCCTTGGCAAAATTTTCAACCTCTTTAAAAACTGGTGTATTCCCAGATGTTTTTAAAATAGTAAAAGTTTCACCACTCCTAAAAAAAGGTTCTTCTGAAAAAATATCAAACTACCGACCCGTGTCACAGTTAAGTTCCTTCTTAAAAATTCTAGAAAAACTCTTCCATAACAGGCTTTTAAGTTCCATAAATAAATATGCACCTCTTACAGTACAACAACATGGTTTTAGAAAGCCTAAATCTACACAGACAGCAATTTTCGGATTCTTAGACTGCATTTTAAAATCCTTTGATCAACATATATTAGCTGCAGGTATTTTTCTAGATCTATCAAAAGCCTTTGATGTCCTGGACCATAACATTCTGCTCGAAAAATTAGAAAGTCGAGGAGTAAGAGGTGTAGCACATAGTTGATAGTGTTCATACCTTAAAAACCGCAGGCAGAAAGTATCACTTCAGTATGAATTCAACAAAATGAATAAAACAAGAAACAACTGCTTTCTTTCTAGGGAATTACCAATAAAATATGGTGTACCACAGGGCTCAATCTTAGGTCCACTACTCTTCTTGATTTATGTGGACGACTTAGTTGACCGAGCGAGGTGGCGCAGTGGTTAGCACACTGGACTCGCATTCGGGAGGACGACGGTTCAATCCTGTCTCCAGCCATCCTGATTTAGGTTTTCCGTGATTTCCCTAAATTGCTTCAGGCAAATGCCGGGATGGTTCCTTTGAAAGGGCACAGCCGATTTCCTTCCCAATCCTTCCCTAACCCGAGCTTGCGCTCCGTCTCTAATCACCCCGTCGTCGACGGGACGTTAAACACTAACCACCACCACCACCACGACTTAGTTGAATATATGACTCCGACAAAAACTATCCTGTTTGCCGATGACACCAGCATATTGCTCACTGGATCCAGTCCAGAAACTTTGCAGTCCACAGCAGAACGTTCTATGAAAAGACTTTCTGAGTGGTTCACAAAAAACTAACTCATTATAAACACTGAAGAAACTGTGTGTGTTGATTTTCATTTAATTCCTCCAACTAATCAAATGTCTATTCAAACCCAATTAAAAAATGATCCCCTAGAAAATGTATGTGTCACAAAATTCTTGTGTCTTTGGGTTCAGCAAGATTTAAAGTGGGACACACATACAAATAACTTGTGTTGAAAACTATCATCTGTGTGTTATGGCCTAAGAATTTTAAAGGCTACAACAAGCAAAACTACAGTACTGCAGGCATACTATGCACAGTTTCACTCACTAATCAGATATGGGATCATTTTCTGGGGATACTCAACTCACAGTGTAAAGGTTTTTAGAATGCAAAAAAGAGCTTTAAGAGTAATTTGTGGCCTTAAAAAGATGGAGTCCTGTAAATCCCATTTTACTGTGCTTGGTGTCCTAAATGTTCCAAGTTTATTCATTTATGAAACTATCTTGTTCACTAGGGACTACCTCCTCAAAACAGGCAAACTGCTACAGAACAAAAATGTACAACACTATAGTACCAGAAGGGAATCAGATATACATCAAAAATATCACAGAACAACCACATATCAGAGGAGCATAATTAACATTGGTGTAATACTACACAATAAGACACCAGAGGAAATAAAAAATACTACTCATCCAATATTTAAAGCTAAACTAAAGGCATTTCTAATAAAGCACTGTTTCTATTCTGTCACAGAATTTCTGAATAAGTAACAAAATTAATTGTAGTAGGTACCTAATTTTACTTGCTAATACTATGTATTATTGTAACTTATCTTTGACCTGTCCAGTATCAATCATACAATTTGTGCTATATGATAAAACTGGACCAATAAAAAATCAAATAAAATCAAATCGAAAACTGTACCTCTGGCCAAAAATGAATTGGAACATATTACAAGATGCTGTTTTGTATTCATTGAGATTACTCTTTTTAATACCTTTAGCAATAAATTACTATTAAAATAGCTTATATCATTTTATCATTAATGGCACCACTAAAAAATGGGCCCATACAAAATGGACAGGGCAACATTTAATTATTATGTAACTAAATCATGGGTAGGAAAGGTACTTGCTACTGACAAAAATGCAATTTTTATAAGCTGTAGTTTCATATATATTCAAAATATTACTAGTATTATTACAGATAATTGTGTCAGTTACAGGCTGTGAACAATCAGCTAGAACATCCGAACCAAGAAGACAATGAAACAAAAAACATTCATCCCTTTTGTACCAAATGACAAAGATACTACAAATTACTATTCTGAGAGCACATATAGCACTCCCATTGTTGAGTATCAATAATTTAATATTTTTATGCCATTTGCATAGTTAAATACATTCTTGTAAATGGCATTCCACAATAGCATATTTCAGTTTACAATGTCTACATACAAACAGGTGATTAATATATTTTACGTTTGTCTAGGTCCAAACAGGTTATGACAGATTTATCATTGTATTAATAAGTTTGAAGTATGCCTCATCCAAACAGGCGACTATAGACACATGTGATTTCAAAATTTGTGATAATACAGGTACTTTCTTGCAGTTATTGCACATAGATGATTTTACTCTGAAGTTGAGTGCAGTATGAGATTATGTAGTAAGACTAGGAGAGAAGTTGATATGGAAGCAGATTTACAAGATGGTAGTGATAATGAATTGGAGGTAATACCCATGGGATCTACATCAAATAGAAATATGCAAGAAAATATTATGACTCATGAAGTAGACACTGCACATCAGCGTGCAGAGATAGAGCATAGTGTTGAGAGCAGCATGTTGCCAACTGTTGTGGATGAAACAGCCATGCTCACAACTAAGCAAACAGTTACATGCGCCACGTAGGGTTAGATCAGTTCCAGAAACAACAGGAGCAGAGAGATAAAGACAGGGAAAGAATACAGTTAGAAATGTGTGGAAACAGCAGAAGGAGACAGAAAGAGAGAGGGAAAGAATATGGTTCGAAAGAGAGAAACAGCAGGAAGAGAAAGAGAAAGAGAGAGAGAGAGAGAGAGAGAGAGAGAGAGAGAGAGAGAGAGAGAGAGAGGAAATGGAAAAAGAGAGGGAAAACAGAATATATGAACAGCTTAAAAGTTTTGAAGTCATGAAAGCAGACATAGCCATCTGAAACAAGTGTACTGAGAATTGCCAAATTTGGCAGCTAGTCTAACAACAGATGTACACAATCTGCAGACAGAGCAGAATAGCATGAAGGAAGATATTCAAAACATAACCGTAAGGGTAGAAAATATAGTGATAGGAAGTGAGGAAAGAATACAGAATTACCTAGCAGAAAATACTAAAAAAGCCATAGAAAAAGTAGAAAAATGAATAGATAACAAAGAGAAACAGATAGGTGATAAAATACAGACAGACATGACAAGTGCAATTCGTGCAGTTCACTCAGCAAGTCACATTAATCAGACTGAACAGGAAAGAGTAAATAACATGAAAATGGGGGACAGTTATATACTAGCTCCTCATGTTTCACGTGAAAATCTGACACTCTCTGCCACCTATAATACAATTTGAGGGGTACAGGGAGGAATGTGTAGTCCTAACAGTGAATAGTTGAATGGTGCGGGGGCTGTGCCTACTGTGTCTTCAGTAATGATGGAGGAGAGTTTAATTAAACATTGCCAGTTTCAAACCTTCTCCACCGACAAGAAAAATATTCACCCGGTTGTATTCATAAAGAGTTTTCAAAACATACTGCCCAGAGCATGGACCGAGAAACAAAAGGTACTGTTTATTGTTTTGCATGTAGTAGGAGACAGTGCTCTATGGGTGGCAGATACAGCTGAAACACGCTACACCTGTGAACAATTTTAGAAAGCATTTCTAAATAAGTACTGGTCACATTATATTCAGGAAAGACTTAGAAAAGAAGTATACAGTCCAGAGGCATGTAGTCCAAAATATGGAAGCCTAAGAAAGTGTTCCAAAAAATATATTAACAAAAAGAGAAACTAATACATGTTCCAGACAATGATATGGATAGCATCTTGTCTGTCTTGGATTCAATAGACCTAATTCAGGAAGACTTAAAGTTACAAAGAAGCAAGTGAATAGTCATTCAACAGTCATCCAAATGATGACAAAGGTAATAACAATAGACAGGCTTGGGGAAACAGTTCACCTTAATATAGATGAAAACAAAGATAAGAGGAAAGATTTGGCCCAGGAGGTGGCAATCAACAGCAGATGTGAGATGCAGGGTCACAGGGGCAGAATAGGTTTGCAATTCCCTGGGATCTGAGACAGGACAATCAGAATAACCCTGAAAGATACTCGAACAATAGCAACAGTAGGAACGAACACAGTCAAGCGGGTACTTCAAACAATCCAGCTTGGCAGAACCAGAATCGAAGTTTGAGAATAGTTGACATGATGAATGATAAAGGCTGTGGTTCAGGCTAAACTTCTTAGTATACCGGTTAATATCGTAACTGATACAGAAGCTACAGTTAATGTGATGATTTATGATTTCTATATGAAATTGTCCCAATTGCATAAAGTGCCAGAGTCTCCAGTTCAGAACTGCAAATTGTGGGATGCCATTGGTGCCCAAGCACAGGTAGTTAAGAGCCAGGTGCAGTTGGGAGTATTTATGGGAAATGGAGCATTCAATTATGTATTCCTGGTTGTAAAGGGACTGAGAGTCGCATGTATTCTGGGCTGTGAGTTTTTGAAAGAAAGGAATGCCTATATGGACCTCTGTCAAGGTATCTGCAGTTTAGAGAATGGAGAAATAAAAGTGCAACTGGAATTGCTGCACAATAAAGCTACACATGCCAAATATTGTCACAATGTTAAAGTGTAACCTGCCAAAGACACTGCATATGCAGCAATGTTTTGGGGGGCAAGATTACATCCATCACATTGGAGAGAATGTTAATACCACAGAGTCCTGTCAATCAATAAAAGATAAAGTAGGGGAATTCACATATCTGACACCAGAGCAGCAATTACAATTATCTCAGCTATTAAAGAAACATACAGAAGTTTTCTCTGAGAGACCAGGGGTCATCAGAGGTTATACGTTTAATATTGATGTGATACCGCATAAGACATTTTGTAATGCTACTTACTCCATTCCATGGTCAAAAAAGGAGGCAGTGAAACTAGGAATATGTAAGATGCTAGAATGGGGAAAAACTGAGTCGTCAGTGTCACCTTACAGGAGCCCGTTACTAGCGTTTACAAAAGAGAGTGGAAAAATACATTTGGTGTTAGATGCTCGTGACATTAATAAAATTATTGTACCAGTAAGAACTAGGGCAGAGAATTTGGAGGAACAGTTGCAAAAGTTCTTTGGACTAAAATATCTTTCCTTCATTGGTTTGCAATTTTCATATTGGCAAATCCTCTTGACGGAGAAGTCGAGAAAATATACAACTTTAATTTTCACTGGATGGAGTTACCAGTTTAAAGTACTCCCATTCGGTTTAAATACAAATGCGGGGGTATTAATATCAGCTCTTGATTCAGTGTTAGGTGCAGAGTTACTTGATAGAGTCACCAAATATGTGGATGACATTTTGATTGGAGCTCCCTCATGGGAAAAGCATATGGAGATAATAAACAGAATATTGAGCACATTCGAACAGGATGGAGTCACTGCCAACCTAAGCAAGTCAAAATTCGGTAGGGAAAAAATTAAATTTCTGGGACATGTCATTTCACCCTTGGGGATTGTCCAAGACAAGAAGAAAATACAAGCTATAAAAATTTTCCATCGCCTAGAACAAAGAGGCAATTAATAGCATTGTTGGGCTTAGTATCTTTCATTCAGTGTTTTGTTGCCAATCAGTCACTAAACAGTGATGTGTTGTTCAATCTGCTCAAGAAAAGTATAGTTTGGCAGTGGAATTCTGCCTGCAAGAGAGAGTTCAATCGAATCAAGCAGGTGTTAATCAATCCAGGCATTCCATACCACCACGACATGGAGAAAGATTTTCGCATTGCTGCTGAAGCATCTTTTACAGGACTAGGAGCTTGACTGTGTCCAAGCGGATGAAACAGACAGTGAACAACAGATTAAAGTGACTAGTTTTGCGAGTCGTGTCTTAACAGAATGTAAATGATCATACTCAGTAACAGAACTTGAATCCTTAGCTGTGGTTTAGGCTTTCAAGAAATTTCGTTTTTACATTTCAGGTAAAAAGATAAAGGTGTACTGTGATCACCAATCATTAAGTTTCTTGTTAACATGTAAACCGTTACATGTACACTTAGCGAGATGGGCTTTAGTGTTGCAAGAATATCGCTTCCAAATTGTATATATTACTGGGAAAGATAACATCATTGCTGATGCCTTGTCCAGGTTGCTACAGGGCATGTCTGAAAGCGCAGAACTTATCAAACAGGCATCAGGATACAAAATACAGTTCATTAAAGATCAAACATACAGATTTAATTTTCTTCTCATGTGTAAACACACGTCAGAATCGCAAACTGCTGACTATAAGTGGAAAAACATAGTGCAAATGGTCACTGAGAATCCAAATTTGGAATTAGCCAAGCAGTTTAAGATAAAAGATGGCATATTGTACCCTAAACCTCAGAAAGAGGAAGAACGTTGGTGCCTATGTATTCCGAAAAGTTGTTTACGAGATTTTATCTGGTACAACCATAAAATTTTGGGGCATTTTGGCATAGAAAAGACTATTGCTAAAATCAAACGGTTTTGCTATTACGAAAATTTAGGCAGGTATGTTCACTGAATTTTGAGAACATGTCTCATATGTCGAGAAACAAAACCAAGCAACCGTTCAACAAGAAATGAATTACATGCAACTGTACCAACGAACCCATTACAACTAGTTTTCTTGGCTTTAACTGGACCACTCTCCACAGCATGAGGAGGGTGCAAATATATAATTTGGCAGTATATGATGTGTTTCCAAGTACCTAAAGATGCATCCACTCAGATGCTCCACAACTACAGCCATTATGAACAGAATAGAAAAAGATTATATACCCATAACAGGGAAACTAGAAGCTGTCATTTCAGATAATGCTTCATGTTTTGCAGGTTACAAGCAGAAAAATTTTCTGAGAAACTATAGCATAAAACAGATACTGATAGCTAGGTTCCATCTGGAAGCCAGTCTGGTAGAAGGCATATTCAAAGAGTTTAACAGATTCATGTGGACACATGTGCCGAATAAGCATACAAAATGGATTGAATATGTAAACCTATTTGAGCACATATTTAACCATTTACCACATTCTGCCACCTAATACATGCCAGTAGAATTGATGTTGTCTGAGAATGAAAGTGACAAGTGGGTAACTTCATTGCCAAAGTTAAAATGTTGACAGCCAACTAGAGAAGAGAAGATCACCTAGGTTTTGACCTCTCTTAAAAAAATGTGCTGAAATTAGGAAACAGAAGGAGGACAAACAGTTAAGAAAAGTACAAGAGTTTGAAGTAGGAGAGATGATACTGCTAAGGAACCACATTAAGGTCTCTCTTATAAATAAAAGGAATAAGAATTGGTGATTATTGTATAGTGGACTGTATGTCATTGAAAGGATATCGTATGGATGTAGTTATTTACTAACTGATCCTGAGAATAAGAAACCAGTGGGTTATACTGACATAAGAACTTGAAAAATTTATATAAATAATATGTGTGTATGTAATAGATGTCAGTTTAGGTTTAATAGGTATTTCTTTTCATTAATGAATTTTCACTTTATTTGTAGTCATGATGAAAGTTTTTTCCTAGCATGTCGTAAAAGTTTTATGCACTTAATGTCACAACAGAATTTGTTAGAATTGTGCAGTGACAAGTGCAATGATATATCTACAATTTTGAAAGGGACTAAGGAATTTATTAATTGGTCATGAGTGTAGTACACCTAATGTTACAAGCCATGAATCAACTTTTTTTTCTAAAAATAAAGAAAAGTTATGTTTACACTAATAAGTGTAATCACACAAGGACTTTATTTAATGCAATCGAAGGGCAGCAGATCAATATCTCACCGATGATCAGAGTGGAGTAAGTTAACAATGGGAATCTGCTTGCGCAAGCGAACAGAACAGCTGATCTGTGCAAGCATGTCTGGAGAGACTTCTTTGTGACATTATAAACAATGACGTGACAGAAGTAGTGAGACTGTGTAAACAGCCTACCCTGGGGCACAAAACCTGTTTGAAGCTTGAGTTAACATATGACAAACAGTGCATTTGAACTGTGTCATACAGCAATAGAAGACAGAACTATAAACTGCAACAAAAGTGTGACAAACTGTACTTGAACAGTGTCGTGTATATTAATAAGTGAACAATTAACTCATATGATAACCAACATAAATTGGTGCTGGATGAAACAATAAAACAGAATGAATAATCATGTAAATAAAATAGAAAGAAACTTCCTCATGGGAAAAATATATTAAAAACAAAGATTCCAAGACTTACCAAACGGGAAAGCGCCGGTAGATAGGCACAATGAATAAAACACACAAACACACACACAGAATTTCAAGCTTTCGCAACCGGCGGCTGCTTCGTCAGGAAAGAGGGAAGGAAAAGGAAAGATGAAAGGATGTGGGTTTTAAGGGAGAGGGTAAGGAGTCATTCCAATCCCGGGAGAGGAAGGACTTACCTTAGGGGGCAAAAAGGACAGGTATATACTCGCGCGCACACACACACACACACACACACATATCCATCCATACATACACAGACATAAGCAGACATATTTAAAGGCAAAGAGTAAGGGCAGAGATGTAAGTCGAGGCTGAAGTGTGGAGGCAAAATTGTTGTTGAAAGACAGGTGAGGTATGAGTGGTGGCAATTTGAAATTAGCGGAGATTGAGGCCTGGTGGATAACGAGAAGAGAGGGTATATTGAAGGGCAAGTTCCCATCTCCGGAGTTTGGATAGGTTGGTGTTGGTAGGAAGTATCCAGATAACTCGGACGGTGTAACACTGTGCCAAGATGTGCTGGCCGTGCACCAAGGCATGTTTAGCCACAGGGTGATCATCATTACCAACAAACACTGTCTGCCTGTGTCCATTCATGCGAATGGACAGTTTGTTGCTAGTCATTCCCACATAGAAAGCGTCACAGTGTAGGCAGGTCAGTTGGTAAATCACGTGGGGGCTTTCACACGTGGCTCTGCCTTTGATCGTGTACACCTTCCGGGTTACAGGACTGGAGTAGGTGGTGGTGGGAGGGTGCATAGGACAGGTTTTACACCGGGGGCGGTTGCAAGGGTAGGAGCCAGAGGGTAGGGAAGGTGGTTTGGGGAATTCATAGGGATGAACCAAGAGGTTACGAAGGTTAGGTGGACGGCGGAAAGACACTCTTGGTGGAGTGGGGAGGATTTCATGAAGGATGGATCTCATTTCGGGGCAGGATTTGAGGAAGTTGTATCCCTGCTGGAGAGCCACATTCAGAGTCTGATCCAGTCCCGGAAAGTATCCTGTCACAAGTGGGGCAATTTTGTGGGTCTTCTGTGGGAGGTTCTGGGTTTGAGGGGATGAGGAAGTGGCTCTGGTTATTTGCTTCTGTACCAGGTTGGGAGGGTACTTGCGGGATGCGAAAGCTGTTTTCAGACTCTGAATGTGGCTCTCCAGCAGGGATACGACTTCCTCAAATCCTGCCCCGAAATGAGATCCATCCTTCATGAAATCCTCCCCACTCCATCAAGAGTGTCTTTCCGCCGTACACCTAACCTTCGTAACCTCTTGGTTCATCCCTATGAAATCCCCAAACCACCTTCCCTACCCTCTGGCTCCTACCCTTGCAACGGTCCCCGATGTAAAACCTGTCCTATGCACCCTCCCACCACCACCTACTCCAGTCCTGTAACCGGGAAGGTGTACACGATCAAAGGCAGAGCCACGTGTGAAAGCACCCATGTGATTTACCAACTGACCTGCCTACACTGTGACGCTTTCTATGTGGGAATGACCAACAACAAACTGTCCATTCGCATGAATGGACACAGGCAGACAGTGTTTGTTGGTAATGAGGATCACCCTGTGGCTAAACATGCCTTGGTGCACGGCCAGCATATCTTGTCACAGTGTTACACCGTCCGAGTTATCTGGATACTTCCTACCAACACCAACCTATCCGAACTCCGGAGATGGGAACTTGCCCTTCAATATATAATCTCTTCTCATTATCCACCAGGCCTCAATCTCCGCTAATTTCAAGTTGCCGCCACTCATACCTCACCTGTCTTTCAACAACATCTTTGCCTCCACACTTCCGCCTCGACTTACATCCCTGCCCTTACTCTTTGCCTTTAAATATGTCTGCTTGTGTCTGTGTATGTATGGATGGATATGTGTGTGTGTGTGTGTGTGTGTGTGTGTGTGTGTGTGTGTGTGTGTGTGTGTGCACGCGAGTATATACCTATCCTTTTTTTCCCCCTAAGGTAAGTCTTCCCACTCCCGGGATTGGAATGACTCCTTACCCTCTCCCTTAAAACCCACATCCTTTCATCTTTCCTTTTCCTTCCCTCTTTCCTGACGAAGCAGCTGCCGGTTGCGAAAGCTCAAAATTCTGTGTGTGTGTTTGTGTGTTTTATTCATTGTGCCTATCTACCGGCACCTACCTGCTCGGTAAGTCTTGGAATCTTTGTTTTTAATATAGAATGAATAATCATTATGTTTTCCCCATCCACAACAATAAACATCTATTTCCCTATAATGAACTGATGCTGCTGTTCTTGCATTTCATGAAATTTTGCTGTGAAGCATTGGCGGAGAACATCTGAAAGGAGGGTAAAAGACAATGCACATCCGCTACATAGTTGTGTATGGCTCATCACTGTTGTGTGTCAGCTGTTCGCTTGGCTCATTGACATCACAACCTGCAGTACGTGCTGTCGGGGGCACAATCCGGTGCCCACTCCCTCATCACTTCACCAGCTTACCATGGAAGAAGATTAACAATGAACATTCTAAATTTTGTAAAAAACATTAACGATGAACTGAATTGAAATCACTTATATCTGTATTTATGTCTTCAAATGTTGAATAAGAGTACAGTATTATAGCTCTGCCCTGGTTTTCCCTGAATTTCCCAGTGGTTTTTACCAAAATGGGGGAGCATAAAACAAATCATTCCAAGGAAAGATAGCAAAAAGAATTCACTCATCTTCAGAATAAAATAATATGTGCAAGAACTGCAAGAAAGTAAGTGTATTATCACAACTATTGAAATCCCATGTGTCTGAAGTCACCTGTTTAGACACAGCATACTTCAAAGTTATTAATACAATGATCAATATGTCATGACCTGGTTGGATGCAGATGAATTCAATCAACAACAATAAAAATAAATCACATATATCTGTCATGACCTGTTTGGACACAGACAAATTTAATATATTAATACCATAATTAAATCAAATATGTCTACCGTCACCTGTTTGTATGTAGAAATTATAAACTGAAATATGCTATCATGGAATACCATTTACAAGACTGTATGTAACTATGAATATGGCATTCCAGAAGCCTCTGAAACAAAAGAGTATAAATTAAATTATTGATACTCAACAATGGAAGCGCTTTATGCACTCGCAGAATAGTAATTTGTAGTATCTTTGTCATTTGGTACAAAAATGGATGAATGTTTTTTGTTTCATTGTCTTCTTGGTTCTGATGCTCTAGCTGATGGATGTTCATTTTTCATGGTCTGCAACTAATACAGTTATCTTTAGTAATACTAGTAATACTTTGAATATATATAAAAGTGATGCTACCCTCCCTGTTTTCCTTTCCCTGTTGCTTCATAACCTGGGTTGTGAGTAACTAAATCCACTTTCCCTTCTTCCCTTTCTCTCCCCTCTCTCCTCCTTGATGAAGGAACATTTATTCCGAAAGCTAGGAACTTAAATTTTCGGTTGTTTTTTGTGATTCCATCGGCTGTACTGAGCTGAGGTAAGTACTGGCCAGCCCCTCTATCTCTTTGTTAGTAATTGTTTCACATGAATATATATAAAAACAATGATTCCAAATTGTCTTTTTGTCAGTAGCAAGCAACTCTCCTGCCCATGATTTATTTATGTAATAATTAAACGTTGCCCTGAACTTTTGTATAGGCTCATTGTTGTAGTGATGTCATTGATGATAAAGTAGTTTTCTTTATGTATTTAATGAAACTTCCCCACCAAGATCATATGAAACTTCCCCACCAAGATCATATCACAATAGGACATCCAAGTACAATAAGATGGATCACACCAGGAATAAAAATTTTCAGTGACATGAAAAGAACACTACACAATCAGCTATAGCACAACAAAGATCCTGATGTTGCAAAATATGTTAGGAACTATAAAATGTCTTTTTTTTTTAAAAAAAGTTTTGAGAACTTCTAACCAAATGACAAATAATAAATTCACTCTAGGGCAAAAAAATAACACAAGGGCAGTATGGTCAGTAGTTAAGTCTGAATTAGGCGTCCACAAGTACAATTAAGACACTTAAAAAATCAAACTTAAGGAAAAATCTGTTATAAATTCAGCTCAAATATCTAAGTGCTTCAATGAATACTCCAAAAATATTGGGTTGAAAGCAGAGGCAGCTGCTGTGTAATATCACAAGAGCATATGACCATCCTAACTTTTGATACCTTGCAGATTTATTGGTTATTTTTCTTTGAATGTTGTTAAATGTAACATAGATGCTGAAATCTGAAAGATACGGCACTTAAATCTACTGTGTTACTGCTCCTCTAGTCTCCAAGAAACTTTGCATCAGGGTCACAAGCACACCTTCAGCTGTCCACATTTTAAATAACTTTTGTGCATATGCAACTCACGTGATGTAAATGTCTTATGGACCAAATATAAACGAATTTGATAAACAAAGTGCACAGTCCACAATGTGCACAGCTCGTCCTTGCCACTCAACTAGAAGTTTACAAAAGTGCCACCAAGTAGTAGCACACAGCAGGAGACTTTTATCCCTTTCACTCAGCATAAGCTCTGCTAGATGGTCGCACACTCCTCAGACAAGCTAATTCACTCACTATATACTGTAGTAAAATCAGATCGGATTTCAGTATATCTTAAGATTGTACTGATGGTAAACTTATATTGCAGGTTTCTGAATGAGTTACAGTATATTAAGTTATGAATTTTATCATACAGTAACACATTTGAGGTGCCGAGTATTACAAGCACCTAAAGCACATCACCACTGATTGTGAGATTGTAGCATTTACTCATGCTTCTGAAATCTGTTGATTTTATGGTGAGTCAGGTTTATTGTCGTATAGGCCCACATTGTACATATTAAAACTCACGAAAATCTGTATCATTAATTTCTCTGATTTTTACTTTAATGAGGGGTCAACATCAGTGTATATTAGGCCTTTATGGATCTCAGCGCCGCACTTGTAGTCTAGTCAAGTGATCAAGTTGGTAGACATTACTACTTGAGTTAAATCATTTCCACAAACAGCACTTTGTGTTTAGAGTTGACTGTTTACTGTGCAGGACTCATCTTTCATGTGCAGTGTAAACATGAACTACGTTGAATCAATTTTAAATGCTAACAGAAAAGAAAGCTTTGAGGACATGACATAACTAGAGCCCGAGTAGCTTAGTCGGTAGAGCACTTGTCCACGAAAAGCAAAGGTCCCGAATTCCAGTCTCTGTCCGGCCTACAACTTTAATCTGCCAGGGACTTTCATGTCATTTCACACTCCACTCCAGAGTTAAAATCTCCTTCTGGGAAAAGAAAAGTAAATTATCAGGAAGTTAGCCACTAAGGAACTAGGATGTCCAAGAACAGATCCTTTCATTGAGAGACTGACAAAATCAAATAAGTGTGACTACAAGCAAATATTTAAGAAGGAAGTGTACAGTTATCACACGTTGTTGTGAGAGTAGAGTGTAAGAATATCTGATTTTCAGCCCAGAAGTAAATTTGTGACCTAATAATCTGTTAGGGATCTTCACATTCTTCTGAAAAATTGGAAAACCACAAAAAGGGCCACTTACACAAAAATGCGAAATGGAGAATTGCAAAAAGTCACACATTATTTCATTACTGCTCTAAACTGTACTTAACTATGTGCAAAACAACGAAGTTCCACAAAAACAGTTTTTTCTTTTGTCAGATAAGTTATGCATCTTATTATTATTATTATTACTCCTCTTCTTATTATAATTGGCAGTTGCTGTAGTTGTATGAATTTGTTGATAAGCATAACTATTATACAACACAAGCTATTAATTTCATACTCTCTGTACCTAAAAATTTGCGAACACCTAGAATGTATACTCACAAGACGCCACTGGTTGAAAGGCACTATCAGGGAATATCTTAGATAATTCAACACAGTCCCAACAAAATTTGTTGAAAACATCATACTCTCCATAAAAACAAAGACTCTGTATGCTGGGAAGTGATACCCACCAAACTAATTAAAAAGGTTTACCTGATCCTCTTTCTCTCTCTCATAATAAACAAATCATTTGAGTAAGTTTACTTCCCTGATCTCTCAAAACATGCAGAAGTAGAACCATTGTTCATAAAGCTTCAAAAGATGATATGGGAAATTATCTCTGCATTTCTATACTTCCTGTCATATCAAAAATATTTTTAAAAAACTGCTGCTTTACAGATACAAAACTTCATCACACAGTATGATATTATTTCAAATATCCAATTTGGCATCCAACAAGGTAAAAACACAGTACATATGATAAATGAGTTAATTGAAAAAATAACTGCATCATTAGGTAGAAAACTAAAGATGCAGGAATATTCTGTGATCTCATAAAAGCACTGGACTCTGTAAACTATGCCCTGCTGCCTTACAAGCTCAACAGAAATGGAATATGGGATATTTATTCCAATGGTTAGAATCATATCTCATGGAGAGGAAACAAAGGTTAATAATCACATCAAATGGACCAGATTACTTCTCAGAGTGGAAAACTGTGTCAAAAAGTTTTCCTCAAGGCTTAATCCTTGGATCAATTAAATTCCTGTTGTATCTAAATGACATGCTTCTCAATACAAATACACATCTAACCTTGTTTGCAGATGATACTTCTTCCCTAATTGAAAAAGAAGGTTCTGACAATATAGCACAGAGTGTCATGAGCATACTAAGTAATTTGGAAACATCGTTCAATCTAAATGGCTAAACATTTCAAAAGTCGACATAATGAGATTTAAAACCAGTCAAAAACTAAAGAAATCTGTATTACTCAGATTAATCAAAAAATGGAAGAACTTGACTCAGTCAGATTCCTAGGAATAAATTTAAGACAGAAATTTGAGTTGGAATTCATAGACAGAATATCTAGCAAATAAATTAAACCGTCTTGAATTTGCCATGGAAATTTTAGCAAGTGCCACTCATACAGACACCAGGAAAATAGCATACTATAGCTACTTTGAATCTGTTATTAGATATTGTATTACTTTTGCAGGATACTCAGGGAACATTATACAAATTTTAAAGTTGCAAGAAAGAATCATTCGCAACATGTGTACTGTACAACCAAGTGCTTCATGTTAACCATTATTTAAAGACCTAAACATATTAACTGTCCAGTCTTTGTAACTCTCTGAGCTGATTCTTTTCCTATGCAGCATAACTGAACTACTTAAAATAATAATAATAATAATAATTTCGAACACTCATACAACATAAGATATAAATAAAACTTTATGCTCACCTCACTTAAATTGTGTTCTCAGACTCCTTAGTATATAGCCATAGAAATTTGCAAAAAATGAAAGGGTGTGACGTAATGAATATGAAGACAAATATTTTAAAATGCAAGTTACATGATTTTCTAATTGGAAGATGCTGCTACTCAGTGGAAGATTTCATGAAGGACAAAGTGAAACTTTGAGCTTGATAGATAAAATGGAATAAAAATTTATGGTAGTTATAATGGATATAAATATTGTAAATGTTTTAAGTTTGACAAATTTTAAATACGTAAATTCTTCACGAATTAATATTGTATGTGAACAAAATTTCAAATAACTTAATTTTATCCTTGACACAGACATAAGCTCTGAAATTCTGTGTGTTATGAGGCAAATAAAACAATTTCACATTTCACAGTACATATCATCATAAATAAAAATCAAATTGAAATCGGTGCATACAAATACACCTGTGTGACCCAAAAAATGCATTGATCAACAAATATTGCTCAAACAGTGAGAGTTGAAGTTTTTTACAACGTTTTCTCTAAATTTCATCATTATTATCCCAAATAGCAAAATATCATCAAACCTGGTCATCCAGGCAGTATTCAGTTACGAAAAACAGCTCCAATACTGAATGATGTGGAGGATTTTGTGGAGAGCGGAAGGGGTATGTGATGACAGCACATTCTATACTATCTACACTACAACCAAAGCCACAAATTCCATGCACAATTAAATCTTACAATATTCATGCACTATCAGATGATAAAACATGTACATATACAGAAAAGAAAATTCAGTATCAGAATTCTACCTTTCGTTGTGATACATTTTATTTTATTTGGAAAAAATGTACAACGACCAGTTTTTCAAACTTCTTCACCAATGGGATAGCTGTGTACCTTGAAGCACTGACCTAGCAACCTTTGGATTTGGGAGGGTAGGCAGTTCGAATTCATCTGCTTGCAACCTGGTTTTCTATGGTTTTCTATTTTCAATTTAGACAGATGCCGAGGTTGGCCCCTTACTATAAGCAACAGCCAATTCCTTTTGAATTACTTTCTTTCCTGACAGATACCAATTTCCTTAAAGACGCTGCCTCCCGAATTCCTTTCTTTCCTGACAGATACCAATTTCCTTAAAGATGCTGCCTCTCTGCTTAAATGAAAGAGCTGCATTAAATGTGAGCTGAACATCTCTTCAGAGACTCTCAGGACTAGAAGCCATATTTACATTGGAAGGCTGCTAATGGTCATCATTATCTATTGTTATCTGTGCATAAAGATGGCTCACTTGTGGAATGTTTATATTCATGTCTTCAAGTTTTACTACAAGAAAAATGTAATGTGAAATGTCTTATTCGTAATATCCTTGGAACAGTGACTCCAACCATCACAGCGGTAACATATTTGCAAATAAATGTCATAAAAATGACAATGAATGTTGTGCACTGTGGAGGAGTTGGCCTCAAAGGCTGTATAATCATATTATCATGGATACATACAAACTCACTGATGATGATGAGTCTAGTTGAAATTAATGTGTGAATTAGTGTTAAGATTCCAAAATTGTAGCACATCGTATTTATAAATTCCATTTTGTTTTATAAATAAATTTGGTTGGTATAGTTTCCAGGTGTATGTTAAAATAAAAAGAGAAAGAGAGAGAGAGAGAGAGAGAGAGAGAGAGAGAGAGAGGAAACTGAAGAATTTTAATGAAACAAAATATACTTTAGCAAAATTTCAGATTAAATTGAGGAACTTGTGATGCTTTGATGTGTTGAGTAAATTATGACTTGGTTTCTGATAAGTTGTCAATTTAAATACAAGATTGCTGCAAGAGAAAGGTAGATCTTGCCAAAAAAGATTTGAACCCGTTTACCTTAATAAGTTATCCATGTCAACCTTAAGATTCTTCTACTCTCTGATGGTGAATGTTATTTTAGAAGACTGAGCTGTGTTTTGTTAGCAAACAGACAATACATTATATTCGAAATTTAATTTGTTTGCCAATAGTGGGAAGTTATCAAACTGTCAAATACCTCACATTTAGATTCAGGCAAAATCCTTTCTGAAATAATTTTGAGCCGATTTATTAGTTATCTCCAAAAACTGACAGTAACCATATACCACAGTAGTTCCCAAATACAGTACGGCCACCTTTCTTGAAGACAGTGATAATGGTAGCATTCTTGAAGTTATCAGCTACTTGTCAAGTTTCCCAAATTAAGAGGATCAGTGTAAAAAGTCTAGTCTTCAAGGGTATACCTCTATTTTGTATCAATTCCAGAGGAAGGCTATCAGAACCAGGAGCCTTTCTTGGTCTCTGCTGCTTGATTGCTTGGCTAAAGTAATTTAATTGTGCATTTTGGTATTTCTTCTGTATATAGGTATGCTGTCGAGAATATATGTTAAACGTTTATAAGAAAATCTTTTCGTGCTTAAATACCATTTTATGAAGGCCTCCTGAAAGCAAATTATGTAGATAAAATTAATACATGAATATATGTGGTTGCAGCATAAAATGAAAAACATGAGCCTTTTTAAGATCCTCTTTAACCCATAGGACCCGCCCCCTACCCTCCCCTTTGACTATATCCTGGCTACATTGAATGAGGCGAACAGAAATGATACTGAAGTCACTGATTTATGATGATCCCCTGAACATTACAAAAAGTCAGACATAATTGTTAACAGGATGTGTGATCATCACAGACAGCAATGCATGCTGAACGTACCCTCATATGGTGGGAGGTGATATCATGAAATTCACGCAGAATTATTGCTGAACATAATTGTTCTGGTGGTCCACGTGTCATGGTGTGGGGAGGTACAGTACTGGATGTGCATACTAGTCTCCAAATCTTTAAACATGGTACATTTACGAGTCAACAATATTGTGACAATGTACACCTCCCCCAAGTGTGTCTTTTCATGGGTGCAATTGCCCTGGACTTCATTTTTGTACATGACAATGAGTGATCACATCAAATACAAATTCACAATGTGTAACATCATTTCATGATTTCTACAGCTGCAAATCATGACAGCCACTGTCTGTTCTTTCAGACAAGCATGCATATTTGAAGCAGATTGTACTGCAATGGATGCAGTTAATGCATAAACAAAGACACTGTTGCCATTAATGTGGTTTGAGAATGTTGGGAAGGAGGGGTACGTCACTCACAATCCAGAATGAGATGGTCCAATCTCTTGTGAGGACAAGTAGTCCTCGGTGAAACATCCTAATTAATAAACTTTTCAGCAAAGCATAGTTTGAGTCCTGAAGCAGTAAATACCTAATCATCCACAGCAGAACATACAGAAATGGTACTTCTATGGAGTAGAGATTGCTGACTGCATCACAAATATTCAAATACCCATCGAAGCCCTTTGACAAGGTTGTTAATCAAATTCTGCTGGAGAATCTAGAATTATTATGAATCAGAGAAATAGCAAATGACTGTTTAGGATATCTGGAAAACAGTGTATAAGTAGCAATGTTTAGGATATCTGGAAAACAGTGTATAAGTAGCAATGCTGTCAAAGTGTTATTTTGTAAAAGTCTTATCTGATTCAAAGCAAATGAATACAGGAGTTGTTAAAGTTAAAATATGAGACCATTACTGTTCTTGATATACCTCAATGACTTTAAAGACTCAGGGGAAAATTCTCTTTGCTGATGACAGCAACACAGTAATCAGAGATTATTGAAACCCTCAGAGACATTTACAACTGTTTAATACATATGTAGTGTGAATTTCATCTTAAAGAAGGTTGGATTAGAATAGACTAGTACTTGTTCCATAGATCATGAGTACGACACTTTGTAATGATGTGGAATGTTTCAGGTTAATAAAAGGTCTCTATACAAGATATTACATTACATAAAATATTACATGACACTTAATATTTTTTAATTTTAACCATCTAATAAAATGTAGATGATAATCTCACAGACTGTGTAACAAACATAAAATTTCTGGAATGCATATTGACAATTAGTTAAAGTGGGATAAACACAGAAATGAACTAATAAAGAGAATGTCACCACCATGTTGTTCCATTAGAATCTTGTCATCAGTGTGTGTTAGCAGTTGCCTTGTAGATACATGCTGTTTCTGGCAATACTCAGTTCTTAACTAACAATTTTTTTCCTAGCTCAAATGCAAAAATATGGAGTCAATTTTTAAACCACAAAAAAGGATCATAGTGTCAATTCTAAAGTAGCTGGTAAATTCATGGATTGTGGAACAAACAGAATATTGTAGGCATAAATATTGAATATCAGTTGCAGAAAAATGAGCACAAAAGCGAAGAAGATATCATCAGCATATTATAACCTTAACTTCTAGTCATCAGTAGCAATGCCTCGTAGTTAACACATGGTCTAGTCACATTAATGTGACCACCACCTATGTTCAACATCAACATGCAATAACACCCTCTGATGGCATGTAGCAGTACTAGTTGTGGAGTATATACAAAGTGAGTTAAGTGGAACATGGAAAACAGTGCAGTTGTTGTCATAATACGGAAATGGAGAGATTTACCTGAACTCCAAAGAGAAATGGTCATTTGCTTCTAGGCCAAGGCTGGAAGTATTTCTGAAATGGCTTAGTTTGTAAACTGTGGCTAAAATGCACCATGTATTGGAAAATGTTGCTATCTGCAAAAACCACTGATGCAACTGTGATGCCCAATGGGCCATAGATGATGGGTGAATGTCAGCTGCGGAGATGTGTACAAAAGAGCAACTGTTGACCAGCTGACCATCCAGGTGCACCAAGAGATTACCAACAGTGTCTCCTCAACAACCATTCAGTGAATGTTGCTGCATATGGGCCTCTACAGTAGGTGCCTGGTTTGTGCACCCATGCCAACCACTGTTTACTGGCAATAAAGGCTGGAATTTGCATACCTGTACCACAACTGGACATCCACTGTGTGGCAACAGGTGGCCTTTTCAGATGAATCACATTTTATGCTCTACTGCACAGATGGGCATTGGCATGTACAGCATGAAACATCTTAATACAAAAGACCCAGGCCAGAGGAGAGAGCATTACAGTTTGGGGAATGTTTTTGTGGCATTCCCTGTTTGATCTAATCATTCAGGACAGCACAATGGATCAACATAAGTATGCACCCATCCTTGGGGACCATGTCCAGCCTTACATGATGTTTTTTCTCCTCAGCACAATTCTATCTACTGGCAGAGAAATGCAACGTGTTACACAGCTCGAAGTGTAGGTCCATGGTTCGAAGAGTACCAGGAGGAGGTCACCATGCTTCTCTGGTCACCAAACTCTCTGGATGTAAATCCAATCAAGGGACAACGTCAATTGGGCTGTTTGTGTCATGGATCCTCAACTGAGAATCCCAGCAACAGCTAGCTGTGCCACTGCAGTCGGCATGGTTCACAACCCATCAGTACCTTCCAGAATCTCATTAACTGTCTTCCTGCACATTCTATAGTGGTCGACAAGACAGCCTTTTGACAGGTGGTCACATTAATGTGAATGGACAGTGTATTATTCCTGTGGACCTGCCATTCTTAGCATTCAGATAATTTTTTGGGGATAAAATGCATAAAACGGGGATACAGTTTAAAACTACAGAACAGGGCCATTTAAATAATAAGTAAAAATAATAATCAAGGATGTGATAAAAATCTATTTAAAGACTTATAACAATGAAAAAAATCTACTCACCAAGAGGTGACAGAACACACACTGTAGTGATTCAAGAATTTCCGCGTAAATTTTAGAACCATTCGCCCTTTTACCCTCTCGAACATATAATATTTTAAAAATAACCATGACAGAACGTACATACTGTGTGACACAATGTACATACTGTGCGAAACACATTTGTTTGTGCAGGCTGGAAAGGAGTCACGATCACAAGGCAGACGAGACAGTTGAATGGCATTGACAAGTGTTTGCCGCTCAAGCCATGGAAGCCGTATTGGAACAACAAGAAGTAATTCTGTAGTATTCTTTGCTTTTTTGGAAACTGTGGTTATTGTTAAGGAAAAATGAACATTTGATTATAGACTTTTAAGTTCTTCACGTATTGGACTCGCTAGCGTGGTTCTTTAACCAACTCGCTTATGAATGTTAATTTAATACATTTATAAAGCTTGAAGTATGAGTAAATTACAAGAAGACAGAGATATTTACATGTGAAATGCAAGAATGATATTCTGCATAATCGAATACATCGCTAATTGGTGAAAACATAAAGTCTGTATATTTACTCCACACGTTCAATCATCTAAAAGCATTAGAATGTGGTGACCAGTGAAAAGGACTCAAAAACACGGGAATTTTGAGAGGAAAGATATGATGTGTTGCCATAGAAACCAGGTATAACAAGACAAGAGAACTGTTTCACATAATTGGTTTAAGTCCAAAAATCAAATGAAAAAATTTGTGATGTAACGCAGTGAAAGACCTATGAAAGTAATAACATTAAAAGAACGGAAAGAAGATCTCAACATATTAGACTAAGAAGAGGTATGACGAGAATAATTCAACTAAGAAGATTTGGTGTGGGGAGTATACTGCTCTCACACACATTGCAGAGATGCAGATGCGGAGACAACATCTGACACCACCAGTACCAGTTGCTGCTAACTGGTGCTGATTCTACATATGCACACTCATGCCAATGTCGAAACCAGCTGCCGACGCCACAACCATTACATTTCAACAAGGCTGATTCCACACCTGCTCACTGACGCAGCCTAAAACTCTATGCTGGGTGGGCGAAAAACAATAATTCTCCAAGTACAAAGTCAAAGAAACTGGTCACTATACTGTATTAGTGTAGTTATAATTCTTAGGGTTAATTCGTTAAATGATCACTAGATCAAAAACTAAGAGGAGTATGGATAATACACAGAGAATTGGGGAAGCTTCAGAACCAGCAATGGCGATGAAAGTGAGTAAGGAGGTGTCAGACTGGTGAATTTGATCAAAACTTTAAATGATAAAATAGATAACCAACGTACAGATTCGGCTGCTTTAGGAAAGGAACTAACTGCTCAAAATACTTCCTTAAGAAAGGAACTAAATATAACTTTAAATGCTCGATGTCTTGAATTAGACTCAGTAAATACTCAATTAAGTGATAAAATAGATGAACAGGATGCTTCTTTGAGAAATGAATTAAGTGCAACTTAAAGTGAAAAACTCGATGCACAGAGTGCTAATTTAAGTAGAGAAATAGACACACTGGTAAACTCAATAAATTGTAATTGGATGGTTGAGGTGAGATTTTTAATAAAAACCTTGACTTAATAAACTCAATGAATTCTAAATTAAAGGCTCAGAATGAAACTTTAAATATTCAAATGACAAATAGATGTTTGTTGAATATCAGAGTAGAAACTAAAAGCAACGAATCTAGTAATTGATGCGAACGCATGGTTGCTTTGGAAACTGAATTTGACACCAATTGTAATAACGCAGAATCAAAACCTATTGAAAACTTAGAATCTTCAAAAGATGTGTACAAGAACGAATACAATAATGCAAGACAAGGTTTAAGTACTGCAAAAGAGAGTGTAGATCAGACTAAGGAATTAATGTCAATTATTCAATTGCAAATTACAGGTGTCAGTACACGAGTTGTCAGTACATGAGTAAATAATGTAGGACAGAATTTCAAACAGAATATATCTAACTTTGATTTTATAAATATATGTAGTTTGGCAGACCCATCTGAAGAAATGATATGTCGAAGGGTTGCCATGAGAGTAACCTCTGGAAATGTTCCATCTATTGCTTCTTCCAGACTTAATAGTACCTACAAGGATATAGATGACTTGTCAGAAGAATTAAAATTTACCCAGGATAGAGTAGAAAATAGAAAACTTTACCAAATGTTGGGTTACCGAGAGAAGTGGTGATTGTTTTGCTGTGGGGAGACTTTCACACAAAATTTAATAAAAAGTACTGACTTGAACTTGCTCAAGTGAGGTTAAGGTCAGATCCATGGGATCTGGGCAGAGTCACATCTGTCCCCCAGGGATATTAAAGTTCTGTGTTATTGGGCGGAGTGACGAAAATCGGATTCCGAGTTATTTTCGGTGTTCCTTCCAAAATAGTTTTCCTGCACCAAATTCCATTCAAATCATAAACTATTCTGTAGTCTATTACTGAATTCTTAAACTATTCTATAATTTTAGGATTTAGCAAACTGGATAGGACCATAGCGTAAAGACTGGCGCAGGAGAACCATGGATAAACAGTGATCCCTAGACATGAAGTGAAACGAATTGAGTATTATGTTTGTGGATAATGTAATATAATGTGATGAACAGTACAACTATTTTATTGTAATGCATAATTTTCTATTTTGTATGGAATATTTTATACCTTTTATGAGATATGATATAGACGGGAAGGTTTGTATCAATTTTGAAAGGGGTGGGTAGTGTAGATAAAAGCATGATTTACACCAACAGATAAGTCATGGCTAACACTAAACACACATCACACGTTTCTGACAACTCTCAAAAACAAGGTATGCCTGATTCTTCGCCATTTGCTATTTCCATAGGGTTGCATAGATTTACTTTGGGGATCTCAAGGGTGAAGGTGAGAATGTCCGTTCTGTAGGAGACAATTTAACAACATACCTCCTCTGCCTTCTCACACACGTACCAGTGAGGTACGGATCCTGGGGAAGGAGGGTGGGAAGGTCTTCCTGTCTTTGGGACTATCTTCTTTCTCTTCTTCGATATTAGCAACCATTTCTCTTTTTTCCTTTCTTACTTCTTGTTTGAGTATCTATCTATTTTTCCCCTGTTTCCATATTCATCTACTTCTATAGCAGAAGTCCTTCGTGGTTTCCAATAAGTAAAACTTATCTACAGATAAGAAGGCTGAAGAATCAGACTGCAGAAACACATATCAGCATACACACAAAGATACATGGGTTCACAAACAATGAAACTACTGACTAGAAACCTGTCAAAAGCTGAGAACCAAGTGTTGGAGGGGGGAGATATATGTACATCGGGAAATATGCACACATTGTTGCTTATTGTGATGTTTCTACATTGCACATATATATAGGAACTATGACAATTCAATAAATATATATCAAAAAAAGATGCTGTGACTTACCAAACAGGAAAGCACTGGTAGATAGACACAATAAAAAACACACAAATATCAAGCTTTCATAACCCACGGTTGCTTCATCACGAAAGAGGGAAGGAGAGGGAAAGATGAAAGAATGTGGGTTTTAAGGGGGAGGGTAAGGAGTCATTCCAATCCTGGGAGCGGAAAGACTTACCTTAGGAGGAAAAAAGGACAGATATACACTCGCACACACACACACACACACACACACACACACACACACACACACACACACACACACATATCCATCTGCACATACACAGACACAAGCAGACATTTGTAAAGGCAAAGAATTTGGGCAGAGATATCAGTCGAGGCGGAAGTACAGAGACAAAGATGTTGTTGAAAGACAGGTGAGGTACAAGCGGCGGCAACTTGAAATTAGCGGAGGTTGACGCCTGGCGGATGATGAGAAGAGAGGATATACTGAAGGGCAAGTTCCCATCTCCAGAGTTCTGACAGGTTGGTGTTAGTGGGTAGTATCCAGACAACCCGGACAGTGTAACACTCTGCCAAGACGTGTTGGCCGTCCACCAAGGCATGTTTAGCCACAGGGTGATCCTCATTACCAACAAACACTGTCTGCTTGTGTCCATTCATGCGAATGGACAGTTTGTTGCTGGTCATTCCCACATAGAAAGCTTCACAGTGTAGGCAGGTCAGTTGGTAAACCATGTGAGTGCTTTCACATGTGGTTCTGCCTTTGATTGTGTGCAGCTTCCGGGTTACAGGACTGGACTAGGTGGTGGTGGGAGGGTGCATGGGACAGGTTTTACACTTTGGGGCGGTTACAAGGGTAGGAGCCAGATGGTAGGGAAGGTGGTTTCGCCGCTCATACCTCACCTATCTTTCAACAACATCTTTGCTTCTGTACTTCAGCCCGACTGACATCTCTGCCCAAACTCTTTGCCTTTACAAATGTCTGCTTGTGTCTGTGTATGTGCGGATGGATATGTGTGTGTGTGTGTGTGTGTGTGTGTGTATGTGTGTGTGTGTGTGTGTGTGTGTGTGTGTGTGTGTGTGTGTGTGTGTGTGTACGAGTGTATACCTGTCCTTTTTTCCCCCTAAGGTAAGTCTTTCCGCTCCCGGGATTGGAATGACTCCTTACCCTCTCCCTTAAAACCCACATCCTTTCATCTTTCCCTCTCCTTTCCTGTTTCCAGATGAAGCAACCGTGGGTTGAAAAAGCTCGAATTTTGTGTGTATGTTTGTGTGTCTATTGACCTGCCAGCGATTTTGTTTGGTAAGTTACATCATGTTTGTTTTTAGACATATTTTTCCCACGTGGAATGTTCCCCCCCCCCCCCCCCCCCCCCTCTCTCTCTCTCTCTCTCTCTCTCTCCCACGTGGAATGTTTCCCTCTCTCTCTCTCTCTCTCTCTCTCTCTCTCTCTCTCTCTCTATATATATATATATATATATATATATATATATATATATATAACTTCCACATGGGAAAAATATATTAACAACAAAGATTCCAAGACTTACCAAGTGGGTAAGTGCCAGTAGACAGGCACAATAAAATAACAAACAAACACACACACAAAATTTCTAGCTTTCGCGACCAACGGTTGCTTCTTCAGGAAAGAGGGAAGGAGAGGGAAAGACGAAAGGTGAGGGTAAGGAGTTATTCGAATCACGAGAGTGGAAAGACTTACCTTACCCTAAGATAAGTCTTTCCGCTCCCAGGATTGGAATGACTCCTTACTCTCTCCCTTAAAACCCACAACCTTTCGTCTTTCCCTCTCCTTCCCTCTTTCCTGAAGAAGCAACTGTTGGTTGCGAAAGCTAGAAATTTTGTGTGCATGTTTGTTTGTTATTTTATTGTGCCTGTCTACCGGCGCTTTCCCGCTTGGTAAGTCTTGGAATCTTTGTTTTTAATATATATATATATATATATATATATATATATATATATATATATATATATATATAATAGAAAGAAACTTCCACATGGGAAAAATATATTAAAAACAAAGATTCCAAGACTTACCAAGCGGGAAAACGCCGGCAGACAGGCACAAGAACAAAACACACAAACAGAATTACTAGCTTTCGCAACCGATGGTTGCTTCTTCAGGAAGGAGAGGGAAAGACGAAAGGATGTGGGTTTTAAGGGAGAGGGTAAGGAGTCATTCCAATCCCGGGAGCAGAAAGACTTCCCTTAGGGGAAAAAAAGACAGGTGTACAATCGCACACACACACACACACACACACACACACACACACACACACACACACACATCCATCCATCCGCACATACACAGACACAAGCAGACATAAGCAGACATATTTCCCTATATATATATATATATATATATATATATATATATATATATATATAGAAAGAAACTTCCACATGGGAAAAATATATTAACAACAAAGATTCCAAGACTTACCAAGTGGGTAAGTTCCCGTAGACAGGCACAATAAAATAACAAACAAACACACACACAAAATATGTCTGGTTGTGTCTGTGTATGCGCGGATGGATGTGTGTGTGTGTGTGTGTGTGTGTGTGTGTGTGTGTGTGTGTGTGTGTGTGTGTGTGTGTGAGTGTACACCTGTCTTTTTTTCCCCTAAGGGAAGTCTTTCCTCTCCCGGGATTGGAGTGACTCCTTACCCTCTCCCTTAAAACCCACATCCTTTCGTCTTTCCCTCTCCTTCCTGAAGAAGCAACCATCAGTTGTGAAAGCTAGTAATTCTGTGTGTGTGTTTGTGTGTTTTGTTCATTGTGCCTGTCTGCCGGTGCTTTCCCGCTTGGTAAGTCTTGGAACCTTTGTTTTTAATAACAAAGAAGCCATTAGTTGTGAAAGCTATAAATTCTGTGTGTGTGTTTGTGTGTTTTATTTATTGTGCCTGTCTACTGGTGCTTTCCCGCTTGGTAAATCTTGGAATCTTTGTTTGTAATATATATAGGGAAACATTCCACATGGGAAAAACATATGTGTGTATATATATACAAAAAATTAGAAGGATTCCACTCCACACTGAGTATACAAGAAGGAGGTGTGAGTAAGGAAATAGAGCAGAAACCTGAGAGGATTCAATTGTAATAATTATTAAGGAATGTCGAGTCGATGTATAAGTAGACGTAGTATCTGTTCAGAGTAAAGAAGTCAGATTTACAAACAACTTGGCATTATTAAGCTGCTAATCAGTATGGAATTGTAGCCTCTCTAGCCTGGACACATGCACTGATTTAGTTATGGTGGGGGTCACAAAGCTGTTGTATTCTGTCCTGAGCCAAGCTGGCCCACAGCTATTGTAACTGATTGTTGATATCCTGGATACTGGTACTGGGTCAGAGTTAATGTTCGAGCTGGTCCCACACACATTCAATTAGGGACACATCTGGCAATATTGCTGGCCACGGGAGTACCTCAACATCACACAGACAATTTATAGAGACATGTGCTATGTGTGGATAAGCAATAACAAGTTGAAAAATGACACCATGATACTGTCACACAGTTATGCCATTAGAGTTCCCTCAATCACTACCAGCCTTGATCTGAACTCATATTTGATGGAGAAAGTTCCTGGGAGATTAAAACTGTGTGCTGGACCAAGACTCAAACTCAGGGTCCTTTGGCTGATGGTTTCACACACCATGACACCACGAGTCCATGAGCACCACTGCAGTGCCTCTACAAAATGGTGAAAGAATGGGATCTCCACACAGGTCATTGCATAAGATGGTTATCTGGGATAGTGCACAAGAACAATTCATCTCTGAACACCAAAAACACCAGTCCATGCTTGCATGTCACTGCACCATTCCAAATATAGCCATTTCTGCTGTCATGCTACAGTCAGTTTACATGTGGGACAACAATAACCTAGACTGGTTGCTCTATACTGATATGTGGGCTGGGCGGGGATTCCATATCTCTGTTGGACATGAGCTTTCCCCCCATTTTAATCAGCCTTTGCTCACTTTGTCAAGGGTGGGGGGAGAGAGATGTCCTAGGATTCCAACCGAAGGCTTCTGTGGCAGTCCACCAGACATCATTAAGTGGCCTGGGTGCTGGTGCTACTGTGAGAACCCCTGCTGATTCATGGGTTTCAGGGCACAGCTTGGGCCTGCCTGCAGGGGAGTGGGTGCCAACCTCGGTGGAGATGAGACCAACAGTTTGGCATCCATGTGTATCTCAGTCTGAAAATGTAAGACATCCATTGATGCTGTGGCAAGGTGACCACTGGTGGTGATGGTGGGAGCCGAAGTGGCATAGGCAGAGGAACTAGTTCCACCCCACCAGCTCCTACAACCAGACATTTTCGACACCCTGTTGATGCCTAATGCACGTGTGTGGGTTTCAGAAATAGCAGGAAGCCTGCTAGGCAGATGTGTCCCCCACACGGTTGTGGAGGTCATGCTCAGTAGGAGGTTGAGGGGAAAGGAGTGACAATTTGTCGCATTGGAGATGGAGGTGTTTCCAATGCCAGATCAGCTACTCATGACCATCCAAAACCTCAAACAGTTGCCACTCCCTAGTGCTGATGAAAATGCCTCAATACATATGGGGTTCCAGCCAAAAGCATGGGTCTAGATACAGTAGCCCCTCTGGTAATACGGCCATGTACTTGGACCCATTAACTCAGGCCTAGCATGTCTAAGAGGATGTGGAGTCTACGCCTGTAAAGAATGTTGCCCAGGCCATGTCCATTTACTGTGGTGGACTGATAGGAAGCTGGTGAGGAAGTTGAGTGCTCCCCCAGGGTTGTCTGTCATTATTTTGTGCGTTTTCCAGGTTGGAAAGGGCCAGTGGTCAGATGTTCAGTGCAAATGTATTGAGAAAAATCCTGAAAAGCAGATGCCCTTAAGTGAGGGCTGCTGCTGGAAATCAGGGTGGAAGGGCACCCTCTATCACAAATATGATGGACAAGGAATGGATAGCAACTGCTGTGATAGTTGTAGCCATCCATGCCACACATGGAAAGTTAGAGAGGGAATTGATAGCTAGCAACAGCAATGCTCCCCAGAATGCTCCAGTGAAATCAACATGAATTATTTCCCAGAGCTGATAAATGTATGCTCAAAGATTGAAATACTGTGCTGGGGCTGGGTGGTTGTCGATGCATGCTTGACAGTTTCAGATGGTGTGTTCAATGGCTACATCAAGGGCCAATACACATAAAGCCATGCCATTACCTTCATTCTGCTCATTCGCAAATGTACAGCATGGAGGGGCATCGGTAACTGATGGCAGAGGGAGGAAGGAACTACCATCTGGCAGTCAGAATCATCTACAGCTCACAATATGACGTCATCAGTGAAGTTAAACTTGTGCCATAATCAAAAATAAGAGTCTCAAGCTTGGTCAATCCCCTTAGGCAAGGGCTCTTGTCAGTCCTGCTGTTCAGCAGAAAACACCCTGTGTAGAAGCAGATACAGCCCATTCCTGTGGGTACTTCATGCACTTAATCGTAAATTCATTGAGGATGTATCACTGATTTGCATCTGAGACAAAACACAACAGTTCATGCCTGCCAAATTCAGCACCTGTGCCACATGGGAATCAGGAAAGTGTTCTGCATTGGAGTACTGCACGATGGATTGATAATGAATCTTGTAGGTATAGTTATTCAGGAAAAACACCTATAATTGCACATAAGTTTTTAATGGGGAATGAATAGTGAAATGAGAGTCTTGTGATTGGTGATCAGGTGAAATTTAGTACCACAGAGGCAGATGTGAAACTTCTTGATTCCATCAGGCTAAACTTAGTACCAGAGAAATAGACAAGAAAATTCTTGATACCATCTATGACAGCTAACATCTCTTTCTCAATTTGCAAACAATTCCTCTGTGCCACATTTAATGTTTTAGCTGCAAACATAATAGGCTGTTCTGTGTCATCGGTATATTTGTGAAACAAAACTGCACTGATGCCCTGACACAATCTGATGCAAAATTGGTAAGTACCAAGCTTTTGTCTGAATCGAGTGTTGCTGAACAAGGGGCTGAACTAACACACATTTTAAGTTGCAAGAAAGGTTTCTGAACTGCCACTGACCTTATGAAAAAATGACTAACAGGAATCTGATTCACACTAAGAACAAACTTCACATAATATGCTGGGGAATGATTGCATTTCTATGATGTTCTCAGGAGTTGGATAGTTAGTGAGTGCATCCTTGTGATCCTGTGTGGGTATGAGCCCTTCTTTACTTCACATATGTCTCATGTAGTTGAAATTTCATACATAAAACTAGATTTGTTGAGGCAGCACCACAAATTGCAGATTTAGAGCCACTCAGCCAACATCTGTAAGTTGTGCAGTTGCTACTCCTGCATGGACTCAGTAATCACAAAGTTATCTAAACACTTAACACAGTTGGGAATACCAAGAATGAGGTGCCCAAGGTACCTCAGAAGTATCACAGGAATGCTTGCCATCCCAAACTGCAACCTGTCCTAACTATGTATGCCAATGATGTCTTAATCACTAAAAACTGATTTGTCTGATCACCTGCAGGCGTCTGTAATGTTTCTGTAACATGTTCTTGTTTGTATGTTTTGTAATATTTTCATAGTCCATAATTTTCAAGAATGCCTTTGGCTTTGTGTGCCTTCAGTGCATAAGTATTAGAAGTACTGTTGTCAGTCATACAGGGTGTATTGAAAAGGAATTTACAACCTTGAAAATTTGTACAAACTTATTATTATGAACTGCAGACTTTAGTCTTGGTGTTCCTTGAAGCAAAATATGAGGGTTGGCAGAAACTGATGCACCACATTTCCTTTATTCAACAATTCTTTATTGAAAACAATGAGAATCACACAAATGAAAGAATGGTGTTTTATCTGGACACCCTATTTTTCCATGTAATATCCATCCTGTTCTATGGCCTTCTTCCAGCGCAAAACAAGGGCATGTATACCAATCCTTGTCCTGGTGGTGGAGCCACACTTCTTTTACTGATTGACAGATGCAGAGCCCACTGTAGAGTCATAGTCTACATCTACATCTACATGATTACTCTGCTATTCGCAATAAAGTGCCTGGCAGAGGATTCAATGAACCATCTTCAAGCTGTCTCTCTACTGTTCCCCTCTCGAACGGCGCGTGGGAGAAACGAGCACTTAAATTTTTCTGTGTGAGCCTGATTTATCATGATTATCATTTATCTCTATATAGGTCGGTGCCAATAGAATATTTTCGCAATTGGAGGAGAAAACTGGTGATTGAAATTTCATGAGAAGATCCCAAAAAATGCCTTTGTTTTAATGATTGCCACTCCAATTCAAGAATCATGTCTGTGGCATCAGTTTTCTCCTCCAGTCTCATTAATATAGATCAGGAACATTAAAGGGCCTATAACACTTCCTTGGGGAATGCCAGATATTATTTCTATTTTAGTCGATGTCTTTCCATCTACACTCCTGGAAATGGAAAAAAGAACACATTGACACCGGTGTGTCAGACCCACCATATTTGCTCCGGACACTGCGAGAGGGCTGTACAAGCAATGATCACACGCACGGCACAGTGGACACACCAGAAACCGCGGTGTTGGCTGTCGAATGGCGCTAGCTGCGCAGCATTTGTGCACCACCGCCGTCAGTGTCAGCCAGTTTGCCGTGGCATACGGAGCTCCATCGCAGTCTTTAACACTGGTAGCATGCCGCGACAGCGTGGACGTGAACCGTATGTGCAGGGACGGACTTTGAGCGAGGGCGTATAGTGGGCATGCGGGAGGCCGGGTGGACGTACCACCGAATTGCTCAACACGTGGGGCATGAGGTCTCCAAAGTACATCGATGTTGTCGCCAGTGGTCGGTGGAAGGTGCACGTGCCTGTCGACCTGGGACTGGACGGCAGCGATGCACAGATGCACGCCAAGACCGTAGGATCCTACGCAGTGCTGTAGGGGACCGCACCGCCACTTCCCAGCAAATTAGGGACACTGTTGCTCCTGGGGTATCGACGAGGACCATTCGCAACCGTCTCCATGAAGCTGGACTACGGTCCCGCACACCGTTAGGCCGTCTTCCGCTCACGCCCCAACATCGTGCAGCCCGCCTCCAGTGGTGTCGCGACAGGCGTGAATGGAGGGACGAATGGAGATGTGTCGTCTTCAGCGATGAGAGTCGCTTCTGCCTTGGTGCCAATGATGGTCGTATGCGTGTTTGGCGCCGTGCAGGTGAGCACCACAATCAGGACTGCATACGACCGAGGCACACAGGGCCAACACCTGGCATCATGGTGTGGGGAGCGATCTCCTACACTGGCCGTACACCTCTGGTGATCGTCGAGGGGACACTGAATAGTGCTCGGTACATCCAAACCGTCATCGAACCCATCGTTCTACCATTCCTAGACCGGCAAGGGAACTTGCTGTTCCAACAGGACAATGCACGTCCTCATGTATCCCGTGCCACCCAACGTGCTCTAGAAGGTGTAAGTCAATTACCCTGGCCAGACAGATCTCCGGATCTGTCCCCCTTTGAGCATGTTTGGGACTGGATGAAGCGTCGTCTCACACGGTCTGCACGTCCAGCACGAACGCTGGTCCAACTGAGGCGCCAGGTGGAAATGGCATGGCAAGCCGTTCCACAGGACTACATCCAGCATCTCTACGATCGTCTCCATGGGAGAATAGCAGCCTGCATTGCTGCGAAAGGTGGATATACACTGTACTAGTGCTGACATTGTGCATGCTCTGTTGCCTGTGTCTATGTGCCTGTGGTTCTGTCAGTGTGATCATGTGATGTATCTGACCCCAGGAATGTGTCAATAAAGTTTCCCCATCCTGGGACAATGAATTCACGGTGTTCTTATTTCAATTTCCAGGAGTGTATTACCATGAACTGTGACCTTTCTGACAGGAAATCACGAATCCAGTTGCACAATTGAGACGATATTCCATAGGAACAGAGTCTGGTTAGAAGACGCTTGTGAGGAATGGTGTTGAAAGCCTTCTGGAATTCTAAAAATATGGAATCAATTTGACATCCACTGTCAATAACACTATAAAGAGCTAGTTGTGTTTCGCAAGAATGATATTTTCTGAATCCATGTTGACTATGTGTCAATTAATCGTTTGCTTTGAGGTACCTCATAATGTTCGAATACAGTATATGTTTCAATCACCTACTGCAAGTTGACGATAGTGATAAGGGCCTGTAATTCAACGGATTACTCCTACTTCCCTTTTTGATTGTTGGTGTGACTTCAGCAATTTTCCAGTCTGTCCCTGTGAATGACAACATCAGCTTGCTGCAACATGTGAGATTTGACAGCTGTGATTGGTCTCTCTGAACACTGCAAATTTTGGAGCTATGCCAAACCATCTTCTTATGACCTCACCTTCCATGCCCAGAGACTAACTGTATGTCTGTTGAGAGCAGATGCTCCATAGACTTTGCACAAGCATTTGTGAATATTCCCAACAGTTTCTTTCTCTGCAGTGAGAAATTCAATGGTGGCATGTTGCTTGTAATGTACATCACCTACAGATGACATTTTGAAACTGTCCTGCAGCTACCGTATCTGTCAGAAGTGATGGAAACTTGGTGCGCTCACCCAGAAGACTTCAAATAATACATACATAATGTTTTGCATTCATAGCATTTTTGGCTGAGGAAAAAAATGCAGTGCATTACTTTCTGGGCAAACCTCATAGATCAAGTTTTGCTTTATTATAATTCTTGTCTTGGATGACAATTTTGATTTGCAATCAGGTTATTAATTTCGATCATTAATGACCATCTTAAGACCTGAGTACAAACATGTTGCATTACACATCTAATGATATTTAAAGAGAACCATTGACACATACATACTGCATTTGAAGAGAGACTCAGTTATCAAGATCAAGTTTTGCCTTATGTGGTATACTAGTACAGAGTCATCCCAACACAAGTGCTAGAGGCAGATGCAGCAAAGATGGCTGCCTTTAATAGTCCCAAGCATGCTCGCCATGTGTTTTGGTTTGATGAGTCAATTGTGGAACCTAATTTTTGTACAGATTATGGTACAGGTCTTTCCTAGTAGGCCTACTGTTTATCGATTGGCATACGTGGTTTATTGAAACTGGATATTCGGTAAGGCATAAAAATACTTATATCATACCATGCATCTGACACTGTAATAGATCAAGTGGAACAAAGCTTTGTGAACAGCCCTATAAAATCAAACCAGCATGCTTCTCAAGAGCTGGGCACCCCACATATGACTGTTTGGCATGTTTTAGGAAAATGGTTGCATCTCAAACCACATATGTTTACAATGGTGCAAGAGATAAAAGACACTGACAGTATCACTTGTAAGGACTTTTGTGTAGAAATGTTCATCAGTTGGATGAAGATGAAAGTTTCATTGACAAGATTATCTTTAGTCATGAGATGACCTTTCACTTACATGATATAGTTAGTAAACACAACTGTGGGATTTGGAGCAGTGGAAATCCACAATAATCTCTGGAACATGAATGTGATAGGCCAAAATTAGATGTGCTTTGTGCACTGAGCAAGAGCAACATTTATGGACATTTCTTTTTCCAAGAGAGGAGTATCAATGGAATAGGGTACTTGGAGATGCTGGAAATGTTTTTAATCACCAAGACTGCCACTGATGACCAAGAATACAACGTATGATTTATGCAAGATGGTGCATTGCCACACTACCTCTCCAATTTCTGGGATTTCCTAAAGGTCTGCTTTCCAAGTAAGTGGATGGGCTGAGGTGCACCAATTGCATGGCCTTCATGTTCACCAGACCTGAGACCTCTTTACTCTTTCTTTAGCGGATTCATCAATGATCAAATGTTTGTTCTATCCTTAACAGCTTCTCTATCAGAGCTCAGAGCTAGATTTGTCCTTGAAACTGAACAAGTCACACCTAACATGAATCAGTAAGTTTGGCAACAAACTTTGAGATTTTCACCAAAGAAGATGGAGTAAATATTCCAGAACTTGAATCAAGAACAGCTGCCAACATGAGTAACTTAGAAGTACCGGTAGATATCCTCGAAGTACTGAAGCAACATAAATCACTTAATAAAAGTAAGTCTTCCAGTCCAGACTACATATGAATTAGTTTCCTTCAGAGTAGGCTGATGCAGTAGCTCCATACTTAACAATCATATACAACTGCTCGCCTGACCAAAGATCCATTCCAAAGGACTGGAAAACTGCACAGGTCACATAAATATTCAAGAAAGGTAGTAAGAGACATTCACTAAATTACATTTCTATAACATTAACATCGATATGCAGCAAGATTTTAGAATATATATTGTTTGAACATTATGAACTACCTTGAAGAGAGCAGTCTATTGACATACAGTGAACATGCATTTAGAAAACAATGTTCCTGTGAAACACAACTAGCTCTTTACTCACATGAAATGTTGAGTGCCACTGAAATGGGATTTGAAATTTTTTCCATATTTCTAGCTTTCCAGAAGGATTTTGACAATGTATCACACAAGAAGCTTGTAGTGAAATTGGATGCTTATGGAATATCGTCTCAGTTATGTGACTGGATTTGTGATTTATTGTCAGGGAGGTCACAGTTCATAGTAACTGACAGAAAGTCATAGAGTAAAACAGAAGTGATTTCTGAAATTCCTCAAGGTAGTGTTATAGGCCCTCTGCTGTTCCGTTTCTATATAAACAATTTTGGAGACAATCTGAGCAGGTATATTACATTGTTTGCAGATAATGCAGTCATTTATTGTCTAGTAACGTCATCAGAAGAACAAAACAAATCACAAAAAAATTAGAAAAGATATCTGTATGCTTTGAAAATTTGCAATTGACACCAAATAATGAAAAGTGTGAGGTTATCAACATGAGTACGAAAAGGAATTTATTAAACTCCAGTTACACAATAAATGAGTCAGATCTAAAGGCCATAAATTCAACTAAATACCTAGGAATTACAGTTATGAACAACTTAAACTGCAAAGAACACATGAAAAATGTTGTGGGGAAGAATGTAACAGATCTGCTGAATAGACTACCTACACTATGGTTGTTCATTCTCTTTTGGAGTACTGCTGCATGATCTAGGATCCTTACCAGATGGGATTAACAGATTACATTGAGAAAGTTCAATAAGGAGCAGCACATTTTGTAGTATCACAAAATATGGGAGGATGACAAAATATGGGAGCGAGTGTCACTGACATGATACAGGATTTGGAGTGGACATAATTAAAACAAAGGTGTTTTTCATTGCGACGGAATCTTCTCGTGATATTTCAATCACCAATATTTTCCTCCAAGTGCAAAAATATTTTGTTGATTCCAACCTACATGGTGAGAACCAATGATCATAATACAATAACGAAAATCAGATCCCAATGGAAAGATATAGGTGTTTGTTTTTTCTGCATGATATTCAAGATTGCACAACAGATAATTAATGTGACGATGGTTTATAAACCCTCTACCATGCCCGTAAGTGTGATTTGCAGAGCACTTATGCAGATGTACAGATGGCACTTAACCATTGTAAATCAGATTGAACATGTTTAGGTATATACTAAAAAAACTTGATGTATCTTGCTATAAAATGACAGTAAAACCCTGTCTGCACATTAAATGAATAAATCAACATCAGGCAAAGTTGTTAAGCCCTATTTGTTACATCTGTCATGAGTCACCTAAAAGAGGGAGGAAGAGTTGTGATGTGAAAATGGTGTGGACTGTTGAAAATGAATATGTTCACAAAGCTTGTGTGACTATTGCTGATTGGATTGTGAATTTGAATCAATGTATGGTGAATGATGAAATTTAAGCTTGTGCTTGTTTATTATGTGTCATCCCGTGCACAGAGTGTTTGGAGAACTGGATAATATTTTGAAAGGGAGTAAACTAGTTACCATCTTAACTGGATAGTTTACATTTGGTGACATAAACAGGATGAGACTGGTTGGCTTAATAAACTTTTTAAACACAAAACACACATGATCCAGTCACATGAACAGTGACATGTGAATGGTGATGCAACTGAGTGACATCATGAGTGTGACCTGACACACATACAGCCAACAGTCTATGAGTGAGTAGCGCACATGTGCAGAACACATCAAAGTTACAACTGCTACAGCAGTTCTGTCATTTTTGAATTTTTCCCAGGAGTCAAAGCAAGCCTAGTGTACATGAACAGTGACACAGTGTTGGGATTTCAGCCTAAGCAGTCAAGGCATCTTTGGACTCATCCCAGCGTCCACTGTGAGCGGACTTGTGCATGCACAGAGAGCACATTTTGGTCCACTGTATTTGTTCTGATCACAACTGTTCCAACTCACAGGCAGGCATTTCAGCAGTAAGTAAACAACAGGTGAGGCATTGCACAGTCTCCACGGATGGCAGCCCCAGACCCACTTGACCCTGCTCATGCCAATGCCACAGCCAGCACCCTCACTGCATGCTTCCACATTCTGCCCTGGGACCTAGGTGTGGGTGAAAGAATTTGGCTGGCAACCAGCCTTCATTCTGGGAACAATCATCCAGCACTGGGGCCAAAAGGTCTTCAGGGTGCAGCTTCCAGACCAAGAGGTTCTGGGACATGCCAATGAACTTTACCAAAAGTTTGTTCCGTCTCCCTCTACGCCCCAACATTACCAGTCACCTAGTGCCCATACAGCCAGTGTAATACCAGCCTTACTCATGCCTTTCACCCACAACCAACTGACCAAGACCACACCCCAACAAGAGCGACTAACTTCATATGTCGCCCAGCCCCACAGGCTGCCTTTCCCGGTCTATGAGACGTTGCCCAGTCACCAACCATGAGTAATTCCAGATGAAGATGAAGACATGCCACTGGATCACCATTATTAAATTTCCACACTGAGCACTAACATGCTCCATTACGTGTAGCCAAAAAAAAGGTTTGTTGGTCACACTTCTCCATGCGCTGCTAACATCGCAGGCAGCTTCGCGTGCACACACTTCAAACCACAGAGATTAGCCACTCATAGCACTCAGTAACTGGCTGCCCAGAATCTATAGTGACCCCAGCCACTGGCTGGCCTTCTTTAATGCCACTACTGACATCTACAAGCCAGTACTACTCATTGTGCCATGTTTTACTCCACAACTGAGATGGGCTGTGCTGTAGTGGACTGTTTCATCTCTTGGATGGGTGTATCTGCTGCTTGATATTGATCTCGCTGTGCTCTGGGCTTAGAATCTGGATGCTACACAGGAACTTGTACTTCAACATTCACTACACTTGAATAGGTTAGGTTCAATGACTTTCAGCAAAATTATCATAGACATCTGCAAACTCATTAAAAGCAGAGGAAACTGAAAACTTCCAAAAAGTGTGAGAAAACAAAAGTGGTTATCCAAAATGGAAACTGTAACTATAATGGAACAAGTGAGGCTCTTCAAAGAATAAACAAACTCAAAAATTTTATATTGATGCATCTAAATATAAATGGTTTAGCAGAAAAATGTCCAAATCTATGTTACTCTAACATTGATGAACTGCAAGTTTTACTTTCTGAACTGTCAAACATAAAGGTAGTCTGCTTAAACAAACAATGGCTCGCAAAAGAATACATCAGCGGTCAAAATAATAAAATTAGTAATTTCAAATTTGCCGGCAGCTTTTGTAGAAAAAACAAATCTTCTGGGGGTTCCTGTATCTTATTGCATGCCTCCTTAAACTTTAAAGTGAAAGATTTTAGTTATATAGAATGAAGAACATATTTTTGAAAGCTGTTGTGTAGAGCTGTGTGATTAAATACTGTGACAATATCAATTTACAGAATTCCTGGGAAATCTCCTACTTAATTCTTCTTAGAATAATTTAATATCTCTTAAATAAACTTAAAAAACATAGCAAGAAAAAGATTGCAATTGCAGGAGACTTCAACCTAAATACATTAATTGAAAGCAGTGACAGTGAAAAATTTTGTTATTTAATAAAAAAATCTGGTTTCAAGTTAAACTTTACTATGTGTATTAGAGAAAACTTCCACACAGCAACCTGGATAGAAAATATTCCAAATTATCAGTTTGATGATACAAGGAAGTTTTGCCTAGATCTAGGGATATCTGATCCTCAGCTTTGTTTATAGAGCTCCCCAAAACAGAGAAACTAAAATCTGAATCTTATATAAGAAGGAATATTAGCAAAGAAAATTTAGAGTTGTTTTGTGATAAGTTAAGCTGCCCTCTAGACCACTGTAATTCAAGCAACAAACATTATGATAAATTTCTAAATTGTTTTTTGGGTGTATTCAATGAAACATTTCCCCGTAAATCTTATCAAAAGATAGTCAGGAATAAATGCAATTGAATTATACCAGGCATAAAAATTTCAAGTGCCAGAAAAAGACAGCTGCACAATCAGTTCACAGTAAATAGGAACCTTAATTTTGTAACTTACATTAATTGATATAAGTCTATATTCAAAAAAGTGATACCTGCAACAAAAACACTGGCAAATAGGATACTAAAAACAAACAAAGAAATAAAACAAAGACAGTCTGGTCTGTTGTGAAATCAGAGTTGGGAGTCAATGTTAAAAGTCAAGAAATTTCTCAAATTAGGTTTCAGGATGATATTACTGTAAACCATGTCAAATGTCAAACTGCTTCAATGATTACTTTGTCAATATAGCAAAATCTGGTGTAGGGATGGCAGCCAATTAGGAAAATATGATTTTCAAGCATAGAGATGACATACAAAACATCTGTTTTAAAAAATTCAGAAAAATCACTCAGAAAGATGTGGAAGACACAATATTGTTATTAAAAAACAAAAATTCAGCTGTATGGGATGGAATACCTTCCATGCCATTCAAGGCAGTACGCCATATTATTTCGTACCCACTGACTATTATTGTAATCTAGTCCTTTGGACATTAGCCTTTCCCAGATGTCCTAAAATATGCAGAGATTAAGCCATTATTTGAAAAAGGATCACCAGAAGATATGGGAAAGTACAGGTCTATCCCTCTCCTTCCTGTTTTTTTCTAAAATATTTGAAAAGCTTGTGGCAAAACAACTAGAAAATTTCCTTACAGTAAATGACATTATTTGCAAAAATCAGTTTGGTTTTCAAAGAGGAAAAAGCACCATCAATGCCATCAGGGTATTTACAGAAAAAATAAGCACATCACTAGACCAGGAATATTCTGTGATCTAACGAAAACCTTTGACTCGATGAACCACTCAGTGTTACTTCAAAAATTGAAGAGTTATGGGATCAAAGATAATGCATTATAGTGGTTCAACTCTTATCTGACCTAAAGGGAAAAAAAGAGTTATTTTAACATCAAATTCATTTAACTACCACTCTGAATGGAAAACAATTTCCCAAGGAGTTCCACAGGGTTCAATACCTGATCTTTATATGTTCTTGTTGTATATAAATGATTTACCATTAAATATTGATGCTCATTCAGTCTTGTTCACAGATGACACCTCACACCTGATAGAAAATGATAAAATAGGAAAGATTCCAGATAGTATAGAAAATGTTCTGGGGAAACTGGAATAATGGTTCCATAAAAATGGACTAAAGCTCAATGTCACTAAGACTCAGATAAGCAATTTGTCTCTAAATTGTCAGCAACATGTCATGTACAAATAGCCCATAATAATCAAATGATGATAGAAGCAAGCCATTTCAAATTCTTGGGCCTAAATCTTTTTAAGTTTAAGCTGGAGACACATATAGCCTCCTGGCTATAGTACTCATTGCAGGAAAAACTTCAAATTTCGTTCACATCACTTAAAGCTTTATGTCCAGACACCACTGTACATGGGGCTATAAATATATAACAATTTAAAAGGGAGAAACGTATTAGCAATGGACCTTGGTTCACTGAAAAGTTTACTGCAAAATATTTTAATAGGGAAGTGTTACTACACTACTGAAGAATTTATGGAAGACAGTCTGACGCTTTGAACAATAAAAATATATAACTAATATTGGAGTCTTGTCTGTGCACAAAAAAGGAAATTGGTAAACTGTTAATTTATAGTAAATAATGTAGTGTTGAATTTATTGGTATTATTCTTAAAATAGAGTAAAAAGAATTTCTGTAAATCATTATACATTATATTTTTGCTAAACTTGATGTGCCTCCTGCACAACAGATCAAATGATCTATACAATGTATGTAATGAGACTAATAAATCACATTTTACATTTACTAGGCTTAGTATCTAAACAGACTTTTGATTTCTGTTAGAACTCTGCATTTCATTTACAGACTTGTGTTTTCTGTTAGAATTCTGCATTTCACTTGCACTTCCTGGAGATTGGTATAACCATGACCAATTCAAATAATTTTCATAAAGTGTTCATTTACAATTTGGCACTTGGTGACAGAATTATTTGTATCAGTGTTCTGTTAACAAACTTCAGAATGGTGATACATTTATTGCATTATTCCTGGTTGTAACATAGCTAACCACGGGAATCTACACTGTGTAGTTTTGGCTTTTTATGAATGTCTACCATGTTTAAACTGCAGTTTTCCTGAACCCATCTTCTAGTCAGAACCAAACTGACTTTAAAATTGGACAAATACTCAACAAAATCACACGTTTCTGCAGGAGATGGTAAAAGTATGGATTTGAGCTAGTGGCATACTCAGTGTTTTGTGCAGCAATGTTGTCGACACTTGTTATGGGGTATAATGGGAATTATAGAGGGTGTGTTAGCTACTACTTGTACACAATCAAAGAGAGCTGCGGGCAGACAATATATTTGGAAATGAGACACATTGTAACATTCTCACATAAGTATAGAAGCGAAAACTGCTATTTACTCAGGGGGGGAAGGGGGGGGGGGGTGAAATTGTGTTCTGATGTATCACAGTAACTACAATATCAGAAATCACAATATATTTGGAAGAAACTACCAAATATTTGTGACAACAAGGATATAAGTCTCACAGCTGTCCTTTTAAGATTATGATGATGATTTAAAATAGTGATTTCACAGATGACAGGCTAATACAAGAAAGGCACAGTGAAGAAAAAAATTAATGTAAACAATTTCTTTTCATTTATTTCTCCTCATATTATCAAAATATAGACACACAATAAATGTCAAAGTCTAGAATATGTGTAAAGCCAACTTTTTGGGCAGATACCTTAGGTCAATAAAAGTTTTATCAGTTCGAATATGTTAAAAATATATATTTTTCCAAGGAGCATCTCATGGGGGGCGGGGGTGTCGCCTTATGTTCAGGATTATGTCATACTCACTTAAACATGGTATTTGCATGTGATGAAATGCAGAGGGTGCCAAGTAAGGCCCACAAGGTGGAATTTAGAACTGGTGATGTAAGTTGAAGAGTCATACTGAGGCAAGGATAATTTGTTAAGAATCCATGATGCTATGAAAAAAGGGAGTAGGGGTGAGGCACATCTCAGTGTGTAAATGGATGTTGGCAAGCTAAAAGAAATAAATGTTCAATAGTAAGTAACTCAGCAGAAAGACAATGTAAGACTATGGTAAATAGTCATGCAACATATGGGGGATGTTTAGAAGGCTATGAATTTGACTGGATATGGCATATAGCATAAGACGTATTCCCATAGAGGGAAATTTTGCAAATCCTTCCAACAATGTATTATTTGGAAAGATGACAAAATATCAATAACAATCTTCTTGCACACAAATTTTACATTTACATTCTAATATAAATGTACTAAGTAGTTAAATATGTGTTAACATACTGGGCAAAACGTGTACCCACATGTCGGACTGTTACGAGATCTCTTAAGAGTATTTAATTTACTTAGCTGGACATCAAACTGTGTGAAGATCAGGATGGAATAACAATAATATTATGAAAAGGATAGACCATATAATGTGATCTACTCACCAAGCAGCAGCAGTCGAACACACAGCTCCTTCTTATGGCAGAAGGGTTGACGGAGAAAGAAGAGGGGTGAAGGAAAGAACTGGTCAGGTTTAGGAGAAGGGATAGAGTTTGGAAAAATCATCCACGGGGGTAAGGGGATACTTACCAGACTGCTGGGGACTGCCAGTCTTTCCTTCCCGTCCCATCTGGTTAGTCTCCCCAAACCTGGGGTTCTGGGAGACTTTTATGAACTCTACCCCTTTTCCTACAGTCCTTTTCCTTCATCCCCCATCCCTCATTCTTCCCCTGGAACCCTTCTGCCAGACAGAGTCACTTGCAACCTTTATACTGTGTTCTCCTGCTGCCACTTGGTGAATAGATTTTTTATGCATCCAGTAACATTGTATTTTCAAAAACTGATTATTTTTGAAAGGAACAGATTGCTGCTCACCAAATACATGATCAGCTGAGTTGCAAACAGGTCCAATGTAAAGACTGCTCTACATTTAATCTTTTCGATGAAACTGTCCTTCTTCAGAAGTGGAAAACACACAAACATACACACAGGCACAATACATGCACACATAGCCACTATCTGTGTCCTGATCATGAACTATGACTGCATCTGATGTGAGTTGGAACCTGGGTTGGGTGGTGGGGTTAAGGAGGCGGGGCTGAGTAGGTTGAGCAGAGTAGAGGTGTAAGAGCATGCAGTGCTGCCTGTGATGGCATGCAGGAATATGGTAGGGACATGATAAGAATGTTAGCTGTAAATATGGGAGGCTGTGCTAGAGCATGGATGGGAAAGGAGAGCCAGTGAATAAGGGAGAGGGGAGAGGAGATTGATAGACAAAGGGAAAAAAACTGTATGTGCCTTGGTGGAACAGAAGGCATGTGTAGTGCTGGAGAGAGACCAGGGAAAGGAAAGACCACAGGCTGTTGAAGTTAAATTGCTTCCGTATTTCTAGAACTAAAAAACAATGACCCCAACACTGGTAAATGTAGCATCTAGTGCTTCTTCATTCATAACTGCATCAGTAGATTTACAAAGATAGCCAAGAGCTTAATTAATAAACTTAATAAATTAACATTTCAAAGAATATTTTGAAAATGTAGGATGAACATGTAGTATTTGACAAGCAAAGATGAGGAAAATTTAGCTCTAATATCATATGATAGGAACAGAAAGCAGAGAAAGTTATAGCACCATGACACTTTCAGAGAAACGAATTAACTCACAATGTCTTTACTTAAGTTAGGAATATACACTGTTGTCCCAAATTAAAGCAACAAAATGAAATTTTGCAAGGTTGCATGTAATTTGCTACAAAACAGTATAACAAGTGATAAAAAAGTATAAACAATGTACTGAATACAGAACAAAAACAACTGCCCTGTCATAACAGTAGATGAAAATGTTCTTCATTTTTTCCAACTCAACAGATTTGCACACACAGTGCAAAAATTGGTTAATATGCTCACTTGGTGTGTGAGCACGTCTGGCAGCAACACAGGCCTGACAATGATGGAGCATGCTGTGAATAACGCCATCAAAGTCATGTTGAGGCAATAACATCTATTCTTTAAGTGGAGCTGTCCAAAAGTCTTGGAGAGTGGTTGGTGGATGTTGATGTGATGTAACCCACCTCCCTAGTGCATTCCAGATATGCTCTATGGGAGTCAAATTGGGCCAGCAAACAGGCTACACTGTGCATGCAGTATCTTTCATTTCCAAGAAAACATTAACCACTCATTGAGGTCGAGCACCATCGTCCATCAGTACAAGTCTGGGTGCACGCACCTCGCAACAACTGTACATGAGGTCCCAAACATAGTCACAATGCCTGATAGCAGATAAACGTTTCTAATTCACACATACAACTTCATGAACAGATGTTTGAGTCATCAACATAATCTCTGCCCATACCACAAATGTTCAGGTCTCGAAATCATGTTCCACATTTCCTACTGATGCATCTGTCAACAATCTCTCTCCAGATCAAATTGGGACTCATCTGTGCAAAGAATATTGGCCCACTCTTCGACTGTACAGGTGGCATGTTGGTGACACCAGTCTAGACATTCCCTCCTTTGAAGATATGTCAGAGGCACACATACTGCAGGTCTTCAACAACAAGCAGCACTCTGTTGAAGTCTTCCCTGCACTGTTGCTTCAATGCAATACATCCAGTGGACGCTATGAGGTCAGATGCCAGTTGCTGCACAGTACTAAGGCGGTACCATCATGCCCTTACACCCAAATAAAAGTCTTCTCTTTCTGATGTCACTTTTGGTTGGCCCTGAGCTGGCATTCAGGATACAGCTTCTGTCTCTATAAATTGTCGCCACATTTGAGAAACGAAAGATCAATTCTTGTTAAACCAATGGGCCAAATGAGTTTGTGACTGTCCTGCTTCCATTCTTCACATGGCGCTCCACCACAGACAGTCTGGTAGGCATCTCCTCTATACCATACTGCACCATCTGCGACTATATACACAGCAATTGTGGATATGTGACTACCCGATAAACACTACTCCATTTGATAGGTGTCATTACGCCACTGTTTGCATGGGTTTCCATTGACTGATATCCCATGATCTGTGCTGACCACGATTGTATGGATATCTGTTGACAGTTTGTATGATTATGTCATGAATTAGACATAGGACAGGAAAATAGTGGTTTTTTATTTTAATTTTGGACACCAGTGTACTAAGCTAAATATTCCGGAATCTAGAATAGTACGTTATGGGTTTTGTAGAATTCATAAACATAATAAAAGAAGAATAGAATGGTTGGGTTTGTATTCAAATCTTTTTAGGGGAGGTTAATCATGGGTATGGATATGATCTGTATCAAGTATTGACCGATGAATGGACCAACCACAGGAATTATACTGACTGTTGATTACGACTTACATGAATGTACTTGCCTACTCCACTACATTTCATAAGGGTTTGTTAGGATCAATTTTCATGGTGTCTGTGATGGTGAAGCCATGGCAAACCCATTCTGTAGAGAATCATTTTTTAAATGTTGTGGAGAAAGTAGGATCTAGATCTTCACTAGAAGAGGCAAGGCTTCTAATAGAAGAAGCCATACCTATGCAGTTTGAAACAACTGTATTTCCATGAACCTCTCCCTCTGAAATCAGTAAAATAATAAACTTACTGAAAAGTAAAAGCTCTTACAGAATTGATGGCATTTCCAGCAAGATACTTAAAGCTTGTTCCCCACAGATAAGTAGGATTCTCAGCCACGTATGTAATACCTCTTTGGAGCAGGGTGTTTTCCCCAATTCACTGAAATATGAGATTGTAAAACCATTGCATAAAAAGGGGGATACGTCGGATGTCAACAACTATCGCCCAATCTCTCTTCTGACAGCTCTATCAAAAATTTTTGAGAAAGTAATGAATTCAAGAGGGTACTCCCATATATGTAAAAATAAAGTACTAACAAAATGTCAGTTTGGTTTTCAGAAAGGCTTTTCAACAGAAAATGCTATATACGCTTTCACTGATCCAATATTAAATGCTCTGAATAACCGGACATCACCCATTGGTATTTTTTTGTGATCTCTCAAAGGCCTTTGACTGTGTAAATCATGTAATTCTTTTAGATAAGCTAAATCATTATGGTTTGAGGGGGGCAGTGCACAAATGGTTTAATTCATACTTAACTGGAAGTATGCACAAAGTTGAAATAAGTGGTTCATGTAATGTTAAAACAACAGCTGATTCCTCAAACTGGAGGGCTATCAAGTACGGGGTCCCACAGGGTTCGGTCTTAGGTCCTTTACTGTTCTTGATATACATTAATGACTTACCATTCCATATTGATGAGGATGCAAAGTTAGTTCTTTTTGCTGATCATACAAGTATAGCAATAACATCCAACAACCAAGAACTAAGTGATGTAATTGTAAATGATGTTTTTCACAAAATTATTCGGTGGTTCTCAGCAAACGGACTCTCTTTAAATTTTGATAAAACACAGTATATACAGTTCCGTACAGTAAATGGCACAACTCCAGTAATAAATATAGACTTTGAACAGAAGTCTGTAGTTAAGGTAGAGTTTTCAAAATGATTAGGTGTGTCCATTGATGAGAGGTTAAACTGGAAGCAACACATTGATGGTCTGCTGAAACGTCTGAGTTCGGCTACGTATGCTATTAGGGTTATTGCAAATTTTGGTGATAAGAATCTCAGTAAATTAGCTTACTATGCCTACTTTCATTCCCTGCTTTCGTATGGTATCATATTCTGCGGTAATTCATCGTTGAGTAGAAAAGTATTCATTGCTCAAAAACGTGTAATCAGAATAATTGCTGGAGCCCACCCATGGTCATCTTGCAGACATCTATTTAAGGATCTAGGGATCCTCACAGTAACCTCACAGTATATATATTCACCTATGAAATTTGTTGTTAATAATCCACCCCAGTTCAAATGTAATAGCAGTGTGCATAGATATAACACCAGGAGAAAGGATGATCTTCACTATGCAGGGTTAAATCTGACTTTGGCACAGAAGGGGGTAAATTATGCTGCCACAAAAGTCTTTGGTCACCTACCAAACAGCATCAAAAGCCTGACAGATAGTCAACCAACATTTAAAAATAAATTAAAAGAATTTCTAGATGACAACTCCTTCTACTCATTGGCTAAATTTTTAGATATAAATTAAGGGAGGGAAAAAAATAACTTAAGCATTAGTGTCATGCAATATTTTGTGTAATGTAATATCTTGTACAGACATCTTTCATTAACCTGACACGTTCCACATAATTACGAAGTGTCGTATTCATGATCTATGGAACAAGTATTAATCTAATCTAATCTAATCTAATCCTCCAGTGCCATGGTGAAGTACCTTAGCAAATGGGGTCCCTGTGGTGGGGGTTGGCAAGGAATCCATCTACGGGGTACTGCTTTATATTCTTCTTTGATCCTTATGTACCTGCCTCTCTATTTCCTTTTTCTTACTTCCCCATTATGAGTACCAAATATATCTTCCCTCTGTCCGTATGCAAAGTTCCTATTGCAGGATTTCTTCTTTTTGCAGTCTATATAGTAGAATATACAACCTACAATAATAAGACTGCACTGTTGGGTATTTCACATTTGATGATGACAGCAACCTAACAGGTTTTACTTTGTTTTTAATTAAGTGAGTGACACATTTTAGTCATGCAACATGTTGTATGGGAGAAGAGTCCAGAAGTAAATTTTAATAACAGGAGACAAAATGCTAACGTTATCCTAGCATATTCACAAGAAATATCTGCAATAAAATCTTTTGTATGTCTAAATTTAGTAATTATAAGAAAGTGAAGGATAAGCTGCATGTGTTAGTAAGCAGAAAGACGATATGTATGCATGAGGAGTGTGGGTACATAGTGAAGTTACATATGTTATAAACAAGAGTAAGAAAAATAAGTTAGAAGAGAAGAGTTAAGATATTTCGATGGAGACCTATCAGAGGGAAGAAACTTATCTTTAAGAGCAATAAAAGATTGTAAAAGTGGGATAGTAACTGTGTTTAGTGATGAAGTTAAGATGGGCCATGCCCAAATAGTGGAAAAGGCACAGGAGAACCATGCAATGAATACAAAAGTAGGAAGCATGTAATATATAGTGGTCATCATATGAAAGTTTTCTGCAAATCAGTTCTATAATCAATTAGACTTACCTGATAGTAGAGATGAAAATGGTTGGAGCAGGAATATTCCATGCTTATTGACTACAGCACTTACTGACATTTGACACTACAGACTGAATAGTTAGCTTATACATGACAAGCAACTCCTCAGGTAATAATTACATGGTAAATAGGTGTATTACTGTGCCTTTCAAGTGTACCATTAAACGTTTCATTTTTCTTTATGTAATATGGCAGAAAATGCAAAAAGATCGTACAGTCCTATTTTCTGTTTACATTTTGCCGCATCAAATCTATAGAATTTCGTTTAGTTGTTCTTTGCTCTCTCCAGCAATTTAACTTAGCGTACCTCTTCATTATTTAACTAGCATATCCAGAAAGTAGTGTAAAGTTTAAGTTGTTGTTTCAGAAACTTTGCACTGTTGTTTTTCTTTACACATAGTTGTGTGTGTGCCAAATTTGTGGAACCATATTTTCGTGTTTATCTGTAATTTAACTGACTTATTCTTAATAAACTATTACGTTTATCATGAGTGAAAAGTGCTTGACTTGCCGTAGGATTATTAGGTTGGGGCTTTGGTGTGATGGGTGCTGTAGTTTTTTCCATGCGGGAGACTGTAGTGGCGTTGGAATAGGTGAAGTAAATGAGACTCATCAGTGGTTTTGAAGGATTTGTAGTAGAGATCAGAAGCTACTAGAACAGGAGGGGAAAATTGCTGCCATTCAGGCTGAGTTAGACAAGGGCAGGGGAGATCTTGACAGGTTAAGGAGGGAGAAGGGTAAAGAGAGGTGGGAAGTGGCATCAAGCAACAGGAGGAACAAGCCTAGAACTTTGTCTGACAGCTTCATGGTGAATGCGGAAAATAGATTTGACCTGTTGCTTCAGTTAGAAGCTGATGAGCCTCAAGCAGTTGCAGGTGTAGACAGGGCACAACAAACTTTCATCAGCAAACTGAAAAGTAAGAATGTAGGGAAATCAGTGAAGAGAAAGAAAGTGTTGTTGCTAGGTAGTCCCCATGGCTAACTTCTGTAGGATGAACTAGGAACAGAATACCAGGTCACCAATTTTTTTTAAACCTAGTGCTGGTCTGGAGCAGATGACAGAGGATTTAGGATTACTTTGCAAAGATTTCACTAAGGAAGACACCGTGGTTATAGTGGGTGGGGCAGAGATCCTGGGTACAGTATAGAGTGTGACCTGGCAAAGATTGCATCAGCATCGAAGCATACTAATGTTGAGTTTGTATCTGTTCTTGGGTGCTATGACCAACCTGATTTGAACTCTTCTGTCAAGAGAGTTAATTTGGAGCTGGAACGGCTGCTTCTGTCAGGTGCAAGATCACACATTAGTGTGGTTCCTGTTGATTCTCTCAATAGGTGGGATTATACTAGGCATGGTCTTCACCTCAAAGGGAAGGGGAAAGGTAAATTGGCTGAAAAAATATCAGGAGAGTTAAAGGAGGGAGGAGTCATTGTCAAGAGTGGTAAAATACAAGTGGTTATAGGGTTCAGAAAAGACCCTTTTTTAGGGTAGGGGTAACAGAAAGAAATCACATTTTAATAGAGATTAGTACTGAGACAACCCTTCAGTTTGAAAAAGAAACCAAAGAACATAATTCTAGCTTATTACATCAGCATAAACAGCTATTGGTTAAGAATTTTCAACAGTCAGCAGATATTTTAACTCTACCCAATTTTAACTCAGTCAATGTCAAATGTCAGCTATCTTTATTGCATCAAAATATTCGAGGCCTGAGAAATAAAATTAATGAGTTAACTATCTGCATAGATGAATTAGAGTCTTCGAACCCAGCTGACATAATCTGCCTCTCTGAACACCATGTGACCACTGGTATAGAACTTTTAAGTGTTACAGGGTTTAGGTCAGCATCTCACTTTTGTAGATCAGAAATGGAGAAAGGAGGAGTTGCCACATTCCTCAGGAACTGTCATAAATTTAAGAACATAGACATTCATAAATTTTATGTCCATCGTGATTATCTGGGCTGTTATACCGTGGTCGGTTGATGAATTTTGTCTCAATTCCCAACATTTCATCCCCGTCTGCAGGAGACATCTTCGAGATGTCTCCCACAGACGGGGATGAAACGTTGGGAATTGAGACAAAATTCATCAACCGACCACAGCATAACAGCTCAGATAATCATAATGGACATGACATTTCTGGCCGTGGAAGTCTACATTTTAGTATTCATAAATTTTGCCTAGTACATCATATGGAAGCATGTTCAACAGAAGTAGAAATTCACAAAAAATCTTTCATAAAATTAAGTGTATATTGAGCACCAGCTGGCAACTTTAATCTGTTCGTAAACCACCTTGTAGCTGTACTGGCCCATTTAACAACCAAAAACAAAGAAATAGTGGTTGCTGGTGATTTCAATGTAGATTTCCTTTAAGACTCTCCCAATAAGAACTTATTTGAGTTAGTAACACTATTATTCAACTTAATTGCCACTGTAAAGTTCCCCACTAGGGTAGCCAGTTACTCACAAACAGCCATTGATAGTATCTTTATAGAAAAGTCCAATGAACAAAATTATATTACAAAACCAATAGTCAATGGCCTCTCAGATCATGACATGCAGTTCCTTCTGTTAAATGTTAATACTGAACAGGATATAAACTCTGTTAAATCTGAGCTCAAGAGGGTAATCAATAAGCCAAAAATTGATTACTTTAAGACACTCTTCAGTGACATTCACTGGACTGATGTTTACAGTGCTCATAGCATGAATGAAAAATATAACACTTTTGCTAATGAAGTGTTTACCTTGAAACATCCTGGCAGATTAAAACTGTGTGCCGGACCGAGACTCGAACTCCGGACCTTTGCCTTTCACAGGCAAGTACTCTACCAACTTAGCTACCCAAGCATGACTCATGCCCTCTCTTCACAGCTTTACTTCTGCCAGTACCTCATCTCCTACTTTATTCAAACACTGTTTTCCCCCAAAACTTACAAAGGTTAGAGCAAAGTCTACCAAGAAGCCATGGATTACTCACGGAAAAGGGGTATCTTGTAAAACAGAAAGAAAACTCTATCTGTCAATCCGAAACAGTTATGAAGTTGATGCTATAGGACATTACAAGGAATACTGCAAAATATTAAAGACTGTAATACAGACATCAAAGCAAATATATTACAAGGAAAAGATAGTCATATCAGATGACAATATGGGATATAGTGAAGGAGGAGACCAGTAGAACTACACATGATGAGAAACAAATAGCATTAAGAGTAAATGATACATTGGTGACAGATGCGTATAGTGTTGCAGAACTTTTTAACAAACATTTTATAACTGTTACTGAAAAGATGGGGTTGTCAGGTTCAGTAGATGCTGCTATGGAATACCTCAGACCAGATATTGCAAATAACTTCCATAATATGAATTTGATGCTCACTACCCCAGCAGAAATAATGTCCATCATAAAATCTTTAAAATCAAAAACATCTAGTGGGTATGATGAAATATCAACAAAGTTAATTAAAGAATGTGATTCTGAGCTATGTAACATATTAAGCTATCTTTGTAACCAGTCGTTTATCAGTGGAATATTTCCTGAATGGTTAAAATATGCTGAAGTTAAGCCACTTTTTAAGAAGAAAGATAAAGAAATAGATTCAAATTTCCATCCAATTTCACTATTGCCAGCATTCTCAAAAATTTTAGAAAAAGTAATGTGCAATCAGTTTTATAACCATCTTATCTCAAATAACATATTGTCAAAGTCCAGTTTCGATTTCTAAAGGGTTCTGATATTGAGAAGGCTATCTACACTTACATTGAAAATGTGCTTAATTCGTTAGACAAAAAATTGCAGGCAACTGGTATATTTTGTGATCTGTCAAAGGCATTTTACCGTGTAAATCACAATATCCTTATAAACAAATTAGAATATTATAGTGTAACAGGAATGGCTGCAAAATGGTTCAGATCTTATGTCTCTGGCAGGAAACAAAGGGTGTTATTCGGAAAGAGACATGTGTCAAGATATCAGGCATCATCCAACTGGGAACTAATTACATGTGGGGTCCCACAAGGTTCCATTGTGGGGCCCTTACTTTTTCTTGTGTATATAAATGACCTTTCATTAGTAACATTACCAGATGCCAAGTTCGTTTTGTTTGCAAATGATACAAACATTGCAATAAATAGCAAATCATGTGTAGTCTTAAAAAGATCAGCTTATAAAATATTTGTGAACATTAATCACTAGTTCCTAGCCAATTATTTGTGACTAAACTTTGAAGAAAACACACTACATGCAGTTCAGAACTTGTAAGGGGTGTCCCACGATTATATGCCTAACATACAATGACAGGTAGATAGAAGAAGTGGACAGTGTTAAATTCTTGGGATTACAGCTTGATAATAAATTCAGCTGAGAGGAGCACACCACAGAACTGCTGAAGTGTCTTAACAAATCTCTATTTTCAATGTGAATTGTGACAGACATAAGGGATATAAAAATGAAAAAGCTGGCATACTATGCTTACTTTCATTCCATAATGTCATATGGGATAATTCATCAAGCCAAGCTAAAGTTTTCTGGGCACAAAAACATCCAGTAAGAGTTATATGTGGTGTGAACTCAAGAACATCCTGCAGAAGCCTGTTTAGGGAACTAGGGATAATAACTACTGCTTCCCAATATATTTATTCCTTAATGAAATTTGTCATTAAAAATATATCACTTTTTCAAACTAACAGCTCAATTCATGGAATCAATACTAGAAATAAGAATAATCTCCACAAGGATTTAAAGTCACTTAGTCTTGTACAAAAAGGTGTTTATTATTCAGGAACACACATTTTCAATAACTTGCCAGCAGTTATAAAAAGCTTAACAACCAATGAAATTCAGTTTAAGAGAAGCCTAAAGGATTTATTGGTGGCCAACTCTTTCTACTCCATTGATGAATTTCTCAATAAAACCAACTGATATATATACAAAGATTCTGTAACTTACCAAACGAAAGCGTTGGTACGTTGATAGAAACAACAACAAACACACACACAAATTTCAAGCTTTTGCAACCCACGGTTGCTTCATCAGGAAAGAGGGAAGCAGAGGGAAAGACAAGAGGATGTGGGTTTTAAGGGAGAGGGTAAGGAGTCATTCCAATCACAGGAGCGGGAAGACTTACCTTGGGGGGAAAAAGGGACAGTTATACACTCGCACACACACACATAACCATCCGCACATAACAGACAGAAGCAGAGTTTGGGTAGAGACGTCAGTCGAGGTGGAAGTACAGAGGCAAAGATTTTATTGAATGACAGGTGAGGTATGAGCGGCGGCAACTTGAAATTTGCGGCCTTTACATATGTCTGCTTGTGTCTGTATATGTGCGAATGGATATGTGTGTGTGTGCGAGTGTATACCTGTCCCTTTCCCTCCCCCCTCTAAGGTAAGTCTTTCCACTCCCGGGATTGGAATGACTCCTTACCCTCTCCCTTAAAACCCACATCCTTTTGTCTTTCCCTCTCCTTCTCTCTTTCCTGATGAAGCAACCATGGGTTGCGAAAGCTTTAATTTTGTCTGTGTGTTTGTGTTTGTTTGTGTCTCTATTGACATACCAATGCTTTTGTTTGGTAAGTTACATCACCTTTGTTTATATATATATTTTTCTTACATGGAATGTTTCCCTCTATTATTTATATATATAACTTCTGCACAATTTCAGTGCAGTAATGTGTTCATTGTAAATAAGTATTATAGTAGTTGTATTACACATTTATTGCCTTATAAATAAATAAACTTTTTTATTTAAATGCAGTGCATTAGTATTTGTAAAATGACTCATTCATATAGTGTTCATTAAAAAATGATGATCATTCCACTTGTGACGTGTGGAATGGTACATTAGCTTATTTGTTTTAGTTGTAAATATTTGTCATGTATTGTTGTTTCTCTGTAGTGTTCTACATCCTGGAGAACCTCCTCACTGCGGATCAAATGGAATGAAAGTAAATCTAATCTAATCTAATCTAATAATGTGAGACACAGTAAGTGGTAAATAACTATGTACACATAGAAGTAGTAAACTAGAAACTCACAAGTATAATGGTTTGAAGGCAATGTATTGTTAAATGAATAAATAAATATAAAAATCACAAGTTAGTTGATTTAAGAGGATCATGATAACATATATATTAAAGTGATATCTTGCTATATAGAAAGACTGGTCATTACAGGACAATTTCTTGCATCACATAGGATTTGAAGTAAATAACATAATGACGTTTTATTCCTTTTTAAAGAATGAAATTGTATCCAGTGTTTTTAAGTAATTAGGTAGATTGTGGGATGTCTCGATATCTTTCCTTAACTAAGGGACTATAATGGGTTACATGCTGTTTAGGCAAATGACATTTCACACTCCTTGTGTGGTACATCAAAAGATGACCATGAGAGAATAATACTAAGTAGGGAGTAAGTTGTGGCACATATACTGTGCTCTGGTGTTTGTTATTGAATGTGCAGACATTAAATAGGAGATGTGGAAAACGAGCAAACAGCAAGAGTTCATGACAAATAAATGGCTTCACCTGCTGTGGACAGGACCTTTTATGTTTTTGTGTTGCAGCTTGGCAACAGGTTGACCACCAAAGAGCAACCATATTCTCCAAGTATGAAAACAAAAGACAAGATGGTTTTGTGACAAATGATGTATATTGTAATCAGGATTGTCACGTTAAACTTTCAAGGCATATCTTGTATCTACAGTTGTGTTCTACTCATATTCAGGAGTCACTGTAATGATCTGTACACTCATTCAAGGAATTGTAAAAGGAAAGCAGTGGATGTGCTTCTTCAAGCTATTAGTAGAAGTTAACCTCTTTTGCTCCAGTAAAAGCTGTAGAATGTGAAGAAGTCAAATATTTCACCAGTTACACATGGGATTTCAAAGGCACTAATTACTGAGATCTCTGTGATGTTTTATGGAACAACCAGATCCTCTACTTCAACAAAATGTACTCTGGTGACCGGATTAAGAGAAAAAGATCAATATGTCAGATGTTATCTCAGGTGACACATTTTGTGAAATGTTCTGATTCATCTTCAACAACAAGGAGCAAGGCGGCAGCTACGTAAACCCTAAACCAACAAGAAAGACATTTCAAGCTTTTACAAGTTTAAGCAAATCACACAAGGATACACTAGACAACTCTAAAGCCTTCAAACTAACTTCTGTAACAGGAGAAAGATATATAATAACAACACAGATTATGAAGTAACATACATTGTTCATATTCTGCAAGTGTGCTCTTACTGAAAAGTCCCACTTGACAATGGCAGTCATGTACGATGCACTCACACATTACAGGAAAAATCATACTTATGTGATAAGCCCTGCACATCAGCAGCCCATGCTGTCTACATTTGTTTATGTTGCTTGACACATTAGTTAACTTCAAGCCTAATTACAACTGTGTGGATTTGGTGACTATAGTCAGCCAGCAAACCACATAGAAAGAAACATTCCACATGGGAAAAATATATTAAAAAAAGATGTTGTGACTTACCAAATGGGAAAGCGCTGGTAGATAGGCACAATAAAAAACACACACACAAATATCAAGCTTTTGCAACCCATGGTTGCTTCATCAGGAAAGAGGGAAGGAGAGAGAAAGACTAAAGGATGTGGGTTTTAAGGGAGAGAGTAAGGAGTCATTCCAATCCCGGGAGTGGAAAGACTTACCTTAGGGGGAAAAAGGGACAGGTATACACTCACACATTCACACACACACACACACACACACACACACACACACATACACACGTCCATCCCCACATATACAGACACAAGCAGACATATGTAAAGACAAAGAGTTTGAGCAGAGATTTCAGTTGGACGGAAGTGCAGAGGCAAAGATGTTGGTTAGTGACAGGTGAGTTATGAGCGGCGGCAACTTGAAATTAGGAGGTTGAGGCCTGGTGGCTAACGGGAAGAGAGGATATATTGAAGGGCAAGTTCCCATCTCCAGAGTTCTGATAGGTTGGTGTTAGTGGGAAGTATCCAGATAACCCAGACAGTGTAACACTCTGCCAAGACGTGTTGGCCGTGCACCAAGGCATGTTTAGCCTCAGGGCGATCCTCGTTGCCAACAAACACTGTCTTCCTGTGTCCATTCATGCGAATGGACAGTTTGTTGCTGGTCATTCCCACATAGAAAGCGTCACAGTGTAGGCAGGTCAGTTGGTACATCATGTGCGTGCTTTCACACGTGGCTCTGCATTTGATCTTGTACACCTTCCGAGTTAGAGGACTGGAGTAGGTGGTGGTGGGAGGGTGCATGGGACAGGTTTTACACTGGGGGTGGCTAAAAGGGTAGGAGCCAGAGGGTAGGGAAGGTGGTTTGGGGATTTTATAGGGATAAACCAAGAGGTTATGAAGGTTAGGTGGACGGTGGAAAGACACTCTTGGTGGAGTGGTGAAGATTTCATGAAGGATGGATCTCATTTCAGGGCAGGATTTGAGGAAGTCGTATCCCTGCTGGAGAGCAACATTCAGAGTCTGATCCAGTCCGGGAAAGAATCCAGTCACAAGTGGGGCACTTTTGGGGTTCTTCTGTGGGAGGTTCTGGGCTTGAGGGGATGAGGAAGTGGCTCTGGTTATTTGCTTCTGTACCAGGTTGGGAGGGTAGTTGCGGGATGCGAAAGCTGTTTTCAGGTTGTTGGTGTAATGGTTCAGAGATTCAAGACTGGAGCAGATTCATTTGTCATGAAGACCTAGGCTGTAGGGAAGGGACTGTTTGATATGGAATGGGTGGCAGCTGTTATAATGGAGGTACTGTTGCTTGTTGGTGGGTTTGATGTGGACGGATGTGTGAAGCTGGCCATTGGACAGACGGAGGTCAGTGTCAAGGAAAAAGGCATGGGATTTGGAATAGGACCAGGTGAATCTGATGGAACCAAAAGAGTTGAGGTTGGAGAGGAAATTCTGGAGTTCTTCTTCACTGTGAGTCCAGATCATGGAGATGTCATCAATAAATCTGTACCAAACTTATTTTTCTTCATGGCAAAGTCCTACACTCATACTCTCTGCTGGAAATACCACTTTGCCATGAAGAAGAAGAAGAAGAAGAAAAATAATCCTAATCCTAACCCTACTCCTAATGATCCAACTCCCCAAGACACTATCCAAATTGAACCCTGCCTGGAACACTTTCGTCCTCCGTCACAGCGGGACCCACCTCCTCTTCCTTAAAATCATATATATAAAAACTGCAAAGTAATGGGGAACAGGAATGGGCATAATTTCTTAATCACATTGTACACTGAATTTCAGGATCAATTATTTTACTAGGCTTGCAGCAAAGAACAATATGACATAAATAGGCCTCACAACTCTCGTCTGCTTCATTCAAGCAGGAAAATGGCGAAAAAGAAGGCAAGGAAACTGCAGCTGCAGTCTGTTGTTGGTAATACTGCAGTTGTAACAGCAGTTTCTGCTGCTGATGGGTGAAGTCACACTGCTGTTCATGTTGCTTCTGGAGTTGCCACTGTGTTTAAAGCTGTTACTGTTTCTGCATTTGTTGTTACCATTACTGTTGCAGCTCTAACTGTAATTGCCAGGATTTTACAAGCTCAGGATCCATGCCTCAGTGGGATAGTTGCATGGTGAGAAAGCATGTGTCACCACTTTTCTGTCTTACTTTACATAGGTAGAACACAGTTTTTGATTACAATGGAACCTTGATTTTACATTCTCCAATTTTACATTTTTCGTGATTCTACACTATAAATTTGTAGCCTCAATGAAAAACCCATAAAATTAATGCTAAAAATTCCCTGGTCCTGACTCGATGTCTCATTTGACTTCATCCTGTTTTCCTTCTTTTAACATTTGATGTGACTAAACAAGCTATAAGTGGTTCAAAAGAAGGATGTTTCACATCACAGGTGGTGGCAGAATTAAGGGAATATTATAGGCCATTGAGGAGAGGGGAAATGTGAGAGAGGAAATGCTAACTTAATCCATGATCAATGTTGCCAAGACAACTTGCAATATTTACCTGCACCATGCAGTTATGATAAAACTATTGCTAGCTTGCAGCAGTAATGGAAAAATAAGACAGTTGACACAAAGTGTTCCAGACTGAGGCAATATGAGATGAAGGGGCCCTGTCTCCACCTTTTCTTGTGCTATTTACAACTCATTCTCACCTTTATACATGCATTTCTGATGTACTGTATTCAGCAACAATATCAATGGTCAACCTTTTAAAATCAGACAGCTAGTGAACTCTTATTGGCTGGCAGTTTGTTAAGTCACTCCGTAGCCAGCACAACCACCACACCATACTAACACATTAAGATGAGTTCATCCATTGGATGTGTGGAGAGCAAGAGTGGCCACTCACTGACAGGAGTGGAAGCAGGAAAGCATGTTGTGAAGTGTTGAAAATATAGTTTTCGTGCAGATGATGTGTTATGACAGAGATGTCACACAGAAAAAGAACAAGGGTTTTATGATAGTACATTTTAAAGACTTTTGATTCACATCTGACATGATACACTTGCAACAACTACATACACTACTCACGTATATACTTTGCACCACACACACCCACACCCACAGACAGTGGATCTTAAAGACTGCCAGCAGTGACAGGGGCACGAAGCAAAACTGTAGCACCTAAGATTTCTTTCAAACTTTCATTTTACACAGTGTGCAGAAATTCACTGAGTTGACTTCTAATAAGCTTGTAAAGCCATTTGGGGAAGTAAATTCCATCTCTGTTTCTCTCATGAAGCCTAAAATAACATTTTAATGGTGGTGAGCATAATGTGCAGCTCATAAGAAAAGCGTTAAACAATAACAGCAATGGTGTTGAAGCACATCATTAAACAGTTGTCTGCATTTGTGCTTATGGTTTAACAACTCAGTTTCTGTGATGTTTATGGTTTAATTCAACATGTTTATCAATTTTTGCTTTTTTTCTGGGTGAGCACAAGTGGTGATTTCTCAAAAATGCATGTTTTGAATGTATAATCTGTAGTCATAGCACGTTGGAAAACAGCTCAATTACCTTGTACCCAGATACTACTTTCAATGTTTTGATGAGTTTTCACTTGCTGTTAGACAGCTGTGATTTTTTAAGAACTAATGAAATTAATTATCACAAATTATTGCATAAACATTGTATTGCACATTTAATTTCCTTCATTTGGACACACTTTATACAAAGTGTTGGAGAGGATTGGGATTTTTAATCATGTTCGCCACTTACGTGTCATTTTGCTCATTTTTGGAGGGTTTGAAACTTTCCTCAATTCTGTATTTTTCTTGATTTTGTGTATTTTCTGACTCGTCTGCATGAAAACATAAAATAGGGGTTTAACTGTATTTACTATGGAAGTAATGCCGAGATTGGTGGGTAAAGAGGTGGTCCTGAAGGTCAATGATGGCTAATGAAAAATATGTCCTGAATGTAACAAAGTCATTTTAAACATGTACAACAGTTCAGGAAGCAATCAAAACCACCAATGTTGTAAAGACAATGTCGGAACTCTACTGTTCAATGGCACAAAACTCTAAATAAACTCTGTCTGCATAGGTCTCGGAAGACCCTAATGGTACTGACTAACTGCCATGTCATCCTCAGTTTGTAGGTGTCACTAGATGTGGATATGGAGAGACTTGTGGTCTGCGAACTGCTCTCCCAGCACCATCATCAGTTTTCATGACCATATCTACTACTTCTCAGTCAAGTATCTCCTCAACTTGCCTCACAAGGATTGAGTACAACCTGCTCACAAACACTGTTCAACACATCAGATGGTCACCCATACAAGTGCTAGAGAAGCCCAATAGTGCTTAACTATGGTGATCTGGAGGGAACCAGTTTTACCACTGTGACCAGGCCATTGGCACATAATAAAAGGCTTCAAGTAAGAGAGTGGCCAGCAAGAGCTGGGATCTGGTATTTAGCATCCTATGTGCATCAGTGCCTGGTCCCACATGACTTGCTTATGGCTGTGGTAGCTCTCTGCATGGGAGCAAGCTGCAGCCAGAATACACAGGCTGAGTATCTCTGACATATTCTCCTTCTCATATTTGGGATGGAGAGGGAATCCAAATGACTGTCCAGTACTGAAAGGCCTCTTTCAAACTCTTTCAGGTACTGATAATGCTGTCTCTCACTGCACCCATCATCTCCATGTCCTTCACAGATATCACTCAACATCCAACACTGTTCACTTTTCTTATATGCCTTACCAGGCTTTGTAACAACACTAAATAAAAAGAACACTAATGCACTCTGATGGCCATTCTACCTGTTGCATAAAATTTCAATTATAATAATTTACACATCCACTGATGGTGCGCATGTGTAAAAAATTACATTGCCATCTGACCATGTGTTCTCTGTACTTTATTTGTGTAGAAGCCCATCCAAGAGACCACAGAAAACATTAAATTAAGATGGCATGATCATGTTAAAAGAATGGGAGTTGGCAGGATACCAAGACAGGGCCATGAAAGGACAATAGGATGCAAGAAACCTGAAGTAAGGCTGAGAGACAGATGGATCGTTGGAGTGAAAGAATGTGTGAAGAAGTGAGGAGAAGGCTGGGACTGAATGAAGAGAGAAATGTGGTGGCAGGACAGGAAAAGATAGAGGGGGTAGGAGTTGGAAACTGTAGAAGATAATTATTATGATATTATGACCTTCTTGGAATTCAAAAATCTCCTCTGTAGGAATAAACATGGATTTCAAAAACAACAGTCTTGTGAAACCCAGTTTGCTTGCTTGTCCATGAGACTTTAAAGGCAGTAACTACTGGCGTCTTGGTTGATTCCATATTCCTTGAGTTATGAAAGTACTTGACAGTAGCCTAATGAACAAAATTCCAATGAACGGAAAATCAGGCCAGTTTTGGGACTGTAGATCATATCAAATAGCAAAAACCATGACATACTTGAGAGAGAGAAATATTTTGATGCAAAAGTAGCTTTAGGACTACTCCAAGGGAATATAGGGAATATTATAGAGCCAGTATGGCCTGCAGTATTTAGTAACAAGCAACTAGATAACGTCTGAAGCTCCATGAGCTTGTTCATGTATGAATCTGTAGTGTACAGAAGAGGGATAATGCAAAGAAATAGTAGCAAAACGTACAAAAACCTGCAGTGGATCAATGCTCAGCACAGGGCTTGACCATAGGCACTCAAAATCAACAAATGTAATGTACTGTACATAAAGCAGTGGAAAAAGGCCAGTTATTATTTGATTACATGATTGCTCAAAAGACAGTAGAAACTGACATGTATATTAAATATTTGACATTATGTACATGGAGTGATTTAAAGAGAAATGAGCACAAAAAACTAATTGTAGTAAAGGCAGGTGCCACATACAGAATCTTAGGAAGTGTAGTCCACCTACAAAGGAGATAGTTTACAAAGCCCTCATTTGACTGCTATTTTAATACTATTCTTCAGTCTGGAAACTTAAACAGGCATATCTCATATAGAAAATTGAGAATATCTGAAGAAGAATAATATGTTTCATCATGGGCTTGTTTAGCAAATGCACAAGTGACACGGATACGCTGATCTGGCTCAGGTGGTAGATAAGCTGTACCAGAGAGCAGTTGTGGATCAGGTTCTTTGTTGTACACTCATATAAGAGTCAACCAATATATTGCTTACTTTTACACATATTTTTTGAAAAAATAAAAAAAAAGACTATGAAGGTAAAATTGGAGTTATTCCAGCCAGTATGAAAGCTTACCAACAGTTATTCTTCCTAACATCATTCACACCTGGAAGAGGAAATGGGGAAGTGACAGTGGCATACAAAGTACTCTCCCTCACACAGTGAAAGGTAGATAGCAGAGTACATAGGTTAAACATGACTGGAGATATAGATTCCCTTCATTTTATAGGCTAAACACCTCATTTTGTAAGGAAGGACATTGATCCAGAAGTGAGTGCATGAAGAATATACCGATAAAGCAGGATCATAATGAATGTTATTCATATTATGTCACATGGCAACTGCCTCAAAGATTTCACAAATTCACTGATAAAAAACATGTTCCACTTGTCTGTGGGCTACTGTGTTGCAGATTTACTGTCTAACTTCACTTAAACTCAGCTGTATGACCACCAATGATGTGAGAACAACTGTGCCTGCAAAAGATAACTTGGAGAGGTCTTGCAAGAAGTGTACATGCCACTTTTCAGCAGGAGATGTGGTCCAGTTATCAAAAGTCAATTTTAAGGCAATTATATTTAATACATTGGAAACAAAAATGTTAAAATGGCTTCTTGTCCACTCAGACCAAAACTTGCAGCAGATTTCATTAAAGTTTACACAGCAGCTAACAGTATATGTAAACATGCATTTCTTTACACATTTTATAGGTGAATAAATATTTAGGCTTCAGCAGACATTGTCAATTTCATTATAATCTTTTTGGGTGAATGGTCACATGATTTTGTAAAATATTTCAAACAATGGAAACTCCAAGCAGGAATATCAACAATGTAGGAAAAGACAGATTGCTACTTACCATAAAGAAGACATGTTAAGTTGCAGAAAGGCACAATTAAACATTTGGCCACAGCCTTCATCAGTAAGAATGCCAACAGGTACAATTCAGGAAGTTGTGGGGTAGGGAGAAGTAGGTGGAGAAAAAAAGGAGTAAACCAGGAGAGAAGCAGGGAAAGATGTGCAGATGCATTGGCAGAGCACTGCAGATAAACAGGGTAGGAGATGAGAATGGGGAGCAGATAATATGATGGAGGGGGTGGAAACTGCTGAGTGGAGGGTGTGGAGACAGTATGTTACCGTAGGTTGAGGCCAGGATAATTATGGAAGCGGAGAATGTGTTGTAAGGATAACTCCCATCTGCATAGTTCAGAAAAGATGGTGGTGGAAGCTCAGACACTGAAATCAAGTGTGCAAAGTTCAGCAGCATGTTGTGCCACAGCATCAACTACTTTGCTCTTGGACACTGTTTGGCAGTGGCCGTTCATCCTGGTGGACAGCTGGTTGGTAGTCATACCAATATAAAATGCTGTGGAATGATTGTAGCAGAGCTGGTGAATGACATGGTTGCTTTCACAGGTGGCCACCCAGGGACAGCCGTGGCAAAAATTCCTTGCTCAGTATGGCGAAGGTCGCGCCAGGGCCTTCCCTGATGGGCACTGTCACCCAGACCTAGTCCGCAAACAGATCTCCCATGCCATTTAACCTCACACACCCAATCCTCCCACCACTCACAAGAACCAGCCACAAAGGAGTGTTCCCTTCAGCACCCAGTACACCCCGGATTGGAACAACTGAACCATATCATTCGCCAGGGTTTTGATTACCTATCATCATGCCCTGAAATGAGGGACATCCTACCCAAGATACTTCCCACCCCTACTAAAGTGGTGTTCTGTTACTCACCCTACCTCCACAATATCCTAGTCCATCCCCATGCCACTCCCAGTCCCAACCCCTTGCCACAAGGATCATATCCCTGTGAAAGACCCAGGTGCAAAACCTGTGCAATCCACCAATCCAGCACTTCCTATTCCAGTCCTGTCACAGGTTTATCCTACCCCATCAGTGTCTGTGCCATCCATGAAAGCAGCCACATCATTTACCAGTTCTGCTGCAATCATTGCACAGCTCTTTACATTGGTATGACTACCAACCAACTGTTCACCAGGATGAATGGCCACTGCAAAACTGTGGCCAAGAGCAAAGTAGACCATTTTGTGGCACAAATGCAGTTGAACATAATGAACTTGATTTCAATGGCTATTTCAGTACCCAGCCCATCTGGAGCCTTCCCTCTACCACCAGCTTTTGTGATCCGTGTATGGGAGTTACCCTTATGACACATTCTCCACTCCCGTAGTTATCCTGGCCTCAACGTATGGTAACAACAGCCCTCTGCTAACACATCCACGTGTCTTTCCATGCTCCTCTCCTTCTTTGTCACTTTTTTCCCCACCTTCGTGCCCCATAACCTCCTGACGCTGCGCCTGTTCTCAGTCTAATTCCTGCACACTCCACCAGATAGCGCTCGTCTCTCTCTCCACCCATACACATAGCAGTGTATGGCTGGGGAGAGAGATGAACATTGTCTAGTGTTTCCCTTCTCTGCCCCCTTCAGATAGCTGCTTGCATTCTACATGATGCTGCATTCTGGCCAGAGGTGCTGGATTGGCAGTTGTCTGCCTGTGTGTGTGTGTGTGTGTGTGTGTGTGTGTGTGTGTGTGTGTGTGTGTGTGTGTGTGTGTGTGTATTTTACTAATGAAGGCTGTGGCCAAAAGCTTTATGTGAGTGTCTTTTAATTGTGCCCTTTCTGCAACTTTACAAACTTGCAACATACTGTATGCACTCTAAATGTTCATTGCACATTTTTGACATCTTCAGAAATACTATTTTCAACCATGTTACAATGATTTGAAAATGTGTTTTGGGCCAAAATGAGTCACTGAATGAATAATAAGTCAAATTTTAAACTTTTGGCGGGTTTCTTGTTCTCCTGATTTTCTGCAACTTCATGTGTCTTCTTTATAGTAAGCAGCAACCTGTCTTTTCCTACACTGTTGTGTAAAATATTTCAAATACTAAAATAACCAATGTTTTGGAACATATTGCATTTTATGCAGTGGCTACAGCATTCAGAATTTGTTAAAGTCTATCAAAGATGCTGTGAAAGTGGATAACAATGATGGTGTGTATGATATACATTGTAAGCTCAATGCTGTCTACATAGGGGAAATTGGAAGGCCAGTCAAAAATGATGTTCAGGGAGAACAATTGTTTGTAAGCCTTTATATTGCCTTGAATAACTCCAATTTTACCTTCATGGTCTTTTTTCAAAAGATATATGTAGAAGATGCCATCATAGCAGAAGCACAAACACTATGTGTGACTGCAGCAGCAAAAGAGTACATTATACTAAACACTTCCATGACTTTGCAGTCTATAAAGTTCCAGGAAATATAAGAGCTTGTGAGGCAGTCACCGTAAAGTAAGTGAAGTGATCATATACACAGTGCAAATGAATAACAATGAAAGAGAGGATGAATAAAGGCTCCTGATATCCTGAAAGCGGGTAACGACAGCAGATGAGCACTGAATGATTGTTAGACTGTATTTCAAATGCAAACTGACACAGTCATCAAGACAGACAACACAGCTAGAACTAGTATTGTATTTTCATGATTATCAGAAGGAGAACATGGCCCCAGAAGCACTTCATAGTTTTGTATAATGTTAACAATTATTAGCAACTTTTTAAATCTACAAATGCAGGGTTGTGCACGAAAAACTGCCATGAGTACTAGACTGCTTACTGCCACCTGCTAATTATTGCATGCTGTTTTGCAGCTGTTGTGGCTACATTTTGTATTGTCTGTATGAAAGCCATTGCAACTTGGTTAAAACATGTGAAGTAAATATAAATAAATAATAAATAGTTTATTTGTCCATAATAACTTTCACAGTTGTGGATATACTCTGTTTATATACATACGAACATTAATAAGAGAAAAAAAAAAGAAAAAAAAAGTACACAACAACATTAAAACTCCTTGATGGAGTACATACACTTATCAAATAACAGTTGTTTTAATTTTATCTTAAATATGTTTCCATTTAACAATTTTATATTATTTGGCACTCTGTAATAAAAATGTCTTCCAGCAGTATATGGACTATGATCTGTTACTCTTTTATTGCTAAATTTTATGCAGTAATCCTCTCTTTTTCTTTTATTATAATTACAGATTTCGCTATTGATTACATTATGCTGAATATCTTCTTTTACAAACAGTAGAGTCTTGAGAACATACAATAAACATACTGTTAGCATGCTATAAGTAATGAAGTATTCTCTACAGGACTCTGCTCTTTTCTGGGCTCTTAAAGCCCTATCCATATATATCATTGGTACCTCACCCCAAATCTCAGTAGTATATTGTAGGTAGGAATGTGTGATTCCAAAATACATTTGTCTTAAGACAGATGGCACTATTATGCTAGAAAGCATTTTATCAGGTAGGTGTTACAAGATTTTTTTTATATGTATAACTGATGTGCTCCTTCCATATGAGATATTCATCAACTGAAATACCCAGGAATTTATGTTTATCAGTTGTTTCAACAGATAACTCTGGCTCAGTATCCGCCAGTCTTGATTTGTAATTTCGCACAAGCTCCATCAGAACTGTCTTGTCCTTATTTAGTGCCAATTTGTTTTTGGTGAGATATTTTGTGATGAGGCTACTGTTCTCTGTATTATTTTGCACTGGTAACTGCTTTGTGATCTCCAACTTATGAAGGAGGTATTGTCATAATTTACTAGGTTTGAATTTTGTGGAATTATTATATCACTGATGTATACAATAAACAAAAAACCCCATTAATGCTTCACTGAGGGACTTCACAGTTAATAATTTTATAAGATGATTTTACTGTTTGTGTATGCCCCCAAGTAGTATGACATAGCATAACACACTGTCTCCTGTCAGCAAGGCAGGATCTTAATAAATATAATGCCACATCTCTGACTCCATAAGTTTCTAATTTTTATACAAGAAAGGAATGGTTTACAGAGTCAAAGCCCTTGGATAGGTCAAAAAAGATGCCAATAACTTTGTTTCCATCATCAAGTTTATACAAAACCACTTGCAAAATGTAGCTATGGCTGTTGTAGTAGACCTGCCCATCCTGGAATGATGCTGAGAGCTTTTTAGTAAATTGGACTTCCTGGAAAATGATTGAAGTTGGTCAAGAAGTAGCCTTTCTAACAACTTACTAGCTATTCATGTTAACTGAACAGGCCTATAATTTTGTATATTGGTAGTTATTTACTTTTTATGCACACACCAGTCTTATTTCAGTAACTTTTAAGATGTCAGAAAATGATACCTGACTGAAAGAGCTGTTTATTAAATGTTATAGTGGCCTTATTAATTCAGTACTGCATTCTCTCAGAAATACAATTGATATGTCATCCCATCCACAGGATGTATTTGCACCTTGGTGAGATGCATCCTCTTAAAAAAAGAATCGTAGTAGTGGAGGCACTTTATGTCTCCTAGTTCATTTAAGGATATGCAGGCACAATCTTCGTAAACATATAGTGTCATATGGGTGGAAGTGTCAAACTACTGTCGCATCATAATTAACATTTTATTTTCGAGATATTGGACATCATTTACCATCTTATTAAAACAGTGACAGTTATAAGACAGTACACTAACGATTATTACAGATGTCACATTAACCTAGACATACTTGAAAATGACAACAAAGCTGAAACAGTCTGTTGTAAATAATGATTACTCATTATAAGCAGCTTTTGGTGCATCTACTCTAATGATTGTGTCGTTATCAGGTATATATTATGCTGATGGCCCTAAAGTAGAAAAATGCAGGACATTTTTGCAAAATATACAGGATTTGATGACAAAGTGGCATACTATAAGGTCAGTTGCAAATGCAAAAAGGAATTGAGCCCAGTCCGTTCATATCCCTGCTGTGATTGTGGATATCTGAGCATGAATGTTCCCAAGTCCACAGACGTTGACACATAAACTGTTTCACATACGTTTTATCGATGTCTTTTACCCAATAAAGGGATAATGCCCTACAAAATGACATGTGCCCAAGAACTCAAGGACAAACATACGGAAAAAATTTGTGAACTGCTGTACATGAGCATGTCAAATAATTGAGAATGGAATAACAGATCTGCTGCTGTATTTCATGAGTTATGAAGCCTGATTTCAACTGGCAGGACATGTGAACTCCAAGAATACCAGATACTGGTCAATAAACAATTCCCATATGATTAATGAGGAACCTCTTCACAATGAAAGAGTCAGTGTGTCATGTGCCATGTCATCAATTCAGGTTGTGGGTCAAATATTTTTTGAAACAACAGTAAGCACTGTTGTGTATATGTGCAGCCTTAAGAAATTTTACACACAGCTGAGGCCCCATGAATTTATGTATGCAGTATTTGCACAGGCTGGGACAACTTGTCACACTTCATGTGAGTCAGTCTCTCAAATTCATGAACGATTCATGGGGGAATGACTGTCAGCAAAGCATTGTGGCTGCCACTTTCACCGGATTTCTGACTTTTATCTCTGTGGCACTTTAAATGGAAAGTGTACACAAATAACTCAATGATGTTAAAATACTTGACAGACAATATTTGTAATGAAATTTTAAAAACTCCTGTGGCAGAGTTGCACAAAGTTTTTCTTAACATATTTTGGGCATGTGCAAAAGTGAACTGAAGCACAAGGAGGTCATTTTGAGCACCTGATGTAATGTAATGTAAAAGACAAGGTCAAATAATGCACTGTAAAAGACAAGATCAACTCAGTAAATATAGACCTTTGTATTAGTTTATTTATAATTTCTTTATAATCTAATTATTACATGTTTATCTATTTGCTATTGTTTCTGCTTGTGTCGGGCAACAATTTGTGCATAATTCGTGAGCAGTTTGCACTTGGTGCTGATTTTTCGTACACCATGCTGTATCATTTAATATGCCTCACTCTTCCTATGCTAAAACACTTCAATGAAATTGTAAGGTCAACAAAAATACATACTATTAAAGTCTTTGGTCTTGTGAAACTATTTAAGTTGGAATAGTCTGTCCTGAGGAATACCACAGCTACATGTCCAATACTTGATATTATGATGTGGCACTATATGCAATCTCTTACTGCATTGCAGTGGCTAGCATGATGGATTCGCATTCGGAAGGATGTCAGTTCATTCCCGCGTCTGGTCATCACGATTTCGGTTTTCCATGAATTGCGTAAATTGCTCCAGGCAAATGGCAGGATGGTTCCTTTTAAAGGGCACAGTCGACTTCCGTCCCCATCCTTCCCTAATCCGATGAGACCGATGACCTCACTGTCTGGTCTCCTCCAAACAACCCAAACCCTCTTAGTGCATCAAAATTCATTCCAGGGGAATATGACAGTATGTGATAAAAGTGTCTGTACTTTTATCACGCAGAGTTATTGCTGTAATATGGTTTTATCTTTGATGAAATTAATCTGTGAATAATATTCACTTTATGAGCAATGTGAGATTATAGGAGCCATACAACAGCTACTTAAAAAACAACCTGTGAACTTTTATTTAAAAAATTACAAATTCTTCCATTACCTTTCAGTAATTATTTATGAAACAGCGCAACCTGAAGCACACAGACAGTTACATTATCATCCTACAGGCGTTCTGACATCTATCACAAATATTTTTCTGCAAAAGGTATAGAACTGATGTAAGTAAAATGTCCAGGATCGATGTGGATTTGGCTCAAGGCTTAAGGTAAAATAATTAATTGTCAGTTTATGCTGGGGTAAAAGTGAAAAATATTGAACCTTAATGACATTACTGATTTAGGGGGTATATTTTGCAATATGGAAACTGTGTTTTTTTGGTGTCTAACTCTTGATTTATGCAAATGTAGGTACACACACTTAACATCAGCTTGTTTGTCTTGTAGAGTAAACTATTTTCACTTGTAAAAGAATACTTTTAAAGATGTAAACTCCAATTACTTTCAGTACATAGATTAGATTAGATTACATTAATACTTGTTCCATAAATCATGAATACCACACTTCGTAATGATGTGGACGTGTCAGGTTACTGAAATATGTCTATACACGATATTACATTACACAAAATATTGCATGACACTAATGTTTAAGTTATTTTTTTCCCTCCCTTAATTTATATCTAAAAATTCAGCCAATGAGTAGAAGGAGTTGTCATCTAGAAATTCTTTTAATTTATTTTTAAATGTTGGTTGACTATCTGTCAGGCTTTTGATGCTGTTTGGTAGGTGACCAGGGACTTTTGTAGCAGCATAATTTACCCCTTTCTGTGCCAAAGTCAGATTTAACCCTGCATAGTGAAGATCATCCTCTCTCCTGGAGTTATAGCTATGCACACTGCTATTACTTTTGAACTGGGGTGGATTATTAACAACAAATTTCATAAGTGAATATATATACTGTGAGGATCCCTAGATCTTTAAATGGATGTCTGCAGGATGACCATGGGTGGGCTCCAGCAGTTATTCTGATTACATGTTGTTGAGCAATGAATACTTTTCTACTCAACGATGAATTACCCCAGAATATGACACCATATGAAACCAATGAATGAAAGTAGCCATAGTAAGCTAATTTACTGAGATTCTTATCACCAAAATTTGCAATAACCCTAATAGCATACGTAGCCGAACTCAGACGTTTCAGCACACCGTCAATGTGTTGCTTCCAGTTTAACCTCTCATCAATGGACACACCTAAAAATTTTGAAAATTCTACCTTAGCTACAGACTTCTGTTCAAAGTCTATATTTATTACTAGAGTTGTGCCATTTACTGTACAGAACTGTATATACTGTGTTTTATCAAAATTTAAAGAGAGTCCGTTTGCTGAGAACCACCGAATAATTTTGTGAAAAACATCATTTACAATTACATCACTTAGTTCTTGGTTGTTGGATGTTATTACCATACTTGTACCATCAGCAAAAAGAACTAACTTTGCATCTTCATCAATATGGAATAGTAAGTCGTTAATGTATATCAAGAACAGTAAAGGACCTAAGACCAAACCCTATGGGACCCCGTACTTGATAGCCCTCCAGTTTGAGGAATCAGCTGTTGTTTTAACATTACATGAACCACTTATTTCACTTTCTGCATACTTCCAGTTAAGTATGAATTAAACCATTTGTGCACTGCCCCCCTCAAACCATAATGATTTAGCTTATCTAAAAGAATTCCATGATTTACACAATCAAAGGCCTTTGAGAGATCACAAAAAAAACCAATGGGTGATGTCCGGTTATTCAGAGCATTTACTATTTGATCAGTGAAAGTGTGAATAGCATTTTCTGTTGAAAAGCCTTTCTGAAAACCAAACTGACATTCTGTTAGTACTTTATTTTTACAAATATGGGAGGCTACTCTTGAATACATTACTTTCTCAAAATTTTTTGATAGAGCTATCAGAAGACTTAAGCTCCAATTACTATAAATATATAAAGTACAGAGTAAAAAAGTAGATAGATATTATTTCTGTGTCCTATGTGTAAAGCAAAAGTGTACTAACAAGAACCCAAGCAATTAATTTCACATTAATATACAAAGTATTATACTTTTTGCTCTTAAATAGTATACAAACCTTAAACATTTATAATGTACACTACCTGTAAATAACATTAACTAACAAAAAACTAGGACTATTTTCCAGTAAGATACCACAAATAGCGTACAAGGAGAGGTCCCTAGTGGTGTGACTGAATTTTTATTGACGGGGAGGGGAATTCAGAATTTTGTGTGACACTCTATAGTTTTCAAGAAGTTGCATTATATAGTGGGTTGTATGATGTAATGGATATGCTGGCATGGTAACTAAGCATGTTTGGTCAGATCGTTAGCTGCCCCAAGTAAAAAAAAAAAAAAAAAAAAAAAAAAAAAAAAAAAAAAAAAAAAAAAAAAAAAAAAAAAAAAACAACAACAACAACAACAACAACAACAACAACAACAACAACAACACTGAGTGAATGGATCAACAATGAACTTGAACGAGTATCATAAGACATCTGCCCCTAACAAATGCAACAAACAATAATGAACAAAGTTAGATAAAAGAAAAACAAAGAAAGAAAGATAGGATAACAACTTTGCATACAAGAGGCTGAGAGTTCAAATCCCATCAGATGCAGTAAGTTTTTATTTTTTTGGTTTGAATAGCTCTGAGCACTATGCGACTTAACATCTATGGTCATCAGTCCCCTAGAACTTAGAACTACTTTAACCTAACTAACCTAAGGACATCGCACAACACCCAGTCATCACGAGGCAGAGAAAATCCCTGACCCTGCCGGGAATCGAACCTGGGAAGTCGGTTTTATTTTTTTATTTTATTTTTGTTTTTAATCTTTATCAAAGTGACTTCAGTTAGCACTTTTATTCAATTAATTGATTTAAATATAATTTTTTAATTCTATTTCTTTGCCCATAATTTTAGTCATAATATCAACTTCTTCGTTTGATCTTATTTTTCTTCCTGTCATTCTTTCTCCAATTGAAATCTTTGTTGATGCACTTTTAATTAATTTTATGTATTAATTTAGATTTAATGTTTTATCATCCTGCTGTTTGTCTTCATTATTGTGTTCATTGTAACTATTTTTCATTTTGCTTGAATTTTGTTTTACTTATAAACCTGACTTTCATTTAAATTTTCGCCTGCATTATTTTTCCCAAAGTCCAATCCCTATTTATGTGTATGATGATTTGGGGAAAAAAAACCATCTTGCAACGAAAATACATTTTTCCCACGAACACACAAATATAAATAGCTTATTTCATCAGTTGTTTTTTAACTGGTAGATCAGAATTTTCAAATAACTGTATATTATGATAGATAAATCTAATTAAATTCATATACACAAAAATTAAAATTGGGGAAAGAATAATACAGAGAAAAAATGAAAAAGTTCATTTGGTGATTAAAATGATGTAACAAAGGAATAAAAAAAAATATAGATTGAAACAAATTAAATTGACAAAAATAATGACTGAGGAAATATCAATCAAGATTTAAAAAGAAAATTACTGTACTAGATGAGAGTTGAACCTATGACCTCCTGAACACAAAGCACTTATGCTACCCATTACACCACACAACCACACTACATAAGACACCATTTGTAATGCTATTGAGTGCCACTCATAGTTTCAAAAGTCAATCACAGCACTGGGAACATCTCCTTGTTAGTAGACTGGTGGTCCATTACAAACAGTAGGCGGCAACGCACATGTAGCAGAGGCTGTGTGGAGTGTAGTGGACTTTTTTTCTTTTAGTGTTATTGTGTGTTGGAAAAGTACAAACAGGGCTTCAGTCTCAAAGGGTACAGGTCAAACACAGTAAGAGAAGATCTACGAAGCATTGCTATTATAGTTGTAAACTATCATAGCCGTGCTGTGAAAGAACCAGAACTTTAAGCACTCATAGAAAGCACTGAAGTACAAATCATTATAGGTGAGATACATTCAGCCACAGTATTTGCCAAGGACATAACACTGTTCAGAAAGGATCGATTAAATTCAGTAGTTGGTTGTGTGTGTGTTGCTGTTGAAAGTATTTCATCTTGTAGCGAAATTGAAGTAGATAATTGTTGTGAGTTAGTGTACGTAAAAGATACCTACAAATTGGTTCCTTTTTTTTTAACCCATCATCTCTTGTGACGAAGCATGCTGGGATAATTTTAATTCCCATCTTGTTTTGCCATCTACCTCCTTAGAATTAATTTTTTTTCAATTTTAACTAATTACCATTAACATACATGAATAGAATCTGCATATCCACAAAACAGAAATGTTGGACCTTAGTTTTAAAGCATCTAACACCAGATCTAATTTTGTGCTTAGTTTTATGTATGTAATTGATTTTATAATTTAGTTTGACTATTACTAGTTAGTGTGTTTCATTATAGGGTGAAATCAGTAAGCGTTTTTAACTTAAATTCTATTGTTGACATATAAACACATATAATTCTGTACTAATTATAAACATTTGGGAGACCAAATACTAGTAATTTTGAAGTATCTATTTATCTATATTCAAAAACATGTTAACAAAACCAGCCCTTAATTAATTGGAAAGTAATTAACACTTTTGTCAAAAGTATCGTTTTCGTAATGATATTTGTTAATTTCATGGTTTAAACCAATAATATGGCCTAACTCTTGCAGTAGAAGAAACTGTTAAAAAGACAGAATTTTTTTGATGTATTCAGTTAATTTAATGAGTTAAGTTTTAATTTTAATTTCTGTAAATTTAACTTCGAACAATGTGTAGTTTCAGTACCTATGATTGTGAGGATATACACTCCTGGAAATTGAAATAAGAACACCGTGAATTCATTTTCCCAGGAAGGGGAAACTTTATTGACACATTCCTGGGGTCAGACACATCACATGATCACACTGACAGAACCACGGGCACATAGACACAGGCAACAGAGCATGCACAATGTCGGCACTAGTACAGTGTATATCCACCTTTCGCAGCAATGCAGGCTGCTATTCTCCCATGGAGACGATCGTAGAGATGCTGGATGTAGTCCTGTGGAACGGCTTGCCATGCCATTTCCACCTGGCGCCTCAGTTGGACCAGCGTTCGTGCTGGACGTGCAGACTGCGTGAGACGACGCTTCATCCAGTCCCAAACATGCTCAATGGGGGACAGATCCGGAGATCTTGCTGGCCAGGGTAGTTGACTTACACCTACTAGAGTACGTTGGGTGGCACAGGATACATGCGGACGTGCATTGTCCTGTTGGAACAGCAAGTTCCCTTGCCAGTCTAGGAATGGTAGAACGATGGGTTCGATGACGGTTTCGATGTACCGTGCACTATTCAGTGTCCCCTCGACGATCACCAGAGGTGTACGGCCAGTGTAGGAGATCGCTCCCCACACCATGATGCTGGGTGTGGGCCCTGTGTGCCTCGGTCGTATGCAGTCCTGATTGTCGTGCTCACCTGCACGGCGCCAAACACGCATACGACCATCATTGGCACCAAGGCAGAAGCGACACTCATCGCTTAAGACGACACATCTCCATTCGTCCCTCCATTCACGCCTGTCGCGACACCACTGGAGGCGGGCTGCACGATGTTGGGGTGTGAGCGGAAGACGGCCTAACGGTGTGCGGGACCATAGCCCAGCTTCATGGAGACGGTTGCGAATGGTCCTCGCCGATACCCCAGGAGCAACAGTGTCCCTAATTTGCTGGGAAGTGGCGGTGCGGTACCCTACGGCACTGCGTAGGATCCTACGGTCTTGGCATGCATCCGTGCGTCGCTGCGGTCCGGTCCCAGGTCGACGGGCACGTGCACCTTCCGCCGACCACTGGCCACAACATCGATGTACTGTGGAGACCTCACGCCCCTCGTGTTGAGCAATTCGGCGGTACGTCCACCCGGCCTCCAGCATGCCCACTATACGCCCTCGCTCAAAGTCCGTCAACTGCACATACGGTTCACGTCCACGCTGTCGCGGCATGCTACCAGTGATAAAGACTGCGATGAAGCTCCGTATGCCACGGCAAACTGGCTGACACTGACGGCGGCGGTGCACAAATGCTGCGCAGTTAGCGCCATTCGACGGCCAACACCGCGGTTCCTGGTGTGTCCGCTGTGTCGTGCGTGTGATCATTGCTTGTACAGCCCTCTCGCAGTGTCCGGAGTAAGTATGGTGGGTCTGACACACCGGTGTCAATGTGTTCTTTTTTCCATTTCCAGGAGTGTATAAGGGCCTGATTTTTGCTCATGAGATAGTCAGTCCACGACCAAGTTTCAGACAAGAAACCTATGTTGGTTAGAACAACAACAATGCTTCAACTTAACAGTGGAATAAGTGTTAAAAAATTAGGCCACAGGTAAAAACAATGACAATGTCTGTCCATACATACCTGATTATGCTTCAAGAACTGTAAACTTAGTGGTTAGGTTTTACTACTCGTAAATGTTCAACAGAAAACTATTGTAGCAGTATGTGGAAGTTTGCCTGCAAACTATTAATGAGGCTTATGAAAAGTTTAAACAATAGTGCACTGATTTATTATTGGGGGCTGTGCAAAGTGAAAGTAAAAGACTGTGATCTGCAACTGTGCACTTGTTAGCTACATTATTTACCGTAGTCAGTGTCCAAGCTACAAACTCCATTTTTCAGCCAGTGTAGCAACACCATACATCGACACCGAGGGCAACAAACGAAATAAATAAAACACAGGTAGAACCGCTACACCCTCCTAAACTCAGAAAATACACCAGATTTGTAACTTTAATAGGGCCAACTATTTATTTACAACTTATATAAAATCAAAGTTTTACAGTTATTCAAAGTAGCCACTAGCATTATGTATTAGCCGTTGACAGCAATGTTGAAGTCATAGGATACCCTTAGGAGTGCCAGTTGTGTTGATAATGTGAGTAAAGCCATCAGCTGTCTGATTAATATCTGTAACAAATTCTGAAGTGAATTCTATGAAGTGCTTGGGGAGTGTGGTGGGTGGTACTGCATTTCCCAGGACCACTGATTGAGCAAATCAGTCATAACTAGTGTTGTATATTCTCCAGTACTGTTCTGCTAAAAGATGGGTGGGCCATGAAGAAAGTGTCACCACTTCTTTCTCTAAGCTGTTCATCTTTGGACACAGCCTGCGGCCAGCCCATCATTTGTCAGGACAATTCTCAAGCATGTGTGGCACAAGTTGTGTCACTTGATGGGACTGGGATGTGCTGTACTACCCACCATGCTCCTTGGATTTAAGCCATTGAAAACTTTCTGCAGCACTGACTGCACACTGACCAACACAGTGTCATGAAACAGTATCAAGAAGATGCTGACCCAAGCACCAACAAAAAGAGTGGGCAGCACCACACCTCCAGGAAGACAAAGTTCAGCAGCCTTGTTGGTGCTGACTTAACCAGCCACTCATCACTGGTTGGGCCCAGATGGGTTGCAGATTTCGAGAGCATCAGTACTGAGTAATATGCACATGATAATTAGCTTGTGTTCTGAGAGTAGTAATAGTGTGTAAAAGTAATTGCATGCAGGAGGCACAGGAAGCACATCACGCCCCCTCATAACAAAAAGTTAAGTTATGTTTCTTTTCCTTTTAGAAATAAAATTGTTCTATTAATATGGAAGTGATATGTATAGATCATTTTGGATTCCTGCCACTATCCAACACAAGTTCTCTCCTTCTTTACTTGTGTCAGTGCTGACTTCTACAGTAGCTAACACAACAAACTTGATTCCTAAACTGAAAGAAGCATTTAATGGCATTTGCTTCAGAGCTGTTACCAAGATTCATGGGCAATAGGCTGGTCCACTTGCACTGCTCCACATCTGATACTGATGAGTGTATCCTACAACTTTGATATCATTAGCAAAGGGTTATACACAATCCTGGCAAGTAATCTGAAGTTCTGTAAGGCTTTGTAACATGTCTCTATTTCATTTTATTTGCAAACAAATTTCTGTCTTATTCTGATTAGGTACAATTACAGTTGGTGGTGACTTCACTCTCCCCTTGATATGTTGGTGAGAATAGAGGTTTATAGTTGGTGGTAGACATAAAACACAGTCCAAAATTGTATTAAATCCTTTCTCTGCAAATTACATTCAAGATGGCAGAGACGTTGTGTGCACAAGTGAGTAGTGTTCTTGAGAAAAACGAAAATAATGTCAGTAAAAATACAAAGTGTGTAAATTTTAGGGACAAAATTATGAAGCTATGAAGGTAATCCCAAAAGTAAGGTCTCCTTTTTTTATAAGTACATAGACCTGTTTATTTCTTCAATAGTTTACATCAAGTTACAGCTTGAACATTTAGCTATTTTTCGACATAATCATGATTTCTGTCTATGCATTTTTGTAGACCCTGTGGCAGTTTTTGTATGCCCATGTCATACCAGCTTGCCGCCATGCTGTTCAGGAAGTTATGAACCTCTTCTTTCAACTCGTTGTTGGAGCTGAAATACTTTCCGGCCAAATGTTCTTTTAACCTAGGGAACAGGTGATAGTACTGTCACTGGGTGCAAGGTCAGGACTATAGGGTGGGTGGGTGGGTGATTATGTACCACTGAAACTGTTGCAGGAAAGCAACAGTTTGCCAAGCAATGTGTGGGAAAGCGTTGTCGTGGAGGATGTGTATGCCCTTCCTCAACATTCCTCTTCTCTGGTTCTGAATTGCCTATTTAAGCTTTTTCAGAGTCTCACAGTACCTGCCAGCATTAATGGAGGTCCCAGCAATTCAGCTCTGACGACGAAGTGATAGAAGAGGTTCATAACTTTCTGAACAGCATGGTGGTGAGCTGGTATGACATGGACATATAAACACTGCCACAGTGTCTACACAAATGCATCGACAGAAATGATGATTATGTCAAAAAGTAGCTACATGTTCAAGCTGTAAACTAATGTAAACCACTGAAGAAATAAACAGGTCTATGTACTTATAAAAAATAGGAGACCTTACTTTTGGGATTACCATAATAAACAGGCATATTTCGAGCCTTCAGCAAATCATCAGTGTATTGAATAGTGAGATGTCTAATCTTTGAAAAGAAATATGTGAGCCATTAGTAAACAAAACTCTATATCTATTCTGCAAAAACCTGTAATGAGTGGCCAAAAATACAGTACAGAAATAGAAAGGAAATATGAAAACATCACCAGGGAGTGAAAACACCGAACAGTTGGCAGTTAAAAACAAATTAATGTTCTTCCCATTAGTGAAGAGGTGGTTTCAGGCCTAACACCAGTAAGGGAACATGAACTTTTGAACAAACCTTATCAACATAATGGAGATATAGGCTCTAAGTTCAGCATTAAGGTAAACAATGTCAGTGAGAAATTGAACTTGCCATCTTTCGCACGTAGTAATGGGATGAATGAGAAAAGCAATATCAACAAAAACCTACAACAGTGCAAACACAAAAGTAGTGTATTATTTTTAATGGACATTCATGGAATAAACATGACAAGACTTTTCAAATAAAAAAATACTATGCAACAGGTATTGTGAAGCCAGGAGCAACAATGTAAAATGTTATTGGTGTTGACTTATATGATAAAATGTCAGGAAAAAATGACTATGTCATGTGTATAATGGGTGCAAATGATATTACAGAAAACGAAGCAAATAACTGGCTAATGGAACAAAAACAGTTTGTGGAACACAATAAACAATGATACACAATAGTTGCAACTTTACCACACAGATCTGATCTTACGTATCACTAGTGTGTCAACAAAGAAATTCGAAAAACTAACATTAAAATAAAACAAATATGTTCTTTGTTTGGAAAATGTAGTGTCCTTGATATAGGCAAATTGGACAGATGCCAACACACCAAACATGGAATGCATCTAAATTACGAAGGAAAAAAACTTTGTGTGTATAATGATAAATGAAATGATTGTTAATAGAGTGAGAGCGAACAGCAAAATTCCATGTACCAATATGGGACCAGTCTCAGCAGCAGAAGAAGCAGCATAACCGAAAGCAGCAGCATCATCCGTGGCAGGACCAACAGCTGATACATCAAAACATGCAGCAGAAACTGGTGCCCATCCTACACACAACAGTAAGCAAACCCAGCATTTTTTTGGTGAGTAACATGAGAGAAAGGGATTCCAAGTTGTGTGAATACTGTGTTTCTCAGAACATCATGTTATGAGTGGAAACCAAATACTACAAATTGAGAACTTTAGTTTATGTGCACGTTACTGAAGAGGGGAAAAAATGAGGAGTTGCAATATTTATAAAAAAACAATGTGGTCTAAAAATCTGTAGACTTAATCAAATATTGTGATGAACAGCATTTTGAGGTGTGTGGCGTCAAGTTACAGCAGACAGTGCAACAGTTATTGTACTGGTTATTTACAGGGCAGATGCCGGAAACCTGAATGTATTTCTGAAACAAACAGAATCACTTCTGTCGCACCTATGTAGAGAAACTAAATCAACCATTGTTATGGGTGACATCAATGTGGAATTTTTAACAGAAAACAGAAACAAAACAGACTTTTAACTCCTGATGTGCTGTTACAACTTAGTACCAACACTTTAATAATAATGTATTTGTAGATAAGAGTATTTACAATAATTTAACTGTGAAAAATGTTATAAATGGCTTCTCTGATCATAAATGGCAATTCCTCACTCTAAACAAGATAAAAGTACAAAGGAAAGAAAATTTCATTTGGAGAAACTTTAGGACCGTAAACGAACACACCATTGAAAGCTTTAATCAGCAATTACAACTACTGGACTGGTCTCCTGTACATGCTGCAATTAATGTTACCTCAAAATTTTATATATCTATCTATGAAGTTACAAGTCTTTCTGAAGAAACCTTTCCAAAAAACTCAGTGAGAGAAAACCTGTTAAAATGTGAACCAAGCCTTGGATTACTAAAGGCATCAAAATTTCTTGTAAAACAAGAAGAGAACTATATGCAGCGACCAAGAGATCAAATGATCCCTGTAGGTATATGCACTATAAGTTCTGAATCAGACCATACAAACAGCAAACAACATGTGCTTGATGGCAGAAATTGATTACTCAAGCAATGAAGTAAAAACTATTTGGAATTTTGTAAAGAAGAACGTAAGGAAAAATGCAGTTTGTAGTGAAAATATGCAAATAAAACGTGACGATCATCTTGATATCAATCGAAAAATAATTCCAGACACATTGAACAAACATTTTTTAACAGTAGAGGAAAAATAGATTTACATGGCCCCATGAACCAAACCATCAATCTTTTGAAAGCCAGAGTACCTAGCTCAGTACAACACATGAAGATAACAACTGTCACTGTTCAAGAAATTGAAAGAGTTATTAAATCCCTGAAAAGTAAAAACTCTACTAGAACTGACAATGTTTCTCACTAATTATCAAAATACTGCATGTAAGCTATGTAAGTAAAGTCCTTTGCTACATTTCTGATGCACCACTTGTGCAAGGAATAATTCCTGACAGACTTACGTATGTAGTTATAAAACTGCTGTATAAGAAGGGAGATAAAACGGAGGAAGCTAACTGCCAAGATAGTTAAGCATCTCAGGAATCAAAATATCCTCAGCGAAAGTCAGTTTGGGTTTCAGAAAGATTTGTCAACAGAAGATGCAATATTTCCATTTGCTGGCAAAGGCTTGGAATCTATCAACAAAAAACTGAAGGTGGTTGGGATTTTTTGTGAGCTAACAAAAGCATTTGTCTGTGTCAGTCACCAAATTCTTTTACCAAAGCTGCACATCTCAGTATAAGTGGTTCATCAGAGAAATGGCTTGACTTGTACTTGTCAAACAGGGAACAAAAAGTTGTAGTGGACAGTCAACATGGAGTCCCATTATCTTCAGAATGGGGTACCATCACATGTAAAGTGCCCCAAGGCTCAGTTATGGGCCCCCTACTTTTTACTATCTTTATAAATGATCTGCCTCTCTGTACAGAATATTGTAGGTTCACCATTTTCACTGATGACACTATGCTATTTACTGATAATTCAGTAGATAAACTTGACGAATCTACAAATAAGGTTTTAAGTGTAACAGTGAACTGGTTCACCATTAACTGCCTTTCTTTAAATTACACTAAAACAAGTTATGTTGAGTTCCACGCAACATTAAGTGATGAAGAAATAGTAGTAAAAATAGGTGAGCAGTTGATAATCAGGGTGGATACCTCAAAATACCTAGACTTGCATATTGACAGCAAACTGGACTGCTCAAATCACATCCTGGATCTATGCAAAAGATTATTACACATTATGCATAATTTTTTCTTTTAGAAGTATGGAAACTATGAAGTCAGCCTATTATGGTTATTTTCATGCCATTATGGCATATGGAATTATATGGGGAAATCAGTCACTGGCTAAAAAAGTACTGTGTGCACATAAAAAAAGAAAGCCATAAGGATCATGTATGGTGTCCAACCTAAAGCCACATGCAAGAATCTTTTTAAGAAACTTGGAATCCATACATCCACTGTACAATATTATTGTCTTTGATGTGCTTCATAAGAACAGGAAAATCTGTTTTTAAACTGAATAGTGAGTACCATAGTCCTGAGACGAAAAGAAAACATGATATCCACTATGAATAAGGAAATCTAAGTATGGTTCAGAAAGGAGTCAATTTAACTGGCTGCAAGATTTTTAATGCCTTCCCATATGAAAAAAAATAATTTAAGGCAGTTCCTATTACAAGGATAATTTTATACGACAGAAGGGTTCATAAACCAAAGTGTTAAGCATTTCTTGTATTGTTAATTGCAAATATATGCCCAAATCTGCACTTGTAATCCTGACTATTTTTTATTGTAAACACATATTTTGCAATATTTATTTTCTGTAACACTTATTATCTTGTAATATTTATGTATCTCTCAAAATTGATTTTCTGCAGTAGAACCTAAGTTACTGTTTACTGTAATATGAAATCATTTTGTTTTGTTTTTATGTACTACTACAGATTTCTGACTCATTCCATATCCTGTGATATTGTCGCAACATGGATCACTGGAACAAGAAGTAAATAAATAAATAAACAAACAAATACTGCTGAGCATGCATCAAGACGTATACAGGAATTTATGAGTGCATGGTTGTAGTAGTGAGACTGAATACCATAACATCCACGATGGAGGATATAAAAAAAAAGCCCACAGAAGAGCTGCTCATTTTGCATTATAACCAAATAGTGTATGGAAAGTAACTGAAATGATATGCAAAAAGACAAGTCAGAGCTCACACAGAAAAATTTAGGTGTTTATTTTCCCCACATGCTATGTGAGAGTAGACTGGCTGAGAAACATGTTGCAAGTGGTTTCATGAAATCTCTGCCAAGACTTAAGTGTGAATTACAGAGCAGCTGAGTAGATGTAAATTTAGAGATGGAAATACAATGCAGCATATTCCTAGCACTCATTAAAAGAGTTTGTTCTCAACAGCAAACACAAAGTTGTTGGTAATCCAGAACTATGCTCCATACCCTCCCTCTCAGAAGAGCTAGTTTCACTGCACTGAGAGGAGCCTCTACAGCAAAAATTACTCCAAATGTCACCTAAATCACTTACCCTATTAACAAATGAGAACAAAAGTGTTAAATAAAAATGGTCAAATAATTGCAATACGGAATGGCAGATATAAAGTAAGCTGTAAGGTCACCCCCAAGTCTGGCTACGTAATCACTAATCTTAGCAACAGACATGTTACAATGTACTATTGATGCCGTGTTTTCTCACAAAAATGCAGACAGATGTGGACAGCTCACAGTGTTTACTTCCAAAATTTTAAATTCTGTGCAAACCAATATTATGTAAGAAAGATAAGGAGTCTCTTAGTATTTTTTATGGATTAAAGAAATTTCTTATTTATCTACACAGAATTAAGTTCTACCTTGTAACAACCCATATGCCACCAATCACACCTTTTGGTTCTCATTCTCCTATGCCACAGAAAACAGCTGCAATACTTGTAAAAGTTGAGGCAATTATATTTGTTTCACACACTATAGGTCCAGCAGGTAACATGCTATTGTTGACAGTACACCTTGGCTACTGTGACGGCTGAACCCCATGATTTGATATCTAATAAACAGAGTGATTCTAGATTAATGAGATGACACAGAAAACACTGCAAAGATTAACCTCTAGTGTGATATTAGGATGCCTCAGACACTGTGACACATTATATAATGAAAAAGATGTGCCATTGTCTAAGCAAGTTAGTTAGGATACCTGCGAGCTGATACTGTGCATCTGCAAAGAATCTTATTCTCTTTACGTAATCAGATAAATGTAATCTGTGGAGTTTCTTATTATTAATAGCACATGAAAGTTTTGAAATCCCAGTAATTGTCCACAACTAACTGAGGCATCCTCAAAGAGAAAAACCTGACGTAAAGATGCCTGAATTGAGCAGAGGTAGATGCCAGTACTGAAAGAATGGTGTATGAATATCAATGTTATGCTCAAAATAAATCACTGTACCCAATATGTTTTCTCCATGGCCAAAAAAAGCAGGGGGAATGGTTATACACTGATTACAAAGAACAACTCTGGGAATTAACTGGCTTATAGTGGTAGTCACCTTTTTTAATTTCCATTTTGCATTCCGTATCTACAGCTAGATCTACGTCTATACTCTGCAAACCACTGTGAAGTGCATGACAGAGTGGAAATACCAAGTAATCAGTTATCAGGGTTCGTTTCTGTCCCATCCACTTATGGAGCATGGGAAGAATGACTGTTTGAATGCCTCTGTGCATGCAGTAATCATTCCAATCTTATCCTCGTTATACCTATGTGGGCAGTATGTAGGGTGTTGCAGTGTATTCCTGGAGTCATCATTTAAAGCCAGTTCTTGAAACTTTGTTAATAGACTTTCTCAGGATAGTGTACATCTATCTTGAAGACTCTTCCAGTTCAGTTCCTTCCATATCTCTGTGACCTCTCCCATGGATTATATAAACCTGTGACTACTCGTGTAGCCCTTCTATGTATATATTCAATATCCCCTATTGGTCCTATTTGGTATGGGTCTCACACACTGGAACAATGTTCTAGATCCTGTCACATGAATAATTTGTAAGCAATCTCCTTTGTAGACTGATTGCACTCCCACAGTAATCTGAAGCCTACCACCTGCTTTACCTATGACTGAGCCTATGTGGTCATTCCATTTCATATCCCTACAGAATGTTATATCCAGGAATTTGCACGAGTTGCCTGATTCCAACAGTGACTCATTTATATTGTAGTCATAGGATACTACATTTTGTTTTGTTTTCTGAAGTCCATAATTTTTCCTTTCTGAACATTTAAAGCAAGTTGCCAATCTCTGCATCAGGTTGAAATCTTATCAAAATCTGATTGCACATTTATGCAGCTTATTTCAGATAGTACTTCATTATAGATAAGTGCATCATCTGCAAAAAGGCTGACGTTACTATTAATGTTGTCTGCAAGGTTGTTTATGTACAACATGAACAGCAATGGTCCCAACTCACTTCCTTTGGGCACACCTGAAGTTAATTCTACACCTGATGATGACTCTCCATCCAAGACAATGGTATCTTCTACCTATCAATAAGTCCTCAATCCAGTCACAAATTTCACTTTATACACCATATTTTCATACTTTTGACATAAAATGTGGATGTCATGCAGAGTCAATTGCTTTTTGGAAGAAAAAAAAAAAAAAAAAAACAATTACTGCAAATACCTGCCTGCCTTCATCCTAAGTTTTCAGGAAGTCATGTGAGAAAAGTGAGAGTTGGATTTCACACGATCAATGATTTCAGAAGCCATACTGGTTGGCACTGAGAAGGCTATTCTGTTCAAGATAACTCATTATGCTTTTGACCTCAGAATACATTCTTAGATTCTACAACAAATCGATGTCAAGGATATTGGATGGTAGTTTTGTGGATCACTTCTGCTACTCTTACTGTAGATGGATATAATCTGTGCCTTTCAATAATTGGGAATGGTTTTTGTTGGAAGAATGTATCACAGATTATAGTTAGAAGAGGGGCTAACTCAGACTCAAATTCAGTTTAAAATCTGATAGGGATTCAATCATTACAAGGAGCTTTGTTTATTTTTAATGATTTCAGGTGTTTTTCAACATCGCTAATACTTACAGCATTCATCTTTTCAGTGGTATGAGGATTAAACAGAGGCAATTGTCCTGTGTTCTCAATTGTAAAGGAGCATTTGAAAATGGAGATAAGAGCTTTTGATTTGCTACCCTCAATTTTAGTTCCTGTCACATTTGCTAAGGACTGGACACTAACTTAGGTGGCACTAACAGTTTTCACATACAACCAGACTTTCTTTGGGTTCTGTGAAATACCATATGATGCTATTGTGCTAAAATATTCACTGAAGACATCACACATTGCTATCTTGACAGCCAAATGTGTTTCATTCAGTACCTCTCTATCTACAGCCCCATGCTTTGTTTTGCACCAGTTGCTGTTGTTGTGGTCTTCAGTCCTGAGACTGGTTTGATGCAGCTCTCCATGCTACTCTATCCTGTGCAAGCTTCTTCATCTCCCAGTACCTAATGCAACCTACATCCTTTTGAATCTGCTTAGTGTATTCATCTCTTGGTCTCCCTCTATGATTTTTACCTTCCACGATGCCCTCCAATGCTAAATTTGTGACCCTTAATGCCTCAGAATATGTCCTACCAACCGATCCCATCTTCTAGTCAAGTTGTGCCACAAACTTCTCTTCTCCCCAAACCTATTCAACACCTCCTCATTTGTTATGTGATCTACCCGCCACAAACTTCTCTTCTCCCCAAACCTATTCAACACCTCATTTGTTATGTGATCTACCCATCTAATTGTCAGCATTCTTCTGTAGCACCACATTTCAAAAGCTGCTATTCTCTTCTTGTCCAAACTATTTATTGTCCATGTTTCACTTCCATACATGGCTACACTCCATACAAATACTTTCAGAAACAACTTCCTGACACTTAAATCTATACTTGATGTTAACAAATTTCTCTTCTTCAGAAACGCTTTCCTTGCAATTGCCAGTCTACCGTTTATATCCTCTCTACTTCGACCATCATCAGTTATTTTGCTCCTCAAATAGCAAAACTCCTTTACTACTCTAAGTGTCTCATTTCATAACCTAATTCCATCAGCATCACCCGACTTAATTCGATTACATTCCATTATCCTCGTTTTGCTTTTGTTGATGTCATCTTATATCTTCCTTCCAAAACACTATCCATTCTGTTCAACTGCTCTTCCAAGTCCTTTGCTGTCTCTGACAGAATTACAATGTCATCAGCAAACCTCAAAATTTTTATTTCTTCTCCATGGATTTTAATACCTACTCCCAACTTTTCTTTTGTTTCCTTTACTGCTTGCTCAATATACAGATTGAATAGCATCAGGGAGAGGCTACAACCCTGCCTCACTCCCTTCCCAACCACTGCTTCCCTTTCATGTCCCTCGACTCTTATAACTGCCACCTGGTTTTGCACCTATTATGCAGTAATCTCTGTTTCTTTAGAAATTTCTTTACAGTGCCATGGAGGGTCCCTCCCATTATAAACTGTTCTACTGGGTACATATCTCTTCAGTGCATGGTCAACTGTTCTTTTAAACTTAAGACATAGTTCCTCTACACGCTCCTGCCATGTGCTGAAAATTTGAAGTTCCTCACTGTGATATGACACTACTGATTTTTATCTAGTTTGTTGAACACACATATCTCTCTACTTATTTTAGTTATCCTTTGTAATTTGATAATCATTGTTGCCACATCCACATCATGGTCACTGATACCACTTTCAATGTCAACGTCCTCAAAGAGGTCATCTCTATTTGTTGCCTTATTTTTCCATTTTGAGTGGGGTTCATAACTATCTCTTCTAAGTTATTTTGAGAGGATGCATTTAGTAATATTTCACAAGACATCTTACCATGCCCATCGCAAACAAAACTGAATTTTTTCCCAATTGTCAGATGATTAAAGTATCCACTGATGATTATAGTATGATTGGGGAACTTATTTACAAGTGAACTGAGATTTTCTCTTAAGTTTTTGGTTACAACAGAACATGAGTCGAATGGGTGATAGATGGATCCAATTACCATTTTATGGTCACTCTTGATACTGAGTTTTGCCCAAGCTATCTCACATGCAGCTTCAGTTTCTGTATCAGTGGATTTGAGTTTCTTGTCTTCCGTGACAAGTACTCTGTCTCCATTTCCCTATCCTTTTAACATACTCTTAAATTTTCTCAAAAAATCTCACTGCTATCAATTTCAGGTTTCAGTCAGTTTTATGTACCTAATATTACATAAGATCCATGCTTCTCAGAAAAGCTCCAGCTCTTTGTTGGGAATGCTTCAGCAGTTTACAACTACAGTTTTAATACTCTCACTGGTGGGAGGTATTTCTTTTGATGTTTTATTTATACTTCTGGGTTTCCTACAGCTTTCATTATATGGATTGGATGGAGAGTCGCCTAACCTAAAAAACCCTTGTGTGCAATGACACATGGTCAGCTACCTGAGTACCAGACACTGACACATAGTGCTCACCTAATCTATTTAGGGGGAACACACAGTTCTCAACCCTGTGGCACATGTCCAGGAAATCACTGCCTATCTTGTCACAGAACCTTCAAAGACTCTGGTTCAGTCCTTCCACTCAACTTAGAACCAAAGGACCATGATCAGTTCTGGGGACAATGCTGCAGACTGAAAGCTTTATTGCCACTCCATGCATAAGGCTGGTCTTCTCAGTCTTCTCAGCCAGTTCCTGGAATGCCCCTATTATGACCTCAGAGCCCAGACAACTGGCATAATTTGTTCCTGTTCACAACAAACTGCAGTTAGTTGCACTCTTTTCCCTCAATGGCTGCTGGAATAGCCTCTTCAACACATTGAATGAGGTCCTCAGGCTCACACACTAAGTGCACCTGGTGTCCTTTCCTCTCCCTTGCTGCCATTTCCCTATGGGTTATCATCATCTGCTGTACATTTGAACTGCCAATGATTAACAGACCCCTACACTTTTGCGTTTGCATCCTCTTGACTCAGGACAAAAGAGGTTTCCCTAAAACAGGTGAAGCGAGCCTAACTGGTTCTGTACTTTGTGCAGAGGAGACAGAATCCACAGGAGAGGATAGTATGACTCTTGAGAGCTTTTCCAACATATCGATTCGCAGCAGCTGCTAATTGTTTGACAGTAATCATGGTCATTTCCAGCTTCTTATCAATGTCAAACAAACTCATCCTATGTTTGAGAACAGCAGTCACAGTGTGCCTGCATTTTGGTTAGTGCAATGTATTACAGGGCAGTAAACAAATAACTTTAAATTAAGCCCGCTGATTATCTTTTAACACTAGAATGGTGGAAGGGGTCAAAGTGACTCCTGTCATATGTTTTTCATTCACTGTCATATCCAATTTATTTACTTCGTTAATGAAATTATATGACTTTCTAAGGTGCTCTAACAACTTTTTTGTGGTCTTACAGAATAACACCAGGAAACAACTGCAACTCAGGAAATAGGTGTGGGACACAATATCCATGTTATCTGCAACATGGCCTGCAGTCATTCATGGAAATGACTTTCTACAATACCACTTGGGTCCCAATGTCATTGAAGTCCATACTATCAAGGATTGTTGCCCACAGACAAGCACCAATGACTCTCTGACACCAGCGCTCCACTTTTTACCTGCTCATGAGTCTATTACACCTCAGTGATTCTTGTAGTTTGTAGAAAATGATGGCGTATTCAGGACAACATCACAGATTTTTTTTCTGGTCTTGTGTATTGTGTTCATTGTGAAATTCATTATCATAAAATTGTCTTAACTGACAAACAAACACACACACACACACACACACACACACACACACACACACACACACACACAGAGAGAGAGAGAGAGAGAGAGAGAGAGAGAGAGAGACATACACACCTACAATCCACTGGGTATGTGAGCCTATTTCACTCTCAGAGTGAATGTGTGTTGTTAATAATGCAGGTACATCTCAATATTTTGTATTTACAAATGATACTGATGAACTGAAGTTGTGACTGATTGTTAGGGATTCTAGGTTATTTAAGAAATTACACATACTGAAGCAAATGCTTTTGCTGGGAATTATCAATATGCCTGATATTGGTAACCCATGATCAAGAATGCTAATGCCTGCTAATTGTCATGGTGTGATTTTTTTTAATGGAAAAAAGAACAAAAATTAATCATCTTACTAAATAGAGGAATAAATTAAATTAATATGAGGCTTCACATTACTGCCTTATTTCCCCTTTTCCTGTCCTGGTTTAAGTGTTCTTATTACTTAGTCATTAGGAAAACCAGACTTTGTTATTGTAGAGTTGATGCGGAAGGTAGACATACAAGCCTATATTTTAAGAGTTTTTGATTTACGACACTGGGTATATGATGTTGCATGCTACATCACATTCTAATGAGACAGTTCTCCAAGGAAGATAGGAATTTTAGTCATGTATTTAATTTTAGTAATTTATAACCCAGGGTGGGTGACTTTGTGATCTGGATTGCAAATGAATCTATTCTAATAGTTAAAAAGTACAAAACGCTATTGATCCTGTCATACTAGTGGATTTACGCATGATGTCATCAGGAAGTATTTATATTTTTCAGTATGCAGATTACAAAACAATCTTTCATCAATGCGTGTAGCATAGAAACATGTAACAGAAAACAGCACTCACACTAGCTTTTAAGCACTAACTCTTTTTCTAGCAATACTTCACCCATTCACACACACAACCACACAAAACACCCAAATATACACGTTAGGGGCTGTGTGGTTATCTGTGTGAAAGTGTGTACTATTGCTAGAAAAAGTGCTAGTGCTCAAAAGCTAGTGTGAATGCTGTTTATGCTGTTTTCTGTTATGTGTTTTTGTGTTCCACGCATCACTCCGATGAAACTGAGTAGTAGCTTTTTTCTCATTTTACAAATTGCTCCATCCAAGAATTTCTATTATTGTTAATCTATCCTGCATGTTTCATGTGCACTGAACTTCGAAAATTTCAATAGTGCATCTGAAATGAGGTAGTTTAGTGTTTCACCAAGCACACCTATGTCTATTCATTTCATTATCAGAGATATTCACCATTTCATTGTTTGATATGAAACTGGTAGATAAAATTCCATATCGTGATTAACATGGTAAGAGTGATTGAAGTTTTAGCAAAATGCTTTCATAGGAGCTGCATATAGAAATGGAAGTGAAATCCAGTATATTCTTAAGGTAATATTTGCATTACACATTCTGCCAATAAATACAGTACAAGTAATCTTCATGTGGTCAAGAAATCTGTTTGTTAACACAATTCTTCTCAACAATCAGGACAATAGTTGCACAAAATACGTAAAACAAATTTGGTAATTACATTTGTTTCCAATCCAGAACATGAAAAGACGTTTCAAAGACATCATAGGTGACATAAGTTATGGCTCTGATTCACTTACAGAAAAATAACAATTTTTACAAGCTGTAAAGATGGAATGGTACAATCACAATTCCTTGCAAAAGTAAAATGCACAGACCTCTCATCCATACGGTCCCTGCCCCGAGGGGGCTGATGTGGATCTGGACCTCGCTGTGCCCCTCTCTCATGTGGCAGCAGTGGAGGGCGGCCCCTCTCGGCATGGCTGCGAGGCACACCTCTTGGGTCGTAGTGTCCAGTAGCACCAACTGGCCCGTGGTGGCCCCGTGGGGGTGGACCCCGTCGGTCTGCAAGGTAGTCGTCCTCACTGAAGTTACCCTCACTTGCAGAATCCTTAGTGATCTCTGGAGGAGAAATTGGTGCTTGCATAACATGCAGCTACTTCCAACGGGAATGCAATGTGATTTTTACTTCTAAATACACAATTTTTTACAAAACTAAAGCAAAACATACAATCCATTCAATAAATTTCAACATATATTTTAAATTAAATAAAAATAAAAACTAGCATTAATAATATGTAAGACAGAACAGGAGGGTCAAATCTTGTAACACTGTAAACTGCCACAACTGCAAAAGGGCTGCCAGCCCTAAAGCCAAAAAAATTCTAAAGCTTTCACTGAAAATGAAATGATAGAAAACTGAAAAAAAAAGACAAACAAGTATGAGAGGAAAAATAATTAACTCCAAACTACTGATCAAATGAAAACATTGACAGATTAGAATCAGAAATAACAAGACTAACAGCCAAGATGCAAAACTAGAGAGTATGAATAAAAGTCACCAATGAGAGACAGCAAAACAATATTCATTATATTTTATATTGATTTTACTTTACCATTATGATTGCAATGGTCTCTTTCCACTTTTTTATATTTTGAATGTCCCCCCCCCCCCCCCCAGCCACCACTTCTTTACTATTTACACAGATGAGACAAAACATTTTGACCACTGTGGAATGGAGAAGTTCTTGGTAAGTCTTGAGGGGTATATTGCACAAGTTATCTATGCAAAGATCATAGAAATCCCATAAGTTGCAGGCCATTGGGTGTAGGGGCAGACCTGGCTCCCAATAGTGTCCCAGATGTGTTCAGTCGGGTTCAGATCAGATGAATTCATTTGCAAATACATAAGTGTGAGTTCAATACCACATTCTCCAAACCATTGTAGTATAATTTTGGCTGTGTGACATGGACAGTTATATTACTGGACAATTGCACGGTTATTGGGGAAAACACCAGGCATGGAGGGATCCAGGTAGCCAGTAATAACGTTCATATGGTTCACTTTATAATACTGCCAACTGCCCCCCCCCCTCCCCCTCCCCACACCCATTCTATGTCCATGGTATGGTGCTTGTTTCAAGCAGCCATTTTCCTAGATGATAGTGAATCAGGACATGGCCTCTGACCATGTAACAAGAAATGTAATTCATCTGATGTCTGCTGATCCAGTCAAATCTTGATGACATCCACTGCAATCATAACTGATAATGTAGTTGGGTCAACATAGGCATACTCATAGGTCATTTTCAGTGTAACCACAATGTTCAGCAATGTGTGGTGAACAGTGTGCTCTGAAACAGTTGTAACTGCATCAACATTGTACTTCGTCATCAGATCTGCCACAGATTACCATCTTGCTTTACAGAGTGGCTATGTTACATGATGAAACATGTCCAGTACCTTATTGCCCACTTGGGGTTTCATCTTTCAACCGCATGCAAACAGCCAGCTAGCGTCACTGTTTCCAAGATGCTTCTCTCAAGCACAGGTCATAATAATCTATCCCTTTCCTTAAACCTCTACAGTCCTTTTCTTTCATCCCTCATCTTCCCCTTCAACTCTTCTGCCCGAATAAGGACCCACTGGCTCCAAAAGCTTGTAAAAGTTAAATACTTTTGTGTGTGTGTTCCCCTGCTGTCACTTGGTGAGTAGATTTTTTTTAGCTATCCATTTACATTAACCTTTGACAAAGGTGCTTATTCAGTGCATTTCTCCATTCAAAGCAAGTATCTTCCCTAGAATGATTCTCCATTCATCTATGCTACAATAATGTACCTTCCTTATCATGTCATGTGTCTGAAACATTACCAAGCAGCATCCTGTCTTGTAGTGGCAGTAATCATAATGGTTTGTCTCATCAGTATATCTACAAGGTGCATTCAAGTTCTAAGTATTCCAATTCTTTTTCTCCAGACTGGAAAGAGATAGATACATGTGCATATTTTTAAAATGAGGCCGAGTTCATTGTCAATACGTCCCAGAGATGGCAGCACTGTACGGCAGATGGAATTTTACCGCCAGTGGCAAGAGTGAGAACTGTTTTAAATACTTAAAATGGTGACGTTTTCCTTACTTGAACAGCTTGCAATCATTCGTTTTCTGAATTTGCATGGTGTGAAACCAATTGAAATTCATCGACAGTTGAAGGAGACATGTGGTGATGGAGATATGGATGTGTCGACAGTGCATTCGTGGGTGCGACAGTTTAATGAAGGCAGAACATCATGTGTCAATGAACCGAAACAACCTCGGGCTGGCACAAGCCGGTCTGACGACATGATCGAGAGAGTGGAGAGAATTGTTTTGGGGGATCGCCGAATGACCTCCAGAGTTGGCATTTTGTGGGTTCTGTGCACACAATCCTGCATGACAACCTGAAAATGCGAAAAGTGTAATCCAGGTGGGTGCCACGAATGCTGACGAACGACCACATGGTTGCCCGTGTGGCATGTTGCGAAGCAATGTTGACGCGTAACGACAGAACAACAGCATGAATGGGACTTTCTTTTAGTCGTTAGTGAGAATGGATGAGACGTGAATGCCATTTTTTAATCCAGAAACAAAGCACTAGTCAGCTCAGTGGAAGCGCACAGATTCACCAACGCCAAAAAAATTTCCGGTAACTGCCAGTGCTGAAAAAATGATGATGTCCATGTTCTGGGACAGCGAGGGTGTAATCCTCACCCATTGCATTCCAAAGGGCACTATGGTAACAGGTGCATCCTACAAAAATGTTTTGAAGAACAAATTCCTTCCTGCACTGCTACAAAAACGTCCGGGAAGGGCTGCGCGTGTGCTGTTTCATCAAGACAATGCACCCGCACATCGAGCTAACGTTACGCAACAGTTTCTTCGTGACAACAACTTTGAAGTGATTCCTCATGCTCCCTACTCACCTGACCTGGCTCCTAATGACTTTTGGCTTTTTCCAACAATGAAAGACACTCTCCGTGGCCGCACACTCACCAGCCGTGCTGCTATTGCCTCAGTGATTTTCCAGTGGTCAAAACAGACTCCTAAAGAAGGCTTGGAATCATGGCATCAGCATTGTAAAAAATGTGTACGTCTGCAGGGCGATTACGTCGAGAAGTAACGCCAGTTTCATCGATTTCAGGTGAGTAGTTAATTATAAAAAGAATCGGAGGCCTTAGAACTTGAATGCGCCTCGTATTATTGTTTGTATTTTTACTATTAGAAAGCAAAGAGTTAAGAAGACTATGAAGGTTTCACTGCTAAGCAATGGTTATGAGAGAGGATTCCTTGACCATGTACAAAATTCTGTGGTTGATGACTGTCAGGAAACAAATATTTTTAATTGTTACAGGATGTAAATTTTTCTTATTTAGTCTGTATTAATTCAACCATCGTATGATTACATGGCCCTGATGAGTGATAAATATGTACTGATAAGTTTCATAAAGTGAAAGCATAAATTTTTTAGCCTAATGCAAGGAACTGCAGTGTCCACTGTGATATAGGCCTTTTGGAAAAGATGTAGGTAAGGAAATTCATGTACAAGCAGGTATTTGGACTGCAACCTCTGTGATTCAATAAAAGACTATGTTAGGGAAGCTGCTGAAAATGCTCCTTACACTAGTTGAAGATTATATTACTCTTTGAATCATTCTGTGGAAGACGTTAAAAAGACAGAGCTTGCAGATTTCCTTAGGCAAGATGAAATGTAACACATTGCCCAACTGTCACATGATATGTGGCATGATTGTATTTCAATGTTTCAGATAGGATTCTTCCTGTATGGTGAACTTCTGCAGCATGTAGTCTGACAAAATTACTGTTCATCCTACTCCAGTAATTTTCAACATTGTTAGAATTGTTTTTTAACTTAATACAAGTACTGCAGAATGTATATGTTTTTTAACAACTGTTAGGGCAGATAAAAACTGTAGCTATGACAAAGCTTCCAACAAAAATAGGAAGATTTAAAAATAAGTAAATATGTACTTTGTAATATCGATACAGGAAAACAAAAAAGAAACTGGAACATAAGCAGTTGCACTTATATAATCATAATATCATTTGGAAATTTAAAAGCTACATCTAGATGGATTCAACACAACATCATACTATTGCACAACCAGTAGAAAAAATAAGAGTGGCAAACACACATATAAGTATCAGTGAAAAAATGCACACTTAACAAGTACCACATCTACACTTGTCAAAAGTTTGATTGTAATAGGTATCAAGTGAAATCTGTGACTGGATTGAGGACTTTTTGGTAGGCACAGCATGTTATCTTGCATGGAGAGTCATTGATAGGTGTAAAAATAACTTGGTATATCTCAGGGAAGTGTGTTGGGGCCCTTACTATTCATGTCGTATATTAATGACCTTGCAAATAATATTAATAGTAACATCAGACATTTGTGGATGATGCAGCTCTCTATAATGAAGTATTATCTGAAAGAAGCTGCACGAATTTTCAGGCAGATCTTGATAAGATTCCAAAATTGGTGTAGAGATTGGCAACTTGCTTTAAATGTTCAGAAATGTAAAATTTTGCACTTCACAAAACGAAAAAAGATAGTACCCTATGACTATAATATCAATGTGTCACTGTTGGAATCAGACAACTCTTACAAATACCTGGGTGTAACAGTCTGTAGGGATATGAAATGGAATGATCACTTAGGCTCAGTTATGGGTAAAGCAGGTGATAGAATTCAGTTTATTGGTAGAATAATTGGGGAGTGAAATCAGTCTACAAAAGAGATTGCTTACAAATCATTCATGTGACAGGATCTAGAACATTGTTCAAATGTGTCAGACCCATAGCAAATAGGACTAATAGGAGATATTGAACATATACAGAGAAGGGCAGCACAAATGGTCACAGGTTTCTTTAATCCATGGGAGATTATCGCAGAGATATGGAAGGAACTGAACTGGAATACTCTTCAAGATAGAATTACACTGTCCTCAGAAAGTCTATTCATGAAGTTTCACAACACAACTTTAAATTGTGACTCTAGGAATATACTATGATCCTCTAAATATCACTCACATAGGGATTGCGAAAATAAGATTAGAATAATTACTGCATGCGCAGAGGCATTAAACAATCATTCTTCTTGCACTCCATACATGAATAGAATAGGAAGAAACCCCAATAACTGGTATAATGGGACAAGTCCTCTGTTTGCACATCACAGTGGTTTGCAGAGTATAGGTGAAGATGTATATGCAGATATAGATTGTTGTTCACTGTTATGTATGAAACAGGACTGTGAGTCCTGTGCCATCATAGTATACATGGAAATGCACAAGCTAGTAGTACTGGCAGATTATGGGTCTCTAACAGGAAACATCTTCAGTTTCATGTATCATTTAGGAGTGTTTACGGAATTACATAAGCTTTATTGGAGACTTATTGTTTGTAGAGACTTTAATGTTGATTTGTTATAGTTTACTATTGATTTGGGATGCCAATGATTGAGGAAACATAAACTTGTTGATGTATAGCTTTTGTTTATTTCCCACAATAGAGTTCTCCGCAGCACTGAAGGTTAGAGTGAACAGACACAGAAAACTCGTTTCCAGATCCAAAGCACCTCACTGATTTAGAGATGAAACACAAAGCAAATATTTTATCTGACAATAATGGACACATGTTGGTAAAACGACTTGCTGATGAGTTCATTTCATGTTAGAAAAGAAACTAACATCTTTGTTGTTAATTATAGTGCATAAAATTCAGTAAGTAAGCTTTACATTAATGACCTTCTCAATAACTGTTTCCTCTGTTACATAATGTATATTATAGTTTCTTCAATAACCTTGATGTTCTAATTTATGAAAGGCTCTACAGGAAACAAAGAATGAATGAATATTTTATTTTTATTCCATTTTACTTGAAATTTTTGGCATCTTTCTTTGTGTCTTATGCACATTTGCATCCTGTAATTTTGGTTCTCTTCTCCGACTTATCAGCTAAAATAGCACATACCACCTTGAAAGACAGTTCAAGCACAGACAGAGGATAATACTGGAAAAAAGCAGTTATCACTATCCAGCTTTACTAATTGGCTGCTAATATATTGTGGAATTGGAAGCAGACGGAAAATCAAAACTAGGGTGCTTTGCAATGTTATATGCACTATAGTGGTTCATAACTGCTATTGTAAGATTTTAATCTTGGCTGTTAGACTTTTGATTCTGTCTCAAAACTTCATGTTTCTCTTGAGCCAGGATTTGGAGTACCTTTCATCATGGAAATAACAGTTTCACAGCTAAAGCATACACAAACGTTATTTGTATATTATGCTGAGACTAAATTTTTGTGTATTATTTTTATACATAAGCACTTGAGAGTGTGGCTGCAACCCCAAAACTAGTCACAAAGAATGGAAAATAAGTAAATAAAAAAAAAATACATCATGCAGCTGTGCAGCTGCTATTTGCGGAAAAAAATAATTTACCAGCTATGTACCCACAAACACTATACTTCTTTGAAAATAACAAAAATCTTGAACTCTGGAATGATATTTCTGATACATCTAAACTTTCCTTCATTTCTCTTTCTCCTGACAAACAATCTTTTGAAAGATCCTAAAGCCACAGATTCAGTTTATTTCTCCTGCTCCAGTCATTCCTGTTTCAGAATTCACTAAGAAGGCTCCTCTTCTGACTCAAATATTACTCAAACTTTTTTTAAAAAAAAAGAAAGAAAGAAAAAGAAAAGAGAAAAAAGAAAAAAAACCAGTAATATTTATTAAATACATGAACAAAGAAGTGCAAATACTCAACTGAAATGTACACTACACATTCCTTGGTTTCATTACTTGTGCAGAGTGATTACAGACAGGATTACAACTAAATCTCACAACAAATAGTACTTCACTTATTACTTATCATTTTGGATGTGAGTATAACATTTGGATGCAATTTCTATAGAGTATAATTTCTTCTAGGACAGTTGTAGAATTTAATGTCAACACTTACTTGTACATTATAGTAACACACAATATTTCAAGGTACTGATACTCACAAGTATGGAAATAGTCTACCAAATTTGGCAGATTACAAGACTCTGGCAACAAGATAACAGAAAAACACAAATACAAGTACACATCTTGATAAAAAGAGTGAAGTACCCAGAAATGGAGTAGGAAATGAAATAAAACTTTGTGGGTTGTGAGGGTATGTGGTGTTCCTTCAGTGACAACAACGAGGAGACAAATTTTTAAAGAACTTGTCGGTATTAGCCCACTTATCAGTAGGAGACTGAACCTGCTCTTGCCCGATTTCATTGGGGTGAGTATCACACAGCAATTATACCCTTTCCTGATATAAGATGTCCCCCAAGTACTGTAAAACATCCTTGACATTCTGGATACTGGCAAGGGATGGAGTTGTCTACCGAGCTGGTCCCACACATGTCCTATGGGACAGATTTGGGGATTTCATTGAATCACCACCAAGCATGATCTGAATTTATACCTCATGGTTCCCCACATGATGACATCATGTGTAACACCACCGTGCCGCCTCTCCAAAACACTGGAAAGAATGGTAGCTCTTCCCAGGTTGCTACTATGCTAAGATGATGGCCTTCTAGGGTAGTGCTGAACACAATGCATTGCATCCAACGGCAGTCCATGCTTCCTCATCAAGGTACCACTTCAATGCAGTTGTCTGTGAGTGTTGATAACAGGAACCTTCCCATGGCACAGTACTTCCCTAGTCCATTTGTTGCCGGCCTCCAATGGCATGGCACACAAAAGTTGCAAGGACTCCATTGATCATTCTAGGATGGCAAGCACGGATGTGAAGGGGCTACAATGTGTTTGTTGCCTCATATGATAATCCCCACTTGTGGTGGTGAGACAACATCAGCTAGAGCCTTGATGAGAAGCATGTTTGCCCTCACAATTCCATGCAATCCAACGTTGAACCATTGTCACTTTTGAATGCTCTGCAGATGTAGGTATCGTATGATTCAACCTGCCAGCAAATAGCAATGCAAAAACTTTTCACAGGTGCTGTAATGCTGTCTCACATGAGCAGGTAACATTTCAGTACCAGCAATAACTCGACATCTGTTTCTGTTCATGCCAATTATACCATATTTACTTAATTATAAGACAATGTTTCTTCCCAAATTTGTCATTTGAAAAGTACATTGTTTTTGCATATTAAACTATTGCTGCTCAGGCCAATGGTTTTATGTTGTTCAATGGATTGATATAGGAGTCGTCTTACACTTACTGATGAAGCTTGGGCTATTGAGGTCACATACAGATTTATTTTGAAGAATTCAGAAGGGTAGTTAGGGTGAACAATACTTGTGCTCAAACATGTTTGAGATTGCCTGGTATGCTGAACTACTCGATACAGAATTGACCTTACTCAAAGCCGGCCGCTGTGGCCAAGCGATTCTAGGTGTTTCAGTCTGGAACCGTGCTGCTGCTACGGTCGGAGGTTTGAATCCTGCCACATGGATGTGTGTGATGTCCTTAGGTTAGTTAGGTTTCAGTACGTCTACGTCTAGGGGACTGATGACATCAGATGTTAAGTTCCATAGAGCTCAGAGCCATTTGAACTATTTTTTGAACCTTACTGGAACAATCATGAGACATTTGACTTGCGTGACGTTAGTGCAACACATAGGCGAGACACTATGAATTAGCCACCACAACAATATATTACTCTGCATCACATTCACAAGTTTTGTGAAACAGCGGAGGACATAGAATTTAATGCTATTGTCATACAAACTGTTGTTGTATTTGATCAGGTTTGCAAATAAAAGGTCTCATAGATATATGGATACCATATAAACACATTTATGATAGTTGTTAAGTAAAGTTAACATTTAGAGGCAAAAATGTTGAGTTTCCAGAAACATTAAATGATTCTGAACACAAACCAATATTTTATTTGATTACGAGCTACTTTAGTGATTTACCAAGTGGACTGAAAATGAGAAATTCAGTCACTGTTCACATATTAGAATACTAGGTAAAAATATTACCAACTGTTTATCAGCTTTATAACAAAATGATGACACTCATATGAAACAAGAAAAAAAATTAATCCAGTATTAAATGTCTAAAAAACTAAACAAATCATACTGCACTGACTATAATTGTTGTTGCTGTTGTTGTGGTCTTCAGTCCTGAGACTGGTCTGATGCAGCTCTCCATGTCACTTTATCCTGTGCAAGCTCCTTCATCTCCAAGTACCTACTGCAGCCTACATCCTTCTGAATCTGCTTAGTGTATTCATCTCTTGGTCTCCCTCTATGATTTTTACCCTCCACGCTGCCCTCCAGTACTAAATTGGTGATCCCTTGATGCCTCAGAACATGTCCTACCAACCGATCTCTTCTTCTGGTCAAGTTGTGCCACAAACTCCTCTTCTCCCCAATTCTATTCAATAACTTATCATTAGTTATGTAATCTAATCTTCAGCATTAGTCTGTAACACCATATTTCAAAAGCTTCTATTCTCTTCTTGTCTAAACTATTTATAGTCCATGTTTCACTTCCATATATGGCTACACTCCATACAAATACTTTCAGAAATGACTTCCTAACACTTAAATCTATACTTGATGTTAAGAAATTTCTCTTCTTCAGAAACACTTTCCTTGCCATTGCCAGTCTACGTTTTACATCCTCTCTACTTCAACCATCATCAGTTATTTTGCTCCCCAAATAGCAAAACTCCTTTACTACTTTAAGTGTCTCATTTCCTAATCTAATTCCCTCAGCATCCACCAACTTATATTGACTACATTCCGTTATCCTCGTTTTGCTTTTGTTGATGTTCATCTTATACCATCCTTTCAAGACACTGTCCATTCCGTTCAACTGCTCTTCCAAGTCCTTTGCTGTCTCTGACAGAATTACAATGTCATCAGCAAACCTCAAAGTTTTTATTTCTTCTCCATGGATTTTAATACCTACTCCAAACTTTTCTTTTGTTTCCTTTACTGCTTGCTCAATATACAGATTGAATAGCATCAGGGAGAGGCTACAACCCTGTCTCACTTCCTTCCCAACCACTGCTTCCCTTTCATGTCCCTCGACTCTTATAACTGCCATCTGATTTCTGTACAAATTGTAAATAGCCTTTCGCTCCCTGTATTTTACCCCTGCCACCTTCAGATTTTAAAAGAGAGTATTCCAGTCAACATTGTCAAAAGCTTTCTCTAAGCCTAAAAATGCTAGAAATGTAGCTTTGCCTATCCTTAATCTTTCTTCTAAGATAAGTCGTAGCGTCAGTATTGCCTCACGTGTTCCAACATTTCTACGGAATCCAAACTGATCTTCCCCGAGGTCTGCTTCTACCAGTTTTTCCATTCATCTGTAAAGAAATCGAGTTAGTATTTTGCAGCTGTTACTTATTAAACTGATAGTTCGGTAATTTTCACATCTGTCAACACCTGCTTTCTTTGGGATTGGAATTATTATATTCTTCTTGAAGTCTGAGGGAATTTCGCCTGTCTCATACATCTTGCTCACCAGATGGTAGAGTTTTGTCAGGAATGGATCTCCGAAGGCTGTCATAGTTCTAATGGAATGTTGTCTACTCCTGGGTCCTTGTTTCGACTTAGGTCTTTCAGTGCTCTGTCAAACTCTTCACGCAGTATCATATCTACCATTTCATCTTCATCTACATCCTCTTCCATTTCCATAATATTATCCTCAAGAACATAGCCCCTGTATATACCCTCTACATACTCCTTCCACCTTTCTGCTTTCCCCTCTTTGCTTAGAACTGGGTTTCCATGTGAGCTCTTGAAATTCATGTAAGTGGTTCTATTTTCTCCAAAGGTCTCTTTAATTTTCCTGTAGGCAGTATCTATCTTACCTCTTGTGAGATAAGCCTCTACACCCTTACATTTGTCCTCTAGCAATCCGTGCTTAGGCATTTTGCACTTCCTGTCAATCTCATTTTTGAGACATTTGTATTCCTTTTTGCCTGCTTCCCTTACTGCATTTTTGTATTTTCTCCTTTCATCAATTAAATTCAATATCTTTTCTGTTATGCAAGGATTTCTACTAGCCCTCGTCTTTTTACCTACTTGATCCTCTGCTGCCTTCACTATTTCATTCGTCAAAGCTACCCATTCTTCTTCTACTGTAATTCTTATCACGAGAATAAATTATGGGAGCAAGAACCCTTATTGAGATAGTACCAGCAAATATCACCAGATCACAGGATGACTTTAAGTTTGAGAATTTTACTGAATCATGACTGATATCGTTTATGTATGTATTAGTTGGTGTTGTTACATATGACATGCACCCTACAAGGTATTGCAGTTCAGTTTCACAGTTAATCAGCACAGTATTACTGAAGGGCTGGAGGAGAAACAGTGAATCCGGCTTGGCTGAGAACTAGGATGAATGTGGGGAGTGGACTAGTGAATAGTAGCAAATTATGTTGTGCTGCCAACCATGGGAGCTTATACCACTGAAGTTTGCCTGAATCCATTCGAATTGACTTTAAAATTGGGCAAATTCACAGCAAAGTTCTGCAGGAAATGGATGTACTTAGTGTTTTCTGCAACAATGCATGACGTTGACTCGGCTGCTGGTGGTGCACGTCAATGAGTGACCAGTGGGCAGATGATATGTTTGGAAGCAAGGAATATTGTAACATTCTCACATCAGTATAGAAGTGAAATACAATATGTATTTGGCAAAAAACAGCTGCATTCTCAGGTTCCACCAAAACCACAACCTCAAATATTGCAGTGTTTTCAGAAGAACCAGTGAAATATTTTTGACAACAGAGATATAAATTTCAGAACTGTGCTACTAGGGTGATGGTAATGGCTAAAAGTAGTGATACCAAAGATGACAGGCTTAGTGAGCAAAAAAGGTAGTTCTTCTTGCATTATCAAAATTTAGACATTCAATAAATAGCCCAAGTTTAAAAAATAGGTATAATGCTGACATTTAAGTCAGATAATTAAGGTCTATAAAACACTTTGCAATTTTCATTAATCACAACATGTTAAAAATAATTTTGGTAAATACGGTATGCCCTGCCAGGTCTTATAACAACAATAAATATGAACAACACTAATGCACATTGGTAGCTGCTCCACCCATCACAGAGAATTGCAACTCCAATCATTTACATATCCCCCAATATTGTATACCAGTGCAAAGTTACATTGACATATGACTATGTCTTCTGGGTGCTTACTTTTGTCAGACAGCATATTTCTTTTAACAGATGCAAATATCACAGAAAAAGATAATGACAGATTTTGCTACACACATCTTTGTTTAACACTTGTTTATGGCTTACTTTGAAAATACCACTGAATTAACCAACTACACTAAGACCAATTTGGTCTAGGAAATTGCATCAACTACAAAGTTTTGAAGCATACTTGTTATAAATAGGAGTGTCAATTTTGTTAATGAAGATGCGTCACTATGGATATTAAAAAGAAGTCTATAATAAAGAAAAGATATCAAGATATCTACGGCATATAGATTTTGGTGGTAGACTGTCGGACAGCACATTATTTCGTGTGTGTGCGTGTACACGATAAATCATGAGGCAGAATTACATCTAGGAGGTGAAATGTATACTCCCAATAGAGACATAAAAAAAGTAAAGGGGGGACACCCTATCTAGCTTTCAGAACAAATATTTCCTTCGACTTCATAATATTCACAGTGATGCATCTTCATTAACAAAACTGGCATTTATAACAAGATGATTCAAAACTTTGTAGTTGATCAAATATATGTATAGGAGGGAAAGACAGAAAGGAAAGGCAGGTCACTCAGCATTCATGATGAGGGGGATCCAATTATAAGCAAAGATGAGGGTAGATGAAGGAAGAGGCATCAGAGAGAGTAGGTCAGAGATGGTACATTGGCAAGCACTGTGCTACTTTCAGTCCAGTGATGATAAAGGAAAGAGTGAATTCTAAAGATAGATTAAGTGGAAAAGACATGAATAATGTAATTAAGAATTAGGACAGAAAAAAATACCAATGTACAATCTTTAACTTGGTGTCTCAGATGTCTTCCCCTTTATCTTTGACTACCTGTAGTTTCACTACAGGTGGATCTCTCTCATTGTGGGGCCCTGAGGAACCTGATCTCCCTTTTTAAGCTTCCCCAACACTTTTATTCCTCTTTCTGGTAAAGGAACTATTAGTTCAGAAATCTAGATAAATTTTTCCTCCTGAAACTAAAAAATAATAAACCGATTTAAACAAACATTGCTCACAACGAAATTGAAACACAAACAGAGTAGCAGAAAACGAATTTTTTTTTCATCCAGAATGTACTCTATGTAGCCATGAGAGGTATGTGAAGCTACTTCAGTAATTGCAAAATAACGAACAGAATCAAATTTACAAATAATTTGGCAGTATGAGCCCACTTATTGGTATAACATAGTACTCTCTCTGACATGGCTGCATGCACGTATTTGGTGGGGGAAGGAGTCATGAAAGCCATTGTATCCTCTCAGGCAATCTGACTCACAATGTTATAAATGGCCCTCAACATCCTGAAATAATGGCACTGGGGCAGAATTGGCATCTGAGCTCATCCCACATGCTATATTGGGGGCAATTTTGGGGATGTTGATGGGCATAGGACTACCTCACATTGCAGAGGAAGCCCATAAAGACACACGTAATGTATGGACGAACATTGTCCTGTTGAAAAATGGCACCATGATACTGTTGCATGACAGGTAACAAATGAGGATGCAGGATGTTCATGACGTACCGCTGTGCAATCTGAAATCCCTCAGTTACCACCATCGATGACTTGAAGTCGTACTTCACACCTCCCCACATTATAACACAAGGGGTAAGTAATACCGCTGTGCCTCTCCAAAACATTGGAAAAATTGGACCTCCCCCCAGGTCACTGCCATACAAATGAATGACAGTCATCTAGGAAGGTGCAGAACTGTGATTCATCGCTGAATGTAGTGTGATGCCATTCATCACAAGTCCTTGCTTCCTCGTCACAGCAGCACTGCAAACACTGCCTTTTGTGTTGTAGTGTTAATGGCAGCCTGCACATGGGACAGTGATTCCCTAGTTTTGTTGTCACTGTTCTCTGATCAATGGTACGGCATGACAGAATGTTGCAGGTAATCAATTACTTGTTCTCGCACAGAAGGCACAGCCATGAAGGCAATATGGTATGCTCATTGCATAATATGGAGATCCTCTCTTGGGGTTGTCAGACGTGGTTCACCAGAACCTTGACACTGAATATACCAACAATCACACTCTAAAGCAGCCAAACTTTGGGCCACTGTCACATCCAAACACCCCAAAAACAAAAAAACTCTTTCCCACACAAGTACACCTCACCCCATGCCCTTGCAGTGGTTACTCAACATCTGATGCTGTTCATCTTCCTTATATACCACATCAGATCTGATATGAACACATCATAACAGATATGAACAACAATAGTGCAGCCTGGCAGCTGTTCTACCTGGAATTGCAATTCTAATGAATTACATACTGACCGATTGTGTTTATCTGTACAAGATTACACTGACATCAGATCATATCGTCTGGATGTTTCACTTTTTTCATCAGGTAATGTATTTTATAAGAAGTTATTTTAAGAATCATGAATAAATGAGTAGAATATTTAATGGATGGAAGTTGATTGAGGAGCAGTTTGATTTTAGAAGGAATATGGCACAAGAGATTTAATAGGATCCTTACGACTTTCGGAGAGATTAATTGAGAAGGGGAGAGAGATGTACACATGTTTTATTGGCCTGAAAAATGCATTTGAAAATGTGGTTTAGGATAAGCTTGCAACTATAATGAGAGAAAAGAGACTGAGATTTGCAGACAGAATGGACCTTTGAGCAATGTATGGAAAATAATTTCATGAAATAGAGAATGTCATTGAAGCTAAAGAAAAGGGATTTGGAGTAACAATCAACAAAGAAAACAAGATATTGGCTCTAGGAGAGAATAAAAGGGTAGATAACATGAATGGAAATACATTAGAACACGTGCAAAGCTTTAATTTCAATTGAATTTTATTTGACCATGTAGGATTACACCATGTACTGTAAAAGCACATGTAATATAGGACAAGTCCAATACCGAAAACATTCATTATCACTTATTTCCTAAGGAGTATTGATTTTGGTAACGCACTCTTAACATCACAGATTATAAGGAACAACATATAAAAATTTAATTTAATAGATACTCTTTAACACTGTAAAATTTCTTTTCCACCAGATAGTCTGAATTTCTTTGGAAAATTAGTGTTAAGTATGTTATCATTCAGGATTTTAGACAGGTTTCTTAGTAACTTGATACCAGAATACTGTGGAACTTCTTTGAGCATCATCCTTCAGTGGGTATGCATGATATGTCATTATTCCTCTGTAATTTCAGAGTGTGTACACTTGTATGCAATCCACTCTGAACTATCTTTTGTAATGTATATTATTGTTTTATGTATGTACAAAGATATAAAAGATTAGATGCCTCGATTTTAGAAGCAGTTTCTGCATGTTTCAGAAGTCCTTCCAAAATACCCCTAATTATTACTTTTTGTAATGTGAATACTATTTTTGTTTCTTCAATGTTTTAGAATCGCCACACTAGTACTTCACACTGTGAGTATAGCTCAGAGAGCTATTTGTGTGTACATTGTCAAAGCTGCTTTATTATGAATACTACAGGGCTGAGTATCTTACAGACACAATCAATATGCTGTTTCCACTTCAACTCATTATCCACAGTAATAACTAAGAATCAAAGTACTTTCCAGCACTGTATCATCCACCTCTAAATATATATGCACAGCCTTCTCTTTGTTTGGGACTGCAGTGGAATCTCATAACTATGTTCCACATTACCAGCTTTTCTTGCATAGTATGTCCATTTTTGCATCTCCCAGTCCCAACTGCATTTAAAGCATGTTAAAATGAGTCATTTGTGTATTCTCCTTTCCTGATTAGCATGTTCAAATTTGGCAGGAATGGTACTGCTTGGCAGCTGCAAATTTTGCCACCGATAGTTCTATGAGTGATAGGAGTAGAACATTTGTGGCAGTGGGATGAAGAAAGATGCAGAAAAACAGTGGTATTCAGTCATCAACCCTGCAAGTCCTATAGATAATCTGTTACAGTAGAAAAGATTTGTGTAAGTAGTTTGTATAGTTGGGCAATAGCTCCAATTACTTCCGACTTGTGTACCAGCCAAATAATGAACACAATAGCACATAACTCAGACACTAGTGTTTTTTTTATGTTTACCATTTGACTGAGAGATTGTGATTTTTTTTTTATTAATATGCTGGTACATCTTGGATAAAAAGATTATATGACACTCAACAAATGTAGAAAAGTGGAACATTATTCAGGAAGTTAGCAAAAATCACACGACATGCGTTCTTGTTTCATGAAAACTGAACATTCCTCCAGAAACATGAAATACAATAGTGAGAAAATTAAAAATAATTGATGCAGCATGTTTGGAAGGAAGAAACTACAAACTAAAACAGGTACACAAATATCAGGTTCTGAGAACTGGAGAACATGCTACTGAAGTTGATAAGCCTAACTTGTGCTTTGAATACTCCAATTGATGGTACTGTAGTTCACACTAAAGTGACATAATTTAGTGTATGAATTTGTTCAAGATGAGGCTAGAAGTGTGAACAATGACACTGTTCAGTCATGGAAAAATATTCTTCCATCAATCTTAGAAAATCACATTCCCAATTTATGTTTTTAACACAGATGAAATGGGCTTATTTTTTACACTTTCTGCCTGACAAAACTCCTGAGTTCAGAGATGAAAAACATCATGGTGGAAAAATTATTAAAGAGAGTCTAAATGTTTTATTATGTTGTAATGAAAGTGGGACAGAATAATTGATGCCACTAATAACTGAAAAGGCAGAGTACACAGTGCTTTTAAAATGTGCAGATATTTCTATGTAAATATACATTTAATACAAATGTGTGGGTAACAACCACTCCAGTCAAACAATTTGTGCATGCCTAGGATGAAAGTTTGGGTATCAGAATTAGGAAAATCTTTTTTTTTTGTCTTGACCAGTGTGCATTGTATCTCTGGGGTATGTATATCTGTGTAATACAAATGTAGCATTTTTTTCTTCCCAACTCTGCAAGCCGTTTTTCCATAAGGCATTATAAAAGGCCTGAAACAAAAATACAGGAAGATAGTTGAACAGAAGGGCTACTCTTGGCCTGTCTTGATACTGTGATGAGAAAGGTTATGATTTTGTATGTTATACATTTTGTAAGAAATGCCTTAGATGCCATGCAAGAAAGCACCATCTCAAACTGCCTCAAGAAGGCTGGCTTTCATCTGATAGTTATAGAAGACCTCACACCAGAAAGTGAACAAACTGCAGTTGAACAATGGCAGAAAATAATGGGGCATGAATAAGGCACTGACTACCTTAGCTTTGATCAATATATTGATTGTGATGAAGTTCATGACAATTAATGAAGTCTTGCAGGAACAGAAGGCACAGAAACAAGAAGAAAGTGAAGATGGGAGAGAACCAGAACCTTTTCCAGTTCCTACAGTGCCAAAACCTATTGAAGCAAAGGGGACAATTTAAGCAATATGGTTTGAGTTTTGAAGTCAACAAAGAAGTGATGAATGTACCTTTTAAGGTGGACAATAGAGTATTAAAGTTAGGACAAAAGAAACAGTCAGCTACTTTTATGTTTTTCAAAGGTTTATGAAGACATGACTACACACTGTATCTTACTGTGTTACAGCATAGTTAGGCTAAAAAGATTTGTGATATACTGATAGTTTGCTGAAATATCAAATCATGTTCAGTAACGTTTAGTGATTCATTAATGTAGAGATGCTAAATGAATTATGTTTGTTTTGATACCAGTAATAAAAACTGAAAGTTTATCATGTTTTTCATTTTCCCTATACCACTTTTGATGCTAGAGATTACTCTCTTTGACACATACCTTACCTGCATTCAAACTGGCTGATAACAGAAGTGTATATGTCAAGTATAATGGATGTGTTTAACACATTTTTGTATCCTGTATGCAAAAATGTAATTTTAAGAGTTTGTGGGTGCGATATTCGTAACATTCTCTTGGAAAGATGCATTTTGAGCTGTAATTTGAGACATACATACATTAATCCTTCTTGCATAGATCACGAATACGAGATTTCATAATGATGTGGAATGTGTCACTTTAATGTAAGTTTTCTTTACACAAAATAATATTATATATATATCTGTAATTTGAGACATACATACATTAATCCTTCTTGCATAGATCATGAATACGAGATTTCATAATGATGTGGAATGTGTCACTTTAATGTAAGTTTTCTTTATATATATATATATATATATATATATATATATATATATATATATATATATATATATATATATATATATATAGCTTTCGCAACCGATGGTTGCTTCTTCAGGAAGGAGAGGGAAAGACGAAAGGATGTGGGTTTTAAGGGAGAGGGTAAGGAGTCATTCCAATCCCGGGAGTGGAAAGACTTCCCTTAGGGGAAAAAAAGGACAGATGTACACTCGCACACACACACACACACACACACATATCCATCCGCACATACACAGACACAAGCTTGCCTTTAAATATGTCTGCTTGTGTCTGTGTATGTGCGGATGGATATGTGTGTGTGTGTGTGTGTAAGTGAATGAAAATAGGCATAGTAGGCTAATTTACTGATATGTTTGTAACCAAAATTTGCTATAACCCTAATAGCATAAGTAGCTGAACCTAACCGTTGCAGCACATCATTGATGTGTTTCTTCCAAATAAATTTCTCATCAATGCACACACCCAGAAATTTTGAGTATTCTACTTTAGCAACAGACTTCTGTACATAGTCTATATTTATCAATGGAGTTATGCCATTTACTGTACAGAATTGTATAAACCACGTTTTCTCAAAATTTAGTGAGAGTCAATTTGCAGAGAACCACTTAATAATTTTCTGAAAGACATTATTTCCAATTTCCTCAGCTGATTCTAGCTTCTTGGGTGTGATTACTATACTTGGATCATCAGCAAAAAGAACTAACTTTGCATCTTCATGAATATAGAGTGGCAAGTCGTTAATATACATTAAGAACAATAAGAGACCCAAGACTGAACCCTGTGGGACCTCATTATTGATACCTCCCCAATTAGAGGACTCTGCAAGTTTTTGTAGACTATCTGTACTGTTAATTTCAACCTTATGCATTCTTCCAGTTAAGTATGAATTAAACCATTTCTGCACTGTCCCACGCATACCACAATACTTAAGCTTATGTAGAAGAATTCCATGATTCAGACAATCAAATGCCTTTAAGAGATCACAAAATATCCCAATGGGTGATGATATCACCAGTGTGCGTGCTTGTGTGTGTAGTGAGTGAAGTGTTATGAAACAATGAGTGTATAGTGTGTGCAGTGACTGATAGATATGAGTGAACAGAATGGCATTACATTAAATGTATGTGTATATGAATTAGCTTATTTTAAATAGGTATAACTTGGCATTACATTAAGTGTATGTGTATATCAATTACCTTATTTTAAATAGGTCTAACTTTGACATGTCCTATATCCTTGTAAAAACAGATCTGCAGATGAATAAAGCTACTATTACTACTACCATTTTAATTTGAATCTGAGCATTTTTCAAAACTCTGCACCAAAGTTTCTCCTATATGCAGATCTCAAATGACCAATACTTTCAATTACAATAAATGTCATACACCAACAGTTTTTAGCCAGTTATAATTTTTGATGAAACTGAACGTTTTTAACTCACTCAGATAAATTTATCATCAAGGACCTCGTGTTTAAGATATTAAACTAGATAGCACAGTACTAACATAATGGTATCACACTTAGAAACAGGAGTATTAAAAGTCTATTCAGGCAATGTGACTAAGTGTTCCTGTAGTTTATCTAAACCCTTGTATCTGAAAATAAGAGTATTTTACTTAGCAAGCTCTTAGGCTGTTGAACTCTTTATTATTTTAGAAAAAGAAGAAGAAGGAAAGACACTAAAAACTTATGTGTACTCATTTTTATCAGTTGCTATCTCCCTGCTATGTAATCTGTAAATACACTCCTGGAAATGGAAAAAAGAACACATTGACACCGGTGTGTCAGACCCACCATACTTGCTCCGGACACTGCGAGAGGGCTGTATAAGCAATGATCACACGCACGGCACAGCGGACACACCAGGAACCGCGGTGTTGGCCGTCGAATGGCGCTAGCTGCGCAGCATTTGTGCACCGCCGCCGTCAGTGTCAGCCAGTTTGCCGTGGCATACGGAGCTCCATCGCAGTCTTTAACACTGGTAGCATGCCGCGACAGCGTGGACGTGAACCATATGTGCAGTTGACGGACTTTGAGCGAGGGCGTATAGTGGGCATGCGGGAGGCCGGGTGGACGTACCGCCAAATTGCTCAACACGTGGGGCGCGAGGTCTCCACAGTACATCGATGTTGTCGCCAGTGGTCGGCGGAAGGTGCATGTGCCCGTCGACTTGGGACCGGACCGCAGCGACGCACGGACGCACGCCAAGACCGTAGGATCCTACGCAGTGCCGTAGGGGACCGCACCGCCACTTCCCAGCAAATTAGGGACACTGTTGCTCCTGGGGTATCGGCGAGGACCATTCGCAACCGTCTCCATGAAGCTGGGCTACGGTCCCGCACACCGTTAGGCCATCTTCTGCTCACGCCCCAACATCGTGCAGCCCGCCTCCAGTGGTGTCGCGACAGGCGTGAATGGAGGGACGAATGGAGACGTGTCGTCTTAAGCGATGAGAGTTGCTTCTGCCTTGGTGCCAATGATGGTCGTATGCGTGTTTGGCGCCGTGCAGGTGAGCGCCACAATCAGGACTGCATACGACCGAGGCACACAGGGCCGACACCCAGCATCATGGTGTGGGGAGCGATCTCCTACACTGGCCGTACACCTCTGGTGATCGTCGAGGGGACACTGAATAGTGCATGGTACATCCAAACCGTCATCGAACCCATCGTTCTACCATTCCTAGACCGGCAAGGGAACTTGCTGTTCCAACAGGACAATGCACGTCCGCATGCATCCCGTGCCACCCAATGTGCTCTAGAAGGTGTAAGTCAACTACCCTGGCCAGCAAGATCTCCGGATCTGTCCCCCATTGAGAATGTTTGGGACAGGATGAAGCGTCGTCTCACACGGTCTGCACGTCCAGCACGAACGCTGGTCCAACTGAGGCGCCAGGTGTAAATGGCATGGCAAGCCGTTCCACAGGACTATATCCAGCATCTCTACGATCGTCTCCATGGGATAATAGCAGCCTGCATTGCTGCGAAAGGTGGATATACACTGTACCAGTGCCGACATTGTGCATGCTCTGTTGCCTGTGTCTATGTGCCTGTGGTTCTGTCAGTGTGATCATGTGATGTATCTGACCCCAGGAATGTGTCAATAAAGTTTCCCCTTCCTGGGACAATGAATTCACGGTGTTCTTATTTCAATTTCCAGGAGTGTACTATCAAGAGCTGTGCTGGAGATGCAATTTGGCATAATGGTTAGCACCATGGGCTGGTGTATTACAGGTCACCAATTTAAACACTACCACCAGGTGCTACTTGTCACTCAGTATTTATCATTTCTGAAAGACTGAAAAAATTTCTTATGTTTACAATATTTGTATATAAAGGAATATTTGACATTTTTATAATGAGCCGCACTCTCTGCCCAGGAGTTCAGTTTTGTTGTCCCCATTCACTGATGACAATAAGTCATATGCTTTAAGTACCAAGGATTGTACTTCACTAGTGATCCTGATTTTCGATCTGGACTTGATTGTTGTTACAGAATCACACTGATGGAGATGCCAGGTACTTCAGAACATCTACACCACCAATTAAGCAACATAAAAGCTATCATCTTCTTGGAAAGGAAATGAAATATAAGCAGTACATTGTTCCCAAGGTTTATATATTTAGGAGACCAGTGTACTCCAAGCCAGCAGTAATCAGTTACTCATCAAGCAACCATAAATGTTTTCCGGTGATGCTGGCCAGGACTTGACAAGATACCTGGAAGGATTTGACCAAACTGCCAAATACAGTGGGTGGGATAAGATGATGTCTTTGGAAAATGTGTATTTTAATTTGATGGCATACTCCAATAGTGGTTCAAAAACAAAAAAGTGAAGCTCAAGAGCTGGAAGAAAATCCAAAGTAAATGAAGAAAACATTGGTTGAGATCAGCAGCAAGTCCTTTTAGTGAGAGAATAATTGAAGAACAGGGCTCGGGGTCATGGGGAAAAGATGTAATCTTACATACAGAATGTTGTGGTCTTATACCACATTGTGCACCTGAATATGAGAGAAGCTAAAGAAAGCAGTCACAGGACACCTGCACTGAGCTCCTCTGGTGAAGGATGTCATAACAAACAAGGAATTCATCAATTTACGCCAGTGCATGAGGGAAATGCAACAGAAAAGATTCGGATGAAAGAAGTATGATGGACTCCCAAATGTGGTCCCTACAGCAGTTGTGGACAACCACCATGACCTCACCTCTCTCACAGATCAGGTAAAATCAAACAATGGAAATACCCGTTAGGAATAGCAACAAAGTAGGAAAAGATAGATTGCTACTTACTGTAGAGATGACACATTAAGTTGGAGACAGGCACAATTAAATTATACTTACACATAAACTTTCAGCCACAGCCCTAATCAGAAAAAGAGAAACACACCATTCATTCACACAAGCAAGCTCACCTCAAACACACTTGACCACCAACTTTGGCAGCCCAGCCTGAGCTACTTTTCAGTAAGTAGCAATCTACCTTTTCCTACACTGCTCATACGCCACTTATGAAGTGAAAAGATACAGTACGCCACTTATGAAGCGAAGCGGTACAGTAGTTAATGGTAGCCAGAAATGAAATAAGCAAAAGATATCAGCAATGAAAGTTGACCCAACACATCAAGAGATAATGGGGAATTTGAGGACCAACGTTAGTGAGTGGTACCCATTCTGTGTCAATTTTCAGACGCTTTCATACCCCGAGTGGAGGAAAGACAGACAAAATGTCCAGTGATAAAATACAGTATCAATACTGACGATCATCTACCAACTCACCAGCACTTCTGTAGGGCATTGCTGGTTGATCAATGGATAATCCAGGAGGAAGTGGAGATGATGCTGCAAGATGAAATCATTGAACCTTCAGAGATGTTGGTGCTCTTCTGTCATTCTTGTAAAGTAGGAGGATGATAAATTGTTTTTCTGCTTTGACTTAAAAAACAAAGCCTGCTATCTGGATGACAATATCATTTTTTCACAGACATTTGATGAACATCTAAACTGCCTGACATCTGTGTTGAACTGTGTTCAGACTGCATGCATCTGCCTGAATCCAAGTAAGTGTCACTTTGCCACCTAAAAAACAAAAATCTTGGGGCACCTAGTGAATGGCAATGGAGACCCACCCATCCAGAGAAAAATAAGAACAGTTACAAATATTCTGACTCCTTGGCTCATTGGTGATAAGAGATGTTTTCTCTGAATGTGCATGCAGTACCATTTGATTCATAAAAGCATTACGTACCAAGGCACATCCCTTGCAAGACCTACTGCATGGAGATGCGAAATTTTTCTGGTATGAAGTGCAATAAAGATCTTTCCTCGTTCGTAAGGAGGCACTAACATCTTCTCTGAGCCTAGCTTTGTAAGACAAGAATATTGAGACATAATTTCATGCCAATAAACCATCATTCTCTATGTTGGCTGATTACCCTGAAGGATCCTGATGGACTGACTGATGAGACAGGCACTGAGGCTTCAGGAGCACAGTGATATGCAAATATGGACACAAACACCAGGATGCCAACTGACTTTCAAGGAATCCTTTGGCAGAACACTGCAGTGTTGACACAAACTCAGTCATTGCTGCATTAAATGACATTTCTGCTAAACAGAGGGATGATCTAGCATTGCTGAAATCTATGGAGGTACTGAAGGAGGAGAATACACCAAAAGGAGAATTCCAGTTAATAAATGAAACACTGTATAAAAGGAATTATGATCTGAGAGGGTGGAAACGGTTGCTCATCATACCAGCTCATCTACAGTCAACTATCCTGAATATTTTCCATGACACTCTAGCATCTGGGTTTCTGGAATTCATGAAGTCTCTGGAATTCATGAAGTCTCTAGACAGAATTGGTCACAGATATCAATGGCCAGGTCTTTAATAATCCATTAGACATTGCCTGCAATGTAAGCATGTGCTGCAATGACTTCCAGGGCAACTAGTAACAAATCACCTGCAGCTATGCCATTTCATTGGATTGGTATCAGCCTATCATGGGTTCCTGAAGTTAACAAACATGTCTCTCTAAATAACAGCCTGCACTGACTACCACACCTGCTATGCAACCACCAAAGCTCTGCCAACTGCCAAAGCTCCATAATTATGAAGGTTCCATGTAGAAGCACAGCACTCCACATGATGATCTCTGATCATGGTAGGGTTTTTCAGCTGAGATTAGTATTACACATAACTTCATGTAGAAGCATAAGTCACAGGACAACAACTGCCTAACACCTCCTGGACAAATGGCTTCACAGAACACTATAAGAAGAGGTTGGCAGATATGATATCAATGTACACTCATGCCAAACAGACAGTGGGATACAATACTGCCCATTGTGACATTCACATACAACAAAATGAAGCAAAAGACTACAGGCTCTACAGTGACAAGGCCAAAATGACAATGGATACATTGCTTCCAATTCAACCAGGCAATGCTCAGGATGACTATGTAAAACACTTCATCACCAAGACAGCAAGAATCTGTGTGTGTATGTGTGTGTGTGTGTGTGGGGGGGGGGGGGGCTATTTTCCTTGCTATTTTAATGTTTAATTTATACCTTCAACATAAAGATATTTGATGACCTTCTAAAATGCCAGAGCCAAGGTGTTTACATTATGACCCTTCATGATGACAATGAGATAAGTACTCCTCATTACCTTTGGCAATGTTCTCAAATCATCTCTTCATTAATATAAATTTAAACTCCTGTCTACCCTTTCTTTTGATGAAGCATATGTATATACACATTGTTGTTTTCATGAAAATGAAGCTTGTATGTTGCTTCTTTAACCACCCAAGAAGCTCCTACTTACAACTATTCACATGACCATCAGAAAATGTATTATGGAGCTCAACATTCTTTCACTTTTTTACAGTGTTTTGGTGTGGGCAATAAATTTATACTAGATGCACTTCTTTTTATAGCAGCCACATTCACACAGCTTGAATATCACTGTAAATGCTGTGTTCTTCATATACTTCACAATAAACCATGAATAGACTCTGCCATCTGTTCTTCTTGCAAATGGTGCACCTATGCCTGACCAGTGAAAATATAGCTTCAAAAAACATGGTCTTTCAGGACAAAGCATTTAAGTGCATAGATCTTGAGAAACTACTTCTCCACATTGCTGTTTCCCAGGAAGAGAAATTAAAAGTACACACATCTGCAACAATCTAAATACTATCAGACAGGTGCATCAGTGTTTGAAAGTAAAATACCCAACTTCCCTAACAGTAGAACTGCTGTGTATTACTACATCAATGCATCAACCAGCATCACATGGCTTTCCACAACCGAGATACTTTGTTTGAGACCATTTTCATGTGAGCATCTTTGTTCATGCTGTTGGTAATAAAACTTTATATGAAATTTACACAAAAATTTCCTGTTACCTTTAGTTCTGTCTCTCATCATGAATCCAGCTGATATTTTAATTCACAAGGTATGACAAACTTAAATCTTATAGTCACTACATCTTGCAGTTACTACAGATCAAATGTCATACATTAGTCACCTATGTGTTTATCCAACCTATAAGACATAAACACACACACACACACACACACACACACACACACACACACACACACACAGAGAGAGAGAGAGAGAGAGAGAGAGAGAAATAGTAGTTCCATGGAATCTATTTCAGTTTATCAATTTTGCATTGGCAAAATCATAAAATCGTAGATACAACCAAAAAACACCTATAAACAGCTCAAATCTGCAGTGTGAAATAGCATTTAGTGTGACAGTAAGAATATGGAAACTGCTTTTGAAATATTTCATTATCGTATAATTCAATCTACACTCTCACTTTGTCATATCCGAGCACAAACACATCTGTTACTCCTCCCCTTCTACCTTCTATCTATCTCTAGTTCATTATCTTTTCTGTGTGTGGTGAAACATAGTGTGTATACCACTACATAATCTTGGCATTATAGCACTGTGACAGATTTATACAAGGCAAAAAAAGAAAAAGAAAAAATAATAATAATAATTATACTGCATTTCTTTCAGACACATTTTTGATGCCTATTACAACTCACTGATGTGTGAAATATGCAAAACTGTGACATAAGTTATGATGGATATTAATAATTTGAGAGACTCTTAACGAATAATCACTGATTGATTTTTGTTACAAGAGCAAACAATTTAACAATTGTGAATTAAATTAAAACATTTGATTATAGTTTTTTCTAGATCTGTACTAACAAATTCCACTTTATTCTACAAGACAGTTAACACACACACACACACACACACACACACACACACACACACACACACACAATGGCCATCACCTTTCTATAACTGTTACAGTTAATCATGCAGTCTTGTCATGTACTATCTAATCTAGCAATTGGTCCAATAAGGCACACAATGCATCGCTATTTTTCTTTACTCTACTGCTCACAAAATGCAAAACTTACTTTAATCCAGCACAAACCAATGTCATAATTTCTATACTCGATCTACTGTTTCTATAAGGGAATAAATACAGTTCCTCCTCTGTTTAAAACAGAAATACCTCAATTGTATTAAAGAAATGTGAGAAGATAATATCTTGCCTATTAAGGGTATGTTCATGTTGTTTGCTGGGTAGATCTCTTTATCACTAAGATTCTCCTCAGGTTCTATTACAACTTGTCCATGTGAATCAATCCTCATTTGCCTGTGTCCCGAAGACTGCTGATGATGCCTCATATGTGGTGGTACTGCAGAGCCATAGCGTTCTCTTTGACGACGGTCTCTATCTGCTTTCGCACTATCCAGTGCAGCAGACTCCTGTCAAGAGAATATATTCCTATTAACTACAATTTCAAGCAACATAGTAAAATCATAACAATACTCCAATGAGCAAAAAGAAGATTTTTTTTTATAAAAAGGTTAACTGATATGTAAAGGAATATAGTAAAATTCTTGTGGAATCTATACTAACAATAAAGCTGTCGAACCGACATTTCTGTTTTTTGAACACACTAATCTCCAAAACTACTCAGTGAACTTTGATGGGATTTTCACAGATAAATCAAATGTAGCTTGTAGCAACATACAGGCTTTACTCCATCAAAATTAGAACACACAAAATAAGTTTTATCTAAGGTCAATATGCTCAGCTCAGTAGTTCAAGTGCTTCCTCATCACGGCATAGTATGTCAAAGAATCAATAGATGAAGCTGTCAGTTTCACTGTACAACAAAGAACCAATAGATGGCACAGATAGTTTTTTTTTTTTACTCAGGGAAAAGTGTAATTTTGGAAGTTTATTTCAGAGACAGAATTAAGAGCCACAATCTTTTCTGCACAAATACAAACCAACAGCAAATTTACGTGACTAGGATGTATGGATTTACTGATTTCATTTTGCGTATTAAAACCGTAGGATCATTGCTTTGCTTCTTTTAATGGGTTTTATTTGTATTCTTTGCTAGGAAAAACAAATTTACAAAGTTTGCTTTGTGTTTCGGGTGACTACTCATTACATTTTGATTTTGTTTTATTTACAAATAAATTTTCCTAGAAAATTGGTTGAGTCTTTCTGAATACACCAGAATGGCTAAAGAACTGAGGACTATGCAGTCTCAAGAAACCAATGATGATTGTGAGGCAAGTCTTGCAGCAGCTCGAGAACATCAGGCTTTAATTTGTTCATTGGAATCTCTTTCGAAAAGTGAAGTATGATGTAACAGATCAAGAGCATCAAGTATTATCTTGTTTCTCAGAACCTTTCACTCACAGAAGCTTGAAGTTACTTCTCGCCAGTCTAATATAACAGAAGTGGAAATTTTGATGGGAAGTGGCACATGCGAACAAGTTTTTATACTTCAAAGTTTGCTTATTCCTAACAATTTACACTTTCACTTTAAATATGTACAATTTCTGGTAAACTTATGTTATGTCATCACCATAAACACAGCACATGCCAGACACTGCTTGTTATGGGCATTGGCCTTAGTGTCCAGATCTATGTAGCACTTTCTCATGTCAGTGAAGCAAACAAGCTTTTCACTCATTTCATCAATAGTACTACTTCGAAAGTTGTATACAAAGAAGGTTTCTTAAGTCAAAAATAAATTCCATGTGTACAAAGTCTCAGGTACAGCTATAAATAAATTCTTGGTCAATGTCCAGTTTCTCAGCTAGTTTTGAGATATAGCATGTTTGAGAACAGGGCACAAAATCACATAAACAGTATTTTTCTCCAACTAGTTTTTATGTATACCTCCCCTGAATTAGAGAATATATGTGGAAAATTAAGACATATTTCAAATTCCATAATATAATATTCCTTATCATCATAATCAACAGCCAACTGCCATACATTGATTTATGAAATGCTTCTTCTAGATTTTTTCATACATTATGTTCTTGAGCTATGTACATCCATGACATCCCCACATGTTTTTAATGTCGTCCACCCACCACCCTTCATGTCATTTTATTATGACTCTGAACCCAACATTCTCAGTCAATTTACTATCCATTAACTGGTTAAATGGCATGGTCACTTCTATTTTATTCTCATTAGTCATAATTTCATCCCTCATTTTAGTCTGTCTGTTTTCATGTGTCTCCTGGAAGTTTCCAATATGCTTCCATTGCTCACTGAGTAGTTTTCAAATTAAAAGCCTTTGTCTCACACACAAATGTCAAAAACTGTAAACTTTCCATATCAGATACACTTAGTTCTTAGAACTCAGTTCAATTTATTAAAAGCACTGCCATAATTTTCTTCCTCTTTCAGTTTATATCTTGTGTTGTCTTTCTATTCATTGTCTTCGATTACAGTGAATCCAGATATTAACAATCAGTTCTGAAGTGTGACTGAAGAATTGTGTTTATGCAAATAAATTTGTCTGTAAACAGGAGTTGCATTACACTTCTCTGATCAGCCACTGCAAAATAGCACCACAGGTATTACCAAAAATAAACAAAGATGCCAACATACAAGGTGCTATCCAAAATTTTCAAGACTGGTGCTGCCATCTGTTGAAAACCTAACTTTTGGGCTAATGGTCACCATCACCCTCAAAGTAGTTCCCATTCACATGTACACACTGGTCCCAGCACTTCTGCCACTGGTTGAACATTTTCTGGAAGTCCTGTTCTTTGAAGGTGTTTATCATCCCCAGCAATGCTCCTTGAATCCTCTCTAGAGTGTTGAACCAACGGCATTTCAACTTCAGTTTCAGTTTTGGGAATAGTGCGAAGTTGCAAGGTGCCAAATCTGGTGAGTATGGTGGGTGGGGTACAACCACCTTGTTGTTTTTTGCCAAAAAAAAAGGTCCTGGCGAGGAAGGACATGTGATAGGGTGTGCTGTCATGATGCAGCAGTCAGTTCCCTTATTGCCAAAGCTCAGGCTGCCATTGCATACGTTTTCAAGGAGCCATTGCAAAACATCATAGCAGTAAGCAGAAGTCACTGTTTGGCTATGAGGGACAAATTCTTTGAGCAAAATTCCCTTGGTATCAAAGAAAATGATGATCATGCTCTTCAATTTTCTCTTCACCTGTCTTGCTTTTCTGGGCCTTGGAGGGCCCAGGCTCTTCCACTGAGACGACTGTTGCTTTGTCTCTGAGTCATAACCATAAATCCAGCTCTCGTCACCGGTGATAACCCATGACAAGAAGGTTGGATCATCAGATGCAGTATGAAGAAGGTTCTTGCACACTTCAACATGCTGTGCAATTTGATCGGCAGTTGAGATCTTTGGCACAAATTTTGCAGTGACACAATGCATGCACCGGTTCATCAGTCAATGTTCGTTGACATGTCCCATAAGCAATACCCACTTGATCCACAAGGTGTTGAATGGTTTGACGTTTATCTGCACACACCAACTGTTGAAGTTTGGCGACAATGTCTGGTGTTTTGCAGCTAATGGGCCTTCCAGCGTGAGCATCATCTTAAATGTCTGTACGGCTGGCTCTGAACTGAGCATGCCACTCAAACACAAGCGTACGGCTCATGCTCTGTCCCCCAAATACATGTTGAATCATAGCAAGAATCTCTGTAACACTTTTCCTGAGATTCACGTAGAATTTGATACACATGTCCTGTTCAGTTCACGAATCCATTGTAAAATCGCCACACACAAAACATAGAGTATTACGGAAATCACTGTGAACACGTAACATGTCCTCCCAGATGAAAGCCACTATGTACAATGACTCATCAGATATGCAGCTCTCACCACCTAGCGGTACAAAGATCTACTACTCCTATTTTCCAAAGTGGCAGCACCAGTCCTGAAAATTTTGGATTCGACCTCATAAAGGGATACAGGTCATGTGACTTCTGTGGCCTTGTGCAGTTCATTAATATTTTCCCAAGGGCAATGAGTTTTTGAAAAATATATATTATTAGTTGTCCATATGCACTTGTTGTACATGTATTTTGTGAGAACTATGCAGATGCTACAGTGGCAGACAAGTCAATAATAATGAGATTAATTTCCCACTTCTGAGAATACAGATCAGTTGCAGGCAAAAAGATAACTGAGAGACGGCCCTTTTGATGGATACTAAACTATCTAAACTGAGAAGTGGTGTGCAAATCATTGTCTGGAATATAATGAAGCAACAGGTAAAATTTAATGCACTTTTAAGTAAAATTCTCTCCACATTTAACAGATGTTTCCCTTGTAAAACCATAAAATATAGTCCTAGTGGAAATCTTGGATACCAAAAGATGTTAATGTATTGTGTAGTTCAGAGAGAGAGCCCAAAAATTGGTCAGGATAAGCACAGATATGCAACTACATTAAAATTAGAGTAGGTTCTGTTGTTTATTGACTAGCATTACAAGAAAATATAAAAACTTGTACGCCACGTGCGAGAAAAATCATTCTGAGAAACAAACCAAAACAAACGAACCCAGATGGGGAATGGCTAAGTCTATTTCATTTATTTATTTATCCATCCATAGACAATCAGGATTGTATAAATGTTGTCAACATAAGTATGTACAATAGGAACACAAATTTTTAATTATCACAATCGGAATTCATGAATATTGTAACATAAAGATACATTGTCAAAACACTTAATAACACAGTTGATAATTTTTACATATATATCTACATATTTACATCATTCCAAGTAATCCTTGACAGTAAAAAAACACTTTTCAAAGAGATAATTTTTTAGCGATTTCCTGAAGTTATCTATTTCGCTTATGCCTATGATCCCTTGTGAAAGATTGTTGCACCATTTAATTCCATTATATAACATGGTATTTTGAGTTTTTATATGTTTATCCTATAGAGGTGTAAGTGCTGGCTGTGTCTGGTTTCATGTGCATGTATGGAACTGTTTATCAGGAACTGGTCAATGTGTTTTTTATGTGTAATACTGTCTACAAAATGTATTCACATGGAACATTCAATAGACCCAAAGATTTGAATAACTCCTTGCAATGGGATCTACTGCTACTTTTCGTTTTGATTCGTATGGCCCTTTTTTGAAACTTATATATTTTTTCCTGTTCTGCTCTGTTGAACCTCAGAAGGATATGCCATAATTAATTATAGAGTGGACATACACAAAATATGCAGTTCTAAAAGATGAGCTACTACACACTGAATTTATTATCCTAAGTGCATAGCATGCTGAAGCTATACAACAGTGTTCTCAGTCCAATTTAGTTGAGAGCCAACATGCATGTCTAAAAATATTGTTGATGTGTTCATCATTAACTTTTAGCTTGGTACTGCTCAGTTTTTTTGTTCAAGTGGAAACTAAAACTGTTTTTTTTTTTTTTTTCATTTAGGGTTAATTTATTAGTCTCTATCCACTGGCATACATGCTTAAGTGTTTCCTCAGCTTTTTTTATTGGGTACACCTGGTGACTCAGCTTTGATTACATTGTTATTGTCTATCAGGAAACAAGGTGACTTAGTGATTAAAGATAATGACAATATGGTCATTGGCAGTAAACATACAAGGTTCTTTAACACTTTAACAAGCACTTTCTAAATGTAAGTGAGCAACACTGCATGGATAACTTAACTTTGCAGTAAATGAGACTGTCACTACCAAAAGCTTTCAATCAATCTGAGAACCTTCAACTTCTTCCACACAAATCAAAAATTTAGTCAACTCTCCAAAAAGCAAATATTTTCTTTGGGGTTGATAACGATTCATGAAAAACATTGAAAATATGTTTTTCTGATATAGCTACTGTACACAGCCATGTGTTTAATGCATCACTTTGACAAGGTACCTTTTCAGGCAGATTAATATATGCCAGTAATGGACTTCTGTTTAATAGGTAGCACTGACAGATAATAATAATTGTGGAGTGCTGTACTATTAACTTCCTTCTAGAAGTTTTGGAAAATGTAATGAATTTAAGAATGGTTGAGCATATCTGTGAATATAAGATTCTGAATTCATCACAAGCTGGATTCCAGCAGGGCCTCTCCATTCAACATGCCAACTATCATTGCACTTACTCTGCATTAAGGAGTCTGAATGAGTAGATATCACCTTGTTGGGTTTTTCTAAAATGTCTACGAAGTTTGAGTGTACAAGTCCAAACATTCTTTAGACAAATGTAAAGTTTATGGCTTTCAAGGTACAATGAGCAAGTGGTTCACTTCATATTTAACTGAAATGAATCAAACAGCCATGCTAGATACAAACGGTCATATTAGATACATCACGGAGCTGTCATGGTGAGTCTTCATCAGAATGGGGAAAAATTACTACTGGCATTCTGCACAGTTCAATGACTTCTCACATTACTTTCATAAAGCAGAAATAATGTTGTCAGATGATAAGGCAAACATTAGAATCAAATCTAATAGAGCTGCAACAATAGAAGGAGCAATAAACGGAATATTCAAAACTGTCGTTATTGGCTCTCAGTAAATGGCCTATCACTTAAATCAGAAAAAACCTTAGTTCATCCAGTTCTACACACAGAATAATATATTAGCATAAAAAACAATACAGCATCATGAACTAAAAGTCTGTGGCAGTAGCCCATGAGCAGACTATTGGTGTGACTGCAGGTAGAGTGAGCCATTCTTCCAAACAGCACTACAAGGGGGAGGGTTATGAATGAACCCATCACATGGGCTGCCTTACACCCCTGGGAATATACGGAATAGGGAAAAAGGAATACATTAATTGTTACATTCCATCCTGGATTTTCCACTGTTTGAAATGTGTAGAACAGATAGTTCAAAATCACTTAGGGATACACCCTGATAGAACTTGAATTGGAAATCACATATTACAGATCTTCTCAACTGATTGAGATTAGCAACATTTGCTCTGAATGTAACTGCTGATATTAAGGATGAATGTAATAGAAAATTAGCTTACTCTGAGTACTTCCACTCACCAATGACATATGGAATAATTTTCTGGGGCAGCTCCACATACAAAGTATTCATTGCAGAGAAATACGCTGTACAGTTAATGTCTGGTTTCCACTCTCAAAACTGATGTAGGCGCTGCTTAAAAATTAGGCAGAAACAACATCTCCGCAACACATTTAACTCACTTATGAATTTGTTACAAAGATATTGGCACAATTTTAAACTAATATTAGCATCCACAAATATATCCCTAGGAACCAAACCACCCTCCACATAATTACCTACTCTTGCACAGAAAGTAGTAAAGTTTGCAGCCATATAAATATTTTACCGACACCTTTGTGAATTAAAGATGCTGACACATTTTGATATTTTTTTCACAACTTGGAAATGATTCATTGTGATGTATTTATTTCGGTGTCAAATTATTCCTTTGCTAGGAAAAAATCTGATGTTTTTTAAATGTAGCGGTCGCTGTTAACAATTTTCAAGATTAGAATGTGAAGGTTATATGCTCGGACTACACAGTACAATTATATATACACTGATGATATACTAAAGGCAAGATATATCTGCTGTATGGCTTGGAGACAGGGAAAAGCCACTATAATCATACATTATGTAATATGAAGCGTGCTACTGATGATTATAATTTTTTTTTAGATAAAATGTCTTGATATAAATAACATGTGATACATTCAATTTTATTCGATAATGTTCTAGTAATTGTATTAGTTCACCACCATATTTTTGTTCTTCATGTATTATGGCCTTAGACCTGTTGCAAACTTCAAACTTGCATCTTTCTATTTTCTCTTTGACCTGTCTATTCTACAGAAGCTTGAAGCCTTATACATGTAGATCAACCCTGGTAAATTTACAGCAGTCATCTGTTCTACACGACCTGTCCAATTTTGGTGACAGTCTAAGATTTTGTCATGTAAGCTGTAAATATTACGTGTTTGCTGAATGCCTTCATTTCTTTCCTTGCCCCTGTTTCTCAAGCCCACAACTGATTGAAACAATTGACTTCAGAGGCTTGGACTCTACTTCTGACCTTGCTGCTGAGACTGACACTTTAGCCTCATATAAACCTGTTGTATCACACAGTCTTTTGGAACTTTACCATTGTTTCCTTTTGGTCTATATTTCTTAGTGTTATATTTATTGCACAACAAATCTGTTAAAACTTTTCAACTTCCTTTCCAGCATAAAGTTCTTCAAAAGATGTGTGTGTGCAACTATGGAAAGTAAATTAGCAGATCTGATTAATTAATAACCAGCAGCAGCCTTGACATAGATCACAACATAACATAGATAATGATTTAATTTGCTGGGAATTTTCGAAACAGCGAAGAGAAAGTTAAGAAAACTAATTTCATGCTGCTGTTGATTGTGAGATGCCCTTCTCACATTCCATGTTCCTTCATATTTCAATAAAATGCACTTCACTGATTTCCCAAAATTAAAATACAGCATTGCAGAGACTCATAATAATATTGTAGTTTTTGAAGAATGATCACAAGCGATCCAAAGCCACTATTTGCTCCACATTATTCTACTGTGAAACCTCCAGATTATTCTGAAATGGAACATTCCTCCCCTCCATCTTTATTCACTTTTCAGATAAGTTTGGCACTAAAATTTCCATCATTTCACTGTCCAGTTCTCCTCCCAATAAAATGTGTTGTATGCATACTGCTACCACAGCTTACTACATCTTCACTGTTATCACAAAAGAAAGTGAGTAAACAGCAGCATGTACAGTTTCAATTCTAATAAATTATAACAAAAAGATAATTCATGTGAATTAACAGTAAAATTACAAAGATGCAGAACCTCTGGCAAGAACTTACATTAAGGCAGTAAAATAAAAAGTGCTGTCAGTAAATACGTAATTCACTACTTACTCCAGTCCCACCAATACAAGTAAATCTCACAATATTACAGTCAGAGTAATATATGAAGCAAAAGGACATTGTTTGCCAACTAACATGTGTTCCCCACATGGCTTTTTATATTACAATGGACTCCACTATACTGGCTGGTTGCAAGTATGGCCACAGAAGAACTGTCTAACTTGGTAACATCAAGTAACCAGTCACTGAGTATGTTCTATAGTATGTCTCAAGTGATCTAAATTCGTGCTACATTGTATGGACCATTTTGGACCCTCCCATCAACCAAGTGTTTCCGGATTTCTGAAAAAGGGAATCTCTTCTCCAACATTTTATCACATTGGTTGAGACCCATAAATTTTTATTTTGTTAGTACAATTTTATTACTTACTCAATGATTTGCTCTATTTCTTTTTACTTTTATATCTTCATACACTTATCAATCAGAACTTTATGACCACCTACCCAACAGATGGTACATCCACCTTTGGCATGGACAAAAGTGCCATGCATCATGGTATAGAAGTAATGAGGCCTCGGTAGGTTGCTGGAGGGAGTTGGCACCACATCTGCACACACAAGTCACCTAATTCCTGCAGATTCTGGTGAGGGGGAAGATGAGCTCTGATGCCATTTTCAGTCACATCCCAGATGTGTTTTATTGGGTTTAGATCTGGCGAGCTGGGGATTCAACACATCAATTGGAACTCACTCACCATTGTGTTCCATGAATCACACCATCACACTCCTGGCCTTGTGACACGGCGTGTTATCTTGTTGAAAAATGGCACTGCCGTCGGGAAACATGATCATCATGAAGGGGTGTATGTGGTCTGCAACCAATGTATGATACTACTTGGCCATCATGGTGCCTTGCATGAGTTCCACTAGACCCACGGATGCCCATGTGAATGTTCCCCCAGAGCATAATGGAGCTACCACCAGCTTATCTACATCCTGCAGTACAGGTGTCAAGGAGCTGTTCCAGTGGAAGACAATGAGTTTGCATTCCCCCATCGGCATGATGAAGAAGATATCGGGATTCATCAGACCCTGAAATGCTCTGCCATCACCAATATCCAGTGCCAATAGTCACATGCCAATTTCAGTCATAGTTGCTGATGTTGTGGTTTTAAGATTGGAACATGCATGGTTGCTGGCTGCGGAGATCCATCAGTAGGAGAGATTGGTGCACCATGTGTTCACTGATACACTTGTGCTCTGCCCAGCACTAAAGTTTGACATTAGTTCCACCACAGTTTGCCACCTGTCCTGTTTTACCAGTCTGCCCAGCCAACAATGTCCACCCAGCCTCATGATGTCTGGAGGTGGTGTGCATATTGGTTTAACCAAGTGTTGAAAACACTCACCACATCACCACGGCACTCCTCGAATAACCAATAAGTCATGCAATTTTCGAAATGCTCATGGAAAGCCTCTGGGCCATTACAATCTGCCCTCAGTCAAACTCAGATAGATGGTAGCCTTCCCCATTCTGCACAGAAACAGCAAACTCATTGATACTACATGCACCATGCATGTGTTTGACTAGCAGTCATTCCTTGCCAGGTGACGAAGCTATCGCCTGGATGGGTTTATATCAATATATGTGTCTCAACCAATGTGAAAAAATGTTGGAGAACAATGTTTTGGCCGATATTAGTTCTTAATTGTGTTATTCATTCCATTTATCATTTCTCTTCTTCTTAATTCATCTTCACTTTTCACTTTGCCCTCTTATGAGCGCTTGACTGAAGCCAGTACCGTGCTTACTAATGTTGTATCTTTGACTTCTTACACTCTACTACACCTCTTACTTCACTTCTGTCACCACTTCACCACTTGTCCTCACATCAGGTGGATTCATCTCAACATGAGGTTTGAGTGACACTACATCTCTCGCTTCACTTTTGTCATCACTTGTCCTCAAACCAGGTGGGTTCGTCTCAATGTGAGGTTTGCGTGACCTGTTACATTCTTCTCAGTTTTCTGAAATTTAATTTATTCATCTTTACTCCCCGACAAAGGTACTCATATGTTCTAAGGCTAGGTAATAGTTTCATGTAGGTTTACTTGTGTCTATCAGTAGAACTTAAAGGAAAATAATACCCAGCCATACAGTCACCAATTCTGATGGATAATTCATTTAATGACACTAGAAAGTTCTGCATTAAATTATGAATTTTACATAATTCACCCTCATTTTACATCATACAGTCTCATTTCTTGTAATACTGTGCATAAATCAACCTGTCATCCACAAACCATGTACCACTCCTTGTTGGGTGGCTTTTCTGCAGATTGCAGTTGCAGTACTATAGGTGGAGATGAGGCCAGATTAAGATGTGGGTATTGATAAGAAGTAGCAAACTATTCAGTAGCAGCAGAAGAAACAGTTTGGATGATTGTGGCCCTGCAACATTATTCAACATGGCCTTGCTATATCAGTACTGCAAACAACTGAAAGCAAAGGAAACTGCAGCCATTATATTCCCCAGATACATGCAACTCTACTGCATGGTTTAATGTTCACAAGACATTCTTGCATAAATTATTTGAGGTAAAATAGTCCTCCACCCACAGCTCCAGCCAGGAACACTCAACAGGATGTTGTCGTCAGGAAAACTAAAATGAGTGCTTTACGGGTGAGAGTGTTGAATATTATACCTCTAAAATGGGTTGGTATGATAGAGAATTTAAAAAGAAAAATGGATAGGTTGAAGTCACACATAACTGGAATTAGTAAAGAATGGTGGCACAACAAGAAGGATTTCTGGATAGGTGAGTAAAGAGCATAGGCGTCCGCAGAAAAATTATCGAATAGTTTGCAATATTCGAAAACTTCCAAATTTTTTTTTATAACTGGCTGTGTGAGCTTGAAATACATGACATTATGGAGGAACTAATTTTCACAGGAAATACACAATGCTCAATTTGTTTCTAAATAAATATTACTTTTAATCCTAATAGGTAAGTAATTTTGAAGTAATGAAGAGTCCTGGAGGTACATAAATAATTTAAGGAGTAAAGGTAGTAACTCACTGAAAAGTAAAGGCACGTTGTAACTCAAACTGGGCGAGAGCTTGTGAAGTTGGAGTGGACAGAGGGCGAAAGGAAGCAGTGGAACACGAGGGAGATAGTGAAAGGGTAGCTAATGGCTGGGAGGGAGTGGTAGACTGTGCATGAGTTATGAATATGGGTCTACAGTGAACAAATCCTGATGCAGGCAAGACGAGGTGTGCGCAGCACACAGTGACATGAAGAGTGGATTGTGAAGGGGAGATTTAAGAGAGGGAGAAGGAGGCTTACAGGAATAGAATATAGATGCAATATGAGATAAGTCTGAATAATGGGGCAGGGAAGGAGATGTGTGTAACGCAGGGGCTAGTGCGAAAGACAAAAAGAAACACACAGTGCTTATTCAACTCTGATGCCAAGATTCCACTTGCTTACAAAACTTCACAATTGATGATGTTAATGAATGTGTTACATTGAATTCATCTCCTATTTTTGTAATGTTGACTGGACTAACTGAAGATAAACAAATGTTTTTTTTAAGTTGTGTTTTGGGTTTTGTGTAATGTGAAACCAAGGCTTAGCTGGTTCTGCTAGATGTATATGGGAAGCACTCAAAACATCCCACAAATTACCTGGTAGAACTGAGGATTGATAGATGACACGAAAAAGATTTTTTTAAAAAAAGGCAACTCATCATGTGTTATCATGAAATAGTGGAGAGTGTGTCACATATACAATAAGTGAGTTGAGGTGGCAATCATTATAACAAGGGCTTTTTGATTGTGCTGACATCTTTTCATGAAATTTCGATCAATAACTTTCTTCTCCAAATGCAACAATATTTTGTTGACTCCCAGATACATATGGAGAAATGAGCATTGTAATAAAATAAGAGAAATCAGAACTTGCATGGGAAGTTTTAGGTGTTCATTTTTCCCAGGTGCTGTACTTGAATTTAACATTGGAGAAACAGTCTGAAAGTGGTTCTGATGACTGTGTGCAAAGTGTTAAGTGTTAACTGTAGAGTTTTCATGTAGATGTAGATATACACCTACACTGATCAACCAGAACATTATGACCACCTTCCTATTATCAATATAAATCCATCAAGGTGATAGCAGTGACACCTGGAAGGGAATGACTGCTAGTCAGACACATGTACAGTGAATGCAGTAGCAGGCCGTGTGAAGTCAATATGTAGAATGGGGGAGGCGCACCATCTAGCCGAGTTTGACCAAGATTTGTGATGCCTGGAGGCTTGGCATGAGCATTTCAGAAACTGCACATTTGTTGGATATTCCAGGAATGCAGCAGTGAGTCAAGGTGAAATCACATCCAGTTTGGTGTTTGGTGACCACCCTTCATCACAGATGTCAAACATCATAGGCTAGGAATACTGGTAAGAAAGTACAGGTGGTGAAATGTGGCAGAATTAATGTCACAGTTTAATGATGGGCAGAGTACAATTGTGTCTGAACACACAGTGCACTAAACACTCCAAACGATGGGCATCCACAATTGGTGACACATGCATGTTCCAATGTTAACACCACAGCATCAGCAACTACAACTGAAATGGGTACATTACCATTGGCACTAGACTTTGGCGCAATTGTAGAGTGTTGCATGGTATGATGAATACCGATTACCTTCTTCATCATGCTGCTGAAAGGATGCAGATCCATCATCTTACAGGAGAGCAGCTCCTTGACACCAGTACTGCAGGACATACACAAGCTGTTGGCAGCTCCATTACACTCTGAGGAACATTCATGAGGGCATTCACGGGTCCAGTGGAGCTCGTGCAAGGCATTATGATGGCCAAGTTTGTGAGAAGTGTGGCTATTTATTTAATAGCACACTAGAGAGAACTTGCAGAGAATTCCAGGGATCTCCACTGCAGTTGGATTGACAGAGAGGTGGCAAGGAAATATCTGGACCACCAAAAAACTACTCTGAGAAGAGAGGCATAAAGTTAATACTACTTTCATCTGGTGGTGTATTGGGGTTGGCAACGTATTGCCCTGTTATATTGGCCCAATAGTGTTGGTATAAGACCCACCACAAATCTTACAAAATAAACAACAGCAGTAAAAAAAAAAAAAAAGAAAAGAATTTTACACACAACGTTCTGAAGGCTAGGTATGACTGATAATAGAACATCTGCATGAAGAATGCACAGGTGCATAAATCGTGTATGCACAAATGATTTGCGTATCGTAGATGGTGCCATATTATACGCCCCTGCCAAAAATCGCAGTCCGGCTCTCCTTCATGTGCGCTGTATGCTGCATTCACTAATAGTTCAGCCACACATTACTCATTTAAGACCGTACTAAACCAATGTTAGGACAGGTCTGTTTTCAAAAAATCTTGATTTTCACGTTGTGATTTAATAGCAACCAGTGCAGGGTTCCAGGCTGTGCTCAGTTGAAATCCCACATCTTTGTTGATGAGATTATCAGCTGTGTGGACATGTATTGCTTCCTTAATGATGGAATCCCAGAAAGATGATGCCAGGGATAAAACTTCCATATTTTCATAAATCATGTGATGTGCTGTATTCAGACAGTATTCCACAATTGCCAACTTTTCTGGTTGGTGAAAGCATGTATGATGCTTGAAGGAAAGCAGATGGAACCTTGGGACACAGCGTCTACTGCATGCCAACGCATACAGCAGCCACCATACTGCACAATGCGGTAGTGCATTACGTACATTAGTTCATAAAGCACATGTGGTATCTGATCCTGAAAGCCTGTGTAGTGAAATGCAACATTTGAAGACAGTGTTCCGACAAAACAGTTATTCTGAGAGACAGATACGTACTGCATTCAGGCCCAGGTGAGTTCAATCTATGCAGCAAAATGAAGATACAGAAACACCCACCACTTTGGTCTTTTTGCTGTATTTTGGTGCCACATCATCAAAAATTGGAAGAGTCCTCAGAAGAGATGGCATTAAGTGTGTTTTTCAACCATCTGCAAAACTGAGAAACATGTTAGGTTTGGTTAAGGATGATCTTGGGCTGAGGAAATGTGGTGTGTACAAGAGTCCTTGTGAATGTGGGTCAACATATATAGGCCAGACATGTTGCACAGTACAAGAATGCTGCGATGGACATCAGCATCCTAAACACCTTCACCAACTAGAAAACTTGGCAATTGTGGAACACTGTCTGAATACAGGACATCGCACAATTTATGAAAAGATGGAATTCTTATTCCCAGAATCATCATCCTGGAACTGCATCATTAAGGAAGAAATACGTAATCGTACAGCTGATACTCTCATCAACAGGGATGTGAGATTTTGACTGAGCACAGCCTGGAAACCTGCACTGGCTGCTATTAAATCACAATGCAAAAATCAAGATTTTTCGATAAGAGACCCATCATAACATTGGTGTAGTATGGTCCGTGGTGAGTAATATCTGGCCATACTGTTAGTAAATGCAGCATGCAGTGCACGAGCAACAGAGCCACTCTGCGATTTTTGACAGGGTATATGAATATGGCGCCATTTATCTCCAAATCATCAGCACATGTGAGATTTCCACACCTGCGCATTCTTCCCATGAATGTTCTAGAAGTGGGGCATTGATATGTGGACACCATCAGTTGTACCTAGCCACTAGCAAGGTTGAACCACCTGAAGATATCAGACAGTTGCTCCGAGGAAATATTGTGGAATTAGCACAATTTGATCTGGTGGTAAACCCATGCAAATTAATTACAAAATTGAAATTGCCATCATAATTTACTAATTAAGAGGTAGAATCTCACATTAATTGTTTCATAAAATAAGACAACAATTATGGTTAGAAACTGTATATACATCGGAAGCAGCGTAAATTGTCCTGAATATATTCATCCAGCATTTGAGAATACAAATACTTAGGAATTTAAAAGAAACTTTACTTGTAATTTAAAACCCTTTTGCAACCTTTTGTCATGAATCCCTCCACAAAATAATTAGAGAAAAATGTTCATGATTTACTACATTTTTGCTATCTATGCAGTAAGCTACAGCATTCAGCATGCCATTTTAATTTATTACTTCTTTACTACAATTTCGATTTGCAAAACATTTTGCAGACAGTGCCAACATGTACCACTGAATGAATCTGCAAAATTACATCATTATACGACACATAGTTTTGAGCATAGTTTATGATATCACAAACACAGAGTCACGTGAAAAACTAGATTTTGCTTAAAAAGGAGCACAAATTACTCAGAAAATATCCATCCAGTGTTTGATTGAGAGCACTTACTGTTTCCAACAAACTTCCACAATTTCAAACCTTTTTAAACTTTTTATTGCTTACATGCTTAAAGTCAAATATTTATCATATTAATATATTTGTGAAGTAATCAGACATTTGAAGCTGTTTTATACATATGAGTTCAATTCTTTAAGGAATTTGGGATGGAGAATTTACTAGATGTTACTGTTCATTAAAACTTCAAATCCACCTTGACTGCATGAAACCACAGAAACCACCGCTAAACCAAAAAGCTGGAATAATTTCCCATGAACAGTGTGATAGTCAGACAAACCTGTGTTGAAGAGTGATTGCTAAAGGCATAGTGTTTAATGTTGTGCTCAGCAAGGGTGAATCTGTGGTGTATTAGAATTCATTTCTAGATGCCCATGAGAATTCTCCAGTGAATAAAAAGTCTGTCCCCAGAATCTAGAGGGGGCAAGTGCCCCTCTTGCTGCCACTTTCACCTCCTGCTGATGCCTATGGTACACGGTACTAACACACAGTCAAATGAAGGCATCATAGGAGTAAGAGCAATAGTGGATAAGAAAATAAGAATGTGGTAGAACAGCCAAAAACATCACAATAAACATATACAAAAAGGCACGGGAAGAGGAAGCAGGTGAAGATAAGATAGGAGATATGAGACAGCAAGAAGAAACTGACAGAGCACTGAAATACCAAAACTGAAACAAGGGAACTGGAATAGATAAGATACCATCAGAATTACTGAGATCCCTGGAAGAACTATTCCAACTGGTATTGACAGTGAGATAATCTCACACTTCACAAAGAATGTAATAATTTCAATTCCAAGGAAGGCATGTGCAGACAGATGTGAATAATACTCACTCGTCAGTGTAGTTGTGAGGACAACTGGAGCAAAATTGTTATGTCAATCACATCACTTGTATTTGAACCTTAATTTAATGCTGTCTAAATGTTCAAAAATCAAGTTTTCCAATATAATTAATTCCCTTATTCTGAAAGATTATTTCATATTCCTGTATTTTCTACTTGTACTTGTAGTGGCACATTACAATGTAACGGGTCAACATATTTTTTTACCTTATTTGGCCAGAAGATGGAAAAGCAGTTCTACTACAAGTATGACATGCAATCAATGTAACTAAAAATGTACATTTTTGTTGCTCAAATCTCAAAAAGTTCTTCACTGATTACTTTGAAATTTTGACATATCACTGTGAACAAATATAGGTGTGTTTATTTTATATATAGAAACACACACACATTATGCTAACATATGTTTGGATGGATATGGGTTTGTATTTTTAAATATATGAAATATGTAAATATATATACAATAGGGAAACATCATAAGCAAAAATCCTGAAAAATTCTTAACCAATTTACTTCAAATTTTTACTGGACACTCTAGTAAATATTCATCTGGACATAGGCTGTATATAATTTTTAACAATAATGTACAGGCTTTCTGTTAAAACCAACTGTGAGAAAGAAATTTTGGTTGAATATGTGTGGTTTTGTGTTCTTTCTCGAAATCAATTTTAACTGTCATAGTATGGCATTTAAACAATTACAAACATTGTTTCTCACATACATATTCTTTATCACACACACACACACACACACACACACACACACACACACACACATATATATATATATATATATATATATATATATATATATATATATATATATATATATATATATATATTTATTGTGACGAAGATAGATACGAAGCCCACACCTACTACACTAGTACAAGTTTATATGCCAACTAGCTCTGCAGATGACGAAGAAATTGAAGAAATGTATGATGAAATAAAAGAAATTATTCAGATAGTGATGGGAGATGAAAATTTAATAGTCATGGGTGACTGGAATTCGAGTCTAGGAAAAGGGAGAGAAGGAAACGTAGTAGGTGAATATGGAGTGGGGCTAAGAAATGAAAAAGGAAGCCGCCTGGTAAAATTTTGCGCAGAGCACAACTTAGTCATAGGTAACACTTGGTTTAAGAATCATGAAAGAAGGTTGTATACATGGAAGAACCCTGGAGATACTAAAAGGTATCAGATATATTATATAATGGTAAGGCAGAGATTTAGGAACCAGGTTTTAAATTGTAAGACAATTCCAGGGGCTGATGTGGCATCTGACCACAATCTGTTGGTTGTGAACTGTAGATTAAAATTGAAGAAACTGCAAAAAGGTGGGAATTTAAGGAGATGGGACCTGGATAAACTGAAAGTACCAGAGGTTGTACAGAGTTTCACGGAGAGCGTAAGGGAACAAAACACAGGAATGGGGGAAAGAAATACAGTAGAAGAAGAATGGGTAGCTTTGAGGGATGAGGTAGTGAAGGCAGCAGAGGATCAAGTAGGTAAAAAGACGAGGGCAAGTAGGAATCCTTGGGTAACAGAAGAAATACTGAATTTAATTGATGAAAGGAGAAAATATAAAAATGCAATAAATGAAGCAGGCAAAAAGGAATACAAACATCTCAAAAATGAGATCAACAGGACGTGCAAAATGGCTAAGCAGGGATGGCTAGAGGACAAATGTAAGGCTGTAGAGGCTTATCTCACTAGGGGTAAGATAGATACTGCCTACAGAAAAATTAAAGAGACCTTTGGAGATAAGAGAACCACTTGTATGAACATCAAGGGCTCAGATGGAAACCAAGTTCTAAGCAAAGAAGGGAAAGCAGAAAGGTGGAAGGAGTATATAGAGGGTCTATACAAGGGTGGTGTATTTGAGGACAATATTATGGAAATGGAAGAGGATGTAGATGAAGATAAAATGGGAGATACAATACTGCGTGAAGAGTTTGACAGAGCACTGAAAGACATGAGTCGAAACAAGGCCCCCGGAGTAGACAACACTCCATTGGAACTACTGACGGCCTTGGGAGAGCCAGTCCTGACAAAACTCTACCATCTGGTGAGCAAGTTGTATGAAACAGGCGAAATACCCTCGGACTTCAAGAAGAATATAATAATTCCAATCCCAAAGAAAGCAGGTGTTGACAGATGTGAAAATTACCAAACAATAAGTTTAATAAGCCATAGCTGCAAAATACTAAAATGAATTCTTTACAGACGAATGGAAAAACTAGTAGAAGCCGACCTCGGGGAAGGTCTGTTTGGATTCCGTAGAAATACTGGAACATGTGAGGTAATACTGACCTTATGACTTAACTTAGAATCAAGATTAAGGAAAGGCAAACCTATGTTTCTAGCATTTGTAGACTTAGAGAAAGCTTTTGACAATGTTGACTGGAATACTATCTTTCAAATTCTGAAGGTGGCAGCGGCAAAATACAGGGAGCGAAAGGCTATTTACAATTTGTACAGAAACCAGATGGCAGTTATTAGAGTCGAGGGACATGAAAGGGAGCCAGTGGTTCGGAAGGGAGTGAGACAGGGTTGTACCCTCTCCCCGATGTTATTCAATCTGTATATTGAGCAAGCAATAAAGGAAACAGAAGAAAATTTTGAAGTAGGTATTAAAATCCATGGAGAAGAAATAAAAACTTTGATGTTCACCGATGACATTGTCATTGTGTCAGAGACAGCAAGGGACTTGGAAGAGCAGTTGAATGGAATGGACAATGTCTTGAGAGGAGTATATAAGATGAACATCAACAAAAGCAAATCGAGGATAATGGAATGTAGTCAAATTAAGTCGGGTGATGCTGAGGGAATTAGATTAGGAAATGAGACACTTAAAGTAGTAAAGGAGTTTTGCTATTTCGGGAGCAAAATAACTGATGATGGTGGAAGTAGAGAAGATAGAAAATGTAGACTGGCAATGGCAAGGAAAGCGTTTCTGAAGAAGATAAATTTGTTAATGTCGAGTATAGATTTAAGTGTCAGGAAGTCATTTCTCAAAGTATTTGTATGGAGTGTAGCCATGTATTGTAGTGAAACATGGACAATAATTAGTTTGGACAAGAAGAGAATAGAAGCTTTTGAAATGTGGTGCTACAGAAGAATGCTGAAGGTTAGATGGTTAGATCACATAACTAATGAGGAGGTATTGAATAGAATTGGGAAGAAGAGGAGTTTGTGGCACAGCTTGACAAGAAGAAGGGACCGGTTGGTAGGACATGTTCTGAGGCATCAATTTAATATTGGAGGGCAGCGTGGAGGGTAAAAATCGTAGAGGGACACCAAGAGATGAATACACCAAAAAAACTGCTGGCAGGTCGATAGATACACCAACAAACACAAATATACACACAAAATTCAAGCTTTCGCAACCAACGGTTGCTCCTTCAGGAAAGAGGGAAAGAGAGAGAAAGACGAAAGGATGTGGGTTTTAAGGGAGAGGGTAAGGAGTCATTCCAATCCCGGGAGCGGAAAGGACAGATATACACTCGCACACACACATAATCCATCCGCACATACAGAGACACAAGCAGACATTTGTAAAGGCAAAGAGTTTGGGCAGAGATGTCAGTAAGGCAGAAGTACAGAGGCAAAGATGTTGAACGACAGGTGAGGTATTAGCGGCATCTTGAAATTAGCGGAGGCTGAGGCCTGGAAGATAACGAGAAGAGAGGATATACTGAAGAGGAAGTCCCCATCTCCGGAGTTGTGACAGGTTGGTGTTAGTGGGAAGTATCCAGATAACTCGGACGGTGTAACACTGTGCCAAGATGTGCTGGCCTGCACCAAGGCATGCTTAGACACAGGGTGATCCTCATTACCAACAAACACTGTCTGCCTGTGTCCATTCATGCAAATGGACAGTTTGTTGCTGGTCATTCCCACATAGAAAGCTTCACAGTGTAGGCAGTTCAGTTGGTAAATCACATGGGTGCTTTCACACGTGGCTCTGCCTTTGATCGTGTACACCTTCCGTGTTACAGGACTGGAGTAGGTGGTGGTGGGAGGGTGCATGGGACAGATTTTACACCGGGGGCAGTTACAAGGGTAGGAGCCAGAGGATAGGGAAGGTTGTTTGGGTATTTCGTAGGGATGAACCAAGAGGTTACGAAGGTTAGGTGGACGGCGGAAAGACACTCTTGGTGGAGTGGAAGGATTTCATGAAGGATGGATCTCATTTCGGGGCAGGATTTTAGGAAGTCGTATCCCTGCTGGAGAGCCACATTCAGAGTCTGATCCAGTCCCGGGAGGTATCCTGTCACAAGTGGGGCACTTTTGTGGTTCTTCTGTGAGAGGTTCTGGGTTTGAGGGGATGAGGAAGTGGCTCTGGTTATCTGCTTCTGTACGAGGTTGGGAGGGTAGTTGCGGGATGCGAAAGCTGTTTTCAGGTTGTTGGTGTAATGGTCCAGGGATTCAAGAATGGAGCAGATTCGTTTGCCACGAAGGCCTAGGCTGCAGGGAAGGGTCCGTTTGATATGGAATGGGTGGCAGCTGTCATAATGGAGGTACTGTTGCTTGTTGGTGGGTTTGATGTTGACGGATGTGTGCAGTTGGCCATTGGACAGATGGAGGTCAACGTCTAGGAAAGTGGCATGGGATTTGGAGTAGAACCAGGTGAATCTGATGGAACCAAAGGAGTTGAGGTTGGAGAGGAAATTCTGGAGTTGTTCTTCACTGTGAGTCCAGATCATGAAGATGTCATCAATAAATCTGTACCAAACTTTGGGTTGGCAGGCTTGGGAAACCAAGAAGGCTTCCTCTGAGCGACCCATAAATAGGTTGGCATACCAGGTGGCCATCTTGGTACCCATGGCTGTTTCCTTTAATTGTTTGTATGTCTGGCCTTCAGAAGTGAAGAAGTTGTGGGTCAGGATGAAGCTGGCTAAGATGACGAGGAAAGAGGTTTTAGGTAGGGTGGCAGGTGATTGGCGTGAAAGGAATTGCTATGTTGCAGCGAGGCCCTGGACGTGCGGGATATTTGTGAATAGGGAAGTGGCATCAATGGTTACAAGGATGGTTTCTGGGGGTAACAGACTGGGTTATGATTCCAGGCGTTCGAGAAAGTGGTTGGTGTCTTTGATGAAGGATGGTAGACTGCATGTAATGGGTTGAAGGTGTTGATCTACGTAGGCAGAGATACGTTCTGTGGGGGCTTGGTAACCAGCTACAATGGGGCGGCCAGGATGTTTGGGTTTGTGAATTTCACCCGACGATCAAGTACCACGGTCACCTTTCAGATCACGGATAGCCTGGGCTTCGGCTGTGGTTATGTTGGGAGTAGGATTAAGGTTTTTCAAGAAAGATTTAGAGGCAAGGCTGGAAGTGAGAAATTCCTGGAAGGTTTGGAGAGGGCGATTTTGAGGGAGAGGAGGTGGGTCCCGCTGTGATGGAGGATGGAACTGTTCCAGGCAGGGTTCAATTTGGATAGTGTCTTGGGGAGTTGGATCATTAGGAGTGGGATCAGGATTATTTTTCTTCGTGGTTAACTGATATTTCCAGCAAAGACTACGAGTGTAGGACAGTAAATCTTTGACGAGGGCTGTTTGGTTGAACCTGGGAGTGGGGCTGAAGGTGAGGCCTTTGGATAGGACAGAGGTTTCGGATTGGGAGAGAGGTTTGGAGGAAAGGTTAACTACTGAATTGGGGTGTTGTGGTTCCAGATTGTGTTGACTAGAATTTTGAGGTGTTGGGGGGAGTGGAGCTGGAAGTGGGAGATTGAGTAGATGGAAGAGACTGGGTATGTGTGCAATGAGAGGAAGTTGAGGTTTGTTGGAAAGGTTGTGAAGGGTGAGTGAGTTGCCTTTCCAAAGGTGGGAAACCAGGAGATTGGATAGTTTTTTGAGGTGGAGGGTGCCATGCTGTTCTAATTCGCGGTTGGCCTGTAGGTAAGTCTTGGAATCTTTGTTTTTAATATATTTTTCCCATGTGGAAGTTTCTTTGAGAGAGAGAGAGAGAGAGAGAGAGAGAGAGAGAGAGAGAGAAATGTCTGCTTGTGTCTGTGTATGTGCGGATGGATATGTGTGTGTGTGCGCGAGTGTATACCTGTCCTTTTTTCCTCCTAAGATAAGTCTTCCTCCTCCCTGGATTGGAATGACTCCATACCCCCTCCCTTAAATTCCACATCCTTTCGTCTTTCCCTCTCATTCCCTCTTTCCTGAAGCAGCAACCGTTGGTTGCGAAAGCTTGAATTTTGTATGTATGTTTGTGTTTGTTAGTGTGTCTATCGACCTGCCAGCATTTTTGTTTTGTAAGTCATATCATCTTTCTTTTCAGATATATTTTTCCCACGTGGACTGTTTCCCTCTATTATATTCATCATTAATTTGAACCCAACAATTACGTTTGTTATTGTCACTGTTGCATTTCAAAATCTTTACTGTCATCTTATTTTCTCTTTCGGTTTTTATCAGTAGTTTCACTATGTATTCACCTTCTCCTTTTTACCGTAATCTACTATACAATTTAATACCACTTCCAAACAATAACCAAAAAAATTTTTTTTCTGCTTTCAACACTACCGCTGCTATAAAATCCATCGTTACTAGCTCATAAGCAGTTCCTTTCACCTATTAAACAACCATTTCGACTGGTTCTAGTAACTTTTGCTTTATTTTCATTTCCGTTTTTCCCACATCTCTGATCATTTTTAGCCGCTTCCCACAGGTTTTAACGTCATTATTTCTTCGTCAGACAAATGTTAGCCTCATTTTCATAATGTGCCACCACAAAACCACTCCTTTTAATACATTTACACGTAGTTTTTTCGAAATTTTCCCGAATTTCTCCACCCTTTAACGTGTTTTGCGGCAACACAACCACCTAACCTTTATGCACATCGTTGTCTACCAACCCAAGTTCACCACAGAATCAACAGCTTTAGCCAACACTTTTTCGCCTTTTTTCGCACCAAATCTCCAGTTGCTTTCTGGTTCACCTTTATCTCTCCTCATACATTTTTTTATTTTCATTTTCATTTCACCCTCATGTTACACTTTCCACCTTCTAATACCATCCCACCCTTACAACACACCCACAACGACCCCATTGAGTTTTATTTACATTCCCTCCACAAACATGCCTTCGCTCTAGCCAGATTACGCTCCCATATTTTATTTTCTCAGGCTTGTCTGACATTTGGCATTACCCCCAAAGAACTCACACTTAAAGTTCCCATCTCTGGCTGCAATCCTTCTTTCCATCAGTCCTTATACCAGTTCCAAACTGCACAATCCATAGCCCTCACCCGCCTAATCCTTCACCTATACATCGACTCGGCCAATGAACACGACCGTCAACTCCTATCCCAAATCAAAGTCCTCAATCTTTCCTCTCCTACATCCACACCAGCTGTTCATAGCATCCTCCTACAGGCCAACCGCAAATTAGAACAGCATGCCACCCTCCACCTCAAAAAACTATCCAATCTCCTGGTTTCCCACCTCCAGAAAGGCAACTCACTCACCCTTCACAACCTTTCCGGCAAACCTCGACCTCCTCTCAGTGCACACAAACCCAGTCTCTCCCATCTACTCAATCTCCCACTTCCAGCTTCACTCCCTCCAAAACCTCAAAATTCCAATCAACACAATCTGGAACCACATCACCCTAATTCAGTAGTTAACCTTTCCTCCAAACCTCTCTCACAATCCGAAACCTCTGTCCTTTCCAAAGGCCTCACCTTCAGCCCCACTCCCAGGTTCAACCAAATAGCCCTCGTCAAAGATTTGCTGTCCTACACTCGTACTCTCTGCTGGAAATATCACTTTGCCATGAAGAAAAATGATCCTAATCCTACTCCTAATGATCCAACTCTCCAAGACACTATCCAAATTGAACCCCGCCTGGAACAGTTCCGTCCTCCATCACAGCGGGACCCACCTCCTCTTCCTCAAAATTACCCTCTCCAAACCTTTCAAGAAATTCTCACTTCCAGCCTTGCCTCTTAATTCTTCTTAAGAAACCTTAATCCAACTCCCAAGCTATCCGTGAACTGAAGGCTGACCGATCCATCGTCATTCTTCTGGCGGACAAGGGTTCCATGACCGTGGTACTTGATCATTGGGAGTATGTGGCTGAGGGACTGCGTCAGCTTTCAGACTACACCACATATAAAGTTTGCCAAGGTAATCCCATTCCTGATGTCCAGGCGGAGCTTCAAGGAATCCTCAGAAACTTAGGCCCCCTACAAAACCTTTCACCTGACTCCATCAACCTCCTGACCCTACCGACACCCTGCACCCCTACCTACTTCCTAAAATTCACAAACCCAAACATCCTGGCCGCGCCATTGTAGCTGGTTACCAAGCCCCTACAGAACATATCTCTGCCTACGTAGATCAACACCTTCAACCCATTACATGCAGTCTCCCATCTTTCATAAAAGACACCAACCACTTTCTCGAATGCCTGGAAACCTTACCCAGTCTGTTACCCCCAGAAACCATCCTTGTAACCATTGATGCCACTTCCTTATACACAAATATTCCATACATCCAGGGCCTCGTTCCGATGGAGCACTTCCTTTCACGCTGATCATCTGCCACCCTACCTAAAACCTCTTTCCTCATTACCTTAGCCAGCTTCATCCTGACCCACAACTTCTTCACTTTTGAAGGACAGACATACCAACAATTAAAGGGAACAGACACGGGTACCAGGATGGCCCCCTCGTATGCCAACCTATTCATGGGTTGATAATATTCTTCTCGGGTATGCAGCCGGATCGTAACGTCTTCAAGACACAATATTTCCGTGGTCCAACTGGCCGCCATCTTCAGGTGAGAGTGCTGGTGCACGATCTCGCCAGCGAGATCGTGCACCAGCACTCTCACCTGAAGATGG